>NC_080672.1:378041849-379248270 GCF_030247195.1 Topomyia yanbarensis | reverse complement strand
CGCATCCTACTGTCAGTACCAGCCCCTACACAGTTTCTCACCGCCACTATGTAAGCGGCCTATCAATCCGCGCAAATCCGCTCGGCTTTCATAGACTTTTCTACAGCTCAAGTACGTACACGTCACATGACACAAATACTACATCACTAGCTGGTGGAAAATAATAAACAAAACGGAAAAAATAAATGGGATTGCTTTCAACCAAGAAACTGCAGTAGTGTTCGTGAGATCGGCCGACAAGAACTCAATTAGGTTTGTTTCAATACACGCTTCTTGCTCCTAGTTGCTCCGTAGCAAACAGGAACAAAAAAAAACTTGCTATTTTTTTATTCGGTTTGCTACTAGAAGTAGAAAAGGAGAAGAAGTACTTCCAGTTTCTTCTGGTACGGCAACAAACCTATTTTGACATCAATCCTTTGATTTGCTGTAAACAAGTTTCTCGAATTCCGCATCCTAATGTCAGTGTTATCTCCAGCTCTGTTTCTCGCCATCACGCTGTCAGCGGTCTAACTCAACATTTACAACCTGTTTATTGGTATGCATCGCGGTGTTAAATTATTTTACATGTCACATTAAAAAAAATCTGTACCAAACTGTACTTTTTTACAAAAATATGGTATCCGTATCGTACAGAATCTGTAATACTCGAAAAATCTGTACCTTTCTAGATAAATCTGTACCTTTCTAGATAAATCTGTACTTGTGGCATCGCTGCTACACACTTTTCAGATCTGCGTACCGAGAAGCAAATACTAATCAGTTACTCAGCAGCCAATTTAAAAAAAAATTCTAAAATAAATTTAAAAATTAGTAGACTGTTAGAGAAAACAACTCAAATGCTGTTAAGACCGACGATGGCGAGATTGTATACGTATACGTCATTAACACAAGTAACAATTGAAGTTTTATAGCACGCTACAAGTGCAATCTAATGGCGATTTCGCTTGAACCTGAAACTGAGTCAGGTTCTAACCCCAACCGCTGTCAGTTCATACATTTTGACAGCAGTTGGGGTTAGGAACTGACTCAGTTTCGCCTCAAACGAAAACCACATAAGTTTTACCAGGGGCTATAAAACTATCATAAATCCACAACTGTTACTAGGGCTTACTCTTATGCTGTTTTCATTTTTTTTCCGACGCAGCTGACGTTTTATCGAACTTTTTTTTATTTTTTTGTTCGCAGAATTACAAATATTTGTTTTACAAATTAGAATTATCGCAAATCTTCCATTGGATTCCCTAATATGTGCTAAGTGCTCTTGTGACCTTAAGTACTCACATTAGCTTTCACTGCATTGGATTGGAATTCAGAAAAAAAGTTTATTTCTTCAGCTTAATTATCACAAGTCATATTTATGACACCACCCATGCGGAAGATCACGTCCCACTACTTAGAAAGGGGGCTCTACAATCATGTGCTGCTTAGTAAAGGTTCCTTACGAGTTACTCTTCAATATGCAAAATTGATAAAAAGCATTTGCGTCGGGCCAGGTAATTAGAGAACATTCTGTTAAAACTGGATGATTTTCCGGACGCCCCACAAAAATAACCGATAATGTCGTTTTAGAAAACGAGCGTTCACTAATTACATACAGCAATAAGCATAATATCAATCAGAAAAGTAAAATCTATGATACGAAATACAATAATACATTTTCTGTTATTTACTGTACGCTTTAGCGAAGCTCGACCTTGCCGCTTGCAACGATTTATACGAGCCAGTTTCAAAAGTTATACTAGTTGAAACGTCATACGGATGCACTCTCAAAGCAAACCAAGGAAAACCAGCAACAAATCCGATTCGCTTTTGTGAGAACTTTCGTGATTTTTTTTGTTCGAAGTGGTACTTCTCTTCTCTGCGAAGGGCGAAGCGTATGAACCTGCGTTGAACAGCCTCGATTCTGTCAATCCCGTTCTGGTAGTACGGATTCCAAATAGCCGAACAATATTCTAACGTTGAGCGGACCAACGTACAGTAAAGCGATTTAAGACAGTACACGTCCTTGAAGTTTTTCACTATTCGGAAGATGAACCCGTGATGCCTTATCCACGATGTATGAAGTATGTAGTTTGAACGTTAGTGCCGAATCCATGAGGACTCCGAGATCCTTGACGTTAGAGTGTCTTGGAATATTCGAGTCGAAGAGATGGTAGTTAAACTGAATCGGATGGCGTTTCCGCGTGAACGTAACGATTGAGCATTTGCTCGGGTATAAAACCATTCTGTTTAGATCACACCACGTACTAAAGCTGTCCAGTTCCCTCTGAAGAAACTCGGCATCGGTTTTAACCCGTATTTGTTGAAAATTTTTCATGTCGTCGGCGGGGTGCTTGTAATGTGAAATTGACGTCATTAAAGTAGAGGAGGAATATTACTGGACCGAGATGGCTTCCTTGTGGTATGCCGGATGTAGCAAAGAATGGTGCAGATAGACAGTCCTTAATGCTGATTTGGAGTTGGCTTCCATCGAGGTAGGAACGAAACCAGCGCAGAAGTTGTCCATGAATGCCGAGTTTGTCCAGCTTCGCTATTGCGATATCATGGTTGATTTTGTCGAAGGCCGCAGATAGATACATGTAAATAGCATCGGTTTGCAATCCGTCGGCGATTCCATCCATTACAGATGTTGTGAACGAGAGCAGTTTTGTTGTTGTCGATCGTTTAGGCATAAAACCGTGTTGGTCGTCTGCAATGTAGTGATTGTAGTGAAAGAAAATAGGATCTAACACAACCAGCTCGAACAGTTTTGATACAGCTCTTAAACACGAGATTCCCCAATAATTGTCAATGTTCGATTTGTTTCCTTTTTTATGAACTGGAAACATGTGCGCTGCTTTCCAGCATGAAGGGAATGTACCAGTAGTGAGTGATAGCTCGAAGACTCGCCGAAGTAGTTCAAAAAGCCCGCTGACGCACTTTTTGACAAAAATCAAGGGAATACCATCTGGACCCGGGGAACAAGATGCTTTCAGTTTGGCATTTGCTGCAAGAATGGCAGCATTATCGACACAAATTCGGTTGATGGTTCGTCCTAGAGAAGGAGTTAAATTAGCGGCGGCAGCGACTTGTTGTGGTGGCAGGCGCTCGTTGGAAAAAACGCTTGAAAATTTGTCGGAGAACAGTTGGCAAATTTCCTTAGTGTCAGTGCCTAAAACTCCATTAAACGACATACAAGATGGCAAACCGGATTCTTTTCGCTGCTCGTTAACATACTTCCAGAACGACTTGGGCTTGGATTTCAGTTGACGCTCGACCTTTCGCTGGTGTCTAAAAAAGGCGCGCCTGCTTTGTTGTTTGTATTCGTGGTTGAGTTGAAAGTAGTGATTTCGTAATGCAAGTGTCTTATGCTTCGAGAATTTTTTAAATGCAGCTCGTTTGGCAGATTTTAAACGTCTAAGGACGGTTGATTGCCAGGGAGGGTGTTCATCGGTAATAATTGTTCGTTTTGGCACATGGCGGTCGATAAGGTAGTTAAGAATACTAGAAAGCGTCATCGCTGCTTCGTTCGCGTCGTCATTGTTAAGATTTTCGTCCCAGTTTATATCCAACAGCATGCTAACGATGCTGTCGTAGTCAGCGTTTTTTGATATCGTAGACGATAGAGCTTGAGACGTCTTCAAAATTCACTCCTTGGTTTCCAACGAATACAAGATGTAGTGGGGGATGATGACGCACCTGCTTGACTAAAGGAGTCGGTGCAGTTCAGCAGTACGGAGCGTAGTCCCGGGCACTTACAAAGCAGAGGTCCAATGTGCGTCCATTATCGTTGGTGACATTATTAATTTGCCGAAGAGTTGCACTGCTGTAGTTGTAGTTTATATTGAGATGCAGAATTTGAAAGGAAAAAGTCGTGCTCACTAGCGTCAGCTAGTGGGTAAAATCGAAATTTTTCTATACATTGTCAAACAGCACTTGTCCCCCTGGAGAACTTTACCAAAAGAGTGTTTTCCTAAATTATCAGACTTGAGAAATATATCTATAATGTTAAGAAAGTTTCATTGTCCTTAGCGCCATCTAGTGGGCGAGTTCTGAACTGTTTTGTTCGCCGTAGGACAGAGCTCGACCTGCCTATGAATATTGCCGAAGACACCACCCTTCCAAATGATCATGATCTCGAGATACATGCTTTGCAAGAAAATGCACAATAGCGCCGCCTGGCGGGTCCATTCCAGTTTAATCTATCCATAATCTAGTAGCCTTTGACCTCCTCGAGAACTTTGCCGAAAACACCATTTTTCCAAGTTATTAGACTTTTGAGATTTATCACAATCTACCATATGTTGAAAGCTTCTACGCTCACTAGCGCCGCATAGTGAGAGTATTCCAAACTAATCTGTTACCGTTGGGTAGTCCTCGACCTCTCGAGCAACTTTGCTGAAGACTGTACTATCTAATCACGATGCTGAAATATAGAATTATTTTAATATGTGTTGAATATTTGCATTAGCACTAGGCTCGCCTGGTGGGGTAATTTCGAGTTATACTTTCTACCATCCAGAAGCTCTGGACTTCTTTTACAAATTTCCCGAAGACACCACCTTTCAAAATAATCAGGGTCTTGATATATTTGACATTGAATCCATTTGATGATAGTCGAATTTACGACGAGAATTTCGATTTATTTACTCTTTCTTCATAGCACCCCTGGCGGCATAGTTCTCAACTAATTGGATACCCAATTACACTAAGTTGTAGGCCCAAGTGAGTACAACAACTTTGCCAAAGAAAGTATGGCGCTACATGTTGACACGGACGAAATAATCGGCCACAGCCCCAATTAGTCGAAATCCCATAAACTATGGGTATCCTACAACGCGGGTACCGCGCAGTAGGAATCCGCGCAGTAGGAAGCCGCCTTGTAGGAATCCGCTTAGTAGGAGACCCGACTGTACATCAAAGCGATAAAAAATGAAAACTGAAAACACAGCCAAGTAGCCCCGGTCTCCCATACTGTCTCGGATCCAGTGTTAGGGGATTTAGAACGTGATTCGGACTCATCACCTACTACGACATTTGCCGAGGTGAACTCGTACTCTGGTTCACATACGAAATTGGAGCCTGAAAACCGAAACACGCTTAAATCATTTTATCAATTTTATTTGATATCAATAATGAAATATTTTGCTAACATACATCTTTCCTTAGTTTCTTGCCTTACTTATAGTTTCCTTTTCGTATACACTGGGTTCAATTAAGTCCATTTATTGAATCATTTACGTTCTCCTCTGCTGTACTTTTACGATTATTTAGCTTACCTAAACGTAATCGACTATTTATCTGTTTAGTTTTTCTTTTTCTTTTGTACAAAATGAGCTGAAAGGAGATTTCTACTTTCTTTGTTTTTTATACAAACATAAGCAATGTGTGTTAACGAATGAGAACTTATCCGAAAAAAACCGCATTACAATGTTGTCCCTTCCTATTTGTCACATTTTTGTAGCTGTCTGTAGGCGCTACCATTCATGCACAATTACTTGTTGTACACTGTTTCTGCAAGTATATTAGCGTAAAATGTTTTCTGTTTGAGTTTTGTGTTGTTTTTTTTTCTTCTTATTTTGTGTCGTATGGAAGTAGAATTTTATTTTCTGTAAATTTAATATTTTTAAATAGTTTTTTTTCGACGAGTAGAATAGTTGACTAATAACCACAAACTGCTTATTATCAAATGTTTTTATTTTCTCTGTTCAAATTTAGAGCGCAACCAAATCGTATACATGTTTTCGCATAGCTCTGTTTCACTCGTCCAAAATGTCTGTGTTGACAGCATTGAACACAGGCGTATTTAAAAAATCTAAACCTACATTTATTGACAGATCGTATACATTGTTTTTTTCTGCATTAGATGAACCATCCACTGCAGTTCATCACTGGTTAACTGTATTCTTCTGGTCAAATACTTGGATTTATTTGCGATTTTCAATCATCTTTAATGTTCACCCAGACTGGGTTCCAGTAAGATTCTAAACGAATGCTGCAAGATTAAAACTTAAAAAAATTGAGTTATCAATAATACTGAAACGGCAATTTCATTTGCATCTTCCCCTCTGCTAAATGTTGATATTTGAAGGTAAATCGTACTACATATATAATACAAATGGGACCGTGTTTTTCCTCTTGTTTCTCTTTTTTTTTCGTCTGGCCACATTTACTTGAATAGCTCCAGTCAATATACCGAGTTGTGGTGATCGTAGTTGTGCGCGTGCAAATATGAGGGCATCGTCTGGTTTAGCTCGGTGGCGCGTCTCCTCAGGGCGGCTATGCTGTGTCCCCGCCAGACGTCGTCGTCTCCATCCGGTGTGCCGGAACCAAGCCCTTGACAGTTGCCGATACTGTGCTGGTTGCCGCCCGGTTGACTTGACTGTGGATAAAAGAGAAGATGCTAGTGTTAAACAAAAGTCGTGAGGCACTGGTGGCTGGTGAACCAGAAAAAGCAGCAGTACAAAAAGCAGTACATTTACTGTGTTCCATATTTTCGTGCGCACCCTTTATCTACCAATTTATGCAATTAAAAACTTGAATGTTTCGTTCTTGTAAAGGGGGTCACTCCATTAACTTTTCGTTAATTAGTGATTAGATATCAATTCTCTCCGATTAATGTTTGATTTTGAGTATTGCGTTTATAGTTATGAACAATACTTGTACTAACACACAAATTCGTTTGCCACCAATCCTTACCATATCTCCGTTGGGTTCGTTTTGACTAGCACCTTGCTGCTGCTGTTGTTGCTGTTGCTGTTGTTGCTGCTGCTGTTGTTGCTGCTGTTGCTGTGCACTGGTCAGCGGAGGTGTAGACGACGAACAGGCGTTAATGTTTGGCGGGGTCGAAGTAGGCGAACTCCCGGTGCAACCAACGCCACCCACCGAGTGCTGGTACATCATGGTATCACCTGGGAATGGGAAATCTACGATTAGATCAAGGTGATTCATCTGCCAAATGAAGTGGTCAGTCCGGTGGTTAGGCGAGGGGGCTAAAGAGGTTAGTGGTTATTACCCAAAGCGTTCAGTCCATAGTTGTGATAGCCGCCGGCTCCCATGGCGGATGAGATATTGATTCCCGAATTTAGCCCACCGTTGAGCGAAGATGATAGGGATGTGGTTTGGTTCAGTTGACCGAATCCTGGGCGGCGGATTTCGGTTGAGAGACAATTGTTGTTAGTCATTAGCAGGCGGTTAGTGCAGGTGTGGAAAGGAAACATTCAAAGGCAAAGTTTATGAATTCAATTAGTGTTGGTTTTGTGGCCTTGATGAAGAACAGTTCACAGAAGTGGCCAATCGGATTATAGCTTACCAGCAGTCATTGGGTTTACGCCCCAGCGGTCACCGCCGAACATCGATGTCCCACATAAACTTTCGCTCATCGCAATGTTGGTTATGTTTGCTCCGAAGGGTGGCAGGCCGTGCGATGGTAACAGTGAACCTGGGGAATTGAAAGAATCTGTAAATCATTTTGATTTTTTTTCCTTCTAGGAGCCGACAGCTGACTTGTTTTGAATTAATTCGTGACATGCTGATCACTCTGTACTTACCGGGTGTCCGGAACACGTTGGTAGTCTTCTTTCGCTTCTTCCATTTGGCACGCCTGTTTTGGAACCAAACCTACAAAAATATGATAAAAATAAAATGAATTTTTAAAATCACATTACAAATCAAAAGTTCGTTAAAAGTAATGTGATTGCGTGGCAAGTGTAGAAAAAAATAGAAATACCTAATTTGATGGGACCTTATGGCGAAACTCGTGTATATGGGTATATTTTCTTACGAAAACAAAAAAACAGTGCCACATTTCGTTTTTCTACCCACCCCCGAGCAAGACCCAGGAGAATACTAACACCGACTCGCGCCCTACATTTACGGTGTCTTCTACACCCACTGCATATTTATTATTTATTATTGTTTACCATTACGGTTATGATTATTATGTATGAAACGGCGCTACGAAGACTTTTAAGCCAAAGCGCAAACCAAGTCACACAAAGGGAGGGGAAAAACCGGCTGGAAAACAATCAAAAGATACGCGACTTTAGTGCTGATGAAACTGCGGGTACTTAAATAATGATCTACGATTATGACGGCGCAAAATTTCGCTAGACAGTATGAGAGTTGACGTCCGAGGTTTCGTCTTAGTTGAAGAAAATAGTAAGGAAGACAGGGTGAAATGTAATGAAGAAATTTTGTCATACACTCCTAGCTCTAGAAATCTACTCTCGAGTCAATGAAGGAAATTATTATTCGATATTTTCTTCTGCAATCGCAATTGTTGTGTCGTGAAATACTCAAAAACACAAGACATAGGGTAGTCGTGCCCTTATTCATCTCATTAGTCACGATGTCACACTATTTCGCTGATAGCTCAGCCCTCACTGGTTGGATTGCTCTTAAATAGGCATCAACATCTTTGCTTCGCTCTTAAGAAGCAGATCAGTAAAAAATCTGGCTTGGAAAATGTAAAATACTCGCGTTAGAGCAAAGCGAAAAGTCGAGTACAACGCACCCTTATTCATCCTACCATTTGAGCTAATGCGTTGAATAGAGATAGCAGACACTGCTCTAACTAATGTGTTCAAATGGGTGGGATGAATAGAGGTGCTAAGATGAATTAGGGCACAGTAACCCTATTTAGTAAAGGAAATGTCATTAAAATATACGGAATACCCCAAAGGTACAGCCAGGGTACAGAGAAAAAATTAAACATGTGTTTGTTGTGCTTTTTATGGTTTCATTCCGCCTAATATCCTAGATTTAGTCCCAATACTCAAGCCAAAATATAAAGAATTGGAATCGGTTACAAATGGAACTAGGATATTTTGTTGTTTTGACATTGACAACAAAGTTAGTAAGCTGAAAATGCAGTTATCCCATGCTATTCCATCTTTCGTAACCTTGACTCATGGCATACACTATGCACAGACCACGCTTTGTATTTACACTGATAATACAAAATCGTAAATATAATGAAATCGATCATGCAATGCACGAATTCATTCGTCGCTTTCGTGCATTCTAAATAGTAGGTTTCGTTTATTTCATGAATAAGAATGGCCGCTTGGTGAACGAAAGCTTTCGTAAATTTTACACGTTTAATGTATACTGCACGAATGTTATCGTTGATAACGACATTATTTTTCGTGAATAAAAGGAATTTTTTTGTTTATTTTAATAAACGTGTGTGTATATTACTAACGATTTCGTTGGTCGCACGAATTCATTTCGTTTATCTTAGAAAAGCGTTCGTATTTATTATCCTCTTATTGTTTTGAGTCGATCTTTTGGGATCGATGTTTGACAACATCTATTTTTTTTTAATTTAAAAAATATCGGTATGACCGAATCGATTTTATTGTGATACGAATAAATGGCCGTTTTCGTTCATCTTAGAAAAGTTTTCGTATTTATTATTCTCTTATTTTTTCATTCGATTTTTTGGGATCGATGTTTTACAACACCGATTTTTTTTAGTTAAAAAAAACAGATCTGGCAAAATCTATTTTATTGTGGTATGAAGAAAAGGCCGCTTGATAAACGAAAGTTTTCATAAATTTTACTTATTTAGTGTAGATTGCACGAATGTTGTCGTTGAAAACGACATTAATTTTCGTGAATGAAACGAAATGTTTTGTTTATTTTAATAAACGTCTATGTATATTACGAACAATCTCGTTGGTCGCACGAATTCATTTCGTTCATCTAAGAAAAGTTTTCGTATTTAATAGGATATTATTTTGACATTGCTCCGGTAGAGAAATACTCAAACTTATTCATATAAAACCAACGAGCTCAACTGAATGCGTACCTCTTCATGATTCTGGATCAACTGGAAGCGGAAGAGGCTTAGAAAATCTTCCTGAAACCGGCGGACACGGATATGGCTACTAAATAGTCAGACTGAGACCGTCGTGATGATTAACAATTATCTGACGTATAGCAACAATGACTCCATATTGAAGCTCTGTTGACCAGCGTTGCCACAATTAAATCTGTACCGGGAGTTGAAAAATCTTTTCTATCTGTACCTTTCTATAGAAAAATCTGTACCGGATTCTGTACCCAAAGAATAACAAGGTTGTTTAAAAGAAATACATATTTTTTAAACATAGGTATTTTTCATTCGGGTAATTCAAACCAGACATTCTGACTCGGTTGTTTTATTTGAGTTGGAATTCCACAAGAAACCAGTAGGTAGGTAATGCCAATATCAGCTCCAGCTCAGATTCTCTCTGCCACTTTGTTTGCAACCAAAGGTGGCCAACAGAGTGGCGACGAGAAGCTGATATGGGGCTGGTAATACCAATTGGATGCGAGAGGCCTGCTTGCAGGAATTCAAATGGAGCAGGTCAGAGTAAACGTATGCACTCCGAGAAGATTCACTCAGCTTTCACTTAGACATCATCCCTTTGATTTGCTGGAAGCAGGTTTCTCGTATATCGCATTCTAATGTCAGTTTCAGCTAAAGCTCAATCAGTAACAGCTTCACTTCAAATTCTTTCCATCACTGCTGTTGGGTAACGTTTGCCTGCTGTGTACTGGGATGCATCGTAGGGTTAAATTATTTTAACTTGCTGTCATGTAAAAAAATCTGTACCAATCTGTACTTTTTAATAAAAATCTGTAATCTGTACCGTTCGTTTCTGTACAATTCGTTTGCCGAACGAAGCTGTTTCGTAATAAGCCAACAAAAGTCGCTTCGTGGTTTTCACGAAAAATTCGGAATAAAAAATAAATGTGTTTCAAATAGAACTACGAACGATTCATCATATGTACGAAAAATTCGTATATTTATACGTATATTTTATGAAATTTATCTGTACGAAACTAATACATAGCGGCTTACGAATCAGTGTAAGGGTGGCGTCTGGTGCAGTGGGCAAAAAATCGGCTTCTTTTTTATCCGCTTAATTGTTAGTATTGAGCCTACAGAATAGTGTCTTGCAATTTCGGTGGCCACGCTGAACTTCTTTTGTTTTGAACAGTCATGCATTCCTCGCGCGTATTTGCTATAACACGCGCAGATTTCAATCTATTCGCGAATGATATTCGAACAACTGACTGCGACAAAAATACAGTGTAAACAATACACTCTAAACTAGTTGTACCCAAATTTTCAAGAGAAAATACACAATGGGTTATATTTTATTTTGATGTGAGGCACCCTTTAATAGCGTTTTTCTCGAAACCGCGTTTTACAAATCGGCAAACATGATAACTCAAAAGCTAATCTAAACTCATTTTGAAGGAAAGTGAGCGAATTTTACAGTAAAATATGAGATTTTTCGGATTTCATGAAGCCATTTTTCGTTATCGTGTTCGCCGCGGCGCTCCTCGACGTGGAAATCGTTGCACGTCTACTTTTGGAACGCTCGTATGTGTACCGTCATCGGGGGTTACTTTACGCCAAAAATAGAACTTATTGTACATTACACTCAAGAACTACGATCACACAACTACAAATTTGAAACTGTTTGATGTGTTACATATGGCAGAAGTACCTCCCTTTTCAGTGAAAAGCCCTTTTGGAAAATCAAGATTGAACATGAGATATGAAGAACAAAAATTGGCGTAAAATTCCCCTCCGCTGTTTTTTTTTTTTCAAATTATGGATTATGCTCGTTATTTATTTATTTATTTATTATGCCAATGTCATGTTAGGTAAAATAAAAGAGTATGTGTTGCCTTGCGTTGCGTAAGCATGGTATACTTCGTAGATTGCGGACTGATGACTCTCATTTCCAGCCAGACTACTTGAGGAGCATTGTTTGGGAATAACAATTGATCCAGTCCAAGCGAGAGTTTCACCTGAGAGCCACCATTGCGGGCCACGACCATCTTTACGTAATTTGGGATGAGAAAGGAAGTGTTGATGTGGTACTTACTTAACGGAAGGCCCCGACTCAGTGACACTCCCATAAGTACCACGGATTGGGTAGTGGGTGGGTTGTTAGTCAGGATTCTCTTCAAGCAATCGATGCGACTGAGACTATATTTTCGTGCATGTTCGAATAGTTTATTGATTGTAGGATACGTAAATCTTCTAGGCGTTTAAACTCTGGCTTATCGTTAATTGAGATTGTTTCATCGAAAACAACTTGAACTCCGGACAGCCGGCTGTCGGGAGTGTTGTCGACAATGTAAAATGGATCGTAAACAATGGGTTTAAAAGTGGTATGGTGCAACATTAAAAAATATGTCACGCAAAGATTACCCAATACTAACTAACTCTCTGTCATATTACCACGTTGTTTTTCCCCTTGGTCTAATACGAATCAAATTCTTTTAGTTTTTCCTTCATTTTGTAGTAGCACATTAATGCCGCTACTCGCAAAAGTGTTCATGTTCTATGGAATTTCATATGTACATGGCGCAATCGTGCGTAAAACGGCCGATTGCGTCAAAGCACATGACGTGCTCCCCGTCCATTTATGTCACAGTTAGTCATATCTCTTCCTCCTAATAGCGTGGCAGAATTTATAAATGGTCCTTATTGATATAATCACAAGCATATTGAGATCCCGTAACTTGAAATTTTCCACCTCGTTCGAGTTAAACGTTCCGATATTACAATGAAGACGCGAAATAGAAAAAATATAAATGCTGCGTTCCAAAACGATATTAACATCATGTACGAAACAAACACCCCCCGTTTCCAAATAGTACGTACTTATTCTTAGCTCAGTACAATCGACTAATGGACTAAAAGTAAAGCATTAAATATGACCATAAAACATTGGTTCCTCGTGCTGAAATGATTGCCGCAAATTGGTAATTGGATTTGAATTGATCTTGCGAATTGTCAATTCTCCACCCTCATACATAATTCAAAAGTCATTCACTCAGACAAGACCATGCGTATTGCCCACCCGCATTAAATACCCAGTGGATTCGTTTCCTAGTTGGTCAAATAAACACTAAACAAACAAATAAATTAGTTTGTTCAGTCTAAAGAAATGTCAGCTCGATTGGCATCAACCGGCGGATACGTGTTCCCTTACAAATGAAAGTACATTTAAAATTACATACGACAAAATATGTTCAATTCAGAATATAACGAAATGAAGATTGCTTAATTATTTGCATTTAAAAAAAGATCGGAAAAAAAATTAGTTGCATAACCAAGGTGGTTCATTTTCAAAGATAGCACTGCTGATGAATCACTGTATAAAAATTGGTGATAAGGGACGCGGACGAAAATAGCTGACCACCGTCCGTGTTAGTAAAAATAAAAGGGTATGTTCAAAAACTGCGTACCACTCATCCAATAACCTTGTTTTGGAGTCAAAAAGTTCTACAATGAAAAACAGCAACCCGAGAAAAAATGCTCTTCATGATGAACTTTTTCATTGAGCCATATGAATTAGAGAACCTTGCTTTAATATTTTTCTAAAAGAAGTTTTAATTGCGTTCCGGAGTGCAAAGGCTTTTCCAACATAAAATATGAATGGTACTGTTATATTTAATTGTCAGGTCAGTTCATCGATCTTTTATGATATATCCATTTCCAATATACTGAGGGCCTATTTGTTTGGTAAGGTTTTAACAATAAGATCATTCGTCTACACTGCAGAATTATTCCCCGCTGCTCTTTCTGTCATTCCACAACAAATTGCTTCAATACACATAGTATAAATACTTCTAGAAGCGATAGCGTTTTTATCAGTTTGATCCATTGCAACTACACTAATCAAAAAAACAGTGTGGTAGATTGTGCCGCAATTTGTTGACAGTTTTTGAGTTGTCGTAATCGTGAATCGTAATCTTATATCGTATTATCGTAAGTAATACAGTGTGTGTGTGGTACATTGTTCTAAGCGATTCACCCCTTGACATATACTCACCAATTACCAAACGATCACAAATACGGACAAAAAGTACGAACACAAACAATTGCATTATATTGCCAGGTTAATTTCACATAATCTATATCCTCTTACCTAACAATTTGATTAGTATATCGCACTTTTCCAAGAGAATTTAATGGCGTTTTCGTTTTTTTCTTGGTGCTACACCGGTGTAGTGCAAAGAAAGAGATAGACTGACTACACCCAAGTTTGAATGAGTGTAGCACCGACTACACCGGTCTAGTGCACTGTCAAAAACGAAAATGCCATAAGTTACGATGTTGTTTGCGTATATTTTTCACTTTTTTCACCTACTACGATAATTTGCAAGCATTTTTTAAACCAATATCCAGTTTTTATACATGTGTTGAACCAGCGAATAATGCTATATTTTGCTTTTGTCAAAATATAACGTTAAATTTGAAGTAGAAGCTCAAGTATCATTCTTCAATTTTGGCGTAATCCCCGTGGTGCAAAGTAACCCCCGATGACGGTAGCTCTGCGTGAATGAAAATATTTTTGTTTCATACACAATGAATGGGCTGCGTCACCTTCAAAATATTAAAACAAAATAAATTTTCGGTTATTAAATAACCCCTTAAGAGAATCAAATTTTCTTCAATTTTTTTTTCAATTGACCGTATTTAATTTTTCTCGTACCTTAACGATTCCTTTTTAATGCATAAATTTTTATTTTGCAGATAGGAATTTTTTAATTCAGTTTTTAGAGGTTAAAAGAGCGATTTTTTTAGGAAAAACGTTCCCGAATGTTGAGTTTTGGGATTTTAGTCGATCAATTGGTCTTCAATTGTGATCACCTCTTAAATCAAAAAGGGTTTCAGGGAAAAAGTTTTAACTCCGCCAATTGTTAATATATTTTTATAAATTTATGCTTGGTTTTTTCACTGAATAATTTACTACCAAAATACTATAAGATGTCATGAAATCATTATTTTATGCCTTTACGTAAATTAAACTTTTTTGACATTTTTCGCACAAAAAGGTATGTAACACCTTAAAAGATACTTGTTTGCTATCTTCGCCTCTTCGAACTGTTCACTATAAAAGAAAGCACAAAACTTCTGTCAGAATATATAACAAAAATCTACCTCACCAACAATTTGTGCATGAGGTGACACTTTTTCAAAGAAACGTTCTATTGCTGCAGCGAAAAATGCGAATATGTAAAATGAATGATCCTCGGATCGGGCACTTAGATTCGATATAATATCGAGTGATTTCAATGGCTGCAATCTGTAAATGTAGTTGAATTATGGTTGAAAAAATGTGGATTTTTTAAAGCTGGCAATTGACTTCTTCCAGAGAAATTGAGAGCAACATTGTACGAATCAGTGTAACTTTTGTAAAGCACGTAGTCGTTATCTATTAACAAGGTGAATTTTTTTGCCATATTGCTAAATATTTTTCCTAGATTGTCATACCGTAAAGACAATTATTGTATGAATCGTCGACATTGTAGTGTTGACGTTTAATCCGCCTTACTCCATCATTCCTTACTATTGGAGGAGGCACTTTTCAGCCTCAATTAACGTACTTACAACTATGAAGGTCAGCTGGTAAGTCCATTACACTGTACGCAGATCACCTGAGTTTGAACTTCCTCAACCGCATATAGTGTGTTAGGCCCTTTGCCACTTTCGGTCAGATTGGTCAGAAATGCTAATAGATTATTAAAATCTATTAAAATCACCTTCCATTTTTCGACGGCACCTTGACATTTACAATGCCACCTACGGAAATCTAAAATTTCTCGCGTGTTTTTTGTAAACGGCCAATAAGCATGTTGTCAAAATTCACTTTGAGAGAAAATTCCGGACAAACCGTAACTCGCCGAGAATGGATGTTAACATTTTATGAAAGAGAAAAATTTTCTCTGTCGTCTGCTGCTATGACATATAATCTGCGATTAATGGTTTGTCCGGAATTTCCATTCAAAGTGAATTTTGACAGTATGCTTATTGGCCCTTTTCAAAAAACACGCGTGATTTGTTCTTCATATATTTTGATTCCTACAGTATTTTTAATACATTCATAGCGTTGAATGATTTGGCTTAAATTCGAAAAATAAATCTCAAGGTGGCATAGAGGGTATTTTTTGATCATACTACTCTATAGCACTTTATACCTGTTCAATTATAGGGGGCCCCTCAGCTCAGTTGTGCCCAGGGGCCCCGAGTGGTCTTAAGACGGCCCTGGTTGCACAAAAAATGTCGCATTGCAAGCTATAGGTACATATAGCCTGCCAAACCAGATATTTCTTAGCTAACTTCGACAGTTTCGTATACTTGAAAATATTCGCTATCCTTCTCCTTTCGGTTCCCGTATAACATGTCTATCCAGGAAGCTGCTTGATGCCTTACTGGTGTAGGGTTTATTATTATTATATTATATTATTGGTCTTTTATTACGTTGCAATTCCGAATGAATTTGGCAGTCACAATAAGTTTATGGGTAGTTTAGTTCAAACCATTCAAACGAAATGGTGACTTGCAGAGAGGTGCTAGGGGGCTAAAACTTCCCTCGCGGAGAGTGGATACACAAAATAAGAAAATGATATGTAGAAGACTTTGCAATAAAATTCTCTGAAAACAGTTTTAACTCGCTATTAGTTTGTTTTTGTTTATTTCCTGGGTTCGTTAACCAGTTGGTAACTCGGGCTAAGCTTGTTATTTTTCCACGATAATAAATAACAGATAACATACTTATTTGGGGACTCATTGAGAGTTACGTTGTTTGCGATTCATAGTGACGATAGCATGTGATGTTTTCATCTAAGCAAGAATTGAGTACATACACAGTAATATAGGACAACTTTTACAGATTCAGCACCAGGATTTCGTCTTCTCTTTCGGTCGGATGCCGGTCACATACAATTAGGTAAAGCAATCACAAAAGTATATACTAATATTTGGTTCTATTTGTCGCTTTCAAACAATATTGTCGTAAGGAACTTAATGTGGCAACCAGTATCAACATTTTAGTCGCCTCAAATGATTGGTTATGAACAAGCAGATGTGGTGTGCGATGAAACAGCAGAGAGGCATGAAAAGGTAATCATTCTATTTTCAACAAAACAAAAAGCCGGCGTTACACATGCAGGATACATTAATACGCAACGTGTCTGGTCTTCGAAAAAAAGTTGGAAAAAACCTATAATATTGCTCAATTTCGCTGAAAATCACAAGTAGGCTCATTGTGGGGTTCTGAGTTCAATTTTGATGTCCAAAGCCAGAAAAAGTAGATTCATTTTTCCATACAGTTATCAAACCATTCTTATGATTATGGTCCTATTTTTATGAATGATTTTGATAACTGGTTGCTTGTATCAAAAAATTCCATAAAAATTTCAGAAGACTGCACACATTGTAAAACGTACTTGTTTCGGAATCAGAATATATTTGCTTAAATGACACGTTCCCCGTATGTAGTCGGGGATTTGTGCCTGAATAATAACTTAATAAAATATAGCTTTTTGAGATCTTGTGCGGCCTCCAGCCACTCAGATACGTGTCTGTTCTGAGATCAAGCTGCACATTACGAGAAATCATGCACATGAACCTGTTAAGAACAATTTATCCACGGTCATACAATACGACACACATCAAGTACTACCATCATCAACCAAAAACGGTTGACAAATTTATAGCTACAGTTCAGGCAGTAATCACATCAGCAAAAGTGGCACCCTGTACCTCTAAATTGATAGCCAGCACCATTAATGAGGAAGCTAATAACGATGACGGCAGGTTCGCATTCGTGACCCGTATGTTGAAGAAATAGAGAAGAACAGCTGATTGCAAATGGCAACGAGAGGTGAGTGAATTACCTCCAGGATACAATAGGTGAGGAAGCACATTTTTCTTCGAGGCGAAAGAATGTATCCACGCGCAAAAGCAAGTTGTGTATGCATGATCTGCGGAACATCCACTAACATTCGTTTTTATTTTAATAGTAATATTGTAAGTATATGAAAGACTCGCGGTTTCGTTAAGATAACTCGTTGAGTCATGTCATTTTAGCGAATTTAAAAATCAATAGGCCTAGAGAACGACAACACCTTCAATAAAATTTGAGGAATTTCAGAGGACCCTGTAAAACTACTTGAGTTAGTACTGCTTGAGCCATGATAAACTCGTCAGTCCGTCGTTCTCAATTAGTCTCTGGTTTTATTGCTAGAAGAAGAAAAATGAATGTTTATCACAACTAGATAACAATAATAATAAGAAATAAATAATTTACACAACAATATGTTTTAAATCTGGAAATCTAAAAAACAAGAAATGACGAAGAGAGACCGATTTTGTCATCCCTTACGGCATGAAAGCAGGAACATAAGGGATACAATCATGGTTTCAGCCACCGGATGCTGACCTAATGCCTGGATTTGTCTAGAGAAAGATAATAGTGTTATCAACCTGCCAATGGTCAGCAGTTACTCGTAATAAATTTCAAACTATCCTTCAAGACACAACATTTTATTCAAAATCGTGAAATATACAAAACGTTGCAGGAAACGACGAAAGTTTGCATGTTTTGTACTTTAGTTTTTTTGCTTATGGTGCACCAATTACCGCCTGCTAGTGGAATTAATCAGCTTTCATTCCCTTTTTATGTGCTCATCATCGCCTTCGGTCGTGATTTTCACGCCTCGTTGTTCAACCCCTCTTGGGTTGATTTTTCCGACACCCGCCGCGACGAACTGGTGGTGTAATTCTTATTATTGCTATTATTCACTCTTTTGAGTCAGCAACGGTGGCACCACGTGGGGTTAGTGAAGATAATAAAAAGCACATCAAATAAAGATGATATGCTCTTTTTAATATTTCAACCCCTCTAACGTGGTTTCGTGATGAATCACGTAAACACTACTTAAAGCGGCTGTTTTCTAGTTTTGGGTTTTTTACATAACCGGTAGTGTGATTGTCGTACCTGGTTACATTTTTCGGTACGCTGAAGGTTTTCCAAGATTGATGATTTCAATTAACAGTTTTTCGTCCTATATTTTCAACAAAAAAAAGCCAAAAACTGGATGCACGCTTTAGCGTAGCTGATGTTCGAAACGAGAAATAGTTGCATCAATTAGATATAAAACATGCCACACAACCGGAGTCAAATTATATTCTACAATATTGTGGTCGTCAATATTTGTTACCAGTCGAGCAAAACACATAAAATAACTCGCGTAACCAAATATAGCAAACCAACACTTTTCAATATGTAATATGCAAAGCGAAACAAAATTTGTAAAAATCACAAGTGCAATTGCTAGTTGCGACTGAATGATGGCGGTAAATCGAACTATCTCTTTGTGTACAGTCCTGCTATCTCAACCCGGACTTTGAAGAGGAATTAATTGTACAAAACGTGGAAAATGGCAAAAACAAACAAACGGAAGAGTTACGTCTACAGTTTGAAATTATTTCCATTCCAAATAAATTGAAAATAGATTGAATTCGATAGAGCGGTGCTCTGTGCCGATATTGGTTGTCATATTTTTCCAGCCAGATACGGAAGTGTTTGAAATGAAAATTTCTCCTGGGCTTAAATTGGATAATCATTCCCAACAATAGTGTCAGCTAATGATGGTTGGAATGAATTGAGTTCCGAGTGACTTTGAGGTAAATAAGGTCTTCGCAATATTCGTGATCGGATTTCAAGCGGACAGATATTTAAATTGCTGATTTTTGCAGACTAACAGACATAACACTATAAATAAATTCCCTTAAAAACATCGATCCGGCAATTTTCCTAGAACACTAGCTCCACCTTTTATTCACGGTCCCAAGCGCTTATTTGCTCATGGGTTACCCCTTAGGTTTGGGAACAATTTTTCACTAGTGGTCTATCCCCCATATGCTCCATAATTTCAAATGTGGCCACAATCCCAACTTATGTCTATTAGTCTGTGATTGCATGACGGTTTTCATTCTACCAGGTATAAGCCTGGTTTTTGAACATGTTAAACAATAATATAAAATCGATTGAGTTCTGGATTGAAGCTTTAATCTACCGGTACTGAGTTCACATTGCTCTGAAAATCCAATGAAATTGTCTTTAAGCACTAGCGGCTGCTAGTTTAGTGAGCCATTTAAACGACTTTCATAGGGTTAATATGAGAATAAACTGAAAATATCTTGAAATGTTCATGTTAAAGAGAGCAAATGACCATCTGGTTAAAGCCCTCAATGTATAAATTACAATTTCAATTCATATTAAAGAGACTACAATAGTGGAGAAACAACAGCAAAATGAAACGGAGGAAAACGAAAAGCCAATCAATTAGAAAAATAACAAAATAAATTTTTATTTTCTCATTTTAATATTAGTTCATGAAAAGGACTTCATAGATTTTTGTAAATATACTTATTTTGATCATTATTTCGCTTCAGAATAAAACATCATAAATCATGCGTCAACTGACATCATCACCATTCGTAATAGAAATTGTATGCGGTTTTTGCGCAGAGATTATAACAAATACGCGAAATCAGCAAGTTTATTTACCAATCAACTAGCTCTTTTGAAAAGTTAATACGGATTTAATAAATTTAAACAGAAAAATCAAAAAGTGTAACTAAGCTTTCTTTTATGCTAACGTTTATTTCTATGTTTCATTCAAGACACACACCGTCTTTCTCAGCAAACGATGGATTCGACCGACAGGAAACTGAAGATCAGCACGAACCATTCGCTTTTTCCTTTCTCCTTTCCCCCTTTTACTGCGTCCAAACATGTAGGACAGTGAACGTATGTGTGCTGTGGCCAGCAGGAGTATAACACACGAACGAATGAATGTGCTCAATACAATTTACGTTCGAAGCCAAAGGGGCTGGCCATCGAACGAAAACAGTTTGCTTTCCTCGTCAAATAGGTGAAACCTCAAACGAAAACTGTTCAAGATTTGCAGCTCGGTGCATGAAATTAACGGGAATCAATCACGAATGGGCTTCAGTCCGATGATTTAAAATCGGATTTATGTTGTGTGTGTATGCTACTTTCCACCCGTCGGAAATAAATATAATAGTTGGTGAAGGAAAAAAAATTAAAATTTATTTCTTGGTTGATAGTACTGATAAAGGCTAATTTGTTTTCTAAAGAAAATATTATTATTAGGTTATAGAGGTTTTAACCTTACGGTCATTCGCCTTTTCGGGTTGGGAAATCGAACCCAGGTGAGTTGCGTACAAGGCAATCGATTTACCAACTACACTATGCCCGTCCCCTGCAAGGTTCATCTTTTTGTTTGAACAGAAGCTAGGGTAGTACTAATTTTCGTAAGATCTTAAAATGAACTTTATGATGGTTCGAAATATAGTTTGGATATCTTCGATAAAATTGTAGAACAACGCATTTCAGACAAATTTGCTGAAGACATTAAAGTTCTATCTTTCATGCATTTCATTGCACGAAAAATTCAAATGAAAGCTTTAGGGTGTTCCTTATTGGGGACTTCTACTCTCATGGTTTCAAAAAATCGATTTTTTTCTTTGTTTAATTTCAATCTATATGTATCTGAGAATACGCTTCAGGGAGGATTTGGTGAAAATTATATTCCTTGGGTTGTCTAGGAGCCGAAAGGTACCCATCTCCTGCCGTTTCTGAGATACTAAGCGTGGCGCACCATGATTGCGCTTGTCTATGGAAAAACCAATGTTTAAAGAATTCACCGGTCCGATTCTTGAAGGTTTATGTATATGTGAGCGTCTGTGAATGGTTTCTTGTTTTTCTTTGGGACGAAAAAACGTACGGAAGAAAGAATGCGTCGGATATGAAGCGTAAGCGAACGAGATTACGAAAACTGAAGAAAGAAAACAAAGGTATCGGTTGGAAAGGAAAGGGAAAGTTGACGGACAAATCAATCGGCGAGCTAACAAAATGTTATGGGTTAGCGATTCGGAGCAACTCAAACTCTGTAGAACATATGCGAAATGCAATCTGGGCTTCCCTCGAACACTGATCGTCATCGAATGAACATTTCCAACACTCAACGTGTTCACCCGGCAAGAACAGTTGGTGCAAGTGGCAGGATCTACGAAAATCTATCATCAATGATCAATCAATCAATCAATCAATCAAATCATCAATGATGTATTAGAAAGATGCTCAGAAGCTCACACCCAAAACATCAATGAGTCGTATGGTTTTGTGTCTGACCAGTACTAGAGTAGGGATATCCGGGACTGTCCCCAGGATGACAGGTGTTTCCAAAATTACTTATAATGACTATTTCTGAGCTTGTTTTCGAAAATCATAAAGTTTGATACCGATACTGCCAGTATTCGTATTTCGTATTTCGGTTTTGTGTTTGCTCAGTATTAGGGTTCTCCCAGGGATATCTGGAACAGTCCTCAGGATGGCAGGTATTTCCAAAATTACTGACAATGACTATTTCTGGGTTTGTCTTTGAAAATCATGAAGTTTGATACCCATATTGGCAATATCAGATCATTCGCTGAGGAATAAGCTCACCGCGTAATTCACACACAAAACAAGAAACCATTGGTTAAGGGGAATCTCTCATTCCTAATTTTCAAAAATTTGATTTTTTTCTTTGCTTTTTTTAAAGGTATAGGTGTCTACTATATATTGTAAGCGGCGAAAAGCGAAAACAAAATTGTCAAAATTGTTAAAAATACATTTTAGTCCGTCATTTTGGAATTGTCATTTTGGAATTGCCATTTTTATTTTTTTGATTGTGATACATATTAACTCAAATGCGTGTTTATAAATCACAAAAGCTTTTCTTCTTGATTTTGGCTGAAATTTCACTTATTTTTGGTGGGGGTCTGCCATATCGGATCGGCCATTTTGAATTGAGAAAAACCGACTTCAGATTCTTTGTCAGCAATGTCCACAGCCGATAATTCCATGTAATTGTTTCAAAATATTGATCTTCAACCACGAAAGATCGAATAACGAATCGAATGTATTCTCAAAACTTTAAATGCGTTTTTTTCACCTCTCGAAAGTAAACCTTTTTCATTGGAGGAATGACCTATACAATCGACAAATTCTTTGTACTCACTATTTTGAGTGAAGTCTTAAAGTGGCAAAAAATCTATCTCAATGTTTGAGATCACTCCATTACGTCAAATTTGAAGTTTTTTATCCTTTCTTCGGTTATTACTTCAATAAATTTGATCAACTTTAGAGTTTTCGATCAATCCTTTTAAATCGAATTCCATGGGAACCTAACCTTAAACAGAACGTCACCACGGGCGCCATTTTTTTTACCGCCTTGAAAAAAATAGAGAATGAAGACCAAAATATTTTTGAATCCTAAAACTGAGCCGTTTAAAGACAGAACAGCGTCACTGTATGTGATGACAGAAGTTTGTACAAATACCACTGAGACGTGGTGTAGAATTCACCGTGTCGGGCAACAAAGCAAGAAAAATGGATTAAGGTGTTACATACCTTTTTTACAAAAAATCGAATAAAAATTTATTATTTTATCTGAAAGTACAACTCCTTGGGAACATTTTCCCAAATTTTTATAAAGATCCGAGAAATGGATTGAAAGTTATAGCGCATCCAAGCGCGCTGCGTCTACCCAGAGCAGTGGTAACTTGAAATTTTAAACTCGATTATCTTGAAATGTCGTTTTTCCAAAAATGGTTTTTCCGTGATCACGATTGCCAATAATCCACTCAACCGAGTTTATTCATTTTTTTTCAGTTGCTCGTAATTAATTTTTCTCGTACCTTAACGATTCCTTTTTTATGCACAAATTTTTATTTTGTGTATGAGAATTTTTTAATAAAATTATATTTAATCATTTAATCGTTAACGTACTAATGAGATTTTTTGAGTTTTGAGATTTTAGTTAATCTATTGGTCTTCAATCGTAATCACAGAAAACCTCTTAAATAAAAAAGGGTTTCGGGGAAATAAATAAAAAAGGGTTTCGGGGAAACTTCGTTAACTACCAATATATTTCTATAAACTTTTGATTGTTTATTTCACTGAAAAATGTACTACCAAAATACTATAAGTTCGATGTAATGAAAACACTGCTTTATGCTTTTACGCAAATTCAAACTTTTAAGACAGTTTTCTCTCAAAAAATATGTAACCCCTTAACACAATTACAAACGAATTAATTATGCTCTAAGGTGTATGCTCTTTCAATTTGTTTCATCATAGATTATTTTGTGTTAGTATAATGCCGAAGCTATATGTACGATGCAAAGAAGGTATGATTCGAAATATTCACGGAACGGCGCAAGGTTAATAGTCAAATATGTGGTGATATGAAACCAATTTTTCGCCCTAAAACAATCTCAAAGTTGGCAGCACCCTCTCAGATTTTAATGAAACTTTCTGTATATGAGAACTTTGTCAGAAAAAGCCATATTTTGTTTTTTTTTCAAAAATGATCTAGACTGTCTTTTGAAAAGGGCCAAACTTCTTTTACCTTTTTTTTTTCAAATAGCTATAGTCTAAAAATGACAAACCCTACCAAAAAAATTGTAGGAGTGGTTTTCACAAAATAAGTCAATTTTTTGAATAAAAATATTGAAAAAATTCTTCATTGACTCCTACACTGAAAAAAATCGATTTTAAAAATTTTAAGGCGATTTACAAAAAAACCATTTTTGATTTGGATGAAATTTTGTTGCAAAATAGGTAATTATGTTCCCTACTTACCGTCAAAAATTCAAGTTATTTGAAAAAAACTTTTCCTTGTCCAAACTGAATTTTTTTTCAGTGTTTTTTTTTATCGAATACTAAACCAATGAAAGTTATAATCATCTCAGAATCCATTTTCCCAGCTGCTAGTTGCCTGATACATGCAAAAAGTATCAGTAACGAATTTGGTATATATTCATAACAAACTTGAATGAAGACTGGAAGATTGCAAGACTAAAAGACTGGAAGATTGGAAGATAAGAAGACTGGAAGACTTGAAGACTGCAGTTCATTTGTTCCTCTCAAAACTGATAAATTTAATGAAACAATTGACAAACTTTTCCAAAATTTATTTTATGTCTGATGGAACAGCAGCACAATACAAAAATAAGAAAAGCTTTGGAAATGCCATAACAAGCCTCCGAGAGTTATATAACTGGGCAGTTGAACAAACTGATAAAAATATCACAAAATTAATTTGCTGCTACATATTCACTGAACAGTACACCAAAATGTCAGAAGAACTCTAAGAGCTGTATAATAACGCCAAAACAATATCTGGAACTCAAAAATTCCACAGCTTTGTGCCTATTCCTGGGGGCAAAGTAGAGACGAAAAGGTATTCTAATTCAGAAGATGAACCAAAAATATTTTCCTTGTATAGAAATAATACAAAATAGCATGCATGAAGATAGTTTTAAGACAAATGTAAAATATAAAAATAAGTAAATAATTATGTTAAATTCAATACATAATGTTGTGGTGGTTATTTCTTTCTCTGATTCTTCTTCAGCACTAAACAAGAATATAAAAAAGTAGTAATGGGATATTTGTTTAACGACATAAACTCTTTTCAATGGGATTCTTGATTAAAGGGTTACATACCTTTTAGTGATAAAAATGTCAAGAATGTTTGAATTTACGTTAAGGAATAAAGTAATGATTTCATTAGATCAAACTTATAATATTTTGGTAGTATTTTTTTCAATAAAATAAACAAGCATAAATTTATAAAAATAAATTGATAATTGGCGGAGTTATTGCTTTTTCCCCGAAACCCTTTTTTATTTAAGAGGTTTGCGGTGATCGCGGAGGCCAATAGATCATCTAAAATTCCAAAACTCAAAAAATTCATTCCTCATACCTTAACAATTAGTTGAATAAATAATAATTTTTTCCTGCATTCGAGAACTTTTTTAGTAAAAAATCGCTGTTCTAAGCTCTAAAAATTGTATTAAAATGGGAGTGGGCGTAGCGTATTGGTAAATCGATTGACTTGTACGCAGCGCACCTGGGTTCGAGTCCCGACCCCGCACATGGGGTTAGAAATTTTTCCTAAGAGATTTTTCTAACCCGAAGAGGCGAATGACCTTAAGGTTAAAACCTCCATAATTGAAATAAAAAAAATTGTATTAAAAATTCTTATTAATGAATCAAAAATTTATGAATAAAAAAGGAATCGTTAAAGTACGAGAAAAATTTATTATGATTATGATCAATTGAAAAAAAAAATTAAGAAAATTGATTGAGTAGTTTTTCGGCAATCGTGATCACGGAAAAACCATTTTTAGTAAAACGTCATTTCGAGATAATCTAGTTTAAAATTTCAAATTACCACTGCTTTTGGTAGAAGAAGCGCGCTTGGAAGCGCTGTAACTTTCGATCTATTTCTCGGATCTTTATAAAAATTTGGAAAAACATTCTCAAAGAGTTGTACTTTCAGATAAAGTAATAAAAAAATCGATTTCATGAAAAATGAAAAAGTAGTTAACCCTATAATAAAAATATACTTAGTTGCTAAATTAGACAATATCTCCTCACAAATTGAGTTTTATTGGATTCTGAGATGATTATGACTTTCATTGGTTTAGTTTTCGATAAAAATACACTGAAAAAAAATTTGGATAAGGAAAAGTAACTTTTTTTCCTTAAAAGTGCCCAACTTGAGTTTTTGACGGTAGGTATGGAACATAAAATCGACTTTAAATTTTTAAAATCGATTTTTTTCGCTGTAGGAGTCAATGAAGAATTTTTTCAATACTTTTATTCAAAAATTTGACTAGTTTTGTGAAAATCTCTTCTATAACATTTTTTGTAGGATTTGCCATTTTTTAGACTATAGCCATTTGAAAAATTGTTAAAAGAAGTTTGGCCCTTTTCAAAAGACAGTCTAGATCATTTTTGGAAAAACAAAATATGCAAAGTGGCTTTTTGTGACAAAGTCTTCATGTACAGAAAGTTTCATTAGAATCTGAGAGGGTGCTGCCAACTCTGAATACGATTTGGCGCGAAATTCGTCAATAATTAGAAGCACCCAAACTGTTGTTTCTGCAAAAAATAGCTCACAAACAACGAAAACTTTTCCAAAGACAATAAGACTAAGTTGTTCAGTTTTTTAAAGACTATAAATTCCTGCTAAATTTGCATTCTGAAACACTGTGCATTTTGTATCTTAAACTAGCGGCTCTTTAATATGACTCTGTACGAAATTGTGCATATCTTGGAGATGCAATTTTTCGTTTTCAAGTTTCTCTTTGTGCATGTGATCTGCACTTTGCAGTGTTTTTCATCAGTGCATTTCACTCTTTGTACATATTGTGTGAGAAAAATACAAGGCTGCTTAGGGATAATTCGATCATTTGCATCGGATTTTTGGAAATTTATTGTGTTAAGTTTTTAGATCTCTGTACCTTTGAACCATTGGATATTATTGGAATCTTTCGGATATTTGATAATTAGGTTGAATTTTTTTTATCTTTGAGTTTGAATATTTGGGATTCTTTCATCTTGCAAGGAGTTAAACTACTGTGCACTCGTATGAAACATGCTTACTATTATGTGATGGTCACTATTATATACAAGATTCAAGATTGGGTCCTTTTTTAAAAAACCCGTGCATAATATTGCATCTCCCAATAGAAAAATTAAAAACCGATTTAATCCACCTATCAGTGAGATGAAACATTTCTTACACATATCACTGCTGTATTATTCATTAGTTTGCCGAACACACGAAAAGTTGGAAAGCAACTAGATGTGAGATAAGCACAGTTTGGAGTCTTGCACGAATAATACTTCGAATAAACTGAATAATTTAAAAAAAAGTAAAATAAATAAAAATTAAAAATAATGATGAAGCAACAAAATAAAAAATAACACCCTAATATTTTTCTAGCACATATATGGTTCCAAAACCATTTTTCTTAAAATGGTTAGAGTAAAGAAACACGAAAAACCAGTTTTGATCAAGATAGATCTAGCAGTGTTAAAAGCTGCTCAATTATTGCATACCGATTCTTAATACATATCTCCTGCAAAGTTTTCAATAGTTCGATTGAGCAGAACAGATAGCCGAAAGCAGTCTACATTGATAAAATTTATCAGTTTTTAACAATATTTGAAGACAAAGAATATATATCAAAATATAATTTTTCCCCGATAACTGAAAATGTCTCTGGCAGCACTGCTCCAGTGAAATCCAATCAGAACAATTGTAATAACTTCAGATCTACGGATATTTCTTGTAACTATTAGCGCTCAAATAAACGGTGATAGTCACAATTATTAGTTCTACTTTTTTGTGAGGAAATCTTGTCTAACCCCAAAGTTGTAGCTCTTTGTAAACGTGGTTGTTCATAAATAACAGGCTATGCAGAGGGTTAATAAAATCAATAAAATGAATAGAATGAATAGAATGAATAAAATGAAGAAAGTGATAAAATGAATAAAAATGTTTTCTTTCTATATATTTTATCATTTTTTTCATTTTGCTTGTTTTCAAATAATAAAATGATCGAAATGAAAAAAAATCTGCGATATTAAAAAGTAATAGAATTAATAGAATGAATTGAATTGTGTCTAAATATTGTTCTAGATGAAATGAATAAAATGAATGACTGAACAAAATTAGTCAGATTATTAAAATGAATAAAATGTGTGAATCCGAAAAATAATATAAAGTTGCATAACACGAAAAATAAAATAAATTGAATTAATGAACGATATGAATAAGATGCATAAGATAATAAACAGATCGGAATGCATACAAAGAATGAAATGAATACAATAAATAAAAGGAGGTCAAATAAACAAATGAAACGAATGCTACATGAAAAAAAAATAAATGAAATGAATTAAAAGAATGCTACATAAAAAATCATTCAAATGAAATGATCATATATTTAAAATATGTCAGATAGGGTAATTTCGGCAGAGATGCCGCACTCTCTATATCTATATCACTTTTAATGTGATATAGATATAGAGATGTATCCGACCACATTTTGGCTGCTTCACAGTTTACTAATAGCTCAACTTTATCCACGCACTTTACAATCAATTCTACCATTCCAGCCAAAAACTACTCATTACAGCATGTATTTTCAACAATTTAGCTCCGCGCATGCTCATAAATAATTCACAACCGACAAATCGTTCGCCAGGCACAAGCCCAAATCAGAGGACAGCGCCTCCATTCCGCACAACAGACGACGCGCAACCAAGCGAATCAATCTCAAACCACCGCCGACGGCAAAAGTCCAACAAGAACAGTAAGAACGTATCCCAGCTTACTTCTTCGTCGCCGCAAGGCACACCATTTTCCGACCAACCCATGTGACTGATGAGTGTGACTAAGCAAGCACGCAGTGTTAGTGCGCTCCGAACGAAACGAATCGTCGCGTCCGTAGCACAATAACACTGGGGAGCTTTCCATTGCTACCCCACCCTGACTGGAAAGTATTGTGTTTGCTTCCGCAAGGGATGGAACGGGGGCCCCCCGGATCGAAACCGATCCGTCGACCACCGTTCGTTGCTATAGACTATGTGCTACCACTCCGATCTGGGTCGCTGCTGGAAGTTGTCATGGAAATACATACTGCTTCACAGCCCCATTCCATCTCGCATGTTTTTCTTTCTCGTCAGTGCTAGTCGGGTGGAAGAGGGAGATGACGAGCGTTGGCATACCCCAGATACCAATTTTCCACGGCACTTGGAGATTTAGAGTGGTTCATATCGTGCACAACGAACCTCGCTACTAGCAATGGTTCTGTCTCTCTAGCTCGCTCAGCCCCATCCCCAGCCTGCTGAGCTGGGACCTCGGCATGGACGGCAGTGGCACGAGAAACTCGAGCATGATGATGGTTGGAAGCTAGAAACGGAAATGGAAATAAAAATAAAATAAATCGTTTGCTCATCTCATCCACTCTACGCCAAACGGTCGGTTTTGCGTTGTGCGTTCTACCGGATGGGTGGTGGTCGGACAAGTGGGCGCGCCCGGTAGAGAAGACGGAACAGTCAGCAGGGATTCCGGGCAGCACTATAACAACACTATGGCACTGTGAATGACGACCTTTCGAAATGGCAGACGGAGACAGTGCCGACAGCGAATGGAAAATTTGATGCAGCTCAGCGTGTGGTGCGACCGGGTGCTTATTTTTGTGGTGGAGTGGGGGGTTTGGTGGGGAGAAGCAGAAAAACGCGATGGTGGTCCGTTCGCTCCCATAATAATAAAGCTATGAACATAAATATGTCTATAAGGCATAAAAAAAGCTGAAATAAAATAAAACCGAAATGGAAAAAGTATTCCATTCTCGTTTAGTTGGGATATCGTTATTCGGTATTTGAGAGTTTTTCGTGCCCGTGGTCGGTGGTTGCGATAGGAGACTGTCGTTCGGAGATTGGTATTTAGATCATTGTTTTCTGTGCACATTTTTCTCGAAGTGCTTAAAGTAATCGTTTTTAAGAAGCGCGTATTCTTCGTTAACGACTTGGTTCGGTGTTAAATGATCGACGAAACTGATTCCAAGGAAGAACAATTCGGGTATGTTCACTATATCAGCAAGCAATTTATAGAAACAACTTTTCACCAGATTGTCAGCAACTCGGACATCTTATCAAGCTATTAGTGCAATGTTTTGATTAATAGCCTCTGCTCGCCAGGTCCCACGGCAATGACCGAGTTCAGAACCCATTCATTCATCTCCCTTTCACCCCCGTGTCGCTTTTCCGGCCGGGAGTGATTAATTACCTTTCTCATTATGGTCCATTTTCGGGTTTCGATCTATTATTGGCCCAACCATCATCGGCCCCATCGATTCCTTACTATTATCAGACAGCACTGAACTTTGTTCCAAATCCCTCACAACAGATTTATGGTTACCGCATAGGCGATAGGACCAGCCAGCCTTTGTTTCCCCGGAGAAAAATGGTGCCTTAAAGATGAACCACAAGAAGTAAATGTGTTCCGCAGCATATCACTGTTCCTTCCAGCACCGTCCGACTGTATTCGGTCAGAATTCACCCCATTTTCGCTTCTAAGCCCAACCAACCTTCGTCGCTTCCTTCGGCATTGTCCAAGTGAAAAACCAGGAAAAATGCTTTCCCATTTTCGCCTGTCCTCCCTTTGTTTTCGACCGGGTGCCGCAGGAGATCCTATTCAGCTTTCGTGTCGAAATATACGGACGGCGGCTTCCGTCTGCTAGTGAAAAATATTGTACACCATAAAATTCCCACCGGAGATGGAAGCTACAAGTAAAACTACTTTAGATCCGACTGAAATATAAATGATGAAAATAAAATTCTATGTAACAGAAGAGTGAATCGAAGTGTCAACCTTTTTTTCCTCCCGTCAGCCACTGTCGAAAGCTAGAGCTGTTGCTGCTGCTGTTGATGTGTGTCTGTCGCTGCAGGATGAAGTTTCGCCCTGACCCGCCTACTGTCGGAGAGTTTTCCGGAACGAAGACTGATTTTTCCAGAGCTCCGTCTGTCAAAGTAGGCTGCCACACATCGATAGTCATTCACGGAGGAAGTTTGGTCTCCGACAAATATTGGATGCCTTCGAGGGAGAGATAGTTTTGAACGGTTTTAAAATTTAATTCCACATCAATCTGAGCACCTGCCTGGGAAATAGATTGGCGAGATTTTTACTGTTTCCGTTCCGAGAACTATGGATCGTGGATATATTTCAAAGTCAATCATGAATTTGATACATCAGCGTTTGGGGGAAAATAGGATGGTGTTCCCATGGGAGAGTTGACAAGACATAAAATTGTGCATCTTAGGAAATAAATATGTGGAGTGCTTTTCACTGCAATAGGGGTTGGTTTGGTAGTGTGGATTTCACGGGCTTGGTGCGATTTGTTTTTTTTTTTCAACTGGACGCATCACGTGTATTTGATGGGTATCCTTGTTAAGGATACATATGGTCGGTGTTAAGTGTTTTTAGTATAATTTATTTTATAAGCTATTCCTAAAAATACTTGACGAGTTCTTAACTGTTCGGTGTATAACATTTTATTTGCGTAGGTTATACCCGTTGAGAAATAATGTCGTCAATAAGATAAGTGATTGGAATTGGATGCGTGGCGTTCTTTGAGTGTTTGTATGTTAATTAGTATGCAGCGTGCCTCATATGATGGAAGAGGAAATGCGGATACTACTACGGTGCAATAATTTAGAATCGGTCTAACATATGTATTGTAAAATGATTAAATTGCGCAAGGGGCTTAAAAATTATAGCTGAAACGTTTAAAAATACCTAAAGGGTGTCCGACATCAAATTGCATTACGGAAAAAAACTTTTTAGAAAATAACCCATTGGATATTCTCTATTGAAAATTTGAGTAGAAGTAGTATAGAGCGTATTGTTTACTATGTATTTTTATCGCTATCAGTTTTTCAAAATGTGGAAAAAATGGCGTCACTCGAAAAGCAACGTCGCCAATTGGAAATTCATCAACTCTCTCATCGGGACACCGCTAAACAACTCGGAATCGTGCAGTCAACGGTGAATCGTGTGATTAAACGTTACTACAAAACTCTGAGTATCAAACGGATGGAGTTATGTGGTCAGAATGGATGTTCTAATAGTGATCAGGATAACAAGCTTTCATTACAAGCGTTTAAGCGGAATCCCAATGCTTCGGGTATGGATGTGGTCAAAAATTTGAATCTGCCCAAGACTTTCGTTCAGAGAGCCAAGGACCGGGAGGGACCTCATACGTATAAAGTGCAGAAGGCTCCAAATCGTGACGAACGGCAAAATACGGTGGGAAAGTTACAGGCCCAGAAACTGTACACCCAGATGCTGGCGAAACCTCATTATGTCATCATGGTTCATCATCCACTCACGTTAAGGCGGACTTCCGGCAGCTTCCGGGACTACTGTTCTTCAACGCCCAGTCTAAGTTTGATGTCCCGAAGGAAGTGAGGAAGCAAAAACTTTCAAAGTTTGCCAATAAATACATGATTTCGCAAGCGATCTGCTCATGTGGCAAAAGGAGTGTGTTGTTCGTGACTACCGGCACTGTAAACAGGGAGATCTACTTCAAGGCGTATGTACAGAAACGTCTGCTTCCTCTGTTGAAGTAACATGAGTGCCCTACTATCTTCTGGCCGGATCTAGCTTCGTGCCTCTATTCAAATGTTGTCTTGGAGTGGTACGAAGCGAAGCGGGCCACTTTCGTAACCATGGACATGAACCCCCCTAACGCGCCGGAACTAAGGCCCATCAAAAATACTAAGCAATTACGGAAGTATCCCGAGGAGGTCAAATCTCAAGAAGACACTAAGAAAAAGTGAGTTTCTGTACAGAAGAAGCTGCAACCAGATGTTGTACAGACCCTGATGAGAGGAGTTAATCGTACGGTTATGGTGTTGAAGTTGAATGAAATGAATATGCCAAAAAGCTTACTAGTGGGTTATATTTTATCGTCTGAAAGTTTGAACAGGATCGGTTCACTAGGTAATTTTCTACGTTTTTTCGTGATTCAATTTGATTTGGGACACCCTTTATGTGAAGTGCTCTTGACTGCAATGGGGCTTGGTATGGTAGAGTGGATTTTACGGACTTAGCCTGATTTGGACGCATTACGCATTTAAATTGCGGTCGTGTTCTACTTTATCAGGATCCTTATTAAAGACACAAAACCTGCTTTGAAGTACAACTTTAACCTTTCGCGCTCCGCTCGAGTTTCGATTCCGTTATAAGCTCTCAAAATCAGAACATCAGTTCTAACGGAACGCGAATAGTTAAAACTGAACTTAAAAGTAGGTTTTGTGCCCTTATGCACAAATGGTTTTTATAAAATTCCTTCTTAGGGTGAACTCCACTTAAGTCCGCCCGCGCTTTCGAAATACGCACAGAAGCATGTTGCTAGATGTAAAGCTTCCATTTTCCGACGGTTTTCAGCTTCCCGGTAATTGGAAAATAAATAAGAAATTTCGCGAGAAATTTCGAGACCTTGGAATACAGAAGAAAAATGAAAAGTGAATAAGAACTAAAAAATTGAAAAGTTTTTTCATATCCGATTGATTGCATGTATATCTGTTTTAAAAAATGTTTTCAGAAGATGTCGATTTTGTCAACTACACATAATTGAATCATTACATTACAGCATTACTCCAAATTAACATGAAATCAAGATTAAGCGGATAGTGAACGAATTGTGCAGTGATGGGTGAAGTCTACCAACGTTTTCTTGTTACTGGCGAGTATCCGGATCACTTGATCTTAAAGTCAATAAAAATACTGCATCGTTCAAAGCGACTTTAAAAGAGTTTAGATGCACATGATATAGGATAGATACGGCGTTCTGTACGTCTTTTCATTCATTCAAAAATTGATATATCCCGGCATGCAACCTTTAAGACATAATTCATAATAAAATTGATGTTTTATTTACGGTATATTGGACGAAATATTCTTTCAATGAACCGTGTGAATCTGCAGACGGTCTAGAAACTTTCCCTGCTTCAAATCGCTTTTGCGTTAAGCAAGATATCTCTACAAACCATCACTATTTTTGAAACCAAAACTATCGATAAGATATCAACGCAAATTCCATAACTAATTACTGTTGGCAAGCCTTTTCATTGAAGATCTAGTTATTAAAATAAGGAAAAACTGTAAAAAATCAGATCAATCGGTTCATCGCTCGCGGAGGTATCTTGCGCACCACTAACGCAACTGCAACGAAAGGCTTCGGGGCAACGGTCTGCTAATATATCCATTTTAGCATGGAAACATACCTAAATAATATTTAGAAGGTACTTGAGTGAGATTTGGACTATATATCTGAAGAAATCACTAAAAAACTTTACCATTTTGACGAGTTCAAATTTATGTAGCCGAAAGTTCTTTGAAAAAAAAATTGAATATTCTTTTTCCAGGTACTCCAAAGTCCTGGGAATGAAAACAAAAAACAATTTCCTGGGTTTCGGGAATCCTGGGAAATCCGAACATTCTCGGGAAATTAAGCTTGGATCAGATGCCTTCGCGATAAAAACACGCATCACTTATATTCGAAATATGAAACATTTGTGCCAATATTCTCATTACTGTACATAACGTCAAACTGTCGAAAATATTTTGGCATGAGAATTCCCCCCGTATCGTCAATCTAATGCACACACAAACATAAAAATCAAATAATTTATTTCTCAACGCAAACTCACAAGCAGCGCGTACACGTCGCACTCTGCAAATGTTGTACTCAATCCAAAACCCACCATACCCACCCACATTGTAAACCAATACTCATGTGCATGCATGCAAAGTTTCAAATCGCAGTTGTTGGTTGGTTATTTGATTGTATTTTAACAACGTATGTCCAAGACTGTTTGTAATAGATGATTATCTTTAGTGGTTTTGGCACATGGTTTCCGTAGTGTGTTATCTCATTACAACCCTGGCATATGAGCGACTATCCAGGGTAATTGCATAGCGTTCTTTAACTATAAATAAAATCTTGAGGTGTGATTTGGCTGCGTAAGTCAAATTAAAAGAAATAGTTTGGTTCAGTCACATTCTCACTACCTGAGCACATAGTTGAGGATACCTAGAAAAAAAGTTTCTCCAAGTGTCGTTACAAACGAATTCCACTTCTTCGTGTTTTGATATGAATCTTTTAATGAATTCTGATATGCACGGTAATCTTGATTTTGACGTTGTCGTATTCGACTTCATGTTGCATGTTGTTTTTTCTTCACAAAACTCTCCGCCACGGCTAAACTATTGAGCGTTATCAGTACCGCATTGCAAATACGGCAAAATTGAATGGCGGTCATTTCCTTAAGCTTAAGTTCTATGCGAGCAACACGTGATCCTAACAGACATGTGGCACCTCTATTTATAACCTATTGTATTTGATTGAGCCACTCAGGTGCTTCCTATTGCCGGCTCTGCCTGAAAAAGTTACTTCGTGAATGGTAAGTTCCCTTTTCAAGTTTACCGATATTTAAATAGATTACTTTTATTGCACAGATATTAAATTATTACCAATATTTAATTTATGGGTCTATGAATCGGCTGGTGTATAAATGATTAAAATCTATCTAGTAATAGCGGAGTTTTAGGCGCGAAAACATTACATAATTTCGTTATATAGGAGATATTTTATATTTTGGAATGAAATTCTAGTGTCAAAATAAGGCGCCTTGATGAGCGAAAAGTTTTATCCACAAGCAATCTGTACCGTCTTTACGCATGGGCACACTACGGGATTCTAGGGGCTCCACGATGAGGATAGGCGCATAAAATCATACTGAATGTCTGCAGTACTGGCACCACGAAAACTTTAAAGAAAAAGAGCGGCCCAATCTTTATTTGTTTCAAAAAATATTTCAACGAGCACCCTTGGATGAATATACCGATTACAAGTAGAATATTCTTCAGCTGCTAGTTTCAATTTCGGTTAAACCAGATGAATGTCAAACGTAAAGATAACCTATGAGTCATGGTGACATATACTTGACCAACCAACGAATCGTTATGCCCTTTCCTGCAGCAAGAAACGCGAGACTTGAAGAAGAATCATCTGGAGGGATTCGCCAACACAGTATTGATTGATTTCAAAGCCTTCCAGTTTCATCACATCAGGAACGTGGCACTGCTCACGTTTAATATGTTAAACAAATCCTCGGTACAACTGATTTAAGTTAGCTCAGTCCGAATAAAAACACATCAAAGTGAGTGGTATTGATGTAGTTTATATCATGTATACTTCTAATATATTAGATATTTTTTAGTTTTACAACGAAAGGTTGTCCACGAAACTATTGCACCACGTTGAAACCGTGACTAAAAATTAATTCGTTTTCCAAATTAGGAAAAAGATTCAGTCTTTGATACGCAATATTTAAAAACAGTTTTGAATGGTAGTCATACACTTTTACACAGTAGTATCTGTAGCTTCTTTCCCAGCACTCTTCTACTTTCTCTCTTTTCCAGCAAGCTTCTACTTTTGCCCAGTATTTTTCCACTTACTGAAGTTCCGGGCAGTTTAGCGTATTGAAGTCTTTGGGTACAAAATTTATTTTGATGACTATACAACTCTAGAATTCTTATTTTGTGTAACGGCACGAACCAGGCCAAAACACCGGAGAACTACAGTCTTGTCTAAAAGAGGTTCAACGTTTGTGAAGGTACTCTTTGTGGTATGTATCTTATACTGGTTCATAATTCCGGTTGTGACATAAATTTATTTCCTCATTTGCCGAAACTGCAGATTGCTTGCCAAACCAAAAAATCCTGACAAATATCGAATTACTGTTTGTATTTTTAAACGATATTAAATCTATTTCTGGCGGTAAATATTAGTCACACTCGAAACTGTGGCGTTCACTGCCCTCATGACTCTCTAAGTTCGCGATTGGATAATTTAGAATTCATGCGATGCGCGAGCTGAATTTTCTAAAATTTGCTTGGCTATATTTTCTGGCAATGTTAATTTATAGAAAGAAAACTCATCAAATTTCTCAAAAGGAAGGTAGGAAACTTAATGCAAAAGTGTATATATGTGTGTGCATCACTATGGGAAGTGCTACCTTTACTCGCAGGCAGCATTGCTGTTATTATTTCCAGATTCTGGACAGAGTTTCCAGTCTTCTTGATCTGCAATCTTCGCTTTAATGAAGTATGAAGAATTCTGTTTAACCATAGGGACCCCTTCGTTCATCAGTGCCCAGTGGCCCCGAGTGGTCTTAAGACGGCCCTGGAAGCAATTCATGTTTCGGTAACAGGTGATTACATTTTCCTTCTTCAATATACTAATATGTTAGAGATGATAATATAGTGTTCATCAGTGATTTTGACCAGACTAGATGATTACACGGTGCTACAGTTATTTTGTACTTTTCAAGAGACCTAGTAGCTTATAGATCTCAGCAAATGTAACACAAAACAATGTATGGAAAATGTTGTATACCCTCAAAATCTTGATTTATAGTAAAAACGATTTTTCGAAACTTTCGGCACTAAAAAATGTTTTGCGTGATCCTTTTTCCACCGATTTTATATTTTTTGAGTGTTTTGGAAAGAAGAAATTTTCTTTTCAACGATATGCTTTTATGTCCTTTTGTTTTTTTTTTCCTTTTTTTATTTTGACTATGTTAGTCACATTTTCTTTTTTTACGTTTTAACGACATTCAATTAGCTAGAGATTACTGGGTAGGGAAAGTTATGAAACTTAGAGCCATAGTACTCAAGTGAGAGCAAGGATGTGAAGTAAACAGATCGGATAGCTAGAAGTGGCAGGGTCATTAGAACAGGCTTAATATCATGCGGGCTTAATTTTTGCCTTCTGATAATGAGGGTCCAGCTTAGGCAGAATAACTACGAATCACCCGAGTTCACTATCATGTGTCCTGATAAAGGTGGACGTATCTCTCTTTACCGTGACAACCGGCGTACTATGGCTCTAAGTTTCATAACTTTCCCTACCCAGTAATCTCTAGCTAATTGAATGTCGTTAAAACGTAAAAAAAATATGTCCTTTTGTTAAAAATACTATGAGATTTTGGGACAACAATATGAAAGTTACCATTATTTTGCTTTTTTTTCATTAAAATTATAAAAATTGCTATACATTTTTATTAGGAAACGTCTTTGTTTTAGTAAAAATTTAATAAGAGAATTAAATTCCGCATCTAATGACCTATTTTTGATCAAAATCGGTTGAAAAATGGCTGAGTTATTAATTTTTTTTCCAAATTAGAAGCCTGCTCGTATGAACTCTTAAGGGGTTAGTGAGGTACTGTCTCGCACTAAAAGATGCTATAATTATATCTTCCGTTATTTTATCCGGTTTCATGTTCAAAGTTCACACACATATTTTTGAATGTATACGTAATCGAGCAAAAAAATCGTTTTTTTGAATTTTTTTTATGAAACCGACCCTTAAAAGTTGATGAGAGCAAGTTTCTAATTCGGAAACAAATAATAACTTCTCCTTAAATTTTTATTAAAGCAAAGACCCTTTCTAATAAAAATTTTGAGCAATTTTCATATTTTTAATGAAAAAATAGCAAAATAATGGTAATTTACATATTATCGTCCCAAAACCGCATAGTACTTTTAATAAAAGAACATAACATAGCAAATCGTTGGAAAGGTCATTTCTTTTTCTTTCCAAAGCACTTAAAAAATTTAAAATCGGTTGAAAAATGACCGCGTTAAAAGTTTTGAGTGCCGAAAATTCCGAAAAATCGTTTGTTGCTATAAATAAAGATTTTGTGGGTATATTACAGAGGCGGATCCAGAAAAAAATTTCGGGAGGGGTCCGAAATTTCGATTTTAAATTGAACATTATACAATTCGTAATATGCAATAACCTTATTAAAAGAATATCAGTTTTGTTAATCAAATTTGGTTTGGAGTAATTTTGAGTTTAAAGCTAATATAAAATTGAAACTAATTAAAAATTTCTCAACAAGTAAAATAATTTCAGAGGGGGTCCGAACCCCCAGGACCCTCCCCCTGGATCCGCCACTGGTATATTAAATTGATCAAACATGGTTTTGTGTTGTAATTGACCAGACCTACAACCTTTTCTATATCACTTTAAAAGTACATTCAATTATTTTTATTTTGTAGCACCGTGTTATTAGTACTGTGACTTTCTGCGATATCCCGTTTGTTTACAGTAGGGGAACATGGGGAGACTTGACTAGGTTTTCAGCTTAATCTGCATAACTCTCTAAAAGTTTTCAATCCTTGAAAACTTATTGAGATATGATGTGCAAAGATATTGTGCGTGTTCCTGATTTTTCGTCGAATTTTAAATTTATTTTTACAAAAGTTATATGTAAAAGTTTTTCTGTGGACGATATTTTTGGTGACTGGACCAAACGCATGTAGAAAAATCAGGACAAAAAATAAAGACATAAAACTTACTGTAATCATTTTTTTCCATATTGTCGAGATCCTTATGTAGCAGTAAAAAATATAAAAGGATTGCGTTTCATAAATTTCGATTTTTTTAAATGTATTCCTTTTTTAAGGATTATCTGTACTGCTTACAGTGCATATTCACACGTTACGAATTTAGCCACACACCAAAAAATAATGAAATTTAAACGACATGTAAATCAATACGAATGTAAACATACAACGATTGAATCGAAAATTTGATTGAAAATTACGTTAAAATCAATTGGAGCACCAAACAGCATACAATTTTACACTTTCATTCGTGTAATATTACATATCATTCATTTTACAGCAGTTCTCGAGTAAAAATACATAGGAAGCGCATTGGTTTTCCGTTTAAAGAAACTGTAATTTTCAATCCACGTGTAAAATTATAATAAAATTCGTTGAAGAAAGCACGACGAGTCGTGTGTGTTTGTGGTGGAACTTAATTTTACATTTATATTCATGCTCCAAATATGTGCATGAAAATAAACTTAAAATTACAAAATATTTTTTTCTGTGCATATTACTGCTGTTTTATCTGGGATTTTTGTGTGACGTGATTAACATTAACAATAGGTACCATAGGGCATTGCAAAATTTTTTTTTTTGAATTCTCAGAGGCCCCCCCCCCCTCTCATATTGTGACAAATGTCAAAGTAAGCTCAGATGCCAAATTTCACATCATTTGGACAATTCTAGACCCCCGCCCACTTCGCTTGAAATTTTTGAAATTGGTGCTATGGGAAAATGTTGAGGAAAAATATATTAAATGCTATAACTTTTGAAGTAACAATCAGAAAATTACAATTTATACCTCTTTTTAAAGGAAATAACCTTAGTATTAATATGGAGATATTCCTGTTTCTATAAACATACGGGAAAGTTTAATTTTTCTGCTCCGTTGTGCAAACCATACATATTTTGCAGTTTTTCTAATGTGAAAAAATCTCAGAAATCGAACGGAACCTTTTAGAGCTTTGTCCGAATAGGAGAAGTTGGGGTTATAGGGCCTTTTGTCATTTATATTAAATTTTATCATTTTCTCTTGCATATATCTCTATTATTCTTCATTCATTTTTAATAAATTGTACCTTGTTCAACGTGAAAGATCCTTAGGAACAAAATAAAAATAGATTCGTTACCGGTAAAATTCAGAAACATCAATTTATCTGACATATAGTCTCGATTTCACATTTTTATCATAAAATCGCACATATTAACTCCATTCAACAACAAAATTCGTATTTAATTTACTATTTATAGTGAAAACGCGCTTAGGAATCACATGAAAAGTTTCATACCTGGAAAAATAGGTGAAGTTGAGGTATTAGGACATTTAATGAAAAAAATGTGGTTTGTGTAGTTAATGTCAATTTTTTTTTATGTTTTTTAATTTTAACGCAAACAAATCTATTTTTGTTGTATTTCTAAGAATTTTCCACGTTCAACAAGGTACAATTTATTAAAATTGATTGAAGAATAATTGAGATATATGCAAGAGAAAATCATAAAATTTAATATAAATGACAAAAGGCCCTATAACCCCAACTTCTCGTGTTCGGACAAAGGTCTAAAAGGTTCCGTTCGATTTCTGAGATTTTTTCACATTAGAAAACTACAAAATATGCGTGGTTTGCACAACGGAGCAGAAAAATTAAAAAAACTGGGGATTTTGGGGGTCAAAATGACCCAATACCCCACTTTCCCGTATTTTTATAGAAACAGGAATACCTCCATTCCAATACTAAGGTTATTTCCTTTAAAAAGAGGTATAAATTGTAATTTTCGGATTGTTACTTAAAAAGTTATAGCATTTAATATATTTTGCCTCCACATTTTCTCATAGCACCAATTTCAAAAATTTCAAGCGAAGTGGGCGGGGGTCTAGAATTGTCCAAATGATGTGAAATTTGGCATCTGAGCTTACTTTGACATTTGTCACAATATGAGAGGGGGGGCCTTTGAGAATTCAAAAAAAAATTTTTTTTGCAATGCCCTAAGGTACCACAGCACAGTAAATATCAGAAATTTTGTATCTTTCTTCAGTTTATTGCCACTTGATCAAGTCTCCCCAACTTTGGTTCTTACGTTCAATGTCGTGCAAATTTTAGTAAAATCTGTTCCAATGTTCAGATTAATGTAAAATCGTTTCACTACTTCATAAGGAATAAGATGTGATATAAGTACTTTAAAAGTAATTATTAGTCAAGTATATATGTCAAGACAAAGTTTGATAAAAAATTACATCATTTAACTTAAATTTATTAATTACGGAATATTTTCTATAAGGAAGAGATTTTTCATCCCAAACTTTTAAAATTACCTTAAGGGATCGAAACAAGCATAAACATATTTTTGAAATTGTTTTAAGAACCTAATAGAATACGTCATAGCCAAAACTAGAATTCTGCACTTGGTCAAGTCTCCCCATGGTCCTTTACTGACTAGTGCTGACCTATTGTACGTATCTTGTTCTGAGAATTAATAGAAACTCATAATTAGATACTTATATTTTTGCAGTAATAATGACTTACAATTTCGTGAGTTTGTCGTCACTCGAACATCGTTGAGAACATTTGGGTAATAAAGAACAAGTAATTTAAACGTAGTTTCACTATTTGTCCGAGTTATAGTAGACTAGGTTACAGATTTTGAGTATTGCTTTTTAGTTATAAGCTTCTTTGTAATGATTGAAGTGCAAAACTGCTAGTTAATTCACTCATTTAGTGTCAAATGTCTAGACTATTATCATTGCCAAGATGCTACGCAATACGATAATAACGTCCTTGCTGTTATGGCAGATTCATGAAGCGTAAAATCCATTTGTTGAGGCTTTACTATACGCTTCCATTTTTTTTCGTGAGTTTATACACGAAAATAACCTTGAATCTTCTAGAGATCTTACTGTGAGATGGTGCCTTTCCGAATATGAGCCTCGCGATTTGTTTGAAAACCCTATAGATTTCATTATCAACGATACGAAGACACATCCACCGAATTTCGTCAGTACCTCGTCGTACAGAATTTTTCACCAAATCATAATCCAACATCCCTACTAACAATTGAAGTTTTTTGGTAGTTTTAAAGCCACTGATAAAACTTAGATTGCACTTGTAGCGTGCTATAAAACTTCAATTGTTACTTGGGGTTGTCACAAGGTTAAAGAATAAAATTTGATTCTAGGCTTAATATGAATATGTTCGTCTTATTTTCTGCGTCACGAGTTATTTGTGCTTTATCAGACATGAAATTTCATACCGAATTTTTTTCGCAACCATGCAGATTAGAAATTATTTTGCTTCAACCGTAGTTATTGAGCATAATATAATAGAACAAGAACATAACTAAACACTTGAATGTTTCAAAAAGCCATAAGAAAGCATGAAAAAAATTTATTGGTAATAATTTTGTTTTTTAAATTTAATCATTAAGACAAAGTACAGTCGGGTCTCCTACTACGCGGACTTCTACTGCTATACTTTTTTCGGCAAAGTTGTACTTACTTAAAACTATAATTTAGAGTAATACCCAATTAGTTGAGCATTGTGCCGTCGAGGTGCTTTAAAAAAGAGTAAATAAATCGTAAATTATCTCAACAACAAGAATATTTAGAGGGGTATTGTCTTCAGTAAAGTTGCTCGAGAAATTAAAGACTATCTGATGCTCACAGACTAGTTTGGTAAAATCTCACCATCACTGCAGTGAGCGTATCATCTAACAGCACATTACATGATCTCGAGATATAGAAGTCGAAAAATAATAGAAGCTCACCAGCACCGCGTGGTGGATCTATTTCAATTTGATTTGTCCATAATTGCGTAGCCCTTGACCTCCTCTAGCACTTTGCCGAAAACTCTTTCTAAGTTTTCTGACTTTTGAGATGTACCATATTCTATAATATGCTGTTAGGTGGTATGCTCACTAGCGCCACATAGTGAGAGTATCCCAAACTAATTTGTGACTATCTGGTAGTCTTTGATTTCGCGAGCAACTTTGCTGAAGACGGTAGCCCTCTAAATATTATTGTGTTTGAGATAAAGAATGATTTTAACAGTAGTTGAACATTTGCATTCGCACTAGCGCTACCTGGTGGGACAATTCCAATTTAATATTTGCACCATCCAGAACACTGAAAAAACTATTGTGCTATTTTAAATTTATTTTCATGCACATATTTGGAGCATGAATATAAATGTTAAATTAAGCTCCACGGCAAATACACACAACTTGTGGTGCTTTCTTTAACGAATTTTATTTAAATTTTACACGTTAATTGAATATTACAGCTTTATTAAACGGGATACCACAATGCACTTTAATGTATTTTTAATCCAATATTGCTGTAAAATAAAAGACATGTAATATCACACGAACGAAAATGTAAAATCACTTGCTTTTTGATGCTTTCACTGAGTGCATCGAATTCAACTTAATTTTCAATCAAATTTTTAATTCAAGCTTTGTATGTTTACATTCGTATTGATTTACATGTCGTTTAAATTTCATTATTTTTTGGTGTGAAGCTTTTGACTTTCTGGACAAATCTTTCTGAGACATAACATTTCGAAATAATCAGTGTTTCGATATAATTCATATTAAACCCATTCAATGATAGTCACATTCACAACGAAGGTTCGATTTGTTTATTCTCTTTTAAAGCACCCTAGCACAATTCTCGACTAATTAGATATACAATTAATGTAAATGTAAACGCAGACGAAACCTAGTTAAAATCCCATAAGCTATGCTATTCCTACTACGCGAATACCTTTTTCAAGCCCACAGTTATTCGCGTAGTAGGAGACCCGACTATATTTTTAGTGCATCAGAAAATATGATCTATAAGCGAAAAATTCCCTACTTCAACAAACTGCGTACACGGAGACGAAAAACCTAAAATTGAGTTCCTTTGACTCAATCTCGTGGTATCGTGGGGAAACTTAAAATTAGGTAAACCGTGTTGAAGGTAGTTTCCATTTACCCACGGCAAAAATTACAACTCATTGATAGGTTTTTTATACGCAAATTTAAGTTGAATTTACCTAATTTTGAGTATACCCCAAACAACTCAAAAGTACCTTCCTCCACGGAAGACCTCGACTGAGTCGAATCTCTCGTTTTGTTTTTGACAACACTAATAAGTGCGAAAGCGACGCACAGCTCAAAAGTAAGTTAAAAGAACTTATTCTGCAGGTTGTTTTATTTAACCTTTACAGTACCAAGCTAAATTTTTTCCGAAAATTTCACTTTAATTTTGCTCTAATTTTGTCAATTTTGGAGCGATTTCGATGAAACCGGTCTTAAAAGATCTGGAATTTACTCCAGTTTCTGCGTACCGACTAACGTTGAAATCCGTTGACCGATTCCGGAATTATTCCGAATTCCCGTGGGGTATATCCGGTATCCCAGTGGAGTGACGGACGAGTTTTGAAGAAACATCTCATAAATTTAAGCAAGATTTGTTTGAATAGTGCTTCATATGACTATGTTCCATTGATCCTTCACAAAGGACATGAATTAGACTAATCTTGGCCACCGAAATACTGTTCCGGATTAACCTAAGAAAATATATATACATCATTACGTGCGAAATGATCAAGGCACGTGAAATCGACCTTCACGGATTTGAACCAATTTTGGAGGAATTGTTCATCTAGGGCCAATATATCAAAATCCAAATTTTTGTGCCAATTGAACAACCCCTCGGGCCATGCACACACCCCCCGTTTGAACAAATTGGTAAAAAATTGATTTTCTTTTGATTATATCTTCGGTTCCTTTTATTCTAAAATCAAACCGCAAGTTGCTTTTTGAAGAAAATCGCTCAAGGAGTCTAGAAAAAATATTAGCTTTTAGCGGCAGTGCTGCCAACTATGCGATTTTTTCAGTTAAATGTTCTTTCTTAAATTTTAAATTTTTCTCGCAACATATATGTTTCCATTTTGAAAATTTCAATTTCATTGTGCTTGAAAATTTTAATTCTATTATGTGTTCCGTTTTGAAGCGAAACAACTTCAATTTCTAATATAAAATCGCAAGCGCACAACGACAAAAATCCAACTATTGTAAACTGAGCTCATAGATAATTTATCGTGAAGTGCACGAGAAATAACAACTACGTTTTTGTTTTGCCTCTAGCAGATCAGGGGCAGATAAAAATAGAATTTTATAGGGTAAAATTCGAGTTTTTTCCTTCAAATTATATTGAATGATTTCCTTCAAAAATCGGTATTGCAGTTTGATTTTAGAGTAATTAGATCCGGAGATATAATCAAAAGAAAATCAAGAGTTTTAGCGATTTGTCATGGACCGAGGGGTGATATATTGGCCTTAGATGAACAATTGCTCCAAAATTGGTTCAAATCTGTGAAGGTCGATTTCAAATTTTTATCTTTTTTTATCACTTCGCGCGGAATGGCCTATATTGATCATGCCACGTGAAGCAATAAAAAATGCAAAATTGTTTGACGGATTTGAACCAATATTGGTGAATATATGGCCAATATATAAAAACTTCAAATATTTGTGTCAATTGAACAACTCCTCGGTCCATGAGAGGACCCCCGTTTCGACAAATTGTCCAAAAACCTTGACCTTCTTTTGCTTATAATTGCGGTTTATTTACTTTAGAATCATCGCGGTTTTTTGAAGGAAATTGTTCTGTTCAAGGAATCTTTAATTTTTAGCGACAGTGTTGTCAATTATGCGATTTTTTCAGTTAGAAAAGAAAACTGTATTTTCCTCGCAATACATGTATTTTTATTTTGAAAATTAAAACTTATATATATGTATATATATATATTATATATATATATATATATATATATATATATATATATATATATATATATATATATATATATATATATATATATATATATATATATATATATATATATATATATATATATATATATATATATATATATATATATATATATATATATATATATATATATATATATATATATATATATATATATATATATATATATATATAGATAAATATATATATATGGAATCGGATGGATGTCAATCGGTGACATTTTATACAACAAAGTCTGTAGGGTATCAAAATTCGAGAATCATCATCACAAGGAATTTGGTTTTCGTAGTTTCTACATAATCATAAACTTCTAAAGTTCACTTAGGATCTATTTTTACCATTTTTGCCGACCTATTGAGTCAATTTGTCAACAGTTGTTACGGCATTTAATTAGACTGGAAGGTGAAGTATATTTTTCAATATTTAGAGCCATATTACTCAAGGGAGAGCAAGGAGTTGAAGGGAGAAAGTTTAGAAAAGCGTGGAAGGATCATATATGCAAGCTTAGAGCTCACCGGCGACTTAACTTTTTGTCTGCTACCGTAGGAGTCAGGGTCTTTTGGCATTAGAAAAGCGAATCACCTGAGTCTACGGCATGTCCGGACAAGCGTAAAGTAACTTGTTACTTCATGCTGTTGGAACCGAGGATCGTTCACTCAAACGTGGGTGGGATCCAAACAAGGTGACAAGGTCTTTTGTCAAACAAAAGATTTGAGGGTTTCAAAAATTGGTGGGTTTTCATAAAGAATTGTTATTTTCTAGTTTTAGATTACTACGGATCTGTCGGTTCCAGGAAGGCTCATATTAGGTCAAAAATGTACATATACATATGTACATTCCATATCGTAGCATGTTGGGTGGAAAAGTTCATGATATTTCGCGCGATGTGAAATTCTTGCATTCATAACTTCCTACTGTTCACTCAAGATCAGTATGGATACTCTGGCACTAGTACCGTATGGATCGATATGATATCTTCGTCAACTTTTTTCATACAATTGGTAGCAGAGTAGAATTCTTAGATATTCATATTACTACGTTGAATTTTCGTAGTTTTAGGCTAAATTTATGAATTTTAAAAGGATTGTTCTTTTAGCAATAGAACACAACAGTTGACTTATTTCCGGCATAGCAAATCCGTTTCCGAATAAATCGGAATAGTCCAGGTGTAGCGTAGAAAATCTTGAGATGATTTAGTTTATGTATGTACATAACCAATTTGTTTGCTGCTCTTGGGGCACTTCTAAATGTCAAACTATTACACATAAACCTCAAATAAAAAAGCACTATCATGTGCATACAGAGTGCAGGTTACTGAGCTTTGGAACAGTAACCATGTTGATCTTGCTACCAGTCATACACGACTGTGGTAACAAATGGTTACATGGGGTGAAGATATTCTTTTTCTTCTATTACACTTACATGTAGTTTTCCTTACAGGACATTCCATGTGAAGATTCCCTCTCGAGAGGAATGGTTGTCTGGCTTTATGGAAAGACAACAACAAACGCAAGTGGTCTGTTACACTGACGGTTCTCTGATGGAGGGACGTGCTGGTGCTGGTGTCTACTGTCGTGAAATGAAATTGGAACAATCTCACTCACTAGGTAGATACTGTACTATATTCTAAGCAGAAATTTTCGCGATTGTGTGCGGGGTACAATCGGCCCTTGTCGGGTAAAGTAATAAACTTCAGCTTCGATAGTCAGGCTGCAGTCAAGGCCCTTAGCTCACGGTTCAAGCTAGTGATCGCGTGCCGAACCCAAATCGAAGAACTGAGCATTGTCAACACTATCTACCATGGCTGGGTGCCCAGGCAATCCGGTATTACTGTAAATGAATGGGCTGACGAATTGGCCAGGGTAGGTTCAGCGAGTGACTTCGTTGGTCCTGCGTCCGTCTGCCAATTTCGACAAGTTGGATAAGAGAAAAAATATGGTTCTGGGCTTCGTCCGAGCACCGCAATTATAAGAGGAATCCACAAACGTGTCGCCAAACAAAAGCGTCATCTCCTACATGTTTCGAAGCTCCACTGCGGCATGCAGGGCTTTCACCGGCCACTGCGAACTCAATTATCACATGGCAACTACTCAGCGCGCTGAGTCTTTTTCTTATGATCTTTGTGAATCTGCGGATCCTCATATCATCTGATAAGCAACTTCCCAGCTGTAGCGCAATTGCCATTTCGAGTTTTCGACCGTCCTTACATATTTGGACGACTGAAACTCAGAGACATACTAAAGTTTCATATCCAAAGTGATAAAGAGCATTCGGCTTACTAGCAGGCGAGTTGAACTACTTGTGCGTTTAACTTACCTGCTGTTTGTATATATTCTGATTCCTGCAAATTTACAAACAATAGATTCTGGGATTTCATAAATTAGAAGTTAAAATTCATAGGTTTTTTTTGAATAAGTGACTGTCATAGTTATAGAATTCCATACAACGGCAAACATCTTTAGACCAACGTTTTGTAATTGTTACATGTAATTTATTTTGGAAGCATATAAGCTATGTCGAATGTATTCATGTTTTCCAGCAGTAACAGCATACGTTTATTGTAATGCGTTTTGTAGGGTGCTTGTGGCAAACACTTCTTCCACAAATATAACAGCTAACACTGGTTTTTGTGTCTGAAGATCTACGACAGAATGCACATCGTCTAATTTTCGTAGAGTCACTTATCTTAGTGGACGTTGGAGTATCTATGTCGCATTCCGCACAAATTACCAATTTTTTTTCTTGTCTGTGCTCTTCGCAAATCAATATTTTACACTCATGGCAGCTACTCAAGTGCAAATTGGTGCAGCAAACATCGCAGGCGGCTACTGGACTGTTTGTCGATCCGTACATCTTCTCATAGTTCTCGAGAAAAGTGTCCATTTTTCGTAGCACATCAGCATGCAGACTTTTTTCATTTCGCCTTTTCTTGACGTGCTCTAGAGCTAGCTGCTTAGATAACCAGTCCAAAAAAACTCGTTTTTTGCTTCTATCGTTACTGCGAAATGTTTGTTTAGCTTTACTGAAAACAATATACGCATCATGATTGGCGATGTCTAACAGATTATAAAAAATGGCAACTGTATAGCGGTTGCTCCGTCGCTTGCACGAATAACTTCCCGTGGATTTATCGAGCGTATCAACACCTCCAGTGAGTTGTATAAATGCACAACCTTTGGTTTTCCCTAAAAGCAACATCACCAAAAATTATAAATATTATTATTTTAAGCGTTTCAAAGGTAATACTTGTGGCTTCAGCAAATTCTCAATATTGTTCTTTATCATATCGCATGAGGGCATCGGTGAAGGGTCAGTCGATAAAAGAAGAACAGTTTTATTTCTTTTCTCTGTCCATGATACTAACATTTTCTTATCGTTGAACCCAAATTTCACCGTTCCGGGAGCGATTGATCTCTGCTTGAGAAATTCTTTGGGTATCTCTTTCTTGTTTGAACGTAATGTACCAATTGAGTAAAAACCATTCGCAAACAAATCATCTACCAACTGCACACTAGTAAAAAAGTTATCAAACGTAACTCGTCGTTTTGGTGGTCCGGTACTGTTAGCGAAAGGTTGAACCAACTGTGTTACTACCCGTTTGCCTTGATTTTTCTCTGGCTTTTTATCAATTTTACCTGAAAAACCAGCAACATTACACTTAGACAACTGTATCATAAATGATCAGATTTTCGGTCTAATTTATTTTCCGAGAAAACAATCAATAGTTATAATTTTTTATAGTGGGAAATATGTACACCAAAATATTGTAGAACTTGTACTACTCGATAAAATAAAGTTACCTGTGTAAATATCAAAGTTGCACAGCATTGAATTTTTTGGATCAACGGCGCACCACATTTTTATACCATATCGACATGGCTTGCCCTTCATATAGACTCGAAATCCACAACGGCCACGGAAAGCGATCATCCGTTCATCAACGGTAATATCTCGAGATGGTGTGTAAGCAGATAAAATATTGCTCCTGATTCGATCTGAAACTCTTCGAATGAGGCGTAATTTGTCAATCACCGGACTAGAACTCATGCCGCCAGTCGAAATCAAAGAGCCTTGCTGTGATGTACTCGCTATGGCGCTTGATGACGTAGCTTGCAGGATAGCCTTCGACTGGCTTTTCTCCAAAGAAGAATTCAAATCGCATGAATGTTTTTCAATTTTCATCGCACGACTGACAACAGATCGTTGTCGAACTTGAGAACCTCGGGCTGGTCGCCGCGACAAAGAATCGTCAAAACGTATATATTTATATATCTGCTCAAACCTTCACGCGTAAAATAAATTATAAGATGAAAAAATTATGTTGAAATTGGAATACGGAATGTTTCCTTAGTTATAATCTCACCTACGCCGTCCCATAACGGCAGAATAAAAAAGGCGTCTCGTGACTTCGTCCGTTGACCACATTTCCTTGATATGGGTCTTGCCATCATGATTCTTTCCCGCAGCAATCACAATAGCGATCCATGCAAGTAACTCATCATGGGTTATTGCAGCGAAACTCGGATCGTACGACCCTTCAGCATTTGTATACATGCAGATATCTGCCACAATTGAATCGTCGAAAAAAAGCCGAAACGCGTCCTTTGGAGTCTTGACAGCGGAAAAGTCGATACTGAAACTGCACTCAAAATCATCGTCACAAACAACCATATTCTTTGGTGGATACTTGTCCCATTTCACCGTACCACACTTCGACATGTACGTATCGGAATCTTCTCCAAAGTCTTCCATATCACTGGAAAAAAGCTCTTCTTCTGTTCCATCATACGGAATATCGTCCTCTAAGTACACTGTATCTGGATCCGGTATACTAGAGCAGTCAGAAACCTCACTTTCAGTTCCACTCATTTTCGTTTGAATGTTTCGACAAACTGTACTAACAAATAATCTATCTTATTTCCCTTTTTCCTATTTATGTACTCATCCTATGCGCAAACATGTCATCACATGATTTCAGCCATATAGCATTCGGCGTTTTTTACACACACACAAATGGAGCTTGTACACACCCCCTCATACATTTAGACGAACGTGCACCGCTGGTGGGAGGGCTGTTCTAAGCCTTCTGTTCGAAAGTGTCAAACAGTGCACACCATCGCACCGGTGCACATAAATCGAAAACCTAGTAATAGTTCAGATTTGTAATAGTAAATGTATAAACTATCTACTAAAAAATGACTTAAAAAACCACAAGAGCTTACGCGATCGAAAACTATCTTTCTATGAATTCTATTGATTTCTGGTTTTTTGTTTGGTCGCCCTCGTGTGCAATCATACAGCAATGCATAATAATTATTCGTAAACATTCATTAATTTTTCAGTTCTGGTTTATGAAAATCGAAAAAATGTTTTGGAAATGTTGGGGATCAAACAAGTTGTTATAGCAAGGAAATAAGGTATCAAAATCATTTGATACCACCCACAACCCAACTCTACAGCACCGTATCATAACGTCCGAAGGAAAGTGCAAAACAGTGCCCTAGGCATTATGATGCACAAGTATGTAGAAACCTACAACTACGATAAATCAATTACTCATAAAAATCCGAGAATTTTAGTTTGTAGGAAATCAAACTATGATTTGAAAAATGTCATCAAATGTCCACATTTGAGGACCGTATGAGTGAAAGAATCTCGTTTTTGTATAAATATATGAACCTGAAAAGATGATATAACAGAAAAGTATACAGATCATTCCGCGTGAAGTGGTCAAGGCACATGTAGTCGACATTCATGATTTGAACCAATTTCGTGATATTGTTCATCTAGGGCCAATAGATAAAAATCAATTTTTGTGTCGTTGAACCACCCCTCGGTCCAATGAAACAGGCCCCACCAAAAACCTGATTTTCTTCTAATTATATAAGAAATCAATCTGCGAGATGTTTCTTGAAGGAAATTGATAAAGGGATCTAGAAAAAATATTAGTTAGCGACAGTGCTGCCAATTATGCAATTTCTACAGTTAAAAATTTAAATCGCATTTTTTCACAATGCGCATGTTTTGATTTTTTAAATTTTTATGCCATTTTGCTCCTCAGATATTTTTACATAAAAAATAAACATAACCTCAACATAATTTGATGTGATCCCGAGGTACACCATTTTCAAGCAAAACATTCCCAATTTCTCAATCAAAATTGCAGGCGAATAGCGACAAAAAACAACTTAAGTATACTAAGTTTACACAGTATTTACCGTGATGAAAAACTGCGTTTTTGGTTTACTTCCAGCAGAACAAGGTCCATTTTTATGACCATTTGCAGATTTTTTCAAAATTGACCAATAAATTTCACTCAAAATATTATATCTCGGGAACAAATCTAACTATATAGAAGTTATAAGTGCGTAAAAATATCTCAGTAAAAAGATGGCATTGTAATTTTCAAAATATAAATGCAAGAATCTATAGAAAATGCATTTTTTCATTTCTAACCTCATTGCATTGTTGCATAATTGGCAACACTGCCACTAACAACTTATATATTGTCTAAATTCCTTGAACAATTTCCTTCAAAAAACAGCTCGCGGTTTGATTCTAAAATAAATAGTATCGTAGTTATGAGCAAAAGAAAATCAAAGGTTTTGAGTAATTTGTTGAAACGGGGGGTTCTTCCGTGGACCGAGGGGTTGTTCAATTGACAAAATTTTTTGGATTTTTTATATGTTGGCCATATATTCATCAATATTGGTTCAAATCCGTGAAGGTCCATTTCAATTTTGTATTTTTTATTGCTTCACGCGGAATGATCAATATAAATTGTTTTAGGTTAACCCGGAACAGTGTTCCGGTGGCCAAGATTAGTCCAATTCATATCCTTTGTGAAGGATCAATGGAACATAGTCATATGAAGCACTATTCAAACAAATCATACTTAAATTTAAGAGATGTTTCTTCAAAACTCGTCCGTCACTCCACTGGGGTACCGGATATACCCCACGGGAATTCGGAATAATTCCGGAATCGACCAGCGGATTTCAACGATAATTGGTACACAGAAACTGGAATAAATTCCAGATCTTTTAAGACTGGTTCCATCGAAATCGGTCCAAAATTGACAAAATTAGAGCAAAATTAAAGTGAAATTTTCGGAAAAATTTTAGCTTGGTACTGTAAAGGTTAACCGTGTAGACCGTTTAATCATTTCCAGGTAAACACACGACAGCGAGAAAACGAGAATGGCTGCTACCAGGGCTGGAAACGTGACTTTTTTTTATGAACGTCATAAGCTTACAAACTTTCACGCTGCTGCCCGAGCAGGAAAGTCATAGACGAATTTCATGGTTGGTGTACGTATGAATGTCGTTCAATGAATGTAATCTCTTTGGTGTGCGTGAATGCCGCCACACAGCAGTTTTGTTTCCCGCCACCAAGGCTGGAAGAAGTCATTTCGAATTTCATTTTAATGCGAAAGTTCGGGAAAAAACCAATACGACAGCACCGATGCTAGTTTGACTTCGGCTGCTGTGCATGTAAACGGACGAGAGAAAAGCAAAAACGTTCGTGCTGCTGAGCGTGCCTGCTACATGTTCGTGAATGTTCGGTTATTCAGCTTACTGCCGTAGTAGGGTTTCGCTCGCTAGCAGTTGCGAATGTATGTGAATGGCCCGTGTGTTTAACTTTCATCATCCGTTGCGTTGGAACTGTTGCGAATAAATTTCATAGCAGCGGTTCAAAATGAATGTAGTGAACGACATTCATGGCTTATATTTGCAAGATTGGAATGTGCGGCAGTTCGTTTCTCGCTTGCTATAGGAAAGGACTGCAAGCAATATGTTAGCGGTCACATAGTATCGTTGAAGGCAAAGTTGTTGGCCATTGAAAATCTATAGTTTTGTACATTTACAATGCGCAGAGGGGTCGGCCGATGCGTGAAAATGGAAATATTTTCAGCTTTTTGGTAATGAGTTTTATATTGAAGGAGAAATTGTTGGCTGTTGAAAATCAATAGTTTTGTACATCTACAATGCGCAGGGGGGTCCGCTGGTGCGTGAAAATGGAAATGTTTTCAGCTTTTTGGTAATGAGTTTTATATTGAAGGAGAAGTTGTTGGCCATTCAAAATAAATAGTTTTGGACATTTATAATACACAGGGGGTCCGCCGATGCGCCAAAATTAATTTTTTTCAACCATTTGGTAATGAGTTTTATATTGAAGGAGAAGTTGTTGGCCGTTGAAAATCAATAGTTTTGTACATTTACAATGCTCAGGGGGTCCGCCGATGTGTGAAAATGGAAATGTTTTCAGCTTTTTGGTAATGAGTTTTATATTGAAGAAATTGTTGGCCGTTAAAAATCAATAGTTTTGTACATTTACAATACACAGGGGGTCTGCCGATGCGCCAAAATTGATTTTTTCAACCATTTGGTAATGAGTAATGGTAATGGTTACAATGCGCAGGGGGGTCCGCCGATGCGTCAAAATGGAAATGTTTTAAACTTTTTAGTAATGAGTTTTATATTGAAGGGGAAATTGTTGACCGTTGAAAATCAATAGTTTTGTACATTTACAATGCGCAGGGGGTCCGCCGATGCGTGAAAATGGAAATGTTTTCAGCTTTTTGGTAATGAGTTTTATATTGAAGGAGAAGTTGTTGGCCATTCAAAATCAATAGTTTTGGACATTTACAATACACAGGGGGTCCGCCGATGCGCCAAATGATTTTTTTCAACCTTTTGGTATTAAGTTTTATATTGAAGGTGAAGTTGTTGGCTATTGAAAATCAATAGTTTTGTACATTTACAATGCGCAAAGGGGGTCCGCCGATGCGTCAAAATGGAAATATTTTCTACTTTTCAGTAATGAGTTTTATATTGAAGGGGAAATTGTTGGCCGTTGAAAATAAATAGTTTTCTATATTTACAATGCGCATGGGGGTTCGCCGATGTGTCAAAATGGAGATGTTTTAAACTTTTTAGTAATGAGTTTTATATTGAAGGGGAAATTGTTGGCCGTTGAAAATCAATAGTTTTGTACATTTACAATGCGCAGGGGGTCCGCCGATGCGTGAAAATGGAAATGTTTTCAGCTTTTTGGTAATGAGTTTTATATTGAAGGAGAAGTTGTTGGCCATTCAAAATCAATAGTTTTGGACATTTACAATACACAGGGGGTCCGCCGATGCGCCAAATGATTTTTTTCAACCTTTTGGTATTAAGTTTTATATTGAAGGTGAAGTTGTTGGCTATTGAAAATCAATAGTTTTGTACATTTACAATGCGCAAAGGGGGTCCGCCGATGCGTCAAAATGGAAATATTTTCTACTTTTCAGTAATGAGTTTTATATTGAAGGGGAAATTGTTGGCCGTTGAAAATAAATAGTTTTCTATATTTACAATGCGCATGGGGGTTCGCCGATGTGTCAAAATGGAGATGTTTTAAACTTTTTAGTAATGAGTTTTATATTGAAGGGGAAATTGTTGGCCGTTGAAAATCAATAGTTTTGTACATTTACAATGCGCAGGGGGTCCGCCGATGCGTGAAAATGGAAATGTTTTCAGCTTTTTGGTAATGAGTTTTATATTGAAGGAGAAGTTGTTGGCCATTCAAAATCAATAGTTTTGGACATTTACAATACACAGGGGGTCCGCCGATGCGCCAAATGATTTTTTTCAACCTTTTGGTATTAAGTTTTATATTGAAGGTGAAGTTGTTGGCTATTGAAAATCAATAGTTTTGTACATTTACAATGCGCAAAGGGGGTCCGCCGATGCGTCAAAATGGAAATATTTTCTACTTTTTAGTAATGAGTTTTATATTGAAGGGGAAATTGTTGGCCGTTGAAAATAAATAGTTTTCTATATTTACAATGCGCATGGGGGTTCGCCGATGTGTCAAAATGGAGATGTTTTAAACTTTTTAGTAATGAGTTTTATATTGAAGGGGAAATTGTTGGCCATTCAAAATCAATGGTTAAGTAATAATAGTTAAATTATGTGCAACAACAAGCTCTGCCGCCTACACTGTTTACTGATTTGCGAATTGCAATTACGCGAAGAAAACGGATGAAAAGGTTATTTGCAGAAGGTTTGGCAGAAATATGTTTTCCCTTCATCGTAAAATATATTATGCTTATTGTACGATCTGTGATGTATTTTTTCGAACAATTTCCGCAATATGACTTTTATCGCTTAGTTTTAATTAAAGTAATGTAATTGGTTCAACAAAACATGACATGTTTCAATTGCAATACGTTTTCAAAGTAGTAGCTACTTTCTCCAGTTTTTTTTTTCATTTCGGTATAACCACAGAGAACAGACATCCATGATCGAACAAAAATATTTAAAAAACGTGTGTAAACATTTGAATTAATATACGATAAACACTAGCGCCGCCACACCAACCTATCCCAACTATCCGTCAAATGCATTCCGAAATCGGTTCGAAATCCTGAATGGATTCAGTATGGAATCTTGTTCAAAGAAAACAACCGATTCCGACTCTATCGGTTGATGCATTTGAGCTGGAATTCATGCTGAAAGTCCGAACCGGTTCCGGACTCGTTTGACTGGGTAGAGGAATAACCGCTGTCAATTCTGTCGAACTCAGCCACAAAAAAACATGACGACAGTAGCGCACCTGGTTTGAATATCCCAACTACCTTCGAAACCGTTAGAGATTTTACACAAGTTGAATGCTGAAGATGGACGTCTGTTCTCTGTGGTATAACGGTTGACGAGTTTCCACCATTTTGTGATTTATAATGGTAATACAGTGAAGACCCGTTTTTTATCAGCCCATTGGTGAATGTTAGGCTGATAAAACGGGGACATTGACAAAATCGGGAAATATAATTTTCTTTCTTTTTAACGGCCCCCCTTTGTCATGTCACGTGTCATTGAATCGTGTGAACGTTGTGACATCGACATATTACAAATTTACATATATTTAGTTTTAAATTTTAGCGAACTGTGTGTTCACGAAGGACTACCCTCCAATGATAATTCTCTTGCATAGACCGTTTACAATATTAAATTATAGTCTCGTCAAACAACAAGTGGCATAAACCCCAATATGATAACGGATAAGATATTTACATATGTAACGCGAGTGTTTTGATTTTACATCCTACAGGATTGGGATGGCATAAATACTACATCATTCTAAAAAACAAATCATTAATTGGAACAAATTGATTTGAATATAACAATTTAGCATTTTCAAGTTTTTCAGAGTTTGCCACCAATAATCTTATTATACACATGCCTACACCTTATGACGATTACCTTGAAACAACTTCTCGACAAACAGATGATTACGGCCTAAAAGCCAACTGTCAAAATCCACTTTGAATGGAAATCCCGGACAAACCGTTACACGCCAATCACAGATGTTGGTAGTAAACGAAAGAGAAAAGTTTTCTCTTTCATAAACTGTTGAGAACTGTGTTCTACTAGTAACGGTTTGTCTGGAATTTCCATTCAAAGTGGATTTTGACAGTTGGCTTTTAGGCCGTAATCATATGTTTGTCGAGACATTGTGTTTGTCAAATTGGTCACTCTTCGCATTTTTCTTTTGATACGCAATTCTCACTTCGACATAATCTTTCATGAGGGCCTAAATCAGTGATGCCGCAAGTCCAGATTTATGTAGAAAGGTACAGATTTCTGAAGCTTTTTGGCACAGATTCTGTACGGTACCCGAATAAACATCTAATAATCCAATAGCCTAATGACCTGTTCAGGGTATCATCCATACAATATGTGGAATCGTTGGACTATATATGTTAAAGTTTGTGTATAATTTTTTTTATTAGGGTGCAGATTACAGATTTTTGTAAAAAAGTACAGATTGGTACAGATTTTTTACATGACAGCAAGGTAAAATAATTTAACCCTGCGATGCATTCCAGTAAACAGTTGAGTTAGGCAGCAGTGATGGCAAGAATCTGAATTGGAGCTGGTACTGATTGAGCTTGAACTGAAGCTGACATTATAATGCAATATGCGAGAAACATGCTTCCAGCAAATCAAAGGGATGATGTCTAATAAAAGCTGAGCGAATCTTCTCGGAAAGCATACGTTTACTCTGACGTACTCCATTTGAATTCTTGCAAGCCGGTTTCTCGCATCTTATTGATATTTCTAACACCATCTCAGCTTCTCGCCACCTGTTGGTTGGCACTCACTCTGTTGGCCACCTTTGGTTGGCAAACAAAGTGGCAGTGAGAATTTGAGCTGGAGCTGATATTGACATTACCCAGTCAAACTCATCCGAAATTCTAACTGGTTTCCCACACTGCTTTTACAGTGAACGGCAAGTTACGGCGCCGCCTATTAGTTTACTGGGTTCTTGCGGAATTCCAGGTCAAACAAAACAACCGAGTCAGAATGTCTGGTTTGATTTCCCCGAATGGAAAATATGTAGGAGAAAAATGATTCTTTTAACAACCTCGTTATTGTTTGGGTACAGAATCCGGTCCTTTTTTCGATAGAAGAGTGCAGATAGAAAAGATTTTTCAAGTCCCGGTACAGATTTAATTGTGGCAATACTGGCCTAAATCGCAAATGTAAACAAACTGGGTTTTCGCTACTATGATATTGTGCGACTAAAATACTACAAGGTAGCGGTAAAATGATAGAAAACATTTCCTTTTAAGATTTCCACTATGAAAATATGCCAAAATGTAATGGTGGATTATGAAAAAAGAATATTTTTGTTCGTTTAATTGTTTCTTATGTATTGGCACAAAATTATTAATGAAACGATTTATTTTTCCTGATCAAAGGACAAAAATAATGAAAATTTTGTCTTGCAATACCATCATTCTGTAACTTGATTATGCTACTACCGCATAAAAAAGTTTCCATTATGTCACATTGGCGGTAGCCCGTGTGCATTATAAATGTCCAAAACTATTGATTTTTAACGGCCAACAATTTCTATTCATTTTCAATTTTTCCTTCAATATAAAACTCATTACTGAAAACTTGATAACATTTCCATTTTGACGGATCGGCGGACCCCCCTGCGCATTGGAAATGTACAAAACTATTGATTTTCAACGGCCAACAATTTCTCCTTCAATATAAAACTCATTACCAAAAAGCTGAAAACATTTCCATTTTCACGCATCGGCGGACCCCCTGCGCATTGTAAATGTACAAAACTATTGATTTTCAACGGCCAACGAATTCCCCTTCAATATAGAACTCATTACTAAAAAGTTTAAAACATTTCCATTTTCACGCACCAGCGGACCCCCCTGCGCATTGTAAATGTACAAAACTATTGATTTTCAACGGCCAACAATTTCTCCTTCAATATAAAACTCATTACCAAAAAGCTGAAAACATTTCCATTTTCACGCATCGGCGGACCCCCCTGCGCATTGTAAATGTACAAAACTATTGATTTTCAACGGCCAACGAATTCCCCTTCAATATAGAACTCATTACTAAAAAGTTTAAAACATTTCCATTTTCACGCACCAGCGGACCCCCCCTGCGCATTGTAAATGTACAAAACTATTGATTTTCAACGGCCAACAATTTCTCCTTCAATATAAAACTTATTACCAAAAAGCTGAAAACATTTCCATTTTCACGCATCGGCGGACCCCCCCTGCGCATTGTAAATGTACAAAACTATTGATTTTCAACGGCCAACGAATTCCCCTTCAATATAGAACTCATTACTAAAAAGTTTAAAACATTTCCATTTTCACGCACCAGCGGACCCCCCTGCGCATTGTAAATGTACAAAACTATTGATTTTCAACGGCCAACAATTTCTCCTTCAATATAAAACTCATTACCAAAAAGCTGAAAACATTTCCATTTTCACGCATCGGCGGACCCCCCTGCGCATTGTAAATGTACAAAACTATTGATTTTCAACGGCCAACGAATTCCCCTTCAATATAGAACTCATTACTAAAAAGTTTAAAACATTTCCATTTTCACGCACCAGCGGACCCCCCCTGCGCATTGTAAATGTACAAAACTATTGATTTTCAACGGCCAACAATTTCTCCTTCAATATAAAACTTATTACCAAAAAGCTGAAAACATTTCCATTTTCACGCATCGGCGGACCCCCCCTGCGCATTGTAAATGTACAAAACTATTGATTTTCAACGGCCAACGAATTCCCCTTCAATATAGAACTCATTACTAAAAAGTTTAAAACATTTCCATTTTCACGCACCAGCGGACCCCCCTGCGCATTGTAAATGTACAAAACTATTGATTTTCAACAGCCAACAATTTCTCCTTCAATATAAAACTCATTACCAAAAAGCTGAAAATATTTCCATTTTCACGCATCGGCCGACCCCCCTGCGCATTGTAAATGTACAAAACTATAGATTTTCAATGGCCAACAACTTTGCCTTCAACGATACTATGTGACCGCTAACATATTGCTTGCAGTCCTTTCCTATAGCAAGCGAGAAACGAACTGCCGCACATTCCAATCTTGCAAATATAAGCCATGAATGTCGTTCACTACATTCATTTTGAACCGCTGCTATGAAATTTATTCGCAACAGTTCCAACGCAACGGATGATGAAAGTTAAACACACGGGCCATTCACATACATTCGCAACTGCTAGCGAGCGAAACCCTACTACGGCAGTAAGCTGAATAACCGAACATTCACGAACATGTAGCAGGCACGCTCAGCAGCACGAACGTTTTTGCTTTTCTCTCGTCCGTTTACATGCACAGCAGCCGAAGTCAAACTAGCATCGGTGCTGTCGTATTGGTTTTTTCCCGAACTTTCGCATTAAAATGTCATTTGAAATGACTTCTTCCAGCCTTGGCTGCTACAAGCTCCACCAACCCGAGCAACATTTAATCTACTTTAATTCTTTGGAGGATTATATGCATGAAACTTTGAGGAAAATTGATAATGAATACATGTGCGAACGCACAGCACCACCCACCTACCTGAATAAGACACGAATGTCGGTGTATAGTAGCGACCACGGTAACGACACCGTACAAGACGATGGTGTGGTGAGCATCAACTGCGTGATCCACTGCTGACTGGGTTGGAAACGACTGACGCACCGCCGCCGCTCCAGCAGGATTGTGTTGCGTGGAAGAAAAGTCACGGCCGCCTTGGATGCTGATTAAGATCACCTTAACCTAACTGCCGTCGACGAAGTGGGTTCCTGTTGGCAGAAAGCAGTTTCCCTTTCCTGGTGCGTATATTTGTGTTGGTGTGTGTGTGTGTGGGTTGAAAATATTCGTTTTTATCTGAGCAAAGCAAAGCCAAAGACGACGTCTGTTGGGAGAAGACCAAACAAGGAGAAACTTTCGTGCCAGTATCAGGAAGCAGTGAATTTAATGAATAGCTGCTCAAGGTGGCAAACATCCTACCCTTTAAGATGCGATAAGACCAAAGGAATTTCTTGGGATTACTTATTGTCCTGTTTCATTTGAATGCAGCGTACAAAGTCGTTTCGATGTTTCATTGAATGGAAATCACGGCCCGCTGTGGGGACGCAAATTAAATGAAAGCCATGTCGGTACGAATGGATTTTCCAGGAAAATCTTTATGTTAATTTTCAATTTGAAACATTTTCCCAACATCGGCGACAAATGATGGATGATGCGTTTGGGTTGTATCGTTCTGTCGAAGATGTACAGATGATGGAGCACAGCACCGACGACTGTTCATCATCCCAAAGGATTGGTACATTGGAAAGCTTTTCGAAATTCCTCACAGCTCATCATCATCGGCTGAATGTTACTGGCACTGGAACTGTCCACGATTGGGAAAGCATTATTTAGACGCGAGCGTTCCCTGCCCTGGAATCATTTCGTTCGCTGTTCAAAAAATCAAAAATTTGAAGATTTGAAAACTTTAAATCCAATCAATCAATTATTGTGAATTAGTCGTTCGATTCGGATAGCCCGATGCAATCATATTTGTGCTTGGTGGATTGCGGACTAGTAACAAGTCCTTTAGATTGATGGAGAGTTGAAGTTAGAAGTTCGACGAAATCAAACAACATACAATCAATCTAAATCACAGCTAAGTGACAGTATGCAGTGGTTAGCGAACGCTATCATCAAAATTAATACGGATCTTTTTTATCGGAAAATAGTTGTAATTCTGATAGGATCATGCAGATTAAATTTTTCCCCTAAAATTATTGCATGAAAAAACAAATCGATTACGATGCTCCTTGATTCCGAACGACTGTTATCAATTTGCATGTTATTAATAAATAAACAATAAATCTCACATCCTAATAATACCTTTATTACATTTTCATTACACCACACTTCGGAAAGATTTTTCTTTCACCACCCCTCAATCCCTGACGATAGGCACTTACAGCCTAGGCATACACGGGAAAAACCATGACGATCCCAATTCGACCCTCGTCAGCAACGGCGCGTTACGAAAATAACGCGTGCTATTGCACAGCGGGGCTCACACCGACGGCCGAGTTCGTGCAGCAAAAACTATGTGTATAAGTAAAGTCAGCCAGTCATTCCAGCCGAATGGAATCGGCTTCCAACGGTAGTCCGATGGATTCTTGTTTTGATTTGAACGCGCCTCCGGTTTTGAATATGTATGTTACCTTGTACCGTATAACGGGGTGAGCCTGGTATCTTTATGAATGCATGTGGAGTACATTTCAAACGAGTCTAAAGACCAAACAAGTTGAAATTGTCGCTGGACCCATTTAACAGGACAATTGGCTTAATTGTTATGTGTCCTTTTCAGATTTCAATCCAGGAAATTCTAATGACCTTTCCTCGGATGCAAGTATATACTACTACTACCCGATCTGAAGGACAAAATAAAAATATTTCAAAACTAGATCTCGCGTTGTTACTTGTTATAATTTTCTGTTATTTTAACTACTAACGAGACCAAATTTAAAACACTACCTGTTACGAAAATTGTATTCTATTATAGTCTTGTTATTTCATTCTGATCGGGTATACACTATATTCTGACATCTTAGCAATTAGAGGCAATACAGTAAGGGAGGAGGCGGTTGCTCAGGATCAGTACGCAATTGGGATCAATATAAGATAATACTAGATGTACGCACTGGTGGTGCAATGAAAACTACAATAATATAGCCTGGTAATGGCAGACATAAAGTTATGTAGAAAACACTTTTGGCTGTTAATTCGAATGCGAATGCAAATTTTTACGCGCTTTTTTTTCAATGACTTTATTAAATTTTTGTTTTGTTTATATTTACGGAAGACTATGGGATTTTTACATAATTTTCAGCAAAGGAAAATCTTCACATACTCTCTAGATTCTCGTATGCTAGACTTAGAAAGAGTTTCTATTGCCCGCTTCTGCTATCTTTATGGAACTAATTGAAATAATTAACAGTAAACAGTTTTTTTAAGTTTTTTTTTCTTAGAACCCCTGGTAAGACTGACTTTGGAGTTTATGAAACATGCAAAGAAATCGAATTGTACACGCCTTATTAAAAATGAATTGAGTATGGGTGTGGCTTTCACAACAAAATAATTTTATAAACTAGACATTTGGCGATTCAAACCGTTGGCATTGTCTGAAAATGCGTGCTCTAAGACGTCGCTTTTGACTGATTTATAAAAGAATCTATTTATTGTTATTTATGCAAACTTCCAAACATCGGATAAATATTGCTGCAGGTAGAAGAAAACAAAATATTCAGATAAAACAATTAATTAATTTTTTCGGTTTTGACGTAAGCGCCAATAGCTTATTAAAGACCTTTTTGGTGGTTTCCAAAGAGGAAAATAGATCGAAATGGTGAGTTGAACGAAAGTAATTATGTGAAAAAATCACCTTAGAGGCAGGTTTCGAACCTACAATCCTTGGATATCACCAAAAAGACTTAAATAGGGTATTAGCACTTACGTCAAAAAATGCATTAATTGTTTAATTCGAACGGTGGGTTTGCTTCCGTTATACCTCTATTAATTGGGCAAGGGACCATAATTCGGCAGTCTTCATTAGTACTGTTACCTACCGAATTCTCTGGGAAATGAACTAAAATCAGACACCAGACGATAATAAAACCGATAATAAAATCCACGCACTTGTATCGCTTACCTCATGAAAATAAATCTGCTAATATAAGTAAAAGTTGTTCTGAAATATGTTGGTATAGGTTTTAGGCTCCCAAATCATAGATATAAAGATTTTTTTAAAAGAATTTTATGACGCTCGTCAATAAAAACCAGTAATACATTTAAGACTCGTTTTTAATAATTGAATATATTTTCCCGTACCACACCGATATGTTCGTAATAAAATTGATTTGGAGTAATCTTAAATGCCATTTTATTGTATACATATTGTTCAAAAATTTCATCTTTGGACGCAGATTTTTTGAGTGAATGGATTGCCGGATAAAAGGGGGGGGCAAAAATTGACTATTTTTGCGTTGTCCCCTAACGCAGAAGTCAAGTTTTTTCAATTTTTCACAAAAACGATCCTCGATATCTATTAAATATTTTCAGAAGCTATTAGTACTCATCAATACCTTTCTAAAAATGTGCTATTTGTATATAACAAACTTTGAAATCGTTCTTTCATAGGGGTGCACTGAAGCGTTGTCCACTAACGCTTTCCGTTACAGTACGGAAATCCTGCAGCAGAGATTGTTTGGGAGCCTACAGAATAGGATATAGACATAAAAAATATAAGCAACCTATCTCAGAAATAGCGCAGCCATGCAGTGGTATCAGTGGCCTAAGGGGTGGAAAGAAAGGGGGGGGCGGGTTATGCCATTAAGGGGAAGGCTTACCTTATAATATCGCAAAATAATCAAGTTTTTACATCTATCAATGGATAAACTATCTAAGTATTTAAGGAGGATAAGAATCAACAATTTCAGAACAGGATTCAAAGATATGGAATGGAACGCAATATGCCAAACAAGTATGAGAGCGCACGGAAGAATTTGGTCATAGGGAATAACACTCACTTGTCCTCCTTAAATATTCTTTCAAATTGACGGGATAACACTGTTCAACACACGATCGGGGAACAGAACGAAAAAAATGGCATAAGTTTTGGGTCCCAGGAAACCCCTGGTGAATAAATTTTTGAAAAAAAAAATGGAACCGGGCTTCACAGTTTAAAACCAAAGTTTGTATGGAGAACTAGGGGTGTTCAAGAGGCAAGATATCAATAAAAATGGTCATCTTAAATTTTCGCATAAAGTCTTACATAAAATGCTTATTAGATCGAAAAAGTAATCTATGCAAGTTTTTAGCGCAATCGGACATCATTAAGGGGGTGCGGCGTTTGAATATTGTTTTCATAATATAAGAAAAAATCCATAATATAAGAAAATCGAAAAAAAATGTTGTCGAAATATGTCTAAAAATAGTATGAAACATCACCTAGTCTCAAAACAAACGAAAACCGCTGAAAACAAATTATAATTTTTTTTAGATCCAGGACTTGGACATTTTTGAAAAAAATTACTGTAATGCCCTACGATTGAAAAAAAATTCCCATCGAACTAGGCTTGGTAGCAGCACAAATAAAAAGATGGCAGAGATATGGGGTTCTAACTAAATCACCGTGAAGGAATTTTTCAAAAAAATGGAACGGGACTTCACAGTTTAAAACCAAAGTTTAATGAAATTTTTGAAAAATTTTCATCTTTTAAGTGAAAATGGACATTTTTGATCGAATTTTTCCAACGTATTGGGCTTGGGAGCAGAACAAATAAAAATATGGCGGAGATTTACGGTTTCAACTAAATCTACGTGGAGAAATTTTTGAAAAATAAATTGGAACGGGACTTCACAGTTTATAATTATTGACCACTTGGAACAAACCACGGTTTGTCTTTTCGAAATTGATTTTCTTCTACATGAACCAAACATCGTAGTTTAACACACCTTTTAATGTTTTGATAGCACGTTAAAGTCAAAATTTTATAGAAGATGCGCATTTCTCAGATTTCGCAAATAAAAGATACAATTTCACGAAATTCTCCAGTTTTCTATCATTTAGATAATTCAGTGACAAGCCGGCCAGCTGACCCATAAGACCGCAACTGTGTGCAGATTTTTAACATTTTTTTATGCTGAAATATAGCTAAATTTTCCAAAAGCTGCGTCTTTCCCTTCTTTTCCAAAAATCGCGTAAAACTGCTGCATTTTGATTAATTTCCGCAATCATAACTATTAAGTGTCTTCTTGCAGATCTATGAGTAGAAACGGTTGAACAAACGCCAGAGGTTGAACTGGAAGGGCGATATTCTATTTCGAAATCTTTACTTCAACCGTATTACTGGTTTTCGCGACATTATATACAATATGTAAATATCATAACTGCTTGACTGAGTATAATCGTTTGACAGTCTTACCCTTGCTGAGTTGCTTCAGTGTCACATTTGTTTATTTTTAACGCAACAAGAAAATAAATATTGATCCACCCTAATGACGTTTTTTGATCTGCCCTAATCAACAGTCAATTTTATTTTCAAGATTTTATAATGTCAAAAAACAAAGTCAGCGCATTATTGCTTGAAAAAACTTATTTGGTCAACAAAATAAAAAATTGTTGAGTCACCCTAATAAACAGTTAATCTTATTTAATATATTTTCCGATGTCAATAATGTATTCAACTTACCAAAACTACTTGAAACCACCTTTTTCGAACCATTAGATAGTGGCGATTGTGGTCTACAATCTCTTCTATATCGGGCCACACTGTGGTATGCGGTGTGGCCTGTTCTCAATCCATATTAATTTGATTTCTAAATATCATTTGTTAAACTAGAAATACATCTAGTTTGGCATTTCAAATCTTCATTTTGAGTTATTTACATGTCTAGAGGTAATATACTTCGCTTTGTTTGAGCTTCAACAAACATTTCGGTCGCGTTAGCGGACAACACTTCATATGCGACCGTTTGTGTTCATTTTGGTGTTGTCCCCTAACGCAGCGTTTGCAACGGTCGAAAATTCATTTTCCTGACACTAAAAGCGTTTCAAATTTTCGGACAAAGAGTACTTTCTTAACATTTTTGCGCTATTTAGTCGAAAAAATGATTACCAATTGTCGAAGCATTTATTATTTTCAAAACAAATGTTTGAAAATCATACATGCTTCCAGATTTCATACAAATTGGTGAACATTTTTCCTAATAAATATAGCAAAAATTGAGTAATTGAGTAATTTAGTAATTAATATTATAAAAGTTCGTTACCGTACACTCCAGTTAATTTGAAACGAGAAGTCTATGTTGAATCTTCAAATAGTTATTGTCTACTTTAATATTTCCATTGGCATTTTTGAATCGCAATCAAAATATGCCACAACATAAGCAAAACATTTTTGTACTGCTGAAATAACAATCATTTAAATATTAGAATTTAGCTTACCCTCGTCAAATTGAAAACTTCAGTTTACGGACAAACGACAAATGCAAATGCAAATTATGAGCTCCGGTATTTTACACTCGACGTGTTTTTTATTCCGTCTAACATATATACATTTTTTGTTGAAATTACTTGTATCGCTCTTATTTATAGACTCGAGTAGTATTGATGTTTCGATTCAAATCAACTTTACGTATCAAACATTATCTCATTTATATACTTAATAAAGATTCTTAGAATGTACTTAACTTATTTAGCTTTTTACACTTCCTGAACGAGTCTCGAAACCTAAAACAAAGAACAATTCGTACAAGCATAGAAGAGTCATGGCGCTACACTCTTCTTGCGGAATTTTCGATAGCATGGCTAAATCAGCATTAAAAAAACATTTATTTTTTAATTCTCTCTTTTTGTTTTTATGACACATGCCAAAGTAAGTAAAGTTGGTTGACAAAGGTGTATTATCGTGCAACTCACTTCCCCGCGGTGCCAACCGGGGTATAGGTCACCTTATGCCGTTTTTGCTTAAACTCGGGACTGGGTCAGGTTTTATCCCCAACCGCTGCCAGTTCGTTCAATTCGACAGGTTGATGGATTGGAGTCTCTCAGTTTTGTTTCCAGTGGGAGTGTCATTAATGAAGATCGACTAGAATCTGTGGTGGTGGGAAATGGGGACAAACGACGCGCGTATAAAACTGATAGTGTATCCGTCGTACAGAGTGAATCTTTCGGTACAGTTAATGGTTGTTTTGGGCAGCGCAAAATTATCTCTTTGTATTCTTTTGTAGGTTCGGTTTGTATACAACTCCCGAATTTTTTTTTCTCTTTTGTTAGTTTTCCTTCGGTAAAAATGTTTGAAAAACAGAAATTTTAATTGAGGCATTTTCTCGTTATTTACCGTGACGGTTTCAGTTAGTCCAGATCAATAACGAAATTGCAACCAAGGGCCGTCGCACTAGATAAGTATAAAGTAGAAACAACACTCTCATTATACAAAAGAAGCAAACTCTCCCGATGGCCAGCTGTCCAGAGTTCAAGTTGCGCGATTAAAATTTTCGGAAATAGATCGCGAACGACTTGCGTACATATGTCTAAGATCGTCTTGATCACCGAATTCGCAAACGAATATAAATAGCAGACTAGCTCATAGTTTTAACAATATTCCCCACAGCCGGCTGTTTGGAGTTCAAATTGCTGTAGTTTAGAGAAAAAGAAAGTCACTCTCGATGGTCGGCTATGCTGAGTTTGAACAGAAGAAAAACATAACAAAATATCTTTTTGCTCTGAGAATACGTGTACTCGAAGACCAACCATCCCACCGCATAAAAACATATTCATTTCATGGTGGCGTTGCCTGCTTGTGGCGAATCCTAGACCTATACCTGTCCTTCAATCGATCTCCGTAATATCTATGGAAGCGTCGCTGAGTCGTTGGCTTTCCTTAAGTAGGTCTTACAACAACTTTTCCTACCCTATCTAAAGTATCGGTGAAGATGGTCGTGGTACCCCATTAGGCATAAATACGTTAGGCATACGGACGTTTGGCATGCGTACGTTACGCATAATGGACGTTAGGCGTAAAGACGTTCAGCATAATGGACGTTAGGCATAATAACGTTAGGCATAATGGACGTTAGGCATAATGGACGATTGGCATAAATTATCTTATCGAAGAATCATTCCAAGAAACTTATTTTTTAAGGTGATGGCGTCAGGTGGTTGCATGAATGTTTGAACTTTTTTGATGTTGTAGATATACTCTGGAAGCTGATCCAACTTTATTAATATTTTATTCTGCTGTATATACTTGAAGAAATCTTTGCTCAAATAAAGGCAGCAGATTGAATGCTTGGCATGCGGAAAGTAAAATAGAATTGCAAAGATTCCATTGTTGAGGTCCGAATACAATGACAGTGGCATGTGAAAATTTCCAGTGTATGGGAATACATTTGGCATACCACAATGAGTGCGTTGCGGCAAAAGCGGTATAAGACTAAAAGTTGGAACTAACTCAGATTGCATTAATTTCTCGACATACAGCCAATAAATTGCATAGACTAAAATAGGCTCAAACAGCTTGTTTAAAAACAATCTCATTTGTATTAAGGCATGAATAACGCACATAAACTTAGATAGTTCTTAAATTCATGCATGGTGCAATTTTCCAAGAAGAAAATATATGTAAGAACAGCTCATGAAAGAAAGAATGATGCATTTTATTATACATTCAACGATTATATTAATATTGCTGTTTTTATATTATTTAATATGAGAGACAATGTTGAAGCAGCCATATGTATATATTCATTGAACTGTATAATCTGGGATACAGTTCAAAGATTATATTCTTGAGGTCATCAAAGGTAGAACTATGAAAACTGTCTGATACGAGAGAGTTTTTTCGTGTACTGTGACGAGTTACCGGAAAGAGGTATCGTCACTAACGCAACAACCTTAGCCTAATGCGGATGCTATCCATAATACTGCAAGTTTCCATAGCTTCAAAACTTAATTATTTTGACTTATTTTTAAATACTTGATTACAGTTATATTGGTAATACATCCAATAGACTTGAAATATGTTTGAACCAAAACTGTTGACTTAAATGAGGAAAGAAATAGAACAAAATCTGCACTTGTAAGGGATGAATATATCGTATTGTATTTTTTATATCATGGTCTCTCGTTAAAGTCATACGGTGGTATGGTATATCAAGGCGTAGTTTAAGGTTGAACTATCTACAATAAATGAAGGCTTGCGATTATTTTTATATTTTTGTGAATTATTCCTATCGTTCATTATGCCTAACGTCCATTATGCCAATCGTCCATTACGCCTAACGTATATTATGCCATTATGTCTAACGTCCATTATGCCTAACGTACTTATGCCTAACGTGTGTATGCCTAACGTACTTATGCCTAACGTATTTATGCCGAACGTCGCGCACCCGTGGCTAACAATGACGAGTATCATGCAATTGGTTTACTGAACTCAAAAGAGATAAAGTTCATTCCCGATCATTTATCTCACAAGCAAGATGAGTTAAACTACCCATAGGCAACATGATACTCGTTAGTATGCAATCTACGAATAGCATTATAGTTTATGCCTTTTTAGATTTCTTTTTAAAGAAATGGATCGAAATGAAACCCTGAGGGAAGCTTCCTTACCTCTGCCTGACTCAGTGGCGAGTAAAGATTGCGGTTACTAAGCATTGCGTTTATCAGCCCCGAGAAACATGCTTCACTTCCAGAATAGACTGGAAGGACACATTTTCAAAAGCACCTTCAATATCCAGGAATACACCCAAGCTAGATTGATTGCGAGAATGCCTTTTCAATGTTGTAAACAACATCGTAAAGATTACTCTGTGTATTCTCCGTTCCGATATGCATGTTACATTTTTTGCAGTGGATATGCAACTAAACTAACGTCCCTGAAGTGATGATTGATTATTCGTGCGTTAGTTTTGAAAGTAGCTTAAAACTCTGAGCATCTTCATAGCTTGAGCGCCCATTTTTGGGAATAAAATTAACAGTTATTTCTCGCTATGCTTTCGGAATATACCAGGTAGCAAGACTGGTAAGCATAATCTTTTTCAAGACATGTTTGAGGATATCAAATAATGCTGCGATACCGGCACACTTCGTACGAATTTACAGGATACAACATGTGCAGTTCTTTGAAAGCCCTAGAGCCATCCGACACAGTTGTACTTGATACTGTTTACCGCTTTCGAAGTCGTCCTGGTCCTGTGGTCGAGGTTGCCGAACGGATCTCCCAGCTTATGTTATGTGGCTAGTACGTTTCAAATCGTTCAAAGTTTTTTTCTTCCTGATGCCTCTTTAAGTTGCAGTTTGCCTAGAAATAATGTAAATGTACCCTCTGCTGTAGCTAACGTTCAGGGTTGCCACTAATTTTCAAAGAAAATCAGTAGTACAACCAAAAATGTCGTGAAAAATCTGGCACTTGATAGCGACCTCAAAGTTATCGAAATTAGGCTATATTTTAGTTTTGCATAGAATGTGCCTCAATCGATTTTTGTAAAATTTGGGACATTATCACCCAAATTTCTAAAATGTGTATGTAACAGGTTCTAAAACTTAAAAATCTGGCACAATGAGAGATTTGTCTTTAAATCTGGAAGCTGCCAAAACCTCTCGCTGTGCCAGATAAATCTGGCATAATGGCATCTCTGCTGACGTTTCGTTATCAGTATTACAAATTTATTACCAGAATGTTCGTGGACTAGGGACCAAGATTGACCAGATGTTGTTCACGTGAGAATTGGATTACGACGCATGATCTATGGGAGTCAATCCATGGAGCGGTGAGCACGAGAAGTGATGAGGACTGCGCAAAGACGACCGAGGGCTGGTTGGTTCGATGTGGAATGTCACAGGTTGACAGAAAAGAAGAACGTTGCGGAAGAACGTTGCCAGAAACAGAATATTGGTGTCAGCTACACGGCTTAGCAGGGAACGGTACAAGGAAGCAAGAGCAGCAAACGAAACGAACCCACGGCAGAAAGAAAAAAAAAGTGCGAAGAACAAGTTATTACTGAAATGCAAGAATGCATGGAATAGAACGATATGCGGAGGTTTTATGAAACTGTCAATGGCGTGCGGAGAAAAACAGCGCCATTTCCCGTCATGTGCAACGATCAAGAAGGTAATTTGCAGACAGATATAACACAAGTGGTTGACAGGTGGTGAGACTTTATTGAACGGTGGCAGCGAAGGAGTAACAGAGTACAGAATACGCATTAACGCTGACGGACAAGCTGTGGATCCGCCTATACAAGATGAGGTTAGAAAAGCTATCAATGAGCTGAAAAACAGCAACGCTGCGGAGAAGGGTCAGCTCCCGGCTGAACTTCTTTAATACAGCAGTGAGCAACTATATGAAGCCCTATGCCATATTATGTCGAAAATATGGAAGGGAGAAGAAGTACTTGCTAGCTGGCTAGACGGCCTCATTTGTCCACTCTTTAAGAAAGGGCACAGATTGGGGTGCGCTAATTACTGAAGAATAACGCTTCTTAATTCGGCGTACAAAATGATGTCCCGTATACTGCTCAACAGATTGAGACCGCTTGAGGAGTCCTTCGTCAGCGAATACCAAGCCGGTTTTCGTGAGGTTCGATCAACGATGGATCAAATGTCTACCCTGAGGAAAATCCTCGATGAATTCGGGGAGTGCAACTTGCGGACACATCATCTGTTCATAGATTTCAAGGCGGCGTACGATTCAGTGAAACGAAATGAATTTTGGCAAATTATGCGAGAACATGGTTTTCCAATGAAACCAATATGGCTGATTCGTGTAGCGCTGGATGGATCGAAATCAAGTGTAAGGGTGAGATTGTGACATCCTTCGTAACCTTGGATTGATTGATGTGATGCACTGTCGAATCTACTGTTCAACATAGAGCTTGGGGTTAGCGATTAGAAAAGCTGGTATGCGGAGGAGCAGTACCATCATCATACGATCGCACATGCTCCTCCCAAGTAACAATTTAAGTTTTATAGCACGCTACAAGCAAATTTATGTCTTATGAGCGGTTATAAAACCTAAATTGTTACTAGGGCTGGGATTTGCGGACGAAATCGATATTATAGTTGCATTTGTGTACCGTGGAACTCTAGTGTCGTGCGATAACGATGTTACCCGCTAGGTGAAAAAAGCGTATTGCAGCTGTAAATAGGGCTTATTACGGACTTCTTAGCTAGCTTAAGTCCCGCACTATGCGAACGACGACGAAATTTGCTCTATACACTTCCCTGATTCTCCCGGTGGCTTTATACGGTCATGAAGCATGGACATTAAATGAAGCCGTTAGTAGAGCGTTCGGACTATTCAAGCGTAAGGTGCAGCGAACAATACTCGGCGGTAAGCAGAAGAATGGTATCTGGCGGCATTGCGTGAACTATGAGTTATACCAAGTAGTTGTGAAGCTGATACAACAAGGCAGACTGCGGTGGGCTGGACACGTAGTTCGAGTGCCGGACGAGCGTCAAGCGAAGACAATATTCAACAGGGAACCCGGAAGAGGCTGTCGGCTTCGTTGCAGGCCACGTACACGATGGCTTTGTGCGGTTGAAGAGGACCTGAGGGCGTCCAACGTTCCGGGCGCCTGGAAGCGATTGGCCCAGGATCGAGTCCAGTGGAGGATGATATTCCATTCGGCGTAGGCTCATCGCGGAGCAGCTGTAGCCCATCAAGCATTAAGTAAGTATTTGTTATTTGGTCCCGCTATGAGGCAGTATGGATCGCTAGAATTGAATCTATCCAACGTAAGTTTGTGAGATCTTCGAAATCTCCCCTGGCGTATCCCGATAAATTTGTATGAAGACCGTTGCGCTTTGTTAGGCATAGAAACGCTGCAGAATCGTCCTATGTTAGATCAGGCTGTCTTTGAAGCAAAGAAAAATTCTACTTGGACGTCTGCGCATTTATGGTCCTGAGCGTGTTTTTCGATCCAGGCAATCTCTACAGCCAACGCCAATAAACACAGTCTATGGTTCGAATTATCCCTTTAATTCCATTTACATGGGATTTCAGGAAGGATATAATATTTTCGATTTTAATATGTCAACTAGCACGTTTCGACAACGATTACAACCAATGCATAATTTTAATTAGTTGAGTGAAAATTATATTAAGTTTTTCATTAAATCCAAATTGTCAGATGAATATTGTACAAATTAACAAATCATCTACGAGCTGACCTGAAACCCCTGAAGCCATCATGCTGACAACGATTCCAAGTTCTTCTCATATCCTTTTTCATTCTTTCAAGCTCAGCTCTCCATCAGGGGGTTACCCTAGTTGGTTTAACAGTACGAAGCTGTCAAGATTCTTCGTGGGATCCTACTATGAACGAGTTTGTCGTATCGACGACATAATCCAAGTCGTCTAATTCACTAATTGTTTGGAAAATATCCATGGAATGTAGTCGTAAAGTTTTTTCCAAAAAGAGATCCCATTTTGAAAATTTACGATATGTTACCACATTTAGAGTGGAATCAAGATGATCGAAAAATGTTTATTTATAATCATATAGAGACGGTTCAGTTTCATTTGGAACCTACCAATTTCCCAGCTCATACTAAACTATTTCAGAGCAAAGCGTTATATTTAACACCTCCTCTCTCTCGGACCTCGCAACAGTTGGTCGGTTTTCTTCACTAGATTTATAATGATGTACTCAAGCATTTGCATCATTGCCCATAACGAGCGGACTCCTATTTCTCCTACAATAAGATACAACGCTCTTGAAATCATCAGAAGGTTCGTTATGCATTGCGAAGCATATCAAAGAATGGTAAATTGCATTCATATTCGTCGCATTCCATGGTGAATTGTAAGCGTCTTTCTTGCTGGTTAAAATTTGAAAGAACTATACTCTAGGAACCTTTTGGAACTGCTAGGAATAGATCGTCAACGTATTTCCAGATGATTGGTGTGTCGAAAGGTAACGAAGAAATGATACTTGATATTAGCGTTTCAAGCACAGTGTCTGCTAGTATGGGTGAGAGAAGGAAGTCTTCTATAGCTGCCTTTGATGAGTAAAGGCAGTGCGCCAGAAGGAACTTTGACGGTGGTTGCATTTAGGATTGCTTTTTCAATTGCTTTCATAGTCTTAGATGCACTTTCATATAGATTGAGAGTATGTATTCGATACTTTTGCAGCGCTTTTTTCTGTGGATTGGTTGCGTATATCCAAAGCTTGACGGAAAATGAAGTGAAGGTGATGCAAAACAGCTTTAACACCTCCGGGAAAATTTTAAAACGCGTTCTACTTTGTATTAAAAGACTTACAGAGTCGTTGTAAGAAAAGAATAAAAAATACAGTAACCAAGAAAAAACTCGATGTTTTCGATTTTGTAAACCAGGCTGCCCCCTCAACAGACCGACTCAGGTATCCAGAAATCTTATGTTCATCACAACGGCATTTTCTAAACGATTTACACACATTGGTATTTTTTACAATTTATAAACTCGTTCAATTTGTGAAAATTAATCGATTGTACTTATTTTGATTCCGGGAATCTGTATATTCGAAGGCATATCCCAGTACTAAAAACTAGTTAGTGAGTATCAATAGAATCCTGACCATATGGGTGTTGAAGTTCTAGGGATAAACAGAATACTTGTTAAGACTTAGGAATTAAGAGTCTGAATTAGTATTTTTTTTTGTAGAAGTTCATCCAATCCTATTTTGACTAACATTTTGTTTAGTGCGTTACGAACCGAATGCAACACCCGAGGCTAACGTTACCTCAAGCTACGGTACCTTCACATACACATTCAGCCCGTGTGCCACACATCCCGTAGGTATCGCGTACGTACGTACGGACGAACGACCGAACTGCCTTGGCAGGAAATGACAGAGGCGAAAATTTGTCTATGTTTATGACGCGGAATATCCAACCGGGCTTACAACTATACGCCGGAATCCTGACTAATAAATAATGAACCCAGCCTCGCCGCAGCCTTACACGGTACGGCAAAATAAACTTCGGAGGATGGCATTCTCCCCTTCCTGAAGCGCCGAGCAACATGTCCGTACAACACACGGATGCTTTCCATTCCATTCCTGCTGTGAAGGACGACCGTACGTCGTCGAAATTTGCAGGGAAATTCTCGGTTTTCCACGTGATGGTGGTGGCGGCGATGTCCGCTTAGTGGGGGTGATGAAAAATCTGTGTCTTCTGCCAATTCACCATCGGAGCGACCCTCGGGAAATGATTGTCATCTAGTCAAGGCTGTCGTCTGGTGAAAAGCAACCCAAGGATAGCGAGGGTGGTGTAGGAGCACTGTTTGTGTGAGAGTGTGAAAATAAATCTTTTGTCAGTAAATCTATTTGGGATTAATAGCACATTACTGGCCGCACTATTTATCATGTTGGGAAAATCTTTCCGGACTTTTCGATGCGAACGAGGGTAGTTGGAAACGCGGCAGGAGGTTTTGATATGACTTTCTGATCTTGCCTTGGGAAATTTCGGGGGTACATTCCACTCGTCGGTTTCACGCCTAATTTCGTCCGAATCGGTGAATAAAAATCGCATTTGATAATTCAATGTCTCGTTCAGTTGTAGCTATAAGTATCTTTTTAACGACGTCAAGGTGATTCAAATTGCGGCACATGTTTGAATCAACAGTCTGAACCAGAATAGGTTCGTGCTGGAATCGACCTTCCTGAAGGCACACAACCGTAGCAGCAAAACATCAACCGAAAGCTTTAATTCATCCAACGAAGCACTGAAATATGGATGAGTAAATAAAACTGAGACTAATAAATATTTTGGCAGGCTGGTGTGAAATTTTGTACTAATGACGTTTTCCTCACGGTGCACCTCTTCTTCGGTCCGCCGCCGCCGACGCCGCTGTTTTTATGACATACAAAAACAGGTAGATCTTTGCTACGGTAGATCTGAACAAATAAAAGTTTTGCTGTTGCTGCTGCTGGATCTTAGCCACCTGAATGCTCGTGATTTCTGATTCTTCTTTACACGGCTTACTTCTGAAGACGGTTGACGGAGCGGCTCAGCAAGCTGCGTTGATGTTATTCTGATCTGCATGTGCTTGTGCTCGTATATTTTCCCGTTCTTGAAATGTGTACACAGTATGATTCAGGTAAACTTACAGAAGTTCCTCGGAAGACCAGTTTCTATCGCAAATGGACTTTTAGATAGGCAAACAGAAGCCAGAGGCAAGGTGTTACAAAAGGGGTTTTTTCAACGAACAGTTGCAATAGAGTTACCTCGTATCATAATTTATCATATCTAGCGGTTTCGGTAAAGTGAGGATCCAAGAGCCTTGCGTTCCAAAATCATATGAGCAGATATATTCAGGGGTTGAACTTCCAATGGTAGAAATCGAGAAATTTCAGAAACAAGTATATATTTCATGACATTCTGCACATAATCGGATCAAGTCAGTAGGTCAGGGTGGCCAACCCTACGGATTTTCCCGTAGGTCTACGGATTTATGTCCTTTCCACGGGTCTATGGATTAACTCGGGGAATCTACGGAATTTGCATAACTTCTTCAGAATTCTACGGAAATTCAGTGAAAGTTTTTCAATCGAATTTCTAAAAAGGTTTCAAACAAGCCACCATAATGAAACATAATCAAGAATTACTTTGATTTTTCGAAATCCATTGATTACATTGGTAATCAATAATAATCAGAGTAATTGTCTTTATTCTTAAAACAATTCGCGTAATGAACCATAGATACACCGTATTCTATTTGTGCGTGCATTTTTTTGCACTGTTTCACAAAATATCACGATTTTTATGTATAAAATACCTATTTAGATGTACCGTGAAAAAAAACTGTGCAAAAATCCATGTTATTTCAAGAAACCGTGCAAAAAAACCGTGTTATTTGGAGAAATCTTGCAATAAAATCTGCGTGTTGTGTGAAACCATGAAAAATATTTTTAATGTGCATTTATCAACGGTAGCTCGGGTCTGCTAATGTGTCAAAATCGCGTATTTTTCTATTTTGAGAAGTGTTTTTAATCAAAATTCGAGTTATGGTAGCTGAACATCAATAATGTTGGACATTTTCAATGCACAAGAGTTGTTCAGAAACCAGTTTAAGTTAAATAGTAATTTAATGCCAGTTGAAAATCAATAGTTCTAAACATTTTAAATTCACATGGAGGTTTGCCAATGTATCAAAGTGGTGTTTTCTAACATCCCACAACAAGTTTTTAATTACAATTGAAGCCAAATTTTGAATGATGTTGGTGGCTGAAATGCGCTTGGTGGCGCAGTGATCGACGCAGTGCAGTTGGAGTGCAACTGTGACTTCCGACGTTTATCAATTTTGCATCAGTTGCAACACAGAATTTTTTTCATATTTTAAATTTACAATGGGTTCGGCAAAGTGTGGGGGAGTCGCTTAACTACTCTTTCAGCGATCGCATCAGGGCTGGTGTTACAATTTTAGCCCGAGTTGGCAGTACAACAGGCCAGAGCTTAAAAAATTGATATCCCTGCGTGAACTTGAAAGAAAACGAAATTCAATTCATGCCCTATGAATGAAATTTTTGGTTCGTTTCCCTCGTCATTGCGTTCTCCCGACGCAGCACATTCAGGTATGGACATGTTCGGTTTAAGAAGCAAACTGAATTTCGTTTCTATGCTAGCTCTGAGGGAAATTATTGAGCAAAAGTGCCCCAGATATAGATTACCCAGTTCACTTATGCTTGAAAATGTAGAAGATGCTAACTTCTGCCTTTAAATTGTCCACATAATAACAAATGAATGTTCTGGTTGGTGAATGAATTTATATTTCCTCTGCAGTCAAGCAGTCGATTCTGCATGAAATTTCAGTCGGTTGGAAAGTTAATGAATGCGGGAGGCGTTGAATTTGAATGTCGGTTACGGTAAATGCAAGCAGAAATAGGTAACTGATTTTGAAATTTCGGAACACTGCAACAGGGTGAGGCGTCTATTACTAGAAATACGCGCAATTTTGCAATACAGACGCTTGCATTACCATCAACCTTATTCGCCGGCCCTACAACACATCATGTAAAACTTCATACGAATGACTCTGAATGAAATGTCACACTTGATTACCTGATAGTCATGGTTTTTATAGGATTGTGTACTTTTTAAATATCATCAAATGATATTCCGGTTCGCATATCACATCGCATCAGCAATAGAGCAATGTGTATATGGCTAAGATCCCCCGGGTAGTGCTAAACTCAAAATCCACTGCACAAAGTATATTAATTTTGCTTGTTCAGATAGGAACTGCTAGCAGGGATTTTAATATGCGAGAAAAATGCGTATTGTTTGGTCTGAGTGGAATAACGACTGATGTTTATAGATATCAACTAATTAATGATCTTTGATTAAATTGGGTTTTTAAAGAGTTAGGGACAGACACTTTTGGAAAGAAGGGGTCTGTCAATATTGCACAATGGTAAATGGTGCAATTTTTCAGGAAAGAGTATTTAATTAAGTAAAAGCCAATCAATCGACAATTTTTGACATTTCTTATGCACTTTGTATCGAAATGATTTTTTTTTTCTTTTCATGAAAGTACTTTTAATGAGAAAATAACTATTTACATGAGAAAATCGAAAAAATTACAATTTTGATATTGTTGTACCAGATTCGCACAATATTACTTACAAAACTGTGTATGACAGTATACTGTTGGAAAGGTCTTGAAAAAATAACAACGTAGCTAATTTTGTTGTTTTGAAGGTCCCCAAAAATGTATTTTTGCTATAAATTAAGATTTTGCGTGTATACAACATAATTTTATATCGCATTTGCTATGCTAGTTCATTTTAATATTTCAAAATCACTGTAGCACCGTGTAATCTACAAAAAGTTGACAAAATGAAAATAGTTGGTACATTTTACCATTTTGACTATTGATTTTCAACTGACAATAACTTCTTTCAATGAACTGAATAAAAAAACTTGTATTTTTAGGAAAAAGAACTCCTCTAAATATTAAAAAACCTACTAGGCACATTGACGACCCCTTGTACATTGAAAATGTCCAAAACAATTTATTATCAACTACCATAGACAAATAATAAAAAAAATCTTTCGCAGATTTTTTTTCACGGTTTCTCAAAATAGTACGGATTTTTATACACGGTTTTTCGAAATAACACGGATGTATTTACACTTTTTTTTTGCACTGGACACATCCCCCGTGCAAAAAAAGAATTTGGTGTACAATGAAATCAATTAATCACGAGGTAACTCCAAGTTATGAGACTAAATTTATATCGAATTTCACATTTTGGCTCCAATTTTTCTTTTAAATATTTTTTTTAGTTATTTCACATATGAATTCAACAAGACAAATTACTTGCAGTTTAATAAGACTCGCATGTGCTTCAATTTCAATCGGAACCTGTATTTTAGAGTATATCAGCCACAAGCTCGAGTGTACACTTGAGATGGTGGAGTTTCAATTTTTCCGAACCCGAACCCGAGATCTTTAAAATTGAAAAACCCGAACCCGACCCGAGTCCGAAATTTTAAAATTTTAAAAACCCGAACCCGGCCCGAGCCCGAGAATGAAAATATTGTAAAACCCGTACCCGACAATTTCAAAATTTATAAACTCGAACCCGACCCGAACCAGAAAATTTATTATTTGAGAAACCCGATCTGATCCGGACTTGTTAATATGGAGATTCAACCAAATATCCCTGAGATTTTTTTTATTTTAGACACCCGAGCTGGATACAAGGCTCATAATTATAGAATCGCTCGAACCCAAAGTAGCACCATAGGCGTCTAGTTATATCTGCCAATGGCAAAACGAATTACTGGCGAGAGGAATTGGCATTTATATTTACTATTATTGAACGTCGTAATGTGTTGTAATGTTCCGAGAAACTAATAAATCGTCGATATCTTAACCGGAATGTAGGATAAATCAGGGGTGGGCGTAGCGTAGTTGGTAAATCGATTGTCTTGTACGCAGCGCACCTGGGTTCGAGTCCCGACCCCGCACATAGGGTTAGAAATTTTTCATAGGAAATTTTTCTAAAAGAGGCGAATGACCTTATGGTTAAAGCCTCTATAATCGAAATAAAAAAAAATAGAATAAATCAGCGGCTAACTCATGGGGAAACAAAAAGTTGATGACAGTTTCAAGCAACCTTGCTCATCGTACTTAACCAAAATTTATAATTTTTAATCGAAACTCATTCCTGCGAGTTTTGTATAAATCATTACATGTATTCAATTAAGCTATGTCAACTCGTATTCGACAGTTTACACGACGTCACCCGCGTTACTGGTTGGTACGGTCAAACTTGTGTCGAAGGGTGTCAATCGAGATTCTCTGGCGCGTTCTTGCTGTCACATCATTAGCTAGTACGGTATGTGCGTCAGTAGAGATGCTTCGACACCTCCAATGGAGCACTCGGAACGGTTTCAAATTTTTACAAATGGTTTGAACAGAACACACATTATTTTTACGATCAATTTCTTATGATCGTGGAAATTCATGTATTTTCTTGTAGGAATCCGGATCATGCAACGACCCAGCCCGGGAACAATCTGATAGAAAGTGTATGTTTCAGATATGCACCACTGATTTGATAGTGGCGCTAGTATTCCATTACCATATGAGTGCCATCGTTGATAGATTGTCTGTACGTCCCTTAGATTTGTACTCGCTCGAACCAATATTTTCCGACATATTTTCTTTGACTTGGTTTGTTGATGACTATCATGAAAAATAAATCGCATAGAGATTTTAGACGCGAAACACTGTTTGTTGAATGCTTTATCATAAGTGCTCGTTTAAAAAGTAAAATAGTTCGGTAAGTTTGCGAATATGAAGAGAAGATTTTTTATACATGATTAAAAGTACAATAATTGTGCATCAGAAAATATGACGAATTCTAGCGATGAATGGTGGTAAACTTAAGCATCATCCTTTTGTATCACAAAGTAACGTTAAATACTACAAAAAGAGACTGCGTGTTGTGTATAATCGTAAATAACCCGACCCCGACAGTTTAAGCAGAACAGATTCCAATGGATAAATACATAGATATTTGATATCATGGAATTAAAAAATTAAATAATCTATAACATAGTCAAAATACCACGCATTTGCGCACAGAAAGTAGCGCTTCCTAAGTCTGACACGACGGATTTGGGTACCTGCGCGCTACGCTTCAATGAATAACGTCATCATCGACATCGATTTTGATCGGTCAAGCTCAGTTGCCTGTTGAACGCCAGGCAGAGAGCTTCGCTGCGTGCTTTCTGAAGGTGCGCTGCGCGGTGTCGTACAACAGGCGATTGAGTTTGTCGGATCAAACACCATGCTTTCCCTTGTGCTGTGTTCACTACAAGCCCACATTTTATGTACAATTACGAACGCATTAATTCGAATAAAACACGTACACAAAATCGCTTGTACAGCCGAGCTACATATGTAAACATTGTTACAATAGCGTCGTGGTACTAGCTGTTTCTTTCACTCCCCCCTTCGTCAATAGCGTTGACTAATTTTGCTTAGTACGTATCTTCTATTCGTGTAAGGACACTCACACAGCTGTTTAATTCAAGCGCTTGGGTTCAATGCTTGAGGCAAATGTGAATACGCGGTTGCATGCGTCCATGATAACAATCTGTGCTTCCGTTGCGCACAGATGAAAACTTTCTTAGCAATGAATTTACGCGAATCGATGGAAAGCGCAACGAAGGTTAATTATCTACTTTGATTCTACTAAAACAATATTCTACATGCTTTGATATATGAATAAGACCACCGCATTCGCTACATTTAAATGTCTACTTTAGAAAAGTTACAATAATGACAAAATATAACTAGAAAGCCACACATAAAATGTGACTATATTGCCTAAAATTTGAATTTGCTTCACCGGTCTAATTTTTTTACCTCAAACAATCGAAAAGTTTTTACAATTTTTCAAGGATGAGATTGTCCCATTAAGATTTAAAACATTTCCAGCTATTAGTTCTGTTTTCGGCCACAGTTTTCTGTCTTTTTTCTTCAAGTCTTCTCAAATAATTTTAATCAGATTCGATCACCCACTACAAATAAAATGACCTGATAAGCAAGAAGTTTTGGTTCAATAGGTTTCAGCGTGATAAAAAAACACATTTTTTGCTACTTTTTTAGAATTTTGCGTGAAGAAAATTTATCAAAACTTTTATACATTATAGTGTGTCATTTCAATAGCATGCTGTTATTTTTCTATTCAAAAATATCGACAAACGACTCGGTGACGAAGCTTTTTGTAGAACGCATCTGAAAAAAAACATGATTTGCGGTGTTACCTGCCATTCTTAAACTATTTAACCGTTTTCTTTCAAACTTTGCATACACATTCTATGTTAAAAATACCTAACTCCTACGTTGAGTTTTTGAGATAAATTTTAATTTAAGGGGGTGTTCACTCATAAAAACGCGGAATTTTTCGTGAAAAATAGTAATTTGCAGTTTTGTAGTAGTTTTGAAATGGCAGGTAACACCGCAAATCATGTTTTCCCGGGAAACACTTTTCGGCATTTTGTAGGTAGGAAAATAACTTTTTGGGAAGCCACATGGGGGATCAATTATTAGGAAATAGATTTACAACGGGGACATTTACAGCAGCGATATTCACAGTAGCGACATTCACAAAGGGGATTTAGTAGTAGAGAGCAGGGAGAGAATGAACACAAACTTGCACCATTATGGCGAACCGAAGATCTCTTGGCTGGTTTTATTAGAGACCGAATTTCCAGGCACTTTTTTGGCTTTTCAATAGTTTTATATATCGTTACGACATTTCATTAGCAAGGAACTGGAAGGTGTGAAATTTTTTTCAATATTAAGAGCCATAATACTCAAGGAAGAGCAAGGAGTTGAAGGAAGAAAGTTTAGAAAAGCGTGGAATAGGGTCATAGGAGCAAGCTTAAAGTTTCCCGCCAATTTAATTTTTTGTTTTCTACACGCAGGACTCATGATATTTTGGCATTAAATGCGAATCACCTGAGTCTTCGGCAAGTACGGACAAGCATAAAATCACGTAATGACTTATGCTGTCGGAACCTTCCAGTCCTTTGGTAATTAAAGATTCAGACTCATAGTAGAAATCCCTTAGCTGAAATCTGGCACCACTATACTCATCTCAAGACCAGACAACATGTTCGATGTTGTGATGCGTCACCACAAGCCTAATATGCCGGAAATGCCCATAAAACATGTAGTGATTTGGCAAGGGCATCACCTGGAATAAATAAAAAAAAACCCATATCTATCGCCGTGAAGCAGGGTTTCGTCGACTATTTTGGGATAATAGAATGTAGCCACCTACCTAAGTCTCTACTGCTCCCCGAGACTTGCCATCTTTCGAGTATCCTTTGACGAGAAAAATGAATGCAAAATTCGCTGAAGTTAATTGGTTCATTCTAATGCGCTCATCTTAGATAGATTTTGTGCCTTCTCATTATCTGGAATGGAGCAATTGGAAGGATGATATTGTTTTTCAGATGAAACACTCAAAAGCTCCCGTGTTTTTCCCAAAAAAAATACATGAAGTGGTTTCCCCGCGTCATCGAACGGAGAACCTCTATAGAATATAGACTATCTGTAACGATGAAGTAATGATCTATGGACAGGTTGTCAACAATCCCAAGGACTTCCAAGAACTCAGAGGCCCTCGTCAGTGATGGCTCCGTACAGCCTGGAAAGTGTGTGTCAAAAAGACAGTTGAATCCTACAAATTCGTCAGACGAGTATTCACCAGTTCTAATTGAACTGACATGAGTCTTTCGATTTCACAGCAGAGCAGAGAGTAACATCTAACACCTCTTCTCTGACAGTTCTTACAAATGTTGGACGGTTTCCTTCATTAAGAATATGCAGATTTGTACTACTTAAGTATTCCATTAATTCGGTGCCTCTATAATTGATATTTGAGCTGCACCAAATTATGTGGTGGGCATTTGCATCACTGCCGATTATGAGGGGAAACCCCTTTCTGCCAGAGTATGATATAACCCTGTTGAAATCATCAGAAGGTGATGGTTCATTATGCAGCAAATATGCCGAACAATATACGTATTTCTTGTTTATGTTGTCAACAGTCATATTTACTGTGAAAGCACAAATGTCGCGAGTTTTGAGGTCGGATTTAAAACATGCGTCGATAGCAATATACGCAAGTATACATGCACGAGGCATTTCCTGTGGATTAGTCATGTTATTTTTGTTGAAATCTACGAAGACTGGGTTAAGTAGGTTTCCAACATAAAAGTTTCCTTTATGGAAATACGGTTCTTGAACCAAAGCTATGGAAGCTCTGCCTTTCTGCCCAAGGTGAAAAAGATTCATAGTTGCTGTTCGTTTATGCTGAAGATAAATTTGTCCTATATTATGTTGAAGATTTAATACCATACTCGATTACAGCACTACACATTTCATCATCAGCAGTTGCTGTACAGCAACTTGAAGACACCAAACGCATTGGCTTATAACCGCCTATAGCGAACCCCGAAATGGGTATTAGGGACTGGACCATAATTTGAATCCCACAATTTGCGAAGAAACAAACGTCCACTGTGTCAGAGATTCGCGTAACACAGCAAGGGTAAAAACCACGACACTCCGTGCGCGACTGGCATATTTTAGTCCTGTCAGTCCTCGACTCGAAGAAACATCTTGACTTGAGGACTCCTGCTTTCAGTCGTCTCTTACGACATGGGAACAGAAGTCCAGTGGATCAATTCTTGGTTGAGATACTTCAGCCCGCCGGATGCCACACGACCTCTAGGTTGGTTTTGTCTGGAGGAAGATAATAGACTGTTATCAACCTCTAAGCGGATCACAGCCAACTACGAGTACGAATCAATGCCACTACTGCTGAAACCCCATAGTAGAAGTAGACGCTATATATATATATATATATATATATATATATATATATATATATATATATATATATATATATATATATATATATATATATATATATATATATATATATATATATATATATATATATATATATATATATATATATATATATATATATATATATATATATATATATATATATATATATATATATATATTTGGCAGTGGTGGCATCACCTCGCACACAGTTAAACCTTGTAAAACTTGCACCCGTTTACATGCTATGTGCAGTCTGCCGTACACTCCCCGCCGTGCGAACCGAAATACTGCATGTACACGAATGATGGTACCATCCGGAATATGTAGCCATAATGTTGTTCGTTTAATATTCGAACGACGAATGATTAAGGTTCAAGAAACTTTGGGTAAGCGTCCATAAGAATTGAACATTTGGTAGTATGCGTAGGAAAAATGTGTTCAACTTTGCCACCGATTTATCCATACAAAACCATTCTAAAGCTGTAAAAGAAGCATACCAATCGAAGTATTAGAATCATCACGATTCAAATAATGCAAAAGCGTTGCTGGAAAACCAATCGAGCTAGCTGAATGGTGCTTTTGAAAAAGTGGCTGTGATTTTTATAACATTACCACACTCTGCTGGGACACGCAACACAACCGCGTAATGAAAAAAACAACAGCCTTTTTTTTTTTCAAAAGCACCATTCCGCTCGGTGAATTGGTTTTCCAATAACTACTTTGCAATTTGAATCATGATAATTTAATAAATCGATTGATATTCTTATTTTAAAGTTTAATAATGGTTTTATATGGATAAACCGGTGGTAACCCTGTACGCAATTTTGCCTGCGCATATTACCAAGCGTTTGATTCTTATACATGCTCATAAAAGGTACATGAGCCTTAAAACGAACATGTGGCACCTCTATTTGTAAACTTCCCGTATTTGATTGAGTCACTTATATGAGAGTGTGTCTGTGTGCATCTGCGAACGTTGCAGAAAATCCATAGCGTCTACCGCTTATTGTATCGACTAGACAATACAGTCTACGTGTTGCTCGTTTGACAAATGAGCAGCGACTGATACAAAACGAGCACGCTTGACCTGTAAAAATAACTTTCCCGTATGTGATAAAACGTTTAGATGCTCCTTTTTGACGGCTTTGCCTGAAATAGGCTTGCAGATTTCGCATTTTTCCCGTCGTTTTCGAAGGATTTTCTAAAAATCTGTATTTGCTTTATTTATAGTAGTCATACATTTTGCGAAATTAAGTACAAACAACGTGCACATGATCAGATAGCCGGCAACAATAAAACTATCGAGAAATTACGTTCGACTCGAGTTCGATTGTTTTGATTCCATAATGCAAACACTTCTCGACAATCTAGTACTTCTTAGAGTGAACTCGAACGAAAATTGCTTTTGAGCTCGGATCGGAATTCATAATGCGAAACAAGGTCGATTCGATGGAATGCCGGATGCCACCCCTGATTTCAAAGCGACAAAAACTAATATAATTTGACTGTAAGCCTTCACTATAAAATTTAATCAATTGCAATAAATTATACATAATGATCAAGAATATTCATGACAGTGCGTGAAATTCTGATTAAATAATTAAACTTAAACAAACATCAACGAAGCGCTTTCGAAACCCGCGACACAACTTTAAACAACTTCAACTATTACAATTCGCCAACAGCACACGATTTATAGGTCAGAGTGAAATATAAAGTCCTCGCTTTGTCCTACAGTATATACCCAACATATAATGCGGCATGTGGTAAAACAGAGAGCATACCTTTAATTCATGCTGGAGCGCCATTAATCTGCCCAACCGGAGGCGAGCGCTGTACTGTGCTCTGCATGGGACGGAACCGGGAGGACAACCAGACCAGGTCAGGTTAGACCAACAGTCACCAGGCAAAATTCCCAAATCCCCGGAATGTCAATTTATATGCGGAAATAATGCCTTCTGTAATCCATGGGTCGGTTTCTTAAATCCGTTTGCATGAATAAATTGCCACCGAAAGCCTGAAAAATGGCGTGATAAATGTTTGCTGTGAAAGTTGAACGTTTTTGCGGATGAAACTGATCAGCTCACGAAGACGCAACTAGTTTGACCCGCGCCATGGTCATCCGATATTTTGGGGAACTTGCTTAACTCAGGTGCCTGTAGTTTGGGTCGATTATTGAAACGCATGAGTGATTCTTGGGTCAATGCCATCGAATAAAAGATGTAAAGCGATTCCCCGATTTTTTTTTGGACGAGACCCTCTCCGTTGCCTTGTTCGACCTTCACGTTCACAACAATGTTGTATATCAACAATGTATAGATATAGGATATTTGATACCAGAAAGGTGGATAAAAGGTTTGAGGTCAAAACTGGTTAACAGAACAATCTACTCCTAACAGTTTTGTTATTCAGCTGGCTGTGAAAAATTCGTCGGTAATCGAATCGCGCCCACACGAAGGTATATGTTTTCTGTGGTCAACGATACATGATATAAATATGTACTGGAGCTTGCTGCAAAAAAAAAGATGGGTCGCGTTGTTCTGATTATTAAACACATTCGCGGTTATGTGGTGCCAGGATTCCAAACAAATAACAAGACTGTCCACACATAGAAATGACACTTAATTTATTTCCAATCTATTTTCCGTCCACAACGGATCGGAACCCTTTTTTCCCCGAACAAAACTGCATCACCACGGGGATGTAATTCCAGCCATCAGATCCAGATTATCTCGGCTGATTGTTCCGTTTACAAAACAATTTGACTTCATATTCACTTTATTAGTTTCCTGATGTTTTCTCCCCTAAGGCAAATAGAATCGAGTGAAATTTTGTAGATTTGCGGAATGTTTCGTAAAATTTCTATTCCCCATTTCCAGTGTGGTGGTGCGGTACAAATCGTTGGCGCGTGCCAGGCATTTTTTGATCCGCCCTATCCAAGCACGCCGACGCCCGGACAGAACTTGACACGTGGCGAAATTTAATAAGAAAGTAAATAAAATCCAGCATCCGATGGACCTGTTGCTGAATGTTTGATGGGTCTAGGTGTAAATTGGGTTGACAGGCTATGAAGGGCTGTGTAGTAGTACAAAGATTTTTATTACCTTGACGTGTATCGTGAGACGATGTTTAAATTCAGAAGGAGTTAGAATCCGTCGCTATTGTCGGATAATGCACTAGTGGATTAATATTTTAGATTTGAAGACCTCTTGTAAATCCGTAAATTCCGTTAAAAACAGTATACAGCGAGGGGGTAATTCGGACCCCCTCGATCGCTCAGAAAATCGTAAAACTTTCTCACTGTCGTACATATTCGTGGAACCACTATTCTAAAACATTAATTTTGATATTTTTGCTGTTTTTAGAAAGACATTTTTAAACATTAATTTTTGGTGTTTATAGAAAAGAGATACAAATAAAAGTGAAAAAATTACAACTACGTGTTTTGGCAAACTTGAGGCTCCTATTTTATGGAATGATCTTTGTTTGGAAGAAAACACAGATATTTTCGAGACGCTCACCACTTTGGTGCGAAATGAGCGTACGGGGCTATTCAGACCCCCTATTCCATCAACCACCGTTCAGCGGCTTGCGGCTACGCAAACGATTGCAAACGCCACAGCAAAGAAAATATATGGGGGGTCAATCGACAGCTATGACTAGCCAGATTAAGTTTTTGCTACCCAATTTAATTTTTTGCTTCTATGAGAGTTGCTACAATAAATATTTCATAGGTAAACACAATTCCATTGCAAAAAAATTACAAAATAGACGGTCTAAATTGCTCCGTAGGGAGGTCCGAATTACCCCTACATTCCAAAAGGATGGAAAAACATAGAGTTCTGCAAATCGTCGCATAGCGCTGCCATGGAGTGGTTCGAATGAGCTTTTATGGCACCGAAATGTCGCTGAGGTTTCAAGCTAATAATTAGGAACTGTTACCGATAAATTCTTTCACATCTATCCACCTAAAAGGGCGATTTGCTTAGGCGGCTCCGAATAGCTTCGGGTTCCCCTATTATTTAGTTCATTTTCTACGTATTACCGAGTACGTTGTAATAAACAAGTGTACAAGACGTCTTTTGAATCCCATACTCATGAAAGCCTACCTCAAAAGAAAATCCGTGTAACAAGGGAAAAAATTACAAACATCCGTTATTTCTATTTCTACAGCGAGGATGAGACATTAGTTAACCTCAAGGCGATATGTGCGCTTAGAATCAACATTATATCGATTGATTTCAAGGGTTATAAAATTTGGCAAAGTGGAATGTTCATTGGAAGGGAATATGTGGCTATTTCATAAGTTGGACGTCGACTCTATCCAGTTTCATCATATCAGAAATGTTGTACTGCTAAAAATCAAGAAGCTTCAAGCACGGTTGTCACGGTAAAGATGGACACGTCTATCGATACCAGGACACATGCTAGTGAACTCGGGTGATTCGTAGTTATACTGCCTAAGCTCGACCCTTATTAGCAGAAGACAAAAATTAAGCCCGTACGATATTAAGCCTGTTCTAATGACCCTGCCACTTCTAGTTTTCTGATCTGTTTACTTCACATCCTTGTTCTCACTTGAGTACTATGGCTCTAATTTTCGTAACTTTCCTTACCATGTAATCTCTAGCTAATTGAATGTCGTTAAAATGTAAAAAAGCTTCAAGCAAATATAAACGGAACAGACGTAACGTATACATCTCCATCAAGGTGGCTGGCATACGCTGATAACAACAATTCTAAATGTTCAACCGAACTTATAATACACGGTGGATTGGTGTACTAAACCCTTTATGAGGCAGTGGCAACTATATTTCCACCTTTTCGTTTCGTTCAAAACGTAGGAATATGAAGTGAGAAGTGTTCCAATCTTATGAAATCTACTTGTTAGGAGTCTGTCAACTCTTCTTATTACTTTTTATTAAGATACAGTGAAAAGTGTCAGGTTAGTAAAGAGTTTTTTGATAAAAAAACGATTTTAATCCACCTAACAGTGTGATGAGACATTTCTTATAACTCTTATCACTCTTCGGATATTATATCGTTTGAGAACATTTAGAACTTGATGCTTCGCGATGTTTTTGATAACACATACTACATGGGATAGTGGCAGGACTCAGAGAATCGCTCAAATTAGCATAGGACAACATCAGTGCTAGAAATCTCAAACCAAATCAATGGGAAAGCGAAAAAATGGCCCATAAAATAGACATACCAACGAATTATTGTTAATGCTCTGGTAATAAAATATCTATATTGTGATGGGAAAACTGAATTTTCCTAAAGGGGTTATATATTGCACTGAGCCAAAAAAATCGAAATTTTTTTTGAATCGATTTGAAGTTTATACTTTACTCAAATTTCCAACGCGACTGAGAACTAAGAAATCAACGCTTTTTCTTGAAAGGGCGATACTAGCAGTGATACCATTCAAAGAAAATCAACAGTGAATATTTCCAGACTTGGTTTTATTTCCTATTTAAGAACTATTGTGTTTTTTTACATCCTAGATTACATGATTCAGTGATCGAAACCCAAAACTTCATAAAGTATTTAAAATTATTAAATTAAAATTTGTTTTTGCTATTGAAATTGACAAAATGATAGTATCGCTCCTTTGGCGAATGTTTACTTTTTCGGTCCCACCTATCAGCATTGAAGTATCGCCCTTACGTTTTCTTACAATAACTACCGTTCTACACGACCGATTTCGTCCGTGTTTTTTTAATAGAGATCATTGTTACTATTTACAGCTGGTATCAGCTTGATAAGCCTAAAAAAAATACGAAAATAACAGTTTCGCCTCTAAACTGCTAGCAAAAAAAGTATCGCCCTGTTTGTTTGCATGGAGCGTGGAAGGCGAAACTTTAAATAAACAAACAAAAATACAGTTTCGTCCGTTGTATTTTTTGCTGTAGTTTAAGAAAGCAATATCGTAGAATCCAAATTTTTAGGTTAATTTGTTGCGTTTCAAAGCCCTCATTCGCATGTATGAAAAAGCCTTATGTTTATATTTGTAAGTATCGCCCTATTCACAAAAAAGGGTTGAAATGAAATCGCAGCTTCTGATATCACACTATCATGCGTGCATAGTTCCAAATTTTACTTCGACATCGACTTTTTCTAAAGGTGACTTCCCAGTAGTATCCTAGATTTGAATTATTATCGCTAATCCTAATGCCAAAGAACATATAAAAAACCTCTTGAAAACTAACCGTTTGGGAAAATCATCATCATTACTGAAATTTTCATTTTCACGAATCTTTTCGATAACATTCCGTTACATGCGTTAATTCACTGGGTGCACAGTGCTCTGAAAATCTAGCGAAATCGTCTTAGGGCACCAGCGGGTCTAATTCAGAGCTATCTGCGCGGCGAGTTAAATCTGTAAAGAATACTAAAAATTAATTTCTATTCCATAATTTTCAGTTCAGCAACTCGAGAGATCGTGCTCACCGCAAGCCATGAAAAATAGACTACGTTGTGAAGCGATGGTCACTATTTATTAAAAAATCACGGTTAAATAATAAATAAAACTATTAAAAAATTTCAAATAGTTTATAATTTTCACAAACTTATTAGGAAAAATTGTTTAATAAGCTTTCGTAATATTGTGTAGGAAAAAAGCTGAAAATTTCAGTATTTTCTCTATCTGCAACATATAAACCCTTAAGTATACCAATTAATTGGTATACGAATTGGAATAGGTTCGCCAAATTTTGGAAGAATTCTATAGAATAACCCCTTGAAAACTACCTAAAAATTGTTGTAGTTCGATGCAATAAAAAAATCTCCAAAAATGAAATGTACCTATTAATGTGAAACACAGCGAATAATACATACAATAAAGACCCATTTTTATCAGTCTCATGGCGTATTTTAGGCTGACAAAATGGGGACATTGACTAAATCGGGCAATTTTTTTCTTTATAATAAACTGAAGCTGTTAAAATATTCTTCTCGTCCCTTGATAAAGTCTGATAACTATTTCTGATAGCCCTTACCACTACGCCTGCATAGAAGGAAACTGAAGCGAGAGCGACTCGAGGTCCGATGACTTTTGAAGGATTCCCCGCGGGTCCGAAGAATACCATCCGCCAATCCGGTACTCGACGACTTACTAGACTGAGGCGCAAATTTGATACGCTGATCTCCCTCCCCCCCCCCCCCCCCCCGCCGTTCGAGCGAAAGTTGCAAGTTTTGCTCTTCTTTCCCTGTCTCTCCCCTGTCCTTGATACAACTGCTGCTACACTGATGCGGAAATAAGCCACCCTTTGAATATCTTGACCAAGCATAAGTTTTAGTTAAAAAATTCAAATTAGTATTCTGTATTCCTAGTTTTAAGATAGCTATAATTTTTACTCTTTATTGAAACTCTTGTCCTCCATCTTGTAAATAGAATTGAATCCCTAGTTTTAAGATTTCTGTGAAATTTCTCATAAATATTTGTTCCCCCTTTTGTGTACTAAACTATATTGTTAGTTTTAAGATAACCGTAAAATATTTCGTAAAATACTATTACTCCCCCTCTTGTATATCAAAGTGAATCCCTTGTTTTAAATTTTTTCATAAAAAAATCTTTTGGCCCTCTTTTGTATATTGAATCTTATTTCTAGTCTTAAGGTAGCTGTAAACTTTCTTTTCCTTTGTAAAAAAAAAATATTTCAACATTGTAACCTCCTAGTTTTAAGATATCCAAAATGTAAAAACAAAAGCATTTGGCACCGCCAAGCTAACGCATTTGTGCCTATCAAATAAACGAAATGAATAAAAAAAAAAAAAAAACTATTTCTGATTATGATGAACTTTTTATTTTTGCATACTTCCATCTTCATGATAAGGAAAACATGCTCAAGAAAGGATTTACTCGAATTCAGTCTTGTTCGTCTGCTAGAGCCCATCATTCATTTTTGGCTGTTAAAATCGGGGTTTCAATGTGTTATAATAGATATTCAGCATTCGAAGAAGTTTCTTGTGAAAGAGTGTAGAACGACTTTGTTTCTACTTACTTGAAATCAGCGGCGTAGCCAGAAATTCGGTTTGATGAAAATCGATCATACTGTCCAAACGGCATAATTCCGAAACCGTAATTTTTGAAGTTTTAAAATTATTCCGAATTAATTTTTCAGGAAATAGTAACAGAGTTCGTGTCTTTAGCGAATTTGTTGAGACTTTATTGTAGTCATGAATATTAACCTGAGAAATTCACCATAAATACTTCTTGGACGATATACCATCAACATTATTTTATCAAATGATGCCCTGTTTAACGTTTGTAAAACTCATCGAAGATACTAAACCGCCGAAATTCGCGGTTTCAAAATGATGCTATCTTGACCTTAAATTACTGTTTTTAAACATTTGACCTATACATATAATTGGTCATACAACAAAAATCAAATGCTCATCAAAATCGATCAGAACCTGCTAGAGTCGAATGGAAATCGTCATTTTTCATAAATTTCTCTCTACATTCGGAAGTGTTATCCTCGTTATTAATCATATTACGTTTTCGTCTCAACTGGACGCATTCCCAAAATAAAAACCTGTTTTAATCCACCTAGTGGTGCAATTGTGCTTTTCTCATTTGTCCAGACTACGATTCCATGGCTGGTTACGTTCAATACAATGGTGGATATGAATATTACATGTTCAGTACGATTTGCACATACATACAATGAATCGACAGCCACGATCTTGAGATACTATGTGATACTGAAACATTGCTTGAAACCAGCGGCGGATCATGGAGAAAGATCCGGGAGGTCCAGGTACTGCCGAAATTTTTCAACTTGTTAAGTAATTTTAAACTAGTTTTAATTTTAAAGTAGCAACCCCTCACTGCATACTCCCTCCGGGCCGGTATGATTGACGATTTTTGGAGTGATTGCATAACCTTTCTATATGAGAAAGGCAAAAATGTATCAAAGTCCAAAGAAGTCAATTTTTGTCAAACATCTCAATGTTTCATGCATTTTAAAGTCATTTGGCATCAAAAATACAAATTTGATTTTGAAAATTTTTCATTTCAGTTTATATGGGAATTTGCTGTGTGATTGCACTCTTCAACTCGTAGCTCCGGAACCGGAAGTCCAATCAATAAAAAAATTCAATAGCAGCCGATGGGAAGGTTGTACCTTTCATTTGAGACTAACTTTGTGCTAATCGGTCCAGCCATCTCTGAGAAACAGAGGTCACATTTTTTTACACATACACACATACATACACACAAACATTTTCCGATCTCGACGAACTCAGTCGATTGGCATATGACACTCGGCCATCCGGGTCGGGATTAGATTGACGAATTTTAGAGTGAATGAGAAAGGCAAAAACATTTTTAGCAAATGTTGAAAGTTATGCATTTTTTTGGTGAGCAATTCTATGTTTCATAGACATTAAATCAATTTTAACTTCGCTTCCTATTAAATAAAGACCCTTATTACAGTATATTTCTACAAAAAACGAGCTCAATTTGAAAATAAATCTGAGAATTATGATTGATTACAGAACTCTGTAATTTTCTATTGGAATGTTTTCAGGCAGGAATTTGATATTGATGCTATTAGATAACTATGAGATCAAGATCAATAGATCAGTTACATGTCAGGACCCCATTCCGACAATTTATCAAAAGTCCTCATGATGTTTACAACAACAGGTTATCAATCCAGGGATCAGATAATTGTTATTGTAAAATTTAATTAAATCAGTCTGCATCAATAAATTTTCAACTTCAATCCAATATTTTTTTTTGGGTGTAGTGTGGGGGGGGGGGGGGGTTGTATGGTGTTAAACCCCAAAACCTTCTCTTGGCTACGCCGTTGCTTGGAGTTATTTATTTCGCTTTAATTTTCCGATATGTTTCAGATCGATCCGATGGTTATAAGTTAGAAAATGATGATGATGTTGTTTATTATAGAGGATTTAACCCTAAGGGTCATTCTCCTCAAAGTTAGAAAAATTGCAGTCAGAAGGTTTGCACAAATGAACATTTTTGTACTGATAAGTTATCAAGTTCCTTCCAGACAACTTGGAAGTGTTCGGTGATTATCTCTAGCGGTTGTAGATAGTAAAATGAAATACAAAATTCGTTTTATCGAAATAATGTTTAGCTTATTTCAATGGATTATTACTATATTGAAAAATAAATAGGCGACAAAGAGTAACCCACAAACAACAAGCCATAACTTTTAAAGTATTCAAAATAGGTATTTGAAGTCTTCAGTAAAGTTATTCGCAAAAGTAAGAGCTACAAATTTGCTGAAGGCATTATTTCGATATAATCACTTCCAAGAAAATTTTTGAAAATATCTCACTCATAGGGGGATTAATCAGCAAAAGCACAATACCGAAAGAAAGGGCATATTACCTCCATTAAATTCTCCGAAGATACTATTGACCTAAAATAAGCCGTTTTGGCGTTAATAATAGATTACATGTTTTTGGTCATATTTCTGGCAATGGAAAATGATAAAAATCTTTCGTCCGCGTTTAATGTTAAATATCTCTTTTGATAATAGTCCGATTTCAACAATCTATAGCTTGTTCGAAAGGTAATCGTTAAAGCTGTCTAAAAACATATAAATTGTTAATCTATGTTGTCAATTTCGGGAGATAATTTAAAAAAACTGCGAAAAACGCCATTTTTACACATTCAAGCATTCATATCTTGGAAACTAAACATCAGAATCAAAAACAAATTAATAGCGTTCATACTGTTTTTTAGTTCTTTCATTTAAAGTTGGTTTGGATAAGATCGGTTCAGCCATTGCTGAGAAACACGAATGAGAATTTGTCCGTTACATACACACACACACACACACACACACACACACACAGACATTGTCCCAAATCGTCGAGCTGAGTCGATTGGTATATAAGACTCGGCCCTCCCGGCCTCGGAAAAAATCTTGAAAGTTTGAGCGAATTCTATACATTTCTTTTATAAGAAATGTAAAAATACGGCGATTTTCTTTTAGAGAATAAAATTAGCTCGATTTTGAAAAAAAACTCTAGACCCTATAAGTTGGTGATGCACATTTGTAAAAAACAACTATTTTTAACAGTTATGTGTCCAACAAAAAAACACCTTTAACAGGCCAACGAGGGTACCCGGGTACCCACAAATTGACATGCTCATAACTATGGCTTCCTTTAACCGATTTGGACACTTTTAGATATTTTGGATTCAGGAACTCGTTCACTTTTTGATTCTGTACTATAGAATTGGAATAATGGAACTGGTGCTTGGTAATCCGGATTTTCCGGAGTAATGTTCCAGTACTAGGATATGATTTGCAAATTTTAATAATGTACTAGCAATATGAGTATCAAAACTCTTCAAGTTGTCTCGGAAGTCTGTTTTTTATTGTTACGGGACCCTATGGCAATTTGAAAAATGGAATTGGAATGGAATGGCCACTCACGGCCCCACGGGAACCTGCTCCGGAATGTCCTCAAACAACGTCACGCAACTATGAGGGTCAGATTAGCACATGTCACTTCAGTCAGGTTATTGCTACTTTATGCAAATGTTATTAAGCGAAACGCAATATCTTGTATTTCTAACCTTCAAATGCCCTGTTTTCTTTCCAATTGCCATTACAATATGTCTCCTTTTGAAATTCTTGCAATCAAACACAATATGATTTGATGCTGCATCATTTTAATTACTAGTAACTCTACCTTTGAGTGGCCGGGAATTTAATTTTTTTTGGGAATTCTACGCATGACAGGGTACCTTTGCCATGACATTTTTGGGTCAACTCAGATCATCTTGCGTGTATAAAGCCACCTGGTGGCGGAACCATGGTTTTTCTTCACATATTTTGGCTCAAATTTGATAGAGCCTTAGAGTGGTATGAAAAACCATATTACTATACTGCCTATGGTCGCATATTTGTCCCATTTTCTATGGGATTTCCTATCTTTGTAGGACTGAATTGCGATCATAGGCAGTATACAACTACTTACACCTGTGCAACGATAGAGGCCCCTAATTCAACAGTACCCAGGAGGCCCAAGTGATCTTAAGGCGGCCCTGGACACAGAGAGAGTTTGAATGAATTATATTGCCGTTTAGAGAATGTTTTTATAGTACCTTTTTAATATTAAACGACTTTCCATTAGAACATTAAGTTCCGTGAAGGTCAAAAAGGGTCGAAAATTAAAAAGTCCGCCATTTTGTTTTTTTTTTGCTCGGTGGAAATGTTTCATTGTAGTACCGACCAAAGCCAATTCGATACAGAATATGAAACTGCTTTGCTTTTTGCTTTCAGATTATTCGTTTCCAAGAAATGATTTCACTCACCACCAAATTAAACGAGGGTGAGCAGCTGTTTTCAGAGCCGCCATAATAAAAAAAATGATTTTAGGTAGTTTATATGTACTTTCATTTGTAATAAGTTTAATTTTGAAATATTTTTGGACCAATAAATGGAATTAAAATAAAACGTTTTTGGAGGAACCTGGCCTTAATTGAGCGTCAGTATACCAGATTCACAAATTCCAGCCATTTAAAAATATGTGGTTTAAATTTTTGCGTCATTTAGATAGCAAGCTGATACCGGTTTACATGAGAATTTGATGTGTGGTCGCACTCTTCAACCCGTTACTCCGGAACCAGAGCTCAGATCTAAAGAAAATTCAATAGCAACCCCCAGCGCTGATTCTCCCTCTATTTGAATAGAATTTTGTTGAAATTGGAAAGAAAAGTGAGTGAGATAATTTTACACATACACACATACACGCGCACATACAGACATTTTCCGATATCGACGAACTGAGTTGAATGCTATAAGGTACTCGATTCTCCGATGCTTTTCGTTGCGTTGCGTTGTGACGATGATTTTGGCGGATTGCACACTGACTTCATCATGTTCGACTGCTGATTAACTAATAAGAGTTGCTTAGGAAGTGATAAGTAGGAATTCATACCATTCCGACCAATATTAAAACCTCAAAGGCATGATAGCCATCATTGCCGGCCGCCATCGCTCACGGGGAAGGATAAAGAATAAGTGTTGATGCTCTACCTACTTAACGGATTCATCTGACTCTTCCATAGGTGCCGCGGAGTTGGTAGTTTGGAAGGGTATAAGGTTTAGGATTCGCTCCAAGCTAGCGATTTGACCCGTAAAGCATAGTTTATTAGGTAGTTGTTTAGTTAGTCTTGGAGTACAGGATTACTCGAAAAAGAAGAGATCTTGTTTAGTTTTTGGTTCTTTTTAAACTCTGGGTAGCCGGCTACCGAGAGTATCCTATGTTTTCTAATCAAAAGCAATTTGAACTCCACACAGCCGACCGTGAGAGTATTGCCTAGATAAGCTAATCTTATCTGCGTAATGGGATCACTATTTATTGCAACAATATTTAGACAGATTTTGCTATTTCTTCTCTAAGATATATGTATTAGGTAGAAAACTACCGAGTGATGACAAGTTATCCAGATGTTATAAATCAAGGAAAGTATTTACAATTTTACATATCGGATATTAAATACATGTATACGAACGATAATAAAGACCGCTGAAGAGAAATACAAAAGATTATTAACCTGATATACGGGCTAGTTTGCTATAACGGAACTTGAAATTAAATAAAAAACAGAAGCGGCGAATTTTTCAGTACGTCCCGCGATCATCGATACTAGATCTATTAAGGTCTTGTTGGGGTTGATTTCCGATCAGCTATTCATTTTGCGATAGTGTTTTCTTGATTAGATCAGTTCGCACCCTCTAATTCTGCTACTATCGTCAGAAGGCTGTTAGCACCCAGTCGTCGCCGGTCTTAGGACAAAATGTTATCAATTGACATAGACTCGCGTGGAGGCATGAGATAGGAGACTTGCGAGAACTGAAGAGATTAGAAAAATGAAGAATCGACATGCTCCGTCCTGAATCTGAACTCAGCTATAAGTTTCTACAGCTGAATTTAAACGTCAAGTGGAACATGGCATCCCCTTGCCATTCTAATCTCTTTAGTGAAAATAATGGTATTTCACTGTTTGTTGACCAGAGATCCGGTTCTCCGGGTCTTTTCAGTCAAAAAGTAAAAATTGCAAGCCTTTCTATATAAGGAAAGCAAAAAAGGTTCAAGGAATTTTATGTGAGATCGCACTCTGCAACTCTGAAACCATAACTCCGATCAAACTAAATTTACGAAAAGTTAGTAGGGATACTTAACCTTTCATTTGAGACACGTTTGTAAAAACCTATTCAGCCATTTTGGAGAAATAAATATGTATTTAATTCACTTATTTAGTCAAGGTAATACCGGTTTACGTGGGAATTTGATGTGTGACCGCACTCTTTAACCCGTAACTCCGGAATCAGAACTCCGATCCAAATAAAATTCAATTTCAACCTATTACGATTTTATTTGAGTGTATCTTTGCTAAAATTGGCCCTGTCATCTCTGAATGGGGAAATGGGGCTTTTAAGAAGTTGGAAGTCAACTGTATCTAGTTTCATCACATCAGGATCGTTGTACCGCTAACAAGCAAGAAGTTTGGAACAATTTTAAACGGAACAATGTAACCGCTTACTATAAGTATTGTACAAGTAAAACAATTATGTGAAATACGTATCTTTAAGATCTTTTTCGCGTTGAATAGTATGCGAAATGTAGCTGCCAATTATATATTGGTATATTGCTACTTGTTTTGCGTGAATAGCCATAGTGTAATATCATGTCAATTGTAATTTATGATTAGATGGTGCAGTCAAACGAATCCTCGACACATACATTACAGTTGGAGGCAGAATACACAGCTTTAGCACAAAAGACAAAATAGATTAAGACATTTGATTCCAAATTTTATCTGTGTTTTAATTGCATAATTGGGATACCTCAGTGATAAGTCTTCTAAAGTAGCAATGTTCACCAATCTCTCAACAAAGATTAATACTTAAAATATTTACGAAACCATTTACGCAAAACAATCTTAAAAATATCCTGACGCACAAAACAAACCTTGCTAGCCTGAACATCGCAGTTCAAATGGTATGCACCCGGTTCTGCTATATCATTCCTCTGTATTAGCCTAGGTACTCTTCATACTCAAACAACACCATGTAACTATGAAGGTAAAATATCCGCGTGGTAATACTACTAGCATAAAACTATCTGTGCATTACATTATGCGGGTGCAGACAACAGAAACCTAAACCAGTAATGTGTTTTGGCCTGTAAATGTTTTGTCATCTTTTCAATTCCCAATGGAACATCTCTGTAATGTGATGCTTTACCAATTTAATGCTACTTTACATTTGTTTACAGCTGTTCATGTATCTCAATGCTATAGTACCTAAGAGGCCCCTAATTTCAACTTTTCATAATAATTAAATTGATTTTAGCACGGAAAACACTTGAATAGTTTTTATGGGTATGAGTGAAATTCTAAAATTGGACATTTAGATCTTGTCACGAATTTATGGCAATATGGCAAACGATATAATAGCTTTTGATTTGTTTTTTCCAACTTAAGATCGATTCAAATAATTTTATCATTTTGCTCTATATCTTCTTAAGCACGAAAACATGGGCATATTTCGAGAATTTTTCTTGACGTAATGAAGAGGTGAATCGAGATCTTGTTATTTATAGCATAATATCCCATTAGCATATAAGTATTGAATCACACAAAATACTTTTTTCGAGCAATTTCATCACAAGATGGCGGTTTTTTTGGAAGGGGTCCACGACCAGAAATCTATCTCCCGTAATTTTTGACTAAGAGCCAAAAATCAAAGTTTTTTCTGATTCCTTATGTCAATAGCAAGAGATGTACGTTTTTTCGATATTTTGATTTTACGCGAAATGGTGCACTTTTGATCATATACTTGTAACTTTTTGAAAATTGTCTTTGGGAGTGATTTGTTCCATTATTTTAAATCGATTTGTTCATTTCCTTCATTATGTATGGTATTTGTCATACAAATGCGCTAATTTTCTGTCAAAGACACAATCTATCCAGCAAACTCGCCACACAACTTTTCCTACAGATCCCCGCCATCAAATGTTTTAAACCTCAATAAACCGCTCGATAAACTTTGGCTTTCGCCTCAAGCTCGTACGTATTATCGACGACATAAATCAATCAATGAGGATCTTGTTTGCGACTCGAATTTACAAACCTGGTCACGTCTCTTGCACCCAACCAACCCGAGCCAGGTTTTTTTTTCTAACATTTTTTTTTTATTCCGCAAGGCAACTAAAATCATCCCTTCGGCTTTAGAACCATGCTCCCGCAGTGTTCTGCATCACGTTTTCCTCAAAAATCTCTCCAATAATTCAAGGTTATTTAACTGTGTAGCTTTAACTGGATCAGACCGGAGATGAAGCGACATGTGCTACTTGCTGTAGGGTGAGCGAAAAAAGACACAGCCCATCGTAGGATGAACTTTTCCAATCCACCTAATTACTGGGTTCAAGTTTTACTTTGTTCTGGAAAGTCCATGGTAAAAGGTTTTATCAAACTTGTATATCGATATCTACTGTTGGTTGGTTGGTTAATGAACCGCTGTAATTAGTTGTAGTTTTCCTTCAAGTAAACCCAGCGGGTGGATGAACAGGGTGATAGTTTGCTGAAAATTCCTGCTGTGCACAATTTGTCCTTTATGCGAAAACTTTATCCACACGTATGGAAATTTGTACTGCATTCCTCCGTAACGCAACTATCGTCCGTAAGCCATTTTCGATCTTATATTTTACTTCCCGTAAAACTACCAGGGATAAAATCTCAGTGGAGCTAGAAGGTAAATAGGTATATTTCCGGGGAAAATATCCTGCTTCAAATCGATGCCATCGGTATAGTCCACCCAACAAGGCAGCCTCCCTCCACCCAGTTTACGCAATCTAAAGAGGGACAAAAAGATTTTCGTGATTCGATTTTTATGATGTCATTATCATTTTATGAGCTTGCTTTCTTTCTCCCCCCGAACACCATCGGCGTTGATTGTTCATTTTGTGAATATACATAGATATATTCAACTCGGGGGTGACCAACATATCGCCAGCATAGTCTACTTCCGTCGGCAACGATGGAAGAGCAATTTTGCCAGTCGTAAGGATGCTGCTCCCCCTCCGGAAAACGATTTGTTTGATGATTTGATTGCTTTTCGAGCCGTAGGTGGTCATTTCTAGGATCGGAAGCCATTTCGGTTGGCAGTTAATTGTGACTGCGACGGTTAATTGAGAACGTTTCTCCACGGTGGATGCGTAAACTGGAAGGCAGAGATTACACATATTCGAGGATTTTTTTTAGTTTATCCTTCAGTATTTGCTGTTCGATGTCATTGATGTCACATCAATACCAATCATATCTGTTGACAGAAAACACTTCGGTGTCGGAAAATTAAGTTAACATGAAATATAATTCCTTCGAATCCCTTACCACAATTTATCCTCTTATTTGCATAAACATGACGTACGACTGCTTCCCTGTAATCCTTTTCCATTTTAGACGAGCCAAGCATCCACTCTGTTTGTGTTTGTGATTTAAAACAATATCCTAATGAATGTCTTGTGAGAAACTGTACGAGATGTGTCACAAATCTTACCCATAAATCCGCAATGACACGTGTTGTGTTGTGCCGCATTCATCCTGGTCTGGTCAGTCAGGTCAGTGCGGATGGGCGGAAGGAGTTGTAATTTTACACAGGAGTCCGAACTAACTGCTCGTTAGAAATTGATTTGTCTTAGTTATCATGAGAGCTGCCGAGAGCCGGGCTTGTCTGGTAAAGGCATGTGCAAGAATGGGGATCTTTTCTTGAAGGAATGGAATTGCTGTCCGTTGTCGTTTCTGTTAAATAATTTGAATCAAATAGTTGTTCCACGTCATGTTTTTATGCTGTATCGGAGTCTATTTAACTGTAAGAAAATCGTATTCGATTACGCTTCAATTTTACTGCACGGACTTTGAGACCAGCATATTGTCCATAAAATTAAGTTACTTGATTCAAACGAACAAAACTTTGTTGGTTTAGTTCGATGCATCAATTACCACGAAAGTATCGCATTGAAATCATTTTTGGGGGAATGTGGTGTGTGTGATACAGTAGATAGTATACAATTCATTTTTTTGGGTTTTTGGGCAGATAACAGATAGAAATATAGAGTTAAACGAGACTCTACCCGACCAGGAGAAAATAACTGGCCAATAACCCGAGCATACTATTTTCTAGTATCATACCAAAACCTGGTATTAATTGATTAGTAATACCTCTTTGAGGTATTAGGCAGATATTGAAGAAACATTCTTCAATATCTTTTTAATATCTCAATGAGGTCTAATACTTTTCTTTAGTATTATTAATGTATTCCAGTGATTTTCACAAATACCAATTCAATACTTTATTAAATACCTTCATACGGTGAATTTTGTTATTGGAAGGTTGAAAAGGTTTTGTTATTATTCAGGTATGATAATAACTCGTTTCATTATCAACTAGTTATTCGTAGTACATATCTCAGTTATTATTTCAGGTATTTTAACTCTTATGCAAGGCAGCTCATATCTTATTGTGGTGTTCAAGTGTTGGCTACTGTTTATCTGAATTTGGCATTCTGAAGTTATTTTCTTCTGCTCGGGTACTCATTTGCTTGTTTAATAGCAATTTAAAGTGCTCCTTTCACCTGGCGGCCATATTATTAGGATCAGATTCCCGTCCCAGTTGTTAATCATGACTGGCACAGAGATGCTTTTTCTTCTGTTGTTGATCGTTTTGTAAAACGTTCGCGCGTCGTTTTTGACCGAATGCTTCACTCTACCTCAGTGTGCACATTTTCTTTCCCATGTTTCTTACGTCGTCAATGAAGTTTTTCTCGGCCCTTTTGTTCCGACATGTAGCCGCTGCAAGCATTTGGCTTCTGGTCTGATTTTTCACGTCCGTCGCTCTTTGGCACTCACCACCGAACCATTCAATCCGCTGATTTCAACGTGTGCTACCCAATACTTGTGTAGCTACCTCGTTAAGCTATGACCGCGCTGCATTCAGACTATCTCATGATGGTCGATCTTCGTCTCGCACGAACCTGATAAGCAACATGTCGATACCGAGACTCTTGAAACAAACAAAAATATAACATTTATATAGCTTAATCAGCGTGAGTTTAATGCTGTCTTTTTGTTAACTTCGTGGTGGAGAAGGGAAGGGATACAATTAGTGGGAGAGGGAGGATGCATCGGGAATCATCTAACTTATTGTAGTATACGGGGTGGATGAAGGGAATGCATGTGGGAAGTTGGTCTGCGAGGGGTGAAAGAGGGCTGGTGGTTGAGAGCTAGGAGGTGGAGGGGTAGATGGAGGGTTCAAAACCGAACTTCATATTATACCTTCCACTTGAGACTAGGTTAGTGAAATTTGGTTGTCATCACCGAAGTGGCTTTAGATCTGGAATTTGCCTGGAACCCAGGGTCTTCCGAAATTATCGATAGTGGACAATACATTCCAATAATTTTTGATTCGCCATCAGTGAGCTTCTAGGCCTGCGAATCGAAGTAAATTGATGTTTATTTCAATAGATTTTGAACCTATGAGGTATTACAATTGTTCCAGTTTATATGAGAAATTCCTATGTGACCGCAATTACCAACCTGTAACCCAGGAACCAAAAGTTTGAACTGAATGAAATTCAATAGTAGTCAATGGGAGTATTATAACTTTTATTTGAAATCAAGTTTGTAAACATCGGTTAAGAGTTTGCTGGGAAATAGGTGTGACATTAGCTCGGAAACTTGGCGAGTTTCCAGCGGGCATCAAGATCTGTCATAGGTAACCAATGTGATCAAAACTACTTCAATTGGTCATTGGTGATCTAGACCCGCAAATCCAATTAATGTTGAACGTATTTGAATATGTATTCCATTATTCGGACGTCATAGGGTTACCAGTTTATATGGGAATTTTCTGTGTGACCACACTCTTCAACCCGTAACTCCGGAACAGGAAGTCCGATAAACTAAAAATTCTATAGCGTCTTATGGGAGCGTTATACCGTTAATTTGAAACAGAGTTTGTGCAAATCGGTTCAGCCATATCTGACAAAATTTAGTTGACAAACATATACATACACACACAGACATTTTGCGATCTCGACGAACTGAATCGAATGGGATATGACACTCGGCCTCCGGGCCTCGGTTTGAAAATCGATTTTTGGAATGATTGCACAGCCTCTCTTTATATGCGAAATGTAAAAAGAATGGCACCTTTTCAAAGTTACACATTTGAATACCTTTGAGCAATTTGGTGACAACATATTTTTACGAAATAATCCAACTAAATGACGTACAGCAACATAATCTATCGCCATGGAGTATCTTTCTCTGGGAACATCAGAAATTGTTTGTATTTTGCATCACGGGACATAACGTAGGTAAACAAGAGCACAAACCAGATGCATGCCAATACACCATCTACAGAACTTTCTTCGTTTGAAATTTATGAGAACTTTTTTATAAAAAATGTAACTTGCATTATCTTCGATTAGGGTACATAACATTAAATACCAATGCTATCATATGAAATAGCATGCGTTGTAGTATAGATCACCAAAAAATGTCAAATACGATATTTTTTATGTCTTGGAATATTTACTCAAAAAATAATTTATTTATTTTTTAAAGTATATATGTCACTTTCTAACGAGAGAAGCTAGATGTTCAGTATATTGAGACAAGTAATTCTGCTTCAAAATACCTGAAAGTATTTCCAAAATGATCTTAATGAAAAATCAAAACTGCAAAAGTTATGTGAAGATAATCATTTATTAAGAGACACCCTATATTTTTGGTAAATTTCTTGTAAAATGAAAAGTACACGACATAGAGTTCCAGTGTCTTCGACAAAGTTTTTTAAAATTTAAATTTCTGCAATTTTGTGGAAGACCGCAAAGCTCTATCTTGAAGCATTAAAAAGTATAATTTTCAGATTTAAAAAATAGAACTACCCTACCTACTATTTAAAGTATTGTAACCTGTAGAGCTATTTGAACCCACTATTTAAAGTATAGAAAAGTATTGTAAAGTGCAATATTTTATCATGAAAACGAAACTATATTTTTATTTTGTTCACCGTGAAAGTAATTTAAACATATGGGTCAATTGCGTTGCGTTGCGTGGCGTAAGCACGGTATACTTCGTAGATTGCAGACTGATGACTCTCATTTCCGGGCAGACTACTTGAGGAGCATTGTTTAGGAATTACAATTGGTTTAGTCCAAGTGAGAACCATCATTGCGGACAAGCATCTTTACCGTAACTTGGGACACGAGAAAGGAAGTGTTCGTGTGGTACTTACTTAACGGAAGGCCCCGACTCAGTGACACTCCTGTAAGTAACACGGATTGTGGAGTGGATTCGCCTTAAGCAAGCGATGCGACTGAGAATTTCCAGCATAAAAAGTTTGAATAGTTTATGGCCTGCAGGATACGTATATGCTCTGGATGTTAAGGCGTTTAAACTCTGGGTAACCGTTTATCGAGAGTTTGTTTTATCGAAAACAACTTGAACTCCGGACAGACGGCTGTCGGAAGTGCTATCGACAATATAAAATGGACCATATATAATGAGTTTAAAAGTGGTATTGTTGACCATTCATAAATTATGTCACGTAAAGATTACCCAACACTAACTAACCCTTTCTTATATTATCACGCTCTGTATCCCTTTGATCTAACTCGAACCAAATGATTTCAGCTTTTCCTTTTTTGTAGGAGCACATTACTGCCGCCACACGCACAAGTGTCCATGTTCTACGGAATTTCCTATATACATGGTACGGTCGTGCGTAAAACGGCCGATTGCGTCAAAGTACATGACGTGCTCCCAATCCAATTTATGTCACAATTTATCATAGCTCTGACCCCTAATAGTGTGGCAGAATTTATAATTGGTCCTTTACAGGTATTATCACAAGCATACAGAGATTCCGTAGTTTGAAATTTTCCACTTCGGTCGAGTAAACGTTGCGATATTACAATGAAGACGCGAAACAGAAAAAAATATCGATGTTGCGTTCCTAAACGATATAAATATCTTACACAAACCAAAAAACCCTCGTCTTCAAATAATAGTATGTACCTATTCTTAGTTCAGTATAATTGACTGACCATTTAATGGACTAAAAGTAAACCGTTAAATATAACAATAAAACATTTGTTCTTCCTGCTGAAATGATGGCCGCAAATTGGTAATTGGTTTTGATTTGATCTTGCGAATTGTCAATTCTCAACCCTCATACATGATTCATGTTAATTCTGGGAAACACTGGTTTGTATGAACAATGCCAACTAAAAAAAATCGACAGTTAAACAATGTTCATGGAGCTTTGTCGCAATTTTTCATCACGTTACCGCAATATTTTATTACTTAGTCACGATTTTTGATATTTTGACTTAGTAACAGGACTAATCCGGCGCTAGTTTAGTCCTCTCACTACGTTGGTGTCCGATTCTGATGAAACGAAGTCGTAACGCAAATTCCAGACCTATTTTAGTGTGATTTATGTTCATGATTTCAAGTTCTTAGTCACGAACTTCGTGCACGTTTTCGTGATATTTTTTGTTGAGCTCACTTTCCAATTTGACAGAGGGAGTAATGTTACTTATGTTCATGATATTGGGTACATTTAATTACTCTCGGATTTTTGACTGAGGCCAAAAGCGTTGAAATCTTAATTTGCTTTATAAGCAAAGTGAGGTTAAGTGTTCCATTTCCATGTACGCGCTAAATCATTGTTGAAAAGTCAAACTTAAAAAGAATGGCAAAGTAAACACCAAAGATGCGTAAAATTGAGACTCCGCCAAGGGCGCTGACGATTACGCTACGGCTCTGTTCGCGGCATCTTGTTTTGTGAACTATATCACGAACACGATTTGTGGCTCTATAATGTATTTTTGGTGTTCAACGCATCTATTACTAGTCGCTAGCAGGTGGATATAACTATATGATATTTCATGAACAAAATCCAAAATTTGTGAAATAGTTCACGTAAAAATTTCATGACCATGTGCAGAGTTGCATGAAATTGAATGTGGTCTAAATTCGAACCAGTTTACGAATACAAGAATAATAGAATTTGGCGAACTATCTCACGAGCACGCATGGCTAGGCGCAACTATTATACTAGGAAACATGAACCAGTTCATGAACACGTAAGCAACATTTCATGATTTTGTGAACTATTTCATGCACACGCATTGTCAGGCGTAAGCAACCAGTTCACGTTTGTATGAATATTATTTCATGATTTTGTGAATTATTTCATGATCACGAATGGTGAGTCGTGACCAATATGCTAGGAACCATACAATATTAGTTCACAGTTTACGAATACATGAAAAATATTAAATGATTTGTTTAACTATTTCACGAGCACGAATTATGGATCTAATTCGCTAGAAATCATGACTCAGTTGACGTATATATAAATAATGTTTTGTGATTTTGTGAACTATTTCACGAGCACGAATGATCATTCGTGACTATTACACTAGGAATCATGAACCAATTAATGAACTCATGAACAGTATTTTACGATTTTATGAACTATTTCACAAGATTCAATGGTCAGGCGTGACTGTTGTACTAGGAATCATGAATCAATTCAATAGTATATAAATAATATTTTGTGATATTATTAACTATTTTACGAGCACGAATTGTGAGTTGTGACTAATTTACCATGAATCATGACTCAGTTTACTTATATATGTATAATATTTTACGATTTTATGAACTATTTCGCGAGCACGGTAATTAATTTTGTCACTAATATATAAGAATCATGAACTAGTTCACGATGATCGAATGAATTCGTGAATCATATTTCAAGTTCCGTGTAATAGTTCACGAGAAAATATGTTTTGATTTTGCGAACTAATCCACAATCACGAAAACTGAATCCTGTTCAAGATTTAATAAATCATAAATCAGTTCACGTCATATAGTCGGGCTCTGTATAATGTTCTACTTTTGGCATTATGAATAGTGTTCAAAAAGTTGTTAACTAGTTCACGGACAGAAAATTGTTTTAGTAATGACATGGCAGGAACCATCACAGAAGTTCACAAAACAAAAACAAATATCTTCACTAATAAAAGCGTTATATGGGCGTTACTGAGGGCAATGGAACATAATTACAAAACACACAAGTTCTGTTCATGGTTTTGTTTTTGTAATGTAAAAGTGACTGTTTTAGAATTCATGGAACTATATTCAAGATTTTGGGAACAATTGTTTTCCGTGTACTGCTTCCAAGCATGAAAATTTATTATTATTAACTTTTAATTTATTTTATTTGCGTAATCACTTGTTTTTTTGTTAGTAAAATACTTTGAAATATTAAATCAGTTCAAATGTTATTCGAGGTTATCACAAGATTTTGAAATTTATTTTTCTATCATCGATTTTCAACATTTCCATTAGAAAAACTTTTTATACTCTAGAACCATCTTTATGAAAATTAGTGAATCAGTGAAACAAAATGAGTATTTTTAAGCCACCCTAATAATTCCTAAAGTTTATGTTTCATAACTAATATCAAAAATGGATTGAGCGTTCTAAATAAATAAATAAATAATAATAAATTTGCACTACCCTATTGAACAGAAAGGACAATTTCTCTTTGGTGGAGAACAATTTAGATAAAAAATATGTTTTCTTCATTAAAGATACAATTGTTTAAAACTATCTTTGAGCGTGAAGAACACAAAACCTATAACTAAATTAGTTATGGAACTGTGGTTTAGACTTCGTTTAATTTGGCTGTAGGTTTTGTGCTCCGTCAATCCGGCGCTTGCTTAGTCCTGCCCCTAAGCTAGTGTCGGATTCTGATGAGACGAAGTCGAAACGCAAATTTCATAACTAATTCAATTTCTCATGCTTTTTAGTAAAACAAAATAAATTCAGCGAATTAAATTTGCTTGAAATCAACATATTTGAACCTTTACAACAATGTCAGTGCAGATTTTGTTCTAAGATGCGACAATTGGCCGTTTGCTATGTTACTGATGAGACGAAGTCAAAACACCAAAGCCCACTTAATTTATGTTAATGTACTTAAGTTAGATGAGTTTGTTGTGATCATCTACAATGAAATTTTTTTTCTGAATTTCATTTTCTTTATAACGTAAGGTGTCGAACTTCTGAACTTCTTTGACCTATACACGGAAAAAAATCCGTTCATGAATTCATGAACAAAAGTTCACGATTTCGTGAACTGAACGATTTACGAAAACCGTGACTAAGTTCCTGAAATTATGAACAATAAACCTCGTATTCATGAAACTATTTGTATTTTCTAAGAACCGGTTCGCCCCGAATATATACATGGCGTTGCATTAGAATGTTTGGTTGGGTTACTGTTGTTGTTCCTTGGATATGTTTAGTTTTTGTTGGGAATCTTGTTCCTGATTTAGAAATACACAGTCGACAGTCAAACATTGTTCATGATTTCAAGCTCTTAGTTGCGATGTTCGTAATTTCCATTCACGTTATCGTGATAATTTAGTCATGAGTAGAGTGATTCATGTTCATGATTTCAGAATCTTAGTCTTGATTTTTGTAACTTCTGTTCATGTTATCGTGATATTTTAGTCATGAATAGAGCAATTCATGTTCATGATTTCAGGATCTTAGTCACGATTTTAGATATTTTTGTCACTAGTTGTGTGATTTGTGTTCATGATTTCGGGATCTTAGTCACGATTTTCGTAATTTCTGTTCATGTTATCATGATATTTTATTTTGAAGCTTACTTTCAAAGAGTGTAACTAATATTCATCATATTGGCAGTTTTATCATGGTGTTCGTAAATTATCTTCGCCTTATCGTGATCGATTATTTGTTGGTTACTAATGGTTTTTTATTAGGAATAACGTGACAATATGAACTGGATCTATAAAATAAGACTTATTCTCGAGATATCTGGTTCTGTGAACTATATCACGCACACTATATGGGGTTCTCAGTGCAGTTTTCGTTTTCTGTCCGTACATCACAATAGGTTCAAATGAATAACGATGTTCGAGGTTCTAATAGTTTTTATTTATATCTACTGCTCGTACCTATTACTGGAGGCTAGCAGCTGGGTATTTTATAAAAAAGTGCATGGAACAAAACTGATTCCACGAATAATACTCCAACTTTTGTGATAGAGTTCACGTAAAAATTTCATAACAATGTTGCATGAAATTGTACATGATTAGGGAAATCTTCTAAATATAACAAGCACGCAAATGGATACTAGATAGTTCGTAAATCATGTACTGGGAATTATGAACCAGTTCACAAGTACATGAATAATATTTCATGATTTCGTGAACTATTTCACGAGCACGGATATTCATGAAATAGGAATCATGAACCAGTTCACGAATACATGAATAATATTTTATGATTTCGTGAACTATTTCACGAGCACGGATTTTGGATCGTAACTAATATATTAGGAATCATGAACCAGTTCACGAATACATGAATAATATTTCATGATTTCGTGAACTATTTGATGAAAACGAATGGTAAGTTGTGACTATTATACTGGGTATCATGCACCGGTTCACGAATACATGAATAATATTTTATGATGTCGTGAACTATTTTACGAGCACGGATATTGGATCGTAACTAATATATTAGGAACCATGAACCAGTTCACGAATGCATGAATAATATTTCATGATTTTGTGAACCATTTCACGAGCACGGATATTGGATCGTGACTAATATTTTAGGGATCATGAATTAGTTCACAAGGATTGAATGGATTCATGAATAAAATTTCGAGTTTCGTGAAAATGTTCACGAAAAAATTGCCAGCATATTTTGATTTTGTGAACTATTATTCCTATAACTGTGAAAAAATCAGGAGTCAACCTTTGGTTTTTTTGAATAATTTTCACAAAGTTGTGAACTAGTTCTTGGCGGAAACCGTGACTGAAGTTCACAAAAGAAAATCAAATATTTCCTCTAATGAAAACGTTATGCGGCCTTTCTGAAAGGAAATTGAACATATTTATAAAAGCCATGATTTTTGGTCATGGTCCTGTTTTCGTAACGTAAAAACGTGATTGTTCCAGAATTCATGGCACTTTATTCATGATTTTGGGAACAATTTTTATCCATGTAGTATATCCAATACCCATTGACAATACGATTCGTACTAGTATCCGTTCAGGCAAGCACCATTACCCACGATGATAGAACACATCTTTTCCGATACCTCGCTACAATTCCCCACCAGACTGACTTCTCTCCACACACACCCAATCAATACTTGCCATCCCCCGGGGGACTTTCTTATTTAACACTTTGCTGCGAAGGCAGTCGACTTTGACAGCCCACCGTCGTCGCCGCCGCCGCAGCCAATTGCAGGGGACGGAACCGAAAACCGCTACGACGGTGTAGTGCTACCATTCCACCCTACCCCTGGTTTGTGCAACAAAACCCATCAGATCAAAAAGTCAACCAGCAGAAGACCATCAGGAACAATATAAAAGCATTAGTTACATTATTATCCTTTTTAGATTAGATACACCATCTGTAAACATTACGAACGAAAAACGCATCCCAAACTCTCGGCCGAGTAAAGTGATTTATCGCCTGCTCGGTGCGAGGGGTGAGTTTTATGTAAAATCATTGCGCTCCATTAGGGACTGGCTGTATAAACCGGCTGTATAAAGGAGGCGCTAGCTGCGTGATTTTCTGCTCGCTATAAGGAAGTGCACATTTCGGGTGTGGTACGTTCGAAAACAGCTGATTTTTCTATCACTTTCCACGCAATCAATAACGAATTTTCCGCTGCCAGATACCAAGGAACCCGTCAAGCTCGCAATGATTGACGTTTTTATTGCGCTCGACGAAATGGCTCGTGAATATTTAATGAGGACACGCTCAGAGACACCTACCTGTACACGCGACTCGGTCAGTCCGATCCGCATAGCAATTTCTTCCCGCATGAAGATGTCCGGATAGTGGGTCTTGGAGAAGCACCTTTCCAGCTCGTTCAGTTGGGCCGGGGTAAAGCGAGTCCGATGCCTTTTCTGTTTACCATTTTTGTCGGTATTCTAGGGGAAAGTAAGAAATATGTTCACTTGGATGGAGGTGACCGGGCCGGAGCGCACACAGGACGCCTAGCTACATTTACCTGATCCTGGTGGATATTGTGGGGTTCGCAAAGACCTCCGCCGCCGCCACCAGCAGACCCGCTGCTGTTCACGTGCAACCGATTGCCATTGCTATCCGAACCAGCCGAATTTGGAACCGACCCAAAACTGTTGCCACCGTGCAGCGAAGTGATACTCGCCTTCGGCAAGTCACACTCCTTTGGACCTGCAGAAAAGAAACAGAAAGCGGGAAATCCGAATGTTACTACTAATTGAGCATATTGATTTTTATGTTCGAGTGTCCATCGGTAATGAATAGCCCAACAGCGCTAATTAGTTAAAGCCGGCCATCCAAAACACCCGCTCCATGCCAGACCATGGACCAGAACACAGGCGCAGTCGATTCTCATTACTTTAATGTCAACCTGTTCCGCATCGAAAAACGTACGACACACTCCGATGAAAGCACAACTTTCAACCAGAATAGCGAAAATGCATTTCGTTCCCCGCTATCCCAAAAACTTTATCCGGACTGCTGCCAACAACTTGGAAGCGCCTGACATCAACAGACACTTGTTCCGGTTTACGGTGAGCTTCACGCTGCTGCTGCAGGTATTCGGATGTGCAGTAGCATCATGTTCATCGCCACGCCGGAAGATTTCCCTGTTCCGATAAAACGCTACGATAAATGTATGTGCTCGTGCATACCTATGCATGTATCAGTGAGTGTGAATCGATTTGAACCCGCCAGCTTCAGGACTACGCTAGGACAATATTCGATCCATAGTCACATACCTACCTATATACGGCAATGAAGGTGGTAACGGCTACGACGACGACAACGGCGACGTTCATCTACATAAAACGTGGCAGCATAAAATAGGTTTTAATAAAATTAAATTAAACATTATCACCGCTTTCAACGGTTGTTTGCAACGTGCTCTATTCGGAGGGGCCGATGATGATAGCGCTGTTCGTCGTCTGAAAGGTTTTTCACACCTCGTGCCGTGCTACAAAATGGTGGTTATCCGACGGTGTTTCGTATTGATGAAATTTTGTTCTGTGAAGTGAACTTGGTGGCAATTGGGCAAGTTTTACTAGAGACATTACGACTATCGCGTAACAAAAATATAAATAAAATTTGTTAGAAATGTTCTAAGCTTTCAGACGCACAATGGGTCCCCAAAATAAATAACAAGTATGTATAGTCATTATTGCAATGACTCTCTGTACTAAACTGATCAAGGTCAAATATCCGAGAGGCATTTGGTGGAAAGCCGTTTGACCGAATACCACTTGGGAGAATGGGTTATCAAGTTGAATACCGTTATGTCGAATTCAATTTTTTCTATGGTCATTTGAGACTCAATCGAACGCCATAAGGGAGACCGGGGTAGTAAGTTGGCGGTATGTATGGAGAGTGTTATATCGTCGTTTCCGGCTGCGCAGAGAGCGGAAAATATGGTTTCGATTGACTTTAAACAAAATCCTCTTCGTCCTTTCAACTGTTACTAAAAGTGAAACTGGATCTTTATCTCAAGGAAGTGACACGTACAGTTACATCACAAAAAGTAATGTTTAAAAGTTTAGACCAGGCAGAAAACGTCATTGCGAAGAGCAACACGGTGTAGAATATGACAACGTTAAAACCAAGATCCTGGAGTGTGTCCCACACCAAATTGCATCACGAAAAAAGCGCAAGAGAAAGCAACCCGTCTCTTGAAACTTCGGGTAGAAGTAGTTTAGAGTGTTTTATTTACTTTGTATTTTTATCGCTCTCAGTTTTTAGAGAATTGGAAAGAATTAGATCACCCAAAAAGCAACGTCGCGAGTTGATTTTGCGCAAGCACCTAGAACATCCTCAACTCTCTCATCGGGACATCGGAAAACAACTCGGAATCGTGCAGTCAACGGTGAGTGTATGATTAAACACATTAAACTACCAAACTCTGAGCATCAACCGGAAGGAAAAATACGATCATAATGGACGTTCTATTAGCGATTAAGATCACAAGCGTATAGTGAAAGAGTTTAAGTGGAATCCCAATGTTTCGGTCAGAGATGTGGCCAAAAAGTTGAATCTGTCCAAGTCCTTCATTCAGAAAGCCAAGGACCGGGTGGGATTGCATACGTACAAAGTGCAGAAGGCTCCAAATCGTGACGAACGGTAAAATACGGTATTGTGGGAAAGTCACGGGCTCGAAAATTGTACACCCAGATGCTTACGAAGCCTCATTGCGCCAAGGCAGACTTCCGGCAGCTTCTGGGGTTACTGTTCTTCCCATCCAGTACAAGTTTGATGATCCGGAGGAAGTAAGGAAGCAGAAACTTTTAAAGTTTGTCAATAAATACATGATTTGGCAAGCGATCTGCTCATATGGCAAACGGAGTGCGGCTTTCCTGACTATCGGGACTGTATACGGCGAGATATACCTCAAGGAGTGTCTACATAAGTGTCTGCTTGCTTCAACACGAGGGTCTTCTGGCCGGATCTGGCTTCGTTCCACTATTCAAATGTTGTACTGGTGTGGTATGAAGCCAACGGGGTCACTTTCGTACCCAAGGACATGAACCCCCCCCCCCCCCCCAACTTGTCGGGACTGAGGCCCATCGAAAAAACTAGGCAATTGTGAAGCAGGTCCTTCGGACGAATCCCAAGGAAGTCGAATCTGAGGAAGACATGAAGAAAAAGTGGGGTTTCGTACAGAAGAAGCTGCATCCAGATGTTGTACAGAACCTAATGAGTGAAGGTAAGCGTATGGTGCAAGCGTACGGTTATGGCATTGAAGTTGAATGAAATAAATAAGCCAAAATTTTTCTAATAAGTTATATTTTATTGTCTGAAAGTTTGAATAGGATCGGCTCATTAGGTAATTTTCTATGGCGTATTTTCCGTGATGTAATTTGATGTGAGACACCCTTTATGTGGATAACGATAAAAGGGAGGGATTAACACGAATTTACAACAGTGACCCGCAAGAGCAAGAATTAAATAAGAAATTCCGACTTCGAACATCATGAAAGCTGTACCGGTCAAGCCATGAACATGAACGACGACGCGAGAGAAGGTAAATAGGTTAACTCCCAAGTTGTGATGGATAACACAATAACACAGCTAATATATTACCGTCAAGAAAAAGGTTGTCAACACGCAACATCATGCTACACCCACAAGACCGTCCCGTCCGCAGTTACTTTGTGTTATTATCTTAGTTTTTACATAATGTAAAAACATAAAAGTACAACGACTAAGTTATGCTAACGCATTGATTCGTGTTGAATATAATAGAAATGAATAGGTATAAAAATCGATGGGGTCGGCAACAACCCAGGGTGATTTCGAAGGGGTCCGTGATAAGAAAATGGTTGAGAGTCGCTGGGTTATTGGATTCTTGGTTGCTTTAGGGATACACCTACGTTGTGTAACCTCTTTGGATTTAGTATACAGGATGCGCCATCTGGATGTATCCTATTTCAAGATTGAACAACTTCGCCATTTTCCAGACGATTTTTATAGATAAAAACCTATTTTAATCCACCTAGCGGTGCAATTGTGCCTTTCTCAATCATGAACACGTGAATGTTTGCGTTGTTTATATTCATTAAAAGCTTTCAAATGAATATATTACATTTTATTATTATACATGACATGACAAATATACAAGAAAAAATCACTATTCGAGTTCTAAAATTTTGTAAAAGAAAAAACAGCTACATTAATATTAAATTGAAAAAAGGTGCGAAATCGACAGTCCCAAAAAGTCGATTTTCATAAAAAAAATTTTTCGAGATAACATAAAATCTCGACGTTTCATGCATTTTAAAGATGTTTGGCATCAAAAACGAATTTGATTTCTGAAATTTCATGGGGTCTCCCCTTTGAAAAAAAATTTAGTTCCGGCTTACATGGGAATTTCATATGTGACCGGATGGATTAGTCCATATTTCCGGACGCATCCAAGCGATCCGTACGAAATTTTATAGACATCTGTGGGGATACTATAGCTATCATTTGGGACAGTGTTTGTGAAAATCGGCCCAACCATTTCCGGGAAACTGATGTGAGTACGTCAATTTTGGAAGATGGCCGCTTTTCCCGGGCATTTCCGGAACCGTCTATGGTGGTCAATGTAGTCAACGAAGGTTTGGTTGGCCGTCGATGATCTAGAACAGCAAATTTAAGTTGTTTGAGAGACATTTTAGCGAAATTTTTACCTTTTTTGCTTTCATCGGAGTATTGGTTTGAATCGCAATTTGCTATGTGATCGCACGCCACAACCTGTAACTCCGGAACCGGAAGTCAGATCGGGATGAAATTAAATAACCATTTACGAAGGCGCAACACCTTTCATTTGAGACTAAGTTTGGTTGAATCGGTCTAGCCATCTCCGAGAAACCGATGTGACTGTTATTCTGATTTTGGATACTTCCGCCGGGGCTTCCAGAACCGATGATGGTGGCCAATGGGGCCAAAAAGACTTTGAATGGATGTTAGTGACCTAATACTACAAATCGAAGCAGTTGTGGTCATATTTTGGAAAAATTTTCACCTTTATACATTCATTGCAGAATTTATTAAAATCGACATTTTCTGCGTGATCGTGCTCACCACCCTGTAATTCCGGATCCATTAGAAATTCAATAGCAGCCTATGGGAACGTTGTATCTTTCATTTGAGACTAAGTTTGTCAAAATCGGTTCAGCCAGCTCTGAGAAAAATGAGTGACATTTTTGGTCACATACACACACACAGACGCACATACACACACATACATACATACACACATACATACACACGCTCAGACATTTGCCGAACTCGACGAACTGAATCGAATGGTATATGTCACTCGGCCCTCCGGGCCTCCGTTAAAAAATCGGATTTCAGAACAATTGCAATACCTTTCTATTGAGAAAGGCAAAAATTTCACCTTTTTACATTCATCGCAGAATTCGTTAGAATCGAGATTTGCTGCGTGATCGTACGTATCATCCTGTAATTCAGGAACCAGAACTCGGATCCACACAAAATTCAACAGCAGCTGATGGACCTTCCATTTAAAATCAAGTTTGTCAAAATCGGTTCAGAAAATTCCGAGAAACCGATGTGGACAAATCAACAAATTTTGTTTTATAACCATACTCTTCAACTCGTAATCCGGAACAAGATGTCGGTTGAAAATGAAATTCAATAGCAACCTATGAGAATAGTATACCTTTCATTTGAATCTTAGTTTCTAAAAATCGGTTCAGCCGTCTCCGAGAAACCGATGTGGACATTTTGTTAACAAATCCGCACATACACACATACATACATACATACATACATACATACATACATACATACATACATATATACATACATACATACATACATACGCACATACAAACACACATACATACACACAGATATTTTGCGATCTCGGCGAACTGAGTCGAATGTTATATGAGACTCGGCCCTCCGGGCTTCGGTTAGGAAGTCGGTTTTTGGAGCAATTGCACAACCTTTCTATATGAGAAAGGCAAAAGAATAGTATTTAATTACCGTAATCAGCATGAGTTCAATGTTATCTTCATGTAATTATATTTTGAAATGTTGGTGGAATGGGTTTGAAAGTGGAGGGAATGGGGGGTTAGTAGAGTGAGAGTGGAGGATGCGTCAGAAATCCTTCATCTTATTTCGGTATACGGGGTGGATGAAGGAAATGCGGGCGTGAGGGTGGTCCAAGGGGACGGTAGTGATGAAGGAGGGAGATGTAAGGGCAAGGGGGGGGGTAGGGGCTCTGATGCAATACTCAACTGGATATTTTGCCTTCCATTTGAGACTTGGTTTGAGAAAATCGGTTCAGTCATCACCGAAGAACCGATGTGACTTTATTTGTGGAATATGCCCGGAATTCCGGACTTCCGGAATCGTCGATAGTGGACAATATATTCAAAGAATGTTTGATTGGCAATCAGTGATCTAGATCTGCGATTAGAAGTAATTTGGTGACCATTTCAATAGTTTTTAGCCTCTGAGGTATTACGATTGCACCGATTTATATGGGAAATTCCAGTGTATCCTTACTAACACCCCTGTAACTCCGGAAGCAAGAGTCAGAACAGAATGAAATTCAGCAGCAGTCAATGGTATTACTGTATCTTTCATTTGAAATCAAGTTTGTAAAAATCGGTAGAGAATTCGTTGGGGAATGGGTGTGATATTAGCTTAGGAACTTGGCGGGTTCCCCGGGGGCGTCATGAACCGTCATGGGTGGCCAATGTGGTCAAAGCTGCTTTGATTGATCATTAGTGATCCAGACCCGCAAACTAGAGTAATGTTACATCAATTTTAATATGTTTTACATCATTTGAACATCATGGTGGTACCAGTTTATATGGGAATTTGCTGTGTGACCGCACTCTTCAACCCGTAACTCCGGAACCGGAAGTCGGATCAACTAAAAATTCAATAGCAGCTTATACCTTTCAGATGAAACTAAGTTTGCGAAAATCGGTTCAGCCATCTCTGAGAAAATTGTGTGAGTTTAAATGACACACACACACATACACACACACACATACACACACACACACACATACATACACACACACAGACATTTGCCGATCTCGACGAACTGAAGCGAATGGTGTATGACACTCGGCCCTCCGGGCCTCGGTTAAAAAGTCGATTTTTACAGTGATTGCATAGCCTTTCTTTATATGAGAAAGGCAAAACAATTCTGAAACGTCATTTAGTGCCATTTTAGCTATGAATCGATTTACACCAAAAGAACGCACTGAAATCGTAGCATTGAAAACGATCGTTCAATAGTGAAAACTGCATGATTTTTGGGACAAAATTTTAATGACGGACGAAGTTCACTTCACCCTTTCAAGCAAAGTAAATAAATAAAAATTTTGAATTTGGGGGACACAGAACCCGCACGTTATACATCAAACACCACTGCACGACCAGAAAGTAACTGGAGTGTACTCCAAAACAATAATCGGTTCTTATTTTTTCAAAGAGGGAGAGACCATCGACAGCGCACTCTACCGTTGGATTTTGGCGCACTTTGTCTGTCCACAAATGCAGAAAAAATTCTGAAAAACTTCTATTTTCAACTAGACAGGGCATCTTGCCACATCGCTGCCGCTACAATCAAGTCCTTACAGAGCAAATTTCCAGGACGCGTTGTCTTAAAAATGGTGATTTGGAGTGGTCTCCTCATTCTCCGGATTTAACGGTACCAGACTTTTTGACGTAGGACTACGTCTTTGTTGTCGATATAGGGGTGCAAATTTCAAATTCTACAAAAATGGTATGTAACGAAAAGTGGTCCAATTTTAAACGCATATAATTCAGCCATCTCACGATAAATTTTCAATTTTTTTGCGCATATCGCCCCGAAATACTTCTAAGAATAGATTCCAATAGATAAACCCAAAGATTTTTGATATCATGTCATTAAAAATTTAAATAATGAACAACCTAGTCAACATATCGCGCATTTACACACAGAAGATAGCGCTTCCCTAGTCCAGTACGACAGATTTGTGTACCTAGCGCGCTACGCTTCTATGAATGACGTCATCATCGACTATTTAAACGGACGGATTTCGCCGAAACGCTCAATTGCCTATTGAACAGCAAGCGGAGCAGATCACTGCGCTGTGTGTTTTCACAGCCAGTGTAGCTGAGTTAGAAGTTCGTTACACTGCTTGTGAAGGTACGCTACACGCGACTGAGCTAGTCTGTTCGAATGCTATGCTTTATTTGTGTTGTGCTCGTAACTAACACACTTTTATGTATAGTTATTCGTACACAAAATCGTTTGTACATGCGAGCTCCATTTGCAAACACGGTTAACATAGTTGTCTCTTTCGCTCTACCTATCATCAGCAGCGTTGATTCATTTTGCTTTGTGCGCTTGGGTTCAATGTTTGAGGCGAAAGTGTAGGTAGGTAGATCTAATTTGTTACTCAATTGCACAACGAAAGTTTATTATTTATGTCCGATCAATTCATTGATTCATTTCCCTTTCACGTGATTTATTTCCACTCAGCCTATAGTATTTTGATCCTACTAATAGGTGCATGCTACAAAGCCTATGCATGAATGAATACACTGCCACTTGAAAAACTGTTGCAAAGACGCATCTTAATCCATATATAAAATTATTTTAGATTCTTATTTCGATATATGATTAAGACCACTACATTCGTATGCGTACTTTAGGAAAATTACGATAATGGCAAAATATAACTAGAAAGCTTGGTCTAAACATGAAATGTGATTATATTGCCTAAAATTTGATTTTTCTTCACTGGTCCGGGTTTTTACCACACACAATCGAAAAGTTTTTACAAGCTAATCTTATGCTATAAAGATTTAGCTCCAGATATTAGTTCGGTCACAGTTTTCTGTCTTCTTTCTTCAGATCTTCTTAAATAAGTTTAATCGGATTCGATCACCTACTACAAATGAAATGACCTGATAACCAAGAAGGTTTGGTTCAATACGTAACATTCGAAGTTGATTGGTTGTGATTAAACCATACGTAAGAAATATGTTTTATTTATTATTACTATAAATGAACTAAGAAAATAAATATTTTGCATTAAGTAGTATAGTCCTACGTCTACAGCTCGTGCAACCGCATAGGGATACCCCTTGTAGTTTTTTTTGTGGGGTTACTTGAAAAGTAAAGTTTATTCTAACAAACCTAAGAACCTTGACGAATTCAAAGCTAATAAACGAGCTAAAATTGCTGCGATTAAGCACGCAAGGCTGTCCAATATCATGCAAAATGCCCGCAAAAGAGCTGCTTTTTGTGTATCAAATGGAGGTGGTCATGTAATCGACGTTGTATTCTAAACCTGGTTTATAATAAATGGCAAAAAATATTCTAAAAAAACTTGCTTACTTGTGAAAATCGGCTGGATAATGGCGGAGTTTTTCAATGTTGCAAAAGGATACATCCAGCTGGCGCACCCTGTATAACTGCCACCAATTTAGTGCTAGCTTGGCTATATCGTCAAACTTGTTGATGTTAGTTACGAGTGAAACACGTAACGTTCAAATTCAACTTTTCCACCCGCGATACTTATTTTTCTATTTCATTACTCATTTTTATATATTTCTCTATCCGGATTATTCAGTCAATGGTCAACGCCTCCGTTAAAACAGCATTCGACTCCAAAATATTCGGCCAAACGGCACATTTGACCAAATGGCCTATTTCGGTCAAATGTTACATTCGGTCAAGTGGCACATTCGGTCAAATGACACATTCGGTCAAATGGCACATTCGGTCAAATGGCACATTCGGTCACGTGGCCCATTCGGTCAAATGGCACATTCGGTCAAGTGGCACATTCGGTCAAGTGGCACATTCGGTCAAGCGACACATTCGGTCAAGTGGCACATTCGGTCAAGTGGCAAATTCGGTCAAGTGGCACATTCGGTCAAGTGGAACATTCGGTCAAGTGTCACATTAGGCCAAGTGTCACATTAGGTCAAGTGTCACATTAGGTCAAGTGGCGCATTAGGTCAAAGGGCACATTAGGTCAAAGGGCATATTCGGTCAAATGGCACATTCGGCCAAATGGCACCTTCCGGCAAATGGCGCATTCGGCCAAATGGCACCTTCCGGCAAATGGCACATTCGGACAAATGGTATCCGTTCAATTGACTCTAATTGTCTTCCGTCCAAGCGACATTCAGTTGGAGTCGGCAATTCGCAAAGTGGTAGTCAGCCAGAAAGACCCACCTCGCCCATTTTTTTTCTTTTCATTGTTATATAGTTCAAGGTCGCTACCAGTCATATATAATTACAGCTGCCGCCATCGTCCGCTACGTGGGTTATTTAAAATTTTACGGTACATATTTTTTAATATTTATGATGGAAACACCCTGTAAATGTTATGATATCATTTATCACTTTTTGGAACCCATTTATTATTGAATAGTTTCGAAGATCTGGGAATAAAAAAAATTCCAGGTATTTTTTCATAAACATATATTAAAACCCATTTTCTAGAGTATTTTTTTTAAATGACTTATCGCCCCTTCTAAATAGATTATAAAATAGTAGCGTCTTTGATACATATATTAAAAATATCAAAACAAATCAGCCGGATTTTTTTTATAGGACGCCACTATCCAAAGATAGAATTGATCTAGATCAGTTTCTAATTATCTGGATCAAAACCAAAGTTGTTAAAATAATGTTCATTTCCATTCAACCTACTTTTCTGAAGACACTAATCCTTCAGGATACATATCCAGGGCGCTAAAGGTTTTGAGCATCCGAAGTTGGATTCTGCCCGACTGTGGGACATAGGAGTTTTGTTTTCCTAAAAAAATCGAGTTCTTATTTCTACATTTATTGAAATACTGTGGAGACTGATGTGTGTTTTGTAAAATGCAATCCATTTTATCTACTCGTTCTCGATAAAAAAAATTAAAAACATGTGATTGAGTGTGACCGCGTTCGAATCACGACGGAAAAATGGGGGTACGACTATATGAGCTTGCGAGGCGTACACACGACGACGCTATCAAATTCATCTGGTTATAATTTGTTATGTGGCGAGTTTGTGCTATTTCATCGGGATACTCGTTCAGTGTGAGAGACAACTACCGAATGTTCAAAAATGTTTCCGTCATTTGTGGAGGCACGGCGACACTCCTGGTAGGAGACATTCGACTCGTGGTGGATCAATTATGTTTTCATTCATTTCATGTCTCTTGTACCGTGTGGATATTGAAAAGTAAGCAGGCCGGATGGCTGAGTCATTAAAAGCTGGTTACATGAGAAGCATGTTTTCATCTTTCTAAAAAGATTAATAATTTTTCCCCTGTCTACGCGTGTGCTGACCCCTACCGATGACTGTTTCAATGGTTCCCTCATAAGATGGCTGAATGGCTAACGAATCAGGATCGACTCCTAAGGCGCAGAAACTTCTCAACTTAGACAAAATCCAGAACATGCAACCGGCATCGCTGTGGTCTTTTTATGGCCCCAAGACAAAACTAAGCTTTTAAATTTATTTGGGATATTTAGGATCTGACAGACTAGTTCAAAGAAAGCAAATGATATTGGCGGAACTAACTTATCTATGTGCCCGTTCGGGAAGTCGAGATAGATGTTGTAGTCAACGATGAGAGTGTGACTTGCAAGGAGCAACTGGAGAATTAGGTCTGCGGTTTTTGAGAACCTCCCTTTCCGCACTGCAGAACATAGTGGATCGCAGGCGTTTTCATTCAGTATTGAACGCAGAGAATGGGAATAACATCTCACTACCAATCAAATTCATACAGTCACTTATTGTAGCAATTAGGTAAGCTGTGGAAAGTACGGCAACAAGCGTGTAAATTATTTTTACTGAAAAGCGTTAATACTTTGCGGAGAATCTGCACGATATCTCAACATATTCCGCATATTAACTATGCGAGGATGAACTAATACGTTCCCTTAAGAACTGTTCTAATAGATCTTTCGTAGAGATGCTACGTGTCCATCTTAAACAAACCCCTTTTCTCTTTTGTCTCCTATCGAGGGTTGTCTGACATAGAGCTCCAATTTTAATACTCGTCTGAGATTTCTCCATTCAAACCATAGCTTCCGTCTAAATTTCACCTAGAATTTAGGTTGGGTATTGACACTTTCATGACATCATAGAGCCTGCATCGCGACTAGTTTTAAGAAATTTTAACTCTAATTGTTTGGCATGGGGTCGCTTTTATTAGAAACCATTCATAAATTATGTAACGGAATATTTCAATATGACCACTTTGAACACGGGAGACATAACGCGGACTCACACCCCACCAGCGCACCAAAGCGTTTTAGATATATCCCCTGCTCGATATCGCTACACTTAGATTGCACATGGAAGGTAATCCCTGATCCCCACGGTAGCGACCATCTGTCGAACGTACCTTCAATCACAAACAGCTCAAGGACATCGGAATCAGTCAATGTTTCGTATGACATCACATGAAACATGGATTGGACGAGTTATTCTACCTCAATATTTGAAATTATCGACGCAGGTACTTTCTCCAGAGAAAGAGGAGAAGTTATTACCCGATTAGAATCTCGATTCCTCGATTAAAACTCAGACAAAACGAGTACCCGGTGCGAAAACCCAAAGACGTACTCCAAATCTGTGGGTCAGACAAAGAATGCTCTGCCCTATACACGCATAAAGCTGGAGACCTTTTGGAGGACTGGGTACTGGAAGGTATCAATAGAACACGTCTTTAGAAACGTGGTTGCTGGTGCCGGTTCGTCGACGAGTTAACGAGAGAAGCAAGGCCCAATGCGTGCGAAATCGAAACAGTACCAACTAGACTCAAACTACTCAAGCCGTTGGATGTTCGAATTCACCAGGAAAGATTTTTCGGGGCAGAAGACTTACTACCTCGCGTCTCTCCACGATACATTGCTTTCGATACTGAAGTTTTCACTTTTTTGTTCACTTGCTCTGACTTATTATTTATCATGTAAGAATAAAAATCAACTAAATCTTCCAGATTCTACCAAAAGACGCTTATTGAATTTTAACCAAAAATCTTGAAAGTGATATTGGCCCATACGATTAAAGTTAGTGTCAACGTCATCCAAATACTAGGGGAATCAGCCTCCGACCACAACTTGTATCGGCCGATTCAATGCTGTTCTGTGTCCTAATACTTTCAAAACAATGATCATAGAGTAGTAGTTATCGATATTCAGTATGCTGAAAAATAATCCCAACTAGAGCTAAAGTTTAAGCAAAGCATAACAAAAACGAATACTTTCAAAATAATGATCATCCAGTAATGGATATCCAAACTGCTGAAAAATAATCCGAGAATTTACAGCTAGTTGTTTTCATGGTTCTTAACCGCAAACATAACTGAGCTGAAAATTCAAACCAAACAGATCATATGGATTGCTTAAACTTCAAATACAAAACAAATCCTCACATTCGAATTCTCATTATTCCACAATCTAGGTTACAACCGGTAGCCAAAACGCATCGCTGCACTTGTCAGATTCCATCAACACCAGAACATCGTTGCTGTTTCCTTACGCCGTAGATTCCGAACACTTCGAGATATTTTGCCCTCCGCATATATGTGACCGTCTGCGCTGCGGTTAATTCATGAAAAAGATATGAAATCTGTTCATTACTTTCAACTTCTACCCCATTCCCGACCCGTTGCCTTTCAGCTTCGATCCGGCTGCCTTACCCGGGCAACATGTACACTGTTTTCGTATGCATCCCAGGTGTTAATTTTAACACATGTATACGATTTTGGCTACCGTTTGTGGTGCACTTTTCCTCCGAGACACCAAACAAACGATGTTCAATAAAGCGAGCGAGAAATGTTGAGCTGCAAGGTGAGGACAGGTTCGTGACAGCGACTGACTGCCACACCGAAAGTTGCCTCCCGCACTGACTTATCCTGAAGTCCTACAACATCCAACAGCAACGCGCGGATCGGATGGATCGGAGAGCTCATGTGTAAAGGTATGTCCGCGCGCGGATGCTTGAATAAAATGATCATTATAATGAGGTATTCGACAGTTTGTTTTCTTTTTTTCGCTTTTAGGTTTTATGATTATCATTCATGCTTCGCTGGGCAGAGAAACGTCCGTCTCTCTGGTTACAAAGTATCGGGGTTTGAGTCATTCAGGTTTTTGACCGGTGCGTCGAAAACAGATATCCAGAACAAGCGCGATATTGAAACTTTGCCGGGAAGGGAACGATCGGCGTCAGTCATGCGTGTATAAACCACACAGCGAGCGAGATGTTTTGAGGTTGGGTATATTTTCGGGGAGCAACCCGGAGGTGAGGTGCGTTTCGAAGTGCACACAGCACACCATGATTTGGAATGATTTCGGTTCGCTTTTTTTTAGTTTTCATAAATTTGGATGAAGTTCCTACTACGATGACAGCGATTTCATTGCATTCGCTATTTCGATAAGGAATAACAAAAGGTAAGCCAATCCAGTAGGCTGTCCCAAAAAATCGATGTTCATGGTGCTCAACCTTAAATTGAAGGATACCCATATATTAAGCACTTTTGCAGAGCAAAATGTTGTGTGTCGACGCTGAAACCCTGAAGCGGCGGATTCATAAGGAGGGTCCGGACCCAACCGAAAATTTTCAACTTGTTAAGAAATTTTAAATTAGTTTCAATTTCACAGTAGTTTCAAACTCAAAATCATTTCAGACAAAAAATTTCCCTGGTATCATGTAATGTGTTTATTTCAAAATCAAAGGTTCATGCCCACTAGGAAATTTTATTCTGGATCTGCCTCTGCCTGAAACAAAAATGTATAATATTTAATTAGATACATTAACATTAGCTCAATGTTGTCTTTAAGATAACTAATTTTATCATGCAGGTGCGTATGTGTATGAAGAGGATGAATAGCCCACAACCAGTCCCGTAACCTAGAGTTTATTTCAGGAGGGGCTTTAAAATTATTAAATAAATCTGTAATGCTGATCCGATGAAATGTTTAGAAGTTCTTTATGAAAAAAATTCCAAATGTAAGATAATAGAAACTTAAATCCTACAAACATGTTCTTTGTCACAAGAAAGGCTATATTTACAAGTCACAATTTACTCTCTTCACAACAATGGCTATTCAAGACTTCACAGGCGCTAGAAAATGCGAGGTATTCTAAACTACACGTTTGCAAGGTGTAGTAGACGCTAAATTGAAATGAGCAGAAAAATATTAAGTCTAATGTTTTATCCATATCGAATCCATAATATTTTCACCTTCAGCAAATGTTTCACGTCACGAATGCCTTAAGTGTCTTATGCGAAAAGGCCGGAAGTTAATCTCCGTATTTGGTCGGAGCACCACTTCTTGCTTCTGCGATTCTCTCATCTCGACAAATCACCACAGCAATAATGAAAGTAACAGTTTCTTTTGTCCTACCACCGAGTCACACAATTTGAAAGGCACTGTTTTTGTCATGCTCGGCATACTGAGTAGGTATCGTGACCGGTGTCTTTGGTGGGTCTAAATAGCAATCTTGCCCAACATTCCCTCACTAATTTGTTCAAACCAAACAAGAAAATCAGCGTCGGCCGTAAAATCTATCAACGGCCGTTATGTTCTATCAACGACCAGGCGGTGGATTTGGGTGGAATGATCAATAGACTAGTTGAAATTTGACTTTTGGCTCCACCAGGCTCTACTGATTCCTTTTATGGCCCTTAGTAATTCTGCAATTTTTTTTTGCTGCTTCTTTAGTTAATAACTTTTCTCAGCGAATTTTCATAAACTTACAATGTTCCACGAATGTGTTTGGTAGAAGAATACTTTTAGAAATATATAGTGTTCTAATTAATTGATTGATGAGGTGATTTTTTAAGAATTTATTTTTAATGTTAACTGATTTTCCATACAAACTTCCGTAAAAAACTTTCAAATTTTTGGAGGGTCCGTAGGCACAACCGATCGGTACTGAAAATTGCACAATTACTAAGGGCCATAAAAGGAATCAGTCAAAAATTGAACCAGTCTAATGACCAACCCCTTCCAGCAGATGGCAAAGGATTCTTCACATTTACTTTCGATCGCGTCCATATGAGCCTGCCTAGTCCCAATTTTCCGTTCAAAATTCATAACTGATTCGCTCTAGAACACCAATCCGCCTTCAATTTCATTGCTTTCGTTTCTCTTAGCCTTGAATTTGCAGAAAATAAGCAACAAAATCGATGCAGTAGAACCTTGCGGCAATTAAAACATAGTAACAAGATACAAATTTGTCAAATGTCATCGAAAAAACATGTTTTTCTAAAATTTATTTTTGAAAAATTTCACTTTTCCGTTTTAGATAAATTCTATATAACCTAAACAATATCGATATTTTCGGAATGAGGTTGACGAGTAGACGACGGAAATCGATGACTGAATCCATTTCATAATCCAAAATGACGACTTCCGGTTCTCTATAACCTCAGCAATATTTTAGGAACGGTGTTGACGAGTAGATGATGGAAATCGATGTCGGAAGCCATTTTGAAAAACAAAATGTCGACTTTCGGGTTAGATAAATTATCTGTAGCCGCAACAATATAGATATTTGGATATTTTCGGAATGGGGTTGACGAGTACATGACAACAATTGATGTCGGAAGTCATTTTGAAAACTAAGATGGCAACTTCCGGTTCGGATAAATTTTCTATGATCTTCGCAATATGAACATTTTTTGAAATAGGGTTGACGAGAACATGACGGAAATCAATGTTGGAAGAGATTTTGAAAATCAAAATGGCGACTTCTGGTTTAGATAAATTCACTATAACCTCAACAATATATTTTCGGTATAAGGTTGACGAGTGTACGACGAAAATCAATATCGATAGGCATTTGGAAAACCAAAATGGCGACTTCTGATTTAGATAAATTTTTTATAGCCTCTAAAATATAGATACTTTCGGAATGGAGCTGACGAGTAGACGACAGAAATCGATGTCTGAAGTCATTTCACAATCCAAAATGGCGACTTACAGTTTAGATATATTCTCTATAACCTCAACAATTACCGTATTTTCGGAATGCGATCAACGAGTAGATGACGGAAATCGATATCGGAAGTCATCTTGTAAACCAAAATGGCGTCATCCGTTTTAGATAAATTCTTTATAACCTCAACAAGTGGTATTTCCGGAATGGGAAAATTATGTAGTACACTCAAGTTTTTTTTTTGCGCGGTATTTTTTTACGCGGTTTTTTACGCGGTTTTTTTACGCGGATTTTGAAATTTACGCGGTTTTCATTTACGCGGATTTTGAAATTTACGTGGTTTTCATTTACGCGGTTTTTGAAATTTACGCGGTTTTCATTTACGCGGATTTTGGAATTTACGCGGTATCCATCAATGAGGTTCCCTTTATCGCGGATTCTTAAATTTAAGTGGTCTTCATTTACGCGGATTTTGAAATTTACGCGGTTTTAATTTACGCGGATTTTGAAATTTACGCGGTTTTCATTTACGCGGATTTTGAAATTTACGCGGTTTTCATTTACGCGGTTTTCATTTACGCGGCCTGTATCCCCCGCGTAAAAAAACCTGAGTGTATATGGTTATAGAAATTTTTGTCGTTATCTTGGCCTTCAAAATGATGTCACTCATCTATTTCCATCAGCTACTTGTCAAGTCTATTCATAAAGTATCTATATTGTTAGGGTTATCAAGAGTATTGCTCAACCGGAAGTCTTGAATCTCGAAATGGCGTCAAATATCAATTTCCAACATCTACGCGTCAAACCCTTTCCACTGAAACCTATGATCACATATATGGAAAGTACTGCGTATAGTAAAAATTTGATTAAAAAATAGTCTAAAAAATCGGTCCTGGGTGGAATGGGTCACATATCGAACCCATCGAGGTTCAAATCTTTTAGGCGTAGTTTAAAATCGGAAAATACATCGGAATTAGCATTTGTTAAATTTTGGGAGGAAATACCACTACATTCCTTCGTGCCCTATGTAAAGGTTTAAAAAAACGTATTTGGCTGCTAATAAAAAGCTAAGGAGAACCCATTTAATTAATTAATATCTTGTAACTACTAGGACGTAACATTGTTATCCCATTGATTTGTCTATAGACAATAATTTCTTTTTTTTCGAGAGTGGTCCTACTGGAGCTGTAGAGCTAGGTTCTAGAAAGGGTTCCCCGTCAGAATCATACACTACATTTACAGACGGGACAGGCAATGTCACACACTAAAACACTGCTTAAGGCTAATTGCAGCGAGCCGTGATTCTGAATGCGATATGCATTGTACGGTTCAAATATGTGCGGGCGTAGAGATTTCGCGATCGCGTGTATCATCGCGAAGGGCTCGAGCGTTTGTACGATAGTGTTCCATCGCGTGTGCGTTTGTATGTCGTGTATGCTAACGTGTACGTAACTTTGCGTGTATAAATTCTATTTTATAACCGTATGCCTTTCGCATATTCGCATGTGTTCTTGGATGATCCCGCGCGGACCGTCAATCTGCTACTTAATCATCGGTATACGGTTCAGGTTTCTTGCAGCCCTTTCTGCTTCCATATTACTAGAGTTCCCGGCCATGTCGCCATGTGTTGTCTGGTGGGCATGAGCTTTATTTTTTTATTGGTCCATCTGAATGTATGGAGCTTAGTTGCTAGGACGCATGGTAAAGATTTGTGGACGTGACCGATTTGTGATCGCACAAACACGGACGTTTGTAGGTTCGCGTTTTGAGACCGTGTTTGAAACTTCGTAAGTATTAAAACGTTCATCCTTATTACCAGGATGTTATCAAATTTGCGCGATCGCGGGCGTACGTGTGCGTGGTTGATCGCGAAGGGCTTTAGCGTTCGTATGTTAATGTATTTGTCGCGTGTGCTCGCGTGCATATGATTTCGCGTGTATAAATTCGTTTTTGTAGCCATGTGACCATTCACATATTCGCTTGCGTTCTTGGATGGTCACGCGGACCGTCATTATGATATTTAGTGTTCGGTGTACGGTTCACATTCTGACAGGCAGGGAGTTACCCCATATCACTACAAGGCTCAAGCATTTGTATGTTAACGTGTTTGTCACATGTATGTCACGTGTATAAATTCGATTTTAGATTCATGTGGCTATTCGCTTATTAGCATGTTTTCTTGAATAATCGCGTGAGGACCGTGATTCTAATGCTTAATTTTTAGTGTATGATACAGATGCTAGAAGAGAGCTAGTTTCCCCATATCACTAGAGTCGTCATGTCGCCATGGAACGTGTTTTCTAGTGAATATGAGCATCAATTATTGATTGGTCCAACTGAAGGCAGACTAAATGACCCCCAAGCGGCTTCACCGCCAAGGAAAAGGATCTCAACACGCAGCAGCAAACTGCGTCAACAAGATCTGGCAGATAGACATTCTTAATTCCTTTTTATTTTTACTTATCGTAAAATTTTAAAAGACCCACGGCTCAGTTCTGCTAACACATTGAGCCGTTTCAAATAAAGCTTTAGATTAAAAAATAAATAAAAAAATGAATCATTACATGCCGAATAAAGAAAAAAATGTAAAGAGATTGATTAGCAGAGTATAAATTGACTGATACTGTTTTGGTTTACATGAGTAGCGGAGAAGCAAACTAATAGAAGTACAACAAAACCAGACTAATGAAGTAGAAGAGAAGAACACATGTAACATGCAATAAAACTACTTTAACTCGTCTAAATGCAGCAAATGATCTTTATTTACCATTAACGACAATTGCATTCTGTTAGAATTTCATCATGCTATAATGACCGGAAATTCATCATGCTATAATGAACCGGATGATTCACGTGCGTCGGTAATTTAATCGTACCTTAATTCATCCAATCCGACCTTCCCGAATGAATAGAATCGAATGCACAAATTGAACACCGGAAGTATTAGCAGCTGTTCTATCATATACACCACTTTTGCATCCATTCCCTGACCCAGCTTTCACAAATACTCAGATGAACACATACACAGATAGACATACGATTAGCACATAACAATCGCACACTAGTACTAAAGACTACAATTATTACAAAACAAACTATAGTAGGCTTAGGTTCTTTTTAATTAGCTTGTCCACGATGACAATGCCGACCGATAAATGAACACACAATTACCCCTACTGTGAGCCTCATCCACCAACATTGCCATTAAACTGTTGAACAATGTCAGTAAACACGGCCCACAGCAAAAGTCAATCCACATCGACCCACCAATCTGCCAGGCCAGTGCGCACATGCTACTAGTTGAGCGATAGTTAAGGCTGGTGCAGAGTATGAAAAAACACCATAAGCCCTCTTGGTCTCCTCGATGCACCACTATCGAGGCGTAATGTAATAACCATCTTAAAGCAATTGTCTGTCAGAGGTTCCTTAGCACTGATGCACGCAATGTGCTTGATGATGTTTGCAATACCGTCAAACCCCTCAACCTAGGGGAGCGAAAAATCCTAAAGAATTTATTTTAAAAATCATTCGAATCATGAAGTTTAAAACTATCATTCGTGATGATTTTGTAACCAAGTGCGATCCTATTGCTCTAGTGGCCTTTCCCTAGCAAGTAAACAACAAAACGTACTAACGTTTCTAAACCTTCGTGCAATCGCTCGAAAAGGTTGCTGCTCCCAACCAAAGTTCTATAATGAAAATGAATAAATTATCAATATCGATCGATCCGCCAAAAGCTCCCGAAGGGGCAAACTCTTGCACCAACTTTTAGCCACTTTCCCTCCCTATTCGAAACCAACGGACGGCACCTACATCAAAGATTTAAGTAACACTCATCTGTGCAAACAACAAACAGCCAAGCTACCGAAAAGTGAGAAAAATAGCGCATCATGTTGGAACCTCCGACTGAAGATGAAAAGACTTGATAGCTTTAGCATGTGGCTCGGAAATTTTCAACAAACAGCTTACGAAGCGCGAAAAATCACCATAGAGTTTCGCCGCCGCACGGGCCTCGGTGCGGTGTGCCGTCTCTCCTTCGTGTCATCGAGGAGGTTGGACCAAAGTGACAATAACAACAACATCAACAAAAATGGGAAAATGTGCCAACACGAAATGTCGTCATTATATATTTATCCGCACTTAATAATGGCGTGATAACGCGACCTGGGCACTGATGATGATTCGCAAAAATGGAACGTTTTTTCTACCACTCTCTCAACTATCAGGAATGGAGTATGTATAAAGTTTACTGATACGATTATATTTTTTGCGAAAAGCCTCGAAGGGATGTTTTACAGATGGGACAAGTTTACTGGTAGCTTATGGTAGATTTTTTAAATGTAAAATTTACGAAATGCACATAAAATTTTGTTAGTTTTTTGCTTTATTTTATCCACCTTTTAACTATATTGGTGACAAAAAATTTCAAACTTAACGTTTGTTAATATAAATGATAACACAGTATGAATCAAAATATTATCATAAGAATGATTTTGTCGCACCGGAAAGAGGATTACTCTGCTACTGTTGCAGCTCAAAGTTTTTTTTTCTCCTGGGAATGGCTAAAAACCTAAAGTTACCAGATACGTCCCTCATCTCGCATGCTATGATAATATCGATCCATTTTCGCGAAACACGATTCATCGTTCTCGAACCAAACCGAGAGCGAGACGGCCGTGTTGAGTTCATGCTTCACAAATAGCTGCGAACTAAACAGACAACTCTGGTGTGAAATCGACTGTTCCTTCCATGTCCAATCTAATGGTGTATTATTTTGTACCAAAGCACAATTCGAGACACGAATGTTATTCTAGTTCTATCACTCTCCAACGGAATGTAACTATAATTTACAGAAGGACTGCTTCAGCGAATTAAAGTCGTTTTCCCGTTTTGAAATACACCGGAGAAACCCACTTCGACAAATGCGTCGTCTGCTACTGGCTAGTTCACGAGCCGGTCGTCTGGTGCATGTTTTCATAATTCAAAATGAAAGAGGCCCCAGGGATTTTGGCAGGCAGTAGAATAGTAGGCAAGCATCCGCAAACATGTGATGTCAAAAGTCAGACCATGCGTCTACGCTGCTGGTTCGAAGTTAGGGAAGTCACTGTCACTGTTAGGAAAATTGCTAAAATTTCAGTAAAAGATTGAATTCGTTCTAGTTTGATGCATGGAAAATCGCTAGCATCGCAGAGATCCGGATAATGAGAAGATTCCTATTGGTCTGTGTATTTCGTTAAGCACATGACATGATATTTCGATTATATCGCTAAAAGTTTCAACAATTTGCAGTGAAATAATTGTCGGTCATTTCCACTAAGTACAAAAGTATAGCCCTAGCTCGTTTTTTTGCAATTCAATAGTAATTCTTCAAAAGGGCTAATGAGACTTTTGTTAACAAACTTATTTCGCTCATTATTCCGCTACCGAGTTGAATTTCATGAAAAATGAATCAACATCTTTATCCTTGGTAGAATCAATTTCAAATGTTTTCTGTGTTGAAATGATAACAAATTAGGAGAAATCAGCAAAACAAAAGTTTGTTTACAAATCTTATTAGCCCTATTCAAATGTTGATATGGAATTGTTCTAGGGGATTCAGCCTAATGCTTTAACCACCACCAGCTGCACTATAGAGCACAGGGCTGGTGCAAATAACTGAAGTATGTAGTTTTTTGTTGAATGTGGAATTTTCTAGTTGATATGGTTGTTATCTAATTATCAGCATTTGAAAGTGGAATTGTATATCTTGTAATTTAATTTGTAATTCATTTGAATGTAGGGCAGTTGCAGCTCCAAGTTAAACGTTCCGATCAGATTCTTATTGAGACTTGGAAGAAAGGGAACTGACGTTGCACAATCATCATTGAAACGATTCGGGTAGTTAAGAACCATTGAACTTGGAAAAAAATCTGAAAGTCCTCATAGTGTATGAACTGTAGGGGAATATGGGGAGACTTGACCAAGCGCAAAATTTTATTTTTGGCTAAGGTGTCTTCTATTCGATTCTTAAATTTTTTTCAAAAATATTTTTATACTTGTTGCGCTCCCTTAAGGTAATTTTAAAAATTTGGAATGAAAAATCCTTTCCTTACAGAAAATATTACCTGATTAATACATTTGCATTAAATGATGTAATTTTACTTAGTGTGGACATATCTACTCGACTACTAATTACTATTATACCTAATTACTAATATACCTTAATCTTTGTGAAGCAGTGAAATGATTTTACATAAATTGGAACATTGGAATAGTCATTACTAGAAATTGAATGCCATTGAACGTAATAATTAATGTTGGGGAGACTTGACCAAGTGGCAATTAGCTGGATAAAGATACCAAATTCCTAATATTTATTATGCTTTGATATCTACTGTTAATGTTAATCACGCCATAAAAAATCCCACCTCAAACATAAGTCTTTATATTTTAGTATTAGTAAACAAAATTAGCAATAGTATGACTGATTTCTTAATGTGTGAACATGCAATGCAAGCAGTACAGTTAATCCTTAAAAAGAAATTCCTTTTTTTAAAAATCAAAATTTATCAAATGCAACCCTTTTATATTTTTTACTGCTACCCAAAGATCCCGACAATATGGAAAAAAATAATTACAGTATGTTTTATGTCATTATTTTTTGTTATGATTTTTCAAAATTCTCTTGGTTTAGGCTCCCCACGCCTTGGTCAAGTCACCCCTCAGTGGGGAGACTTGACCAATAAAACGATCTCAGAAAAAGTTTTGTAACATTTCGAAAATTTCAATTAAAATTAAATTAAAAATTCTGCAAAAAATCATGAAGACGCACAATAACTTTGCACATTATATCTCAATGACTTTTGAGGGATTCAAGGCCTTTTTAGAGATTTATGCAGTTTTTGCTGAAAACCTGGTCAAGTCTCCCCATGTTCACCTACAGCTCGTAAAAGTAGTACGGGAGCGGATTCGTGGAAATGTTTGCCGTTTAACAATTGAAATTTCATATATTTTGTTGGCTTTTGTATTCTCTAGAACCCCAACTTTTCATATTCTGGTTAAAACCACGAAGATTCCGTTTGATTCGTGAGATTATTACAAATTCAAAAGCAACAAAAAATGTATGATTTATTGCATAGATCAGGAATATTATAAAAATAAGGTTCTCTGGAGACAAATTATCTCAAAACCTCAATTTCCCAAATATTTTAAGAAACGAACATATTTCTAATAAATACTGAAATTGTTTCCTTTAGAAAAGGCATAAACTATATTAATTATAGAATTTGCGTTTCGACTTCGTCTCATTGGAATCCGAAACCAGCTTAGTGACAGGACTAAGCTAGCGCCGGATTGACGTTATCCGAACAAGTAAAATTGATGAAGTCGAAACTTGGTTTGGCTTAATCAGAACTCCTTTTTTTGCAAGACATCCCGCAGGACTAGGGGTTTGCTCAGAAACATAAAGGGTGATTTCGTTTTTTTGAAGCTGGCATAGTTCTATCACTAAGTTAGTGTCGGATTCCGATTTGACAAAGTTGAAACGCAAATTCCATAACCTATTTAGTTATAGGTTTTGTGACGTTAAGGTTCAACTGAGAACTGCTCAATAAGCGGCCATCTTGAAAAACAAAGAAAATCACTTTTTTCTAACACCGTTAGAAAAATCCTTGAAAATGAATCAATGTATTCTGGGCTTAGTGGCGTATTGCTGATTGATTTTCATGAAGATTTTTCCAACGGTGCACAGTGGGAAAAAATACGGTCGAACGTCTTTCTTGAGTTTCACAGATGTTCTCATGCTTTGATGTCTGCAGGAAAGTTTCCTAGGACTAAATTCTACATCTTTTAGGATAAGCACCTTAATTTTTCTTAAGGTGCAAGTGTCATTCAAAAAAACAAAATTTTTTTAAAGCTCAACAACCAAAAATTTTTTTTGCGCGGAATCTTGTAGAGAAATTTATTTTGAAAAACTTTGATGAACATATCTGCCATCTATATATTTTTTCTTAAGAGATATGCGCGTTGCACCTTAAAATCAGTTTTTTAGCTGTCTCTTCTACAACTTAATTTTTCTGCATTGGTATGTTCTAGAAAGTTTTAGATATCGTCAAAACACATATTCAATGATGTATGACATGTGCATCAGGATATAAATCGATTTTTCTCTAAAATTTTTTTTTCGTGACAAAATTTCTCAAAATTGTGTAACTTTGTGAATCAAAACTCAGCATGATAAGATTCGCCATATTATTTAGTATATGTAAGCGAAGTATAACAATCCGGACTTTTCGGGTTTTTTAGTTTTCGTGCATTTTTATACTGCGTAATGTATGGATATTTCACAGTATCTATAGAACGGGCGTTATTAAATCAACACGCCATAATACAGAATACTAAACTCAAAATATTTCTTCTATTATCAACAATCAACATGTAAAAACGATGAAAGTGAATGAAGCAGTAGTTATACATTGGAAGGACGCTCAAATTGCTTTTACCCGGGTATATTACACGCTTAACAGCAATCGAATTATCGATAGCATTAGTAATATGAATATTTTATTGTGAATTATTGAAAATAAAAGAAAACACACTTCAAAGCAAATATCATTCTGAATCACTCTCAGAGATTGCGTTTTGTGGATTTTTGAGTAATTGGAATACTGATTGTTAAGAACGAAGAATGAGAGGGATAATATCGAAATTGTATAATCTGTCTAAGATTAACAGTTTTAGTCATCTTCTTCTATATAAGATTTTATGGTCACTGCAACATATTTATTCCATGGACTTGTTGACTTTTCTCGGTGAAAATGAAAACTCCAAATTTTCCCATTACCACACGTAACGTTTCGGCTTACTGCTCTTCAGCCATCGTCTTATATCACGCATCTCCATTCACTCTCCACCGCTAGGCGGGCGATCACTCTTCGACTGTCTGCGTTCCTCGCTATTCCAACACTCTTCTTCTATGTGTCTATCAATATTTATTCATCTATCTATCTATATTAGAGTGGGACATGGTTATATGAAAAAAATTAAATTTCGCTCCGAGTAACTTTTTGGGTTCCATTTGGGTCCTAGAATAACTGTGCAAATTCTAAGCTCGATTGGTGAAACTATATTTTTGCGCCCATCGTTTAAAGTTTACATGGGATTTCGCATGGGGAAATCGACTTTTACGAAATAATTCATCCAACAGTCGCCCAGTGTTTCCTAAAAATAAATCAATGTAAAATTTTTATAGCAAATTTATCAAGGAAAGAAAGTCTCGAAGACTGAAAAACGATTTGACGATTGTGGAAAAAGTTTTTAAACAAAAATCAACTAATGTTCTGAAAATTGATGAAAATTTCAATTTTCATAGCACCACTGCTGCTGACGGTCGAATTATATACAGAATTTTTAATTTTCTCCAATTTTGTACAAAAGAAGCCTCAATTTATCTTCAAAACTCTTGGGAAGTGACCAAACAGTTCAGATCGTTGATTTAGAACAGTAAAAGAGAGTCAAAACAAAATTATATATAATTGGACAGCCAAATGCAGTGGTGCTAGAAAAAATGAATATTTTTCCAATCGTCAGAGCATCAGTCGATTTTTGCTTAATAACTTTTTCCACAATCGTCAAATCGTTTTGCGGTCTTCGAGACTTTGTTTCCTCGATAAATTTCCAATAGAAATTTTACATCGATTTATTTTTAGGAAGCACTGGGCGACTGATGGATTAATTATTTTGTAAAAGTCGATTTTCCCATACGAATTCCCATATAAACCATGGGCGCAAAAATATAGTTTCACCGATCGAGCTTAGAATTTGCACAGTAGTTCTAGGACCCAAATGTAACCCAAAAAGTTGCTCGGAGCTGGAATCTAATTTTTGTCCCACCCTAATATATATATATATATATATATATATATATATATATATATATATATATATATATATATATATATATATATATATATATATATATATATATATATATATATATATATATATATATATATATATATATATATATATATATATATATATATATATATATATATATATATATATATATATATATATATATATATATATATATATATATATATATAAATGTTTGTATGCATGTGCTTTATGGACTCCCAAACGGCTTAACCGATCGCCGTAAAAATTTATCCGTTGTAGACATTTGTTATGGAGCGTGTTTGTGTGCTATTGGTTAGTGATTATCTGCCCGCCAGATGGCGCTTCGGAACAAATTGTGTTTTACTCCTATTTCGTTGAAAGTCGCAGCAACGCGCGGCGGGTGCTAGCTAGTTCAATATAAAATACTTCGAATGTATAATTAGTGCTGCATACACTTTCATTGTTTTTAAGTAGATAATTATGCTTGGGAATAGCGAAACATGTTTCAATGTGTAACTCCTGGTAATCCTAAAGTATTAATCAATACGGGGCCGGCCAGGCCCGAACGTAGATCGCGGAAGGAAAGGGAAGGAATGGTTAGTCCGAAACTTGCTTTTGCTAGAGGCCGTATATACTATTGCGCACTCCACAAGTATCACAGGAGGAAGATATTCACTCCACAAGTATCACAGGAGGAAGATATTTTTGTTAGTAAGAGTATAGAGGTTGGATCACTTCTTCTTTACCGACGCCAGAGAGGCGACTTCACTATCTGGACTAGATATCGATCCACCAAACTCATAGATCGGGGACCAACGGCTTTATTTCTCTTCCGAAGGAAGACGTGACCACAGATTTTTTCACCTCAGAAAAATCTCAACGACCTCGGCTGGAATTGAACCCAAGCAAATTGGAATGAGTGGCGGTCACGCTTACCACTCAACCACCGGCGCCGTCCGAATGTAGAAAAAATTAAGTTGCATAAGAGAAAGTTGAAAAACTGATTTTAAGGTGCAACGTACATATCTCTTTAGGAAAAATATATAGATGGCAGATATGTTCATCAAAGTTGTTTAGAATAAATTTCTCTACAAGATTCCGTGCAAAACAAAATTTTTGGCCGTCGAGCCAAAATTTTTTTTTTTTGAATGACACATGCACCTTAAGAAAAAATAAGGTGCTTATCCTAAAAGATGTAGAATGTAGTCCTAAGAAACTTTCCTGCAGACATCAAAGCATGAAACCATCTGTGAAACTCAGGAAAGTCTTTTGACCGTCTTTTTTCAGTTTCGCCCTACTGTGCAATTTCGTTTTCCAATATGGCCGCTTTTCCAAACTTTCTCAGTTGAACTTTAACGGGCAAATGTGGTTTTAAACAATATTCTCCTTAGTTTTTTAACCAAAATTTTATTCCATTTTGGGGAAATATCCCTAGTAACAATTGAGGTTTTATGGTAGTTTTATAGCCACTCATAAAACTTATATTGTGCTTGTAGCATGCCATAAAACTTTTATTGCTACTTGGGATAGCATAGTATATGAACTATGATTTCATGAGAGCTTGTTCAAAAGTTATGACATTAAATGTATTTTCTCTATTCTCTCACATTTCTGCAAAGTGGCTATGGCAAAAACTTCAATCGAAGTGGGCGACCTTAATTTGACGTTTGTCACAATATGAAGGAGCGAAGCCTTTGAAAAATAAAAATGCAAAAATTGTCTTCTTTTTGCAATGCCCTAATTGCGCATAGTTCTCAGTGTAATGGTACCGCATTGTGTTTTGTATTGCAGGGTTAGGTAGGAGGGAGGTAGCCAGTCCATCCGCATTTTCACCACAAATACACGATTTGAAATACTTGGAAAGTAGTTCATCCATGTATCCTCCGTACAGGATTCTGTGTGGTGTGCGATTTCCACATAAGATAGTGTAGCAGCAACCTAACTATTAAGCCGTATGAACACTGTTTGGCGTCGACATAATTAAGTCGACACTCACAGTGACATCCGCCGAGAAAGAAGCAAACCGCTATTATTCGCAGCTTTTGGATTCTTGACGCTGAAGAGGTAAGACGTGTAATCGGGGTCGTCGCTAATCTTCGCTCTGGTTGATTCCTTATGGCGTAGGAAACCACAGATTCCACTTCTCCGAAATACGATTCGCAGCCTCCCGTGGAATGGTAATCCGAAGCACCTTCTTCCCTCGCAAAGATATCCACAAAGTCACCTGGAGATCACCGGACCAAGTAACAAAAAATCAAATCGACCACTTTCTAATCGACGGTAGATTCTTCTCGGACATCACAAACGTCCGCACTTATCGCAGTGCGAATATAGATTCGGACCACCACCTGGTTGCAGTATGCTTGCGCTCAAAACTTTCGACAGTGCATAGCTCTCGTCGAAGCCGAACGCCGCGGCTAAACATCGAGCGGCTACAAGATGGCAGAGTGGCTCAAGAATACGCGCAGCAGTTGGAAGTGGCACTACCAACGGAAGAGCAGCTAGGCGCAGTTGCCCTTGAAGATGGCTGGAGAGATATCCGATCCGCCATAGGTAGCACCGCAGCCACTGCACTAGGTACGGTGGGCCCGGACCGAAGAAGCGACTGGTACGACGGCGAATGCGAGCAGTTAGTCGAAGAGAAGAATGCAGCATGGGCAAGAATGCTGCAACACCGCACGAGGGCGAACGAGGCGCGATATAAACAGGCACGGAACAGGCAGAACTCGGTTTTCCGGACCAAAAAGCGCCAGCAGGAAGACCGAGATCGCGAAGCGATGGAACAGCTGTACCGTGCTAAAGACACACGGAAATTCTACGAGACGTTGAACCGCTCGCGCAGGAGCCACGTACCACAGGCCGACATATGCAGAGATACAAACGGGAATCTTCTCACGGACCAGTGTGAGGTGATCCAGAGGTGGCGGCAGCACTACGAAGAACACCTGAACGGCGATGCAGCAGACGACGAGGATGGCACGGTAACGCACCTGGGAGCACGCGCGGAAGACATTACACTACCGGCTCCGGATCTCCAAGAAATCCAGGAGGAGATTAGCCGGCTCAAAAATAATAAAGCCGCTGGGGTTGACCAAATACCAAGCGAGCTACTAAAACACGGTGGCGAGCCACTGGCTAAAGCGCTGCACTGGGTGATTACCAAGATTTGGGAGGAGGAGATTTTACCGGAGGAGTGGATGGAAGGTGTCGTGTGTCCAATCTACAAAAAGGGCGGCAAGCTGGATTTCTGTAATTAACGAGCAATCATCCTGCTGAACGCCGCCTACAAGGTACTCTCCCAAATACTATGCCGTCGACTATTACCAATTGCAAGAGAGTTCGTGGGGCAGTACCAGGCGGGTTTCATGAGCGAACGATCTACCACGGACCAGGTGTTCGCTCTTCGTCAAGTACTGCAGAAATGCCGCGAGTACAATGTGCCCACACATCATTTGTTCATCGACTTCAAAGCCGCATACGACACTATCGATCGAGATCAGCTATGGCAGTTTATGCACGAGTACGGATTCCCGGACAAACTGACGCGTTTAGTGAAGGCGACGATGGATCGGGTGATGTGCGTAGTACGTGTGTCAGGGACGCTCTCGAGTCCCTTCGAATCACGCAGAGGGTTACGGCAAGGTGATGGTCTCTCGTGTCTGTTATTCAACATCGCGCTGGAAGGTGTAATGAGAAGAGCAGGGATCGACACGAGTGGTACGATTTTCACAAAGTCCGTTCAGTTACTTGGCTTCGCCGATGACGTTGATATTATTGCACGAAACTTTGAGAAGATGGAGGAAACCTACATCAGACTGAAAAGAAAAGCCAAGCGCGTCGGACTTGCCATCAACACGTCGAAGACAAAGTACATGATAGGAAGAGGTTCACGAGAAGAGAATGAGAACCGCCCGCTTCGAGTTTGCATCGGTGGCGACGAAATCGAGGTGGTTGAAGAGTTCGTGTACTTGGGCTCACTGGTGACCGCCGACAATGATACCAGCAGAGAGATTCGTAGACGCATCGTGGCAGGAAATCGTGCTTACTTTGGCCTCCGCAAGACACTTCGGTCGAACAGAGTTCGCCGTCGTACGAAGTTGACCATCTACAAGACGCTGATTAGACCGGTAGTTCTCTACGGGCACGAGACCTGGACCATGCTCGTGGAGGACCAACGCGCACTTGGTGTCTTCGAACGGAAAGTGCTGCGTACCATCTACGGTGGAGTGCAGATGGAAGACGGCACATGGAGACGGCGAATGAACCATGAGTTGCATCAGCTGTTGGGGGAGCCGCCCATCTGTCATACCGCGAAAATCGGACGACTACGGTGGGCCGGGCACGTAGCCAGAATGTCGGACAATAGCCCGGTGAAAACGGTTCTCAATTGCAATCCGACCGGTACAAGAAGACGTGGCGCGCAGCGAGCACGATGGATCGACCAGGTGGAAGACGATTTGCGGACCCTTCGCAAACTGCGTGGCTGGCGACGCGCGGCCATGGACCGAGTGGAATGGAGGAATCTTTTGTATACGGCACAGGCCACTTCGGCCTTAATCTGTTAATAAATAAAAAAGGAAATACGATATGAATCTTTTGATGGTCACTTTGCAAGTAAGTGGTGCCAGATCATATAACTTGACCTCGATTTTCTGATTATCCATATATATGGGGATTTAGATTTTAGCGTTGTTACACAGAAGCAGGGCCGTTTTAAGACCACTCGGGACCTCTAGACGCTATTGAACAAAGGGACTCCTACCATTGAGCAGGTGTAAGTATAGTATAGTTAATCAAGCTACTGAAAGCTCTTCCAAATTTGGACCAACTAAAAATTAAGTTTGTATGAAAAAAAAACATTTTGTAGTAATCTGACTTTCATAGTTGCGTGGCGTTGTTTGAGGATGAAGAGAGCCTTGGCCAAGGAGGAACGATGAAGGGCAGGTTTTCCGTCCACCACCATTTGATCGGTGCCTTGACCAGTAAAACAACCTCGTGCTCCATGATGTGTTTAAGGTGGTTTGCGTAAACTAAGCGCGAAGTTCCTTATGTCTTAAATATTCTAAATAGTACGATTGTTCAATCTGAACTTGTTAACATCGAGGCTATTCTATGCCAATAGTTGTCTAACTTCGTTTATATATGGCCAACGTGGCTATTTTAGAGGATTTGAGAGGATTATCATTATCCGTTTGACCACGCGTTATAAGATGGGTCTAACGTTTTGAATTTCGCGATGTGGGCGCAAAGGTTTAAAATGCAAACAGTGTCAAATACAGTTCACTAGTTAATAAACTACGGGAGTTACAATAGGACGCAGTAACATTGTTCTGCTTAGATTTGTTTGGAACTTCGTCGCTGTTGTGCTATCTTATGACAAACGCCATTTTGGGGTAAACTGAGTTAGATATGCCACATTACTTGTTTGAAAAATCTCTACAAAGTGGCGTTTTCTGAATTTTAAAATTCTACTTGGTTACTTAGATATAGCGAGAAACATAATGAGAAATTGTGAGTTTTTTGCTTCAAATCACTGTATCTGGGGATTTGCTCAAGTTATATTGAAGTTTTAGATGTTTTATGTGTGAAAATTCCTGAGAAACACAATGGCATAAACATTTTCAAAAGAAAATCACACGAGTTGTGAGAAAAACGCAGTTTTAGTTTAAAATTTGTAATAAAGGATATTTGGCAACACTGGAACCAAAAATAACAATTTTTTCTAGATTCCCTGACTCATTTTCTTTAAAATGCATTTCACCGATTGTTTATAGACCATATTAGCGCAAAGATATGAATAAAAGTTAAAAATTGATGATTTTTTTCTATGGAAAATTTTCCATTCACGATTATGACACGTCATACAAATTTTGTCATCAGTACACGCCTATGACACGTGTGAGTGCGACTTTTGTTTACATTCATAGTAAAAACTCGCAACATAGTCAACAGATCTTCGTAATATTTGAGAAATTAATGCAGAATAGATAGAAGCATCAATTGTCTTCTTTGGATTGTTTATACCATTTATAAGTTTCAAGATATTCAATCTCAAACTTTAAAAATCGTTTTTCTCGAAATGTGCTAAATGGCGCTTGTCATAAGATAGCACAACAGCGACGACTTCCTGATTGTGAGCAGTACACAATTTCTGATGTGATGAAACTGGAAAGAGTCGACATCCAGCTTCGGTAATAGCCGTATTCTATTCCAATCAACATTCCATACCAGAAAAAATCCCATCCCCAGTAAAGCTCGTTGATTAATTATTGCGAACAGTTTTTTTTTTGTTTTTTTGAGGCCAGTTTGCTGAACGTTATTATTACTGCAAGCCTGACATGATGGAACTGGATAAAGTCGATTTACGTCAGGCAGATACTCAATATGATTTTGCTTCTGTCCGAACCAGTACGAAACGAACGAAAAAAAGTTTTACTTTAATTTTGTGTGCATTGTCTGAACAATAGAAGATATTGTTACTGTTGTTTCTGTGTGGCTATCTATCAAAATGACCGAGTCTCTCCAACAAAATTATTCGGCCTAACACGGTGACCATTGACTTCCGGTGTTTTCTCATAAGACTGATTATTAGGGATGTGGAACATTTGCTGAAGGTGAAAATGCAGCTTTGGTTTTTGGAAGTCACCTTCATCCAGCTCGAGCATACATATCAAGGACAAACTCATACGTGCCGGGTCTGTGAGCAAACGGCACATTACGGAAACCCCTTCCCAGAAACTGCTGAGGAAAGCTCAGCTTCAGAAAGAAATACCAACATTCAGTCTCCAATATCTCTACCAGAACCACAAAATTTGTGGCTGTTTTTCAAGCAATAATGCAACTGAAAAAGTTGCATCCACTCAACAATCAATAGCACCAGTGAAGAAGCTACCATCAGGGATAGATAGTAAACAATAAGGCAGGCTCTAAATAAAGGCTCAGGTAGGATAATGCAATAAGGGGTTGCTACTTTAAAATTAAAACTAGTTTAAATCTTCTTCACAAGTTGAAAATTTTCGGCAGCGTACGGACCCCCCGGATCTTCCTCCTTAATCCGCCGCTGGTTTCAAGCGATGTCTCAGTGTCGACACATAGTATCTCAAGATCTTAGCTATCGATCCATTGTATGTATGTGCAAATCGTACTGAATATGTAATATACATTTCCAACATTGTATTGAACATAACCAGCCATGGAATCGTAGTTTGGACAAATGAAAAAGGCACAATTGCACCACTAGGTGGATTAAAACAGGTTTTTTACTGTAATCTCGTTTAAAAATTAAAAATAAATAATTTTTCATGTTTATGTTGGGTATAAGTCATACATGGTTTCGAGAAAAACGCCATTTTGAATTTTCGAAGCAAAAAATAACTGAACATAGTTCATTGTGTAATGTGGTAACGTTGAGGACTTCAGAACAATAAAAAAGTGCGCAATAAAATTTGGATTTTGGCTGCGGAAATTCAAGTTCCTATCATCAATGGAATGGGAAAAAACGAAATCGCACATTTAATCGTGACTAACGCGTTCAAGAAGTATCAGTTAATTAAGTCGAATGATAGTAGCGATAGGCAACGTGCCAAAGTAAATCCGAAAAAGGTCGTCATTGTATTGCACCAATACAAACGCTGACCGAATACATTAAACGTTTCAATTTGATATGTGTAAAAAAGCTGATACCTTTTGGATTACCCGTATGCAAAGTTCATGGTTTAGAATTGGAGCAACAAATTTGGACTGTCTTCAACTAAGTTGTTCGCCAATACAGGTTCGATAAATTTGTCGTTGGCATCATCTATTTATATTTGCAATATAATTAAAGGAAAATATGATCTGAAGCAAAATATCATTTTTTATTCAAGAGCCGAGCCCCAATCGTTTAATTTAGGTAATCATTTGCCCAACAGTGTGTAAACGGTCCTTCCTAAATACTAACACCACGACGTTATTTTTTCCCAGCAACGACCATAAAGCGCCACTCACCACTTTCAATTATACTACTACCAATTAAATTATCATAATTTCAATTGTTATCGCTCAATTATGATACCATTAATTATCATTTTATAAATGCAAATTTACACCGCTCGTACAAGCACCCGTGGATCTCTCGTGTGAGTCCTTACACCGACCATTTTTTTTGCAGCAGGCACTCCACCCCGTGGCTACAATGGCGCACTATTTAGCGCTACATTATGCATGTGCTGTTAATTTATACCAAATTATTACGTTACATTTTCTATTTGGGATTACTGGCGGGTAGCACCTCCGACCCCCTCTTGCCTCATTTCGAGCGAGATAAATTCGAAAGTGCAATGACACGTTAAGCGTTATCGTTTCGATGGCGGTGAAACTTTACCCAATTTATGGTAATTTATTGATAGTTCTGCGCTATTCGATTGTGCGGCATCCCATCGAAAGGCTTAAATCGCGTTTGATTTATGCAACTTTTCAGCAGACCTCTGGGACCGTTCGCTGCCGCACTTCGGCTCGCGCTGGGGTAGTCGAGTTCCGAAGTCCGTTAGTCCGCGGAATGTTTAGTGGTTTACTATTCGCTGGTGTACGTCGACCGACCATTCCGGCGACAATGACCATTCGCAATAACGGGCCTATATGTAACTAAACGTCTGCTTGAACGGGAGAAGTTTGTCTTCATTTGCATTTGTGCGCACTTTCGGCGGCTCGATTTGAATCGAATGCTAATATGTACGTGTTTGATGCGGTTTAGTCTTAAAAATATTGCCGGACCGGGACCGGATTTTCGCGTGTTTTCTCAGTAGTAACGATTGTTTGCATTGTACAGGTATGTGCTCAGCTGCTACTGGTCTTTAGCAAGGGTCAATATCTGCTGGCGATAGAATGTTTGGCAGTTTGTTGGGGTTGTTCGTTTGCTGTGAGGCCAGGTAGCCGATGATGCCATTGTAACAATTGAATTTAATTTTCGGCAGTTTTGGAGAATTGTTTCTTCATATGATATCAATCGCATGCTACGCAATGTAGTTCCATAATTTGAAAAAAGTTATAGCAACGTGAAGTTATTGACAGTCAACCCAGCGAGTCGCTTGCTGCCTGATGGTATTGCTTGACGGTACCGACGGTTGAGTGGTAAGCGTGGCCGCCACTCACCCCAGTCTGTCTGGGTTCAATCCCTGCCGAGGTCATTGAGATTTATCTGGTGTGAAAAAATCTGTGGGCACGCCTTCCTTCGGAAGAGAAATAAAGCCGTTGGTCTCCGGTCCATGAGTTTGATGGATCGATATTTAGTCCAGCAGATAGTGGGAGTCACCTCTCTGGTCTCGGTGTTTGGCCTCGTAGCGGGAATAGGCACACGGAAAATAACTAGAATAAGAAAAAGAAGAAAAAGAAGAGGAAGGTATTGCTTGCCAAATCAAGTAAGCACGTGATTTCCAATCACCAGTTTCGTTTTCTTCACCTCCTCCTCGTAAATGAGATTGCTTGTTCCTCTGGATAAATATCACCTCCCTTTAGAAATTTCATCGTCAACCATTGGTCCTACAATATGATGATGTTCTAGCTGAATATCATAAAACTGATTTAGTAACACTACACCGCTCCCTGAGGCTGTTTACCCAAAATTTATTGTATGCCTTTGTAGATGTTCATGCTACCGTTAACGTTTACAACTCACTACTGCTGGACTGTGTTGAGACGTCCGTGCCCAAGTACCGGCCTACGAGAAAGCCTTTCTGGTCTAACGCCAAGCTTCACAATCCAAAACGTAGTCGCTCCAAAGTTCTACGAATGTATACCAATCATCAAAGTTCACGTTCTAAGTGCAAAATCCGAAGACCTTCTGGTATTTTGTTCATATGAAGAGAAAGGAACATTTGATGGGAGACGAACAGCAAAGAAGCATTTTTTCAGGAGATGCACTGCATTATGTTATAAAACTTCTTCGAAGGGAATAATCCGCCAGAAATGGAGGTTTTGAAATTATGTAATATTTATCTGAAACGTTGATTTCAAAACTTTATTTCTTTTTTCTTCACTTTGGAAGTGCTTGTACGCTTTGATACAGCATTATCAGCAACTTTTCACTATTTATTACAAGGGAAAAAGTTCTTTCACTGCCTACTAGGAAAATTAAAAATTAAGATCTTAATGCTGATTTCGGTTTTAGATCAGAGTCGCCCTAGGTTCGCTCTAATATTTACAAAACCCTTACAAAAGTGACAGCTCAGAGCGAACCTAGAGCGACTCGATTCTAAAAACGAAATCAGCATAAGAAAGCAGACAGAAAACTGCGATCGAAATTCGAACTAATATCTGGAACTGTTTTAAACCTTTATGGGAGATTCTCAGCCTTGAAAAGAATTGTAAAAACTTTTCGACGTTATTGTAATTTTACTAAAGTACACATATAAATGTGGCGAATGCAGTGGTCTTAATCATATAACGAAGCAAAACATATACAAGAATCGAAAATCATTTTATATATGAACTTAGATGTGTGTTTTGTGGCGGTTTTTTGAGTAACAGTGTAAATAACTGGACTTTGAAGTACCTATGCATTAGGAGAATCAAAGTGGGATAGGTTGAGTGGAAATGAATCTCGTGGAATCAATAAATTGATGGAACGTATTATTTACCTTCGTTGCGCTTTCCATCAATTCGCGTGAATTTGTTGCTAAAAAAGTTTTCTTCTCCTTAGCCTGTGATGGAGATGACAATAAAAAGGAAAAAAAACGTTTTCGCTTTGCGCAATGAAATCTCAGAGACTCAGATGTCTATCATACACGTATGTGACCGCAACAACTTGGATATACACACGGATACGAAAAACTACCAAAAGTTGAGCTCTTTTGACTCAATCTCGGGGTATCGTGGAATAAGGTAAAATTAGGTAAACCGTGTTGAAGGTAGTTTCCCTTTAACCACGGCAAAAACCACAACTAATTGACGTGTTTTTTATACTTAACAGGGGCGGATCCAGAAAAAAATTTCGGGAGGGTTCCGAAATTTCGATTTTGAAATGAACATTGTACAATTGGTAATATAAAATTGAAACTCATTTAAAATTTCTCAGCAAGTAAAATAATTTCGGAGGGGGTCCGGACCCCCAGGACCCTCCCCCTGGATCCGCCACTGATACTTAACCTTGAGTTGAATATGCCTAAATTTAAGTTGAATCTACCTAATTTTGAGTATAACTCAAACAACTCAAAAGTACCTTATTCCATGGAAGGCCTCGACTGAGTCGAATCTCTCTCCTTGTTTTTAACAAGTGCGAAAGCGACGCAAGACTCAAAACTACCTAAATTTAAGTTAAAAGAACTTATTCTGCGGGTTGTTTTATTTTTCCGTGTGCACATTCACCTCAATGAACCCAAGCGAACGGTGTACAGTGCTCGAATTAAATAGCTACGTCAGTACATCGTATCCGTACACGAATGGAAGATACGCACCAAGCAAAATGATCCAACGTTAGTGATGATATGAATTAGTGCTTTCGAGATTGTACATGAAATGTGTGCTTGAAACGAGCACGGCACAAGAGAAAGCATGGTGTTCGATCGGACAAGCTCTGTCGCTTGTGGAACTGCATTGCGTAGCGTGTCTCCACAGCCAGTGTAACGGACTTATCAGTCTGCTACACTGTCTGTGAAAGCACGCAGCGCAGAAATCTGCTCTGCCTGCCGTTCAATAGGCAACTGAGCTTGTTCGACCAAATCTGTTCTTTAAATAGTCGATGATAGAAGCGTTGCGCGTTAGGTACATAAATCTGTCGTGCCAGACTAGGGAAGCGCAGCCTTCTGTGTGTAAATGCGTGGTATTTTGACTATGTTATACATAATTTAAATTTTTAATGCCATGATATTAAAAATCTTTGGGTTTATCTATTGGAATCTATTCTGAGAAGTATTTCTGAGTGATAAGTGCAAAAAATTTTTTCGGAAAATGCTAAAATTCAATATGAGTTTGATAAATTATTGAAAATTCAGAAACATAAGTAGTCTAACAGATGTTGTTTCAGACTACAAACAAGGAGAATCAACAAAGAACAATTTTCAAACCTCTATAGATTATTTCTAGACCAACATGAGAAAAGGGTGGAAGTCCAAATGAGAGTCTCTCTATGTTTACTTTTTCTTCCGTCAATAACTCGGCAGCATAATATGCTAGACGACATCAGAGTCTTCCAATATTTATTGAAACAATGTCGGAAAGTTTTATGTTGACGCCATAATAATCGAAAGTGAAAGTAAACACAGAGAGACTCTCATTTAGACTTCCGCCCATTTCACATGTTGGTCTAGATTTTTTGCCTTTCTCATATAAAGAAAGGCTATGCAATCACTCCAAAAATCGATATTCCAACAGAAGCCCGAAGGGCTCAGTGTCATATACCATTCGATTCAGTTCGTCGAGATCGCAAAATGTCTGTATGTGTGCGTATGTATGTGTGTATGTACGTGTGTGTCAAATAATGTCACTCAATTTTCTCCGAGATGGCTAAACCGATTTGCACAAACTTAGTTTCAAATCAACGGTATAACGCTCCCATAAGACGCTATTGAATTTTTAGTTGATCGGACTTTCGGTTCCGGAGTTACGGATTGAAGAGTGCGGTCACACAGCAAATTCCCATAAAAACTGGTAACCCTATGATGTCCGAATGATGTAATACATATTCAAATACGTTCATCATTACTTGGATTTGTGGGTCAAAATCACTAATGACCAATCAAAGTAGTTTTGACCACATTGGTCACCTATGACGGATCTTGATGCCCCCGGGGAACTCACCAAGTTCCCGAACTAATGTCACACCTATTTTCCAGCAAACTCTTAACCGATTTTTACAAACTTGATTTCAAATGAAAGATATAATACTCCCAATGACTACTATTGAATTTCATTCAGTTCTGACTTTTGGTTCCGGAGTTACAGGTTGGTTATTGCGGTCACATATTAATTTCTCATATGAACCGATACAATCGTAATACCTCATAGGTTTAAAATATACTGAAATGAACATCTAATTACTTAAATTCGCAGGCCTAGATCACTGATGGCGAATCAAAGATTATTGGAATATATTATCCACTATCGATAATTCCGGAAGTCCCGGGTTTGGGCATATTTCAGATTTAAAGCCACTTCGGTGATGACTGAACCAATTTTTCCTAACCTAGTCTCAAATGGAAGGTAATTTTATTGTTAATAAACTGCAGAAGGATTTATCAAAAACAGTAATATCAGAATAACTTGTTGTAAAGGGTTTCTACTACTATATTTCGATAATCTGAAGATATGCGGGATCCATTCAACAATTTTCTTTAAATAGCATTAACTTTGCTTAAAACATTTAGTCTCGACCTAAATTTGCTCTAAGAGTGAACTCTGTTTAATTACTTCTGGAAGGACTTAATCCAAAATTATTTTATTAGAAGTTGGACAGTTTTACGTTTTGAAGTTATTCAATGGCACTCACCGAAATTTGACAGTTTCGACTGAATGTGATCATGACCGTTAAAAATTTATTGAGCATTTATTTTATTTTTCTTCATTATTCAAGTTCCCAACTTGGTGAGTCCAAGTACCTAATACGAGAAATTTTAGTATGCAATTCAATTCAGCTCTCGAATATACACCATTTATAGCCATTAACTTGAAATATACTGAAATATTTATTAATTACAATCCTGCTTAAAGGCTGTTATATAACTGATAATCCAACAAAAATCAAATGCTCATAAAAACCGATCCTACATGGTAGCGGCAGACTGTAAACGTCATTTTTCATCATCTTCCAACTAGTTTCCGAAATTTTATTCTTGCTATTAACCATATTAAATTATTGTCTGAGCTCTATGCAATCTAAAAAATACATTTTCAGTAAATGTTGAAATGTATGCAAATTTTCGGTGAGGAAGTTTACACACTATTTTTTTCTGCCGAATCTCATCTATTTCACATCTTTTGATTAAATCTCAACAGCTGCGATCTCAGTAAACGATTTTTTTGCTGAGATCGCAGTGACGTTTCATAGCTGAGACTCGGAAAATATTTCACAAAAAGTCAGCAAACAAATCTCACTTTACTGAGATATCAGTTTCTAAATTTCTAACTACACGGCAGTTGGAAAGTTACCTAACCAAATAGAGTGTGCATGTTTCACAATCAACCTATGCAAACTTAGCTTCTCATTCGAAAAATTGTCTTCAATTAAAAATGAGCTCATGACAATTCAGGCTGTTATTTTATTTTATGGCATTTCGGCTAAGAGATAAGTTACAAGATTTTCTAGCTTTTAGAATAGAGAAAATGTCGGCAAAAATAATATTCTCTCCCGCAATGAACATTCCACTTTGCCGAGTCTTGCAAACCTTGAAATCAATCGATACTAATTGTTGATTCTAAGCACTCGTTTCACTCCTTGAGTTTAAAAATAACGGTACTTTGTAATATTGTCCTATTTTGCACGATTTTTTTTTGTAACGGTAGAAAATGCGCTAGTACCTTTTGCATAATAATAGGGCAGGTTACTCCCTACTCGCCTGTGAAAGACGCCGCCGATGGTTGAGTGGGAAGCAGGGCTGCCATTAGGATTGCTAGTATCGACCGTGTTAGATGAGAACCTGCTCTATGGTACTGAAGTCCTCAGCACTGGTAGTACAGGTAAAATACCGGCAATTGAATTATTTTTTCTAAAAAATCGAAAAATACTTCATAGTGAAATTGAACATTAGAAACCTTGATTTCATTGATCAGCTTTTGTATGCTCAACAAATATATTAGATCAACAAAGTATCTTTAACAGTTCTAACCCCAAGCCTCAAAATTCGTAGTAGCGTTAGTTTGAGCTGCTACATCTCCATGGTGGAACTAAAACAACTCGAAATAGCGTTTCGACTAATTTTGAGGTTTGGGATTAAGAGAGTTAACGTGGCACTTAGTTTGGAACAATATCTCACATTATAGTAGAAGATTTTTTCTAATGCAGTATTTTTTTCGATTTCTATATATGGTGCTTTTGGAACCAACTAGTTTTGGGCGGCGCGATTTTCTTTAAATTCAAGTGCTGCTAGAAACCATATTTTCAACTATACCTATATTCAGTTTGTTAAACTATATTTTGTCTTGTATCACATTTCGAGTACAATTCAGCGCCATTCATTACACAGCGCCCCAATGCAACACCCTACAGTTGGCTTGCTCCTCTTTTTTACACTCCAAGGCTCTTTCGTCTTATATACATAACATCTTCTTGCCAGCTTGTGCCTGTTCCGCTCTTCAACATATCCCAAATTTCTCCTGTCGAAGTAATATGCAGTTTTCCGTAATGATCCGCCCGTTGCAAATACGTACAAGGTCGCTGTCGTTACTATTTTCGACCAAATAGCTAACATCATAGGCGTGCGCAGCCTTTTTCATTAGGGAGAAGAGACGGGGGGGGGGGGTCTAACAGCTCAAATACTTTCAGTTTTGTGAAGCCGTCGTATAAGTTAGATTTTTAGTCGAAGTTTTGTACCAAAACAGTTATTTTATTCTGCTTCATTTTCCGTTGGCCTCTGTTCGTACTGTGTACCTATCACCGACGTCATAGAGGTGATTTTACCATCTGGACCCTAGATTAAGGTGATACAGCGAAATTCGAGCGATAGACAAAGTTTCAGCTGTTGTTATCAAGCTCCGCGTAGGCAAATAGGACTAACCGCGCATATCAAATCGTCGATCCCAAAGTCAAGGTCCAAGTAGAATTTTTGTAAAAATAGATTATTGTACATTACCAAAAATAGTCGCAAAAGAAATTAAACAAATCGGACTATTATTCATGGAAATAAAAAGAATATTACTCTGGTCGGATTCAAACGTGGCAGTTTAGTACTCCGATGGCACATTACGGAAAGCTATGCGCCGAAGCCGAGGAGAATGAACACCAACAAACAGCCTTCGCCATACGCGGCTAAAACATAATCAAAAGGTACCGCAATAACTGATGCATTTTGTATCTCGAAACCTACCTCCAGTACCAACTGAGTAGAAACAACGATAGCATTCAGTACCTCCAAAGCAACTACCAGCAACACCTATAAAGAAGTGAACGTTGATAACAAAACACGAGATAGTATTGTCATCAGTGGTGCAAATTTTCATTTTCAAATGCCAACTTTCAGTCCAATCAAACCCAACCATGATTCAAATTCAAAGCCTCCCTCAATCATTCAAATTCATGTTGGCGGGATTTTCATAACTGAATCGTACGTCTTCATTTCAAATTGATGCTTTTTCATTCACCAACCAAAGCTGTCATCTGCTCTGTAGAGGCCAGTTTAGGTTAAATGTCGTCATGTTTTGCGTTTTTAAGCTTACGTGAACAGTAAGAACTATGTTCAGAGTAGTTTTTCTTGAAAAACCTATTCAATACCCCAGTAAAGAGATATTCACAGGGTCAATGAAATTGAAAAAGAATGGAAAATGATTGAGCAGGTCGGCTGTTTGAATGAATAATGGAAACGAACAACTGCGAATTGAACATAGTAGGGCATGATTTGAGAATTTTTCCTCCTTCAAGTTCAAAACAAACTGTTGAAAATTTGCAGCTCTGATTGTCATAGGGTAATAGCCAATCGTTCGTCTTCTCGTAAACTGCAGCGGTAACCACTGACAAAATATTCTCTCAGTAGGCGTTGTCTGCTAGACAGAACATGGAAGAGAAGCGTATGTGCAATATTAAGGGGCGTTATGTTTCGATAATTATCACAGTCGATAAGTCATAAAACAATCCAACCATGCAAATTTTTTCACCTATCATCACGATCAGGTGGTTGATCACTTTTCGCGTTTTTTCCTTAGCTTACGAATATCATTTTACACTTCCTCTAGCATGCCAATCCATTACTCACTCCTGTATATTCGGTCAACAGTTGACCGGTAGTTGATTGTTATAGTTGATTGCTAGACACCATACAACCCCGATCGGTAGTTGTTTGGGATTGTATGGTGTCTGAACCCATGAGAATTTGCATGGGTTTTCCAGCTACATTCAGCTAACTAGTCCAGAATGTGAATTTAGCAGAAATTTTAACTTTTTGCTAAAATTAAATGACAATATGTTTGGCAAAGTTATTGTACTTTGCAAGGCCCTTTCTTTTTGTTTAAACAGATGCTAGGGTGGTTCTAAGTTTGGCAATATTTAAAATTGAACTTTTTAATGGCTCGAGATAGAGCTTGACTGTCTTCGATGAGGTTGTAGAGCAACACATTTTTGACAAATTTATTGAAGGCATGCAAGCTCTAGTTTTTATACTTTCCATTGCGCGAGAAATCCAAATGTAAGCTTTAGGGTGTTTAAAATGTAACGGTGCTTTTCTTTAATTTTTGTTTTTTTAATTTTATACTGAAGTACGCAGCTTGAAGATTATTTTAGAGAGCATAATTTGCTTTAAAACACCAACTACTAAACTTTTTTCGTTTAAAAGTTATGAGAACTTTGACATAAAAATATAACTTTTTCAAATTTCTTTGATTAGCGCTTTTAACATTTATTACCGTTGCTGTCATATGAAATAGCATGCTTTGTAGTATAGATCACCAAAAATGGCAAATACGATATTTTTATATCTTGCAATATTTGCTCAAAAAATAGTTTATTTTTAGTAAAAAGTGTATATAACTTTCAAACGAGAGAAGTTAGAGGTTCGGTATATTAAGACAAATTGTTCTCCTTCAAAATATCTGAAAGTATTTCAAAAAAGATCTTAATAAAAATTCAAAACTGCGAAAGTTATACAAAGAAAATCATTTTTTAAGAAACACCCTAATTTTTTTTAGCAAATTTATTGTAAAATGAAAAGTACATGAAATAGAGTTTTAGAGTCTTCGCCAACGGTTTTTAAAAAAATTATTTTCTTCAATTTTCTAGAAGACAGTGAAACTCTATCTCGAGCCATTAAAAAGTTAATTTTCCGAATTTAAAAAAAAATTGAACCACCCTACCCACTATTTAAAATAATAGAAATGTAATGTAAAGTGCAATATTTTATCATCAAAAAAACTATGTTTGTCATTTTGTCATTTTGTTTGTAAATAAAACATATTACAAAGCGTCTCTTCATGAAAAAACATATTTTTAATATAACATTTTCAGTTTTCATTTTTTTCCAATCTATCCTTCTGATGTTTCTCATAACTTCTGAAAACGAACATTGTCTTCTAACACATCAAATCTCTAGCTTCTATTATTCAAAAGATATAAGCACTTAATATATAATAAATAGATTTTTTAAAATCAATCTTTTGAAATTTCAAATAATATCGCATTCGCCATTTTTTGCTCAATTTTAATTCTAATCATTATTTAACCTTATTTATAGTTGAAAAATAATTATCTTTTGTTTGCCCCAATGAGTGACACTGTAGCTTACATGTCTTTAGCAAACTTTCCCAAAATTTGCCGTTCTAGAACTTCGTTGAAGGTCGTTTGGCTCTAGTTAGGATGATTAAAAAGTAAATTTTTTGATCTTGGTAAAATTAGAACCACCTGAACTGTTATTTTAACAAAAAGAAGGTGCTCATAAACTACGAAAACTTCTACAACAACTTAATTAGGTTAAGTTGTTTAGTTGTAGTAAAATCTCATAATTCCTGCTAAATTTGGATTCTGGACCACTGTGCACTGTTTCGACATGTAACCACTGCGAGCAATAAGCTCCTAGTCTGATTCTGTTCATCTGTTGCTCGTTTGCACTGTACATAAAAGTAGTGGTATCACTGATATCCTCGATTGTTATCCAATACTCAACCTTCTGCCATGTTATGTTCAGACAATCGGTTGGTTGTTCTTCAAAAACATTTTTCCTAACGGCATAATTATATATCATATTTTTGTCGTTCATATTAAACTGTATTTATTTATATAAATGTTTCAGTTTTCTAATTTCTTCAAATGTTTTAAAAGCGATTCTTTTTTCTAAAGAAACGAAACGATTAACTTCAAAATATGGCAATCATTGACAGTTTTTGTAGATATCGATAAAAGTAGAATCAGTTGTTATCCAAACGAATAACGTCTATCAAATTCCAAAAGTTTTTCTAAAATATTATTATGAGTCAAATAGTTTTAGAAGAAAGTTGTGCTTGAGCTTGTGCGACCACCTCTGGCTGCTACTCCGTTATCGATCTGAACTAGCTGAAGTTGCATAGGGAATCAGTAGATAATTATGCTTGGGAGGAGCGAAACATCTTTCAATGTGCAACTCCTAGTAATCCTAAACTATTTTATTGATTATAGATCGCGGAAGCAAAGGGAAGGAATGTTAGTCCAATACTTGCTTTTTGCAGGAGGCCATATATACTATTGCGTACTCCACAACTATCATGGAAGGAGGATATTGGTTAGTAAGTATAGAAGTTAGATTCTACTTCTGCATTACCGACACCAGAGAGGTGACTCCACTATCTGGGCTAGATTATCGATCCATCAACTCATGGACCGGGGGCTGACGGCTTTACTTCCCTTCCAAAGAAAGACATAACCACAATTTTTTTCACCTCAGAAAAATCTCATCGACCTCGGCTGGGATTGAACTCAGACCAACTGGAATGAGTGGCGATCACGCTTACCACTCAACCACCGGCGCTGTTCAAATAGTTTTAGAAGACAGTTGAAAGTAAAAAGAGTAAAAGACTGCGTTTCTCTTATTGACAATTTCCATGTGATGCCTGTTGATATCGGAACATCGAAGCCTCGTTTCAGTACTATATATGCCTTTACTGACTGAATTAATCATTTGCAATAAAAATGTAATTTTTAGTAAAAACAAGAACAGAAATTGTTGACCCGTAGTACTCTTGTATTTTTGAGTATGTAATTTCAATGAACATGTACCATTTGATTAATTAAGCTTGTTTAAACAAAAGACAAACTTACAGCAAGTGAATTACACACATTTACTGTATTTCTCCAACATTATAATATAACTTATTAAAACATTTTGAAAATTTTAGAACATTGGGATATGGCCCACCCCCCTACCCCCCGTCATCATTCCAAAGGTACCCATATTAAGTTTAGTACTACGGAAGCTATAACTGTTAAATATATTGTGTAAAATGTCTCCATCAACTATCGAAATATGTGCGGTTAGATTATTTGGCAGTTCGTATCGTTCGAGTTTTAAACTACACGCTTCAAAGGCATGTATAGAAAGTCTGACGGCACACATACCTGAACAAACAGGTCAGCCTCCCTTAAAAATTCTCAGTGTCAAAAAGAAGAAGCAATCATTACATTTGCCGTACGTGAGTTTGTTACCATTTCAAATTTGAGTTCCTGACACAATATATCCAATGCAAATTTTATGTCGCTCCTGAGAGCTCAACCTACAACCTACTACTAACTCTGTGTAGGTTGGAGAAAAGGAGACAAACAACAACTTTACTGTCGTCATTTGTGTTCACTTATGGTGTTTTTGCTTGACCCCGAAACTGAGTCAGATTCCAACCCCAACCGTTATCAGTTCATACATTTTGACAACAGTTTGTGTTAAAACCAGACTCAGTTTTGCATTTTAGAAAATTTATTTCGAATTACTTTCATAGCGAAAATTAAAATTGCTCGAAATTATTAATATGAGCAGCACAATTAAATTTAAAAAATGGTTGACTTATGAGTCGAACAGTGGTGCTTTGTTGATTACTTCTTAGATTTTTACGGAAGCTTTAAGCTTTTTTTGTTAGTGTATTATGAAGATTTCTTGCTCAGGGTTCTGACGGACTCTTATTCCGAATTCTGATGGAATCCTTCTCAGGAGTTTTGTGGAATCCTCATTGTTCCGTTTTAATTCATCTTACAATTCTCAGAATTCCAATGGAATCCGACTATTCTCACGAAATAATATTCAAAATTCTGGTAGAATCCTCTCAGTTGTTTGACTTCCTTTGGATTCCGACAGAATTCCGCGCAGGATTATGATAAAATAATTTTCAATATCATGATGATTTCCGTTTCAGTATGCTATTCTTCTTAGGATTCTGATGGCATCCCTCCCATAATACTGATGTAAAAGAATTCCATCGAAATACTGAACAGCATTTTGGCTTCGACTATCGTAATTATTTTTCATTATGCTATCGTGTTAAGGTATTCGACCGAATATTTTCCGTGTAGACAATTAAACCAGCAATTCTAAAACAAAAATTCTCCAAAGATTTCTTGGAAATTTCAATAAATTTATAGGTTAAATTGGCAATCGAATCTCGATAAGAAACTAAAAAACCGATGCCAAAAACTCACCTCCCAATCCGGCAGCACTCAGATTGTTCAGCATATTCGCTGAGAAATTTCTTATTGACAGAGCCGACAGCTTGAAGTTTTAGTTACGAGGGAGTGTAGGAATTTCTTCTGTTTCTTCACTGCGAATGACAGATTCCACTGTCGTACACTAATCATCCAATAAATTTAAGGTTTTCCATCTTCACAGATTTTTTAACATTCAACATAACACTCCAGCAGTCAACAGTGGTTCACTAGCGAACAGTCACGCTGCTCAATCCCCTACGTGAATCTCTAGCTGTCGGAAAAAGTCGTTTGCTTAACACATTCAATTACGCATATCCATTTCCGGTAAGCTCTGTTTAATTATGCATCACACTTAAAAACAACGGTCTCAAGATCACCGACTGCACGGAGACGACGACCCGCGTCCAATTTGCACACCCGTACACCCAGATATTCACTTTCACGCTTTTCCACTTTCCTTCCGGCAGAAGCCAATGTGTGTGCGTTCGATGCAGGTATTCACATTCACCTTCAGACCCGAGAAAACTTCAGCTGGCCGAAGAAACCGGAGGGTTCAGCAGAAAAAAAAAGTAGCAAACACTTCTCACGCTCATTAATTAGACTATATTAATTGAATGAGTAAGTAACAAATTTAATTCATTACAGCAGCCGGCGGTGTGAAGCGTCGGGGTAAATTACTTATCAAAACTCTCCGACGACGATGATGGCGCCCCGACGGTGTGGTCTGACCAAACAAGTAACGGCAGTAGTACGGCTCGACGAACAGATCAGTCCGGTCCGGTCTGGTCTGGTCTGATGGGATTTAGTTTCTGTGTTTGATTTGTCCACAGAGAGCCCGGAGAACCCTCGGAAGGGGTGGCAACCGACCCGGAAGAGGAAGGGGCGGTCGTAGTCAAACTACGGTTGAGGACGGGTAAGGAGCCGATGTCAGTAAACGGTCCGAGCCTAGCACGAAGGCAAACGAATCCAGGGGAGTACAAGGCCACCCGCGATAAAACAATACAACAACGCACTCCGAGTGAGATCTGCTTCAGTACTGAACAGCATCCGACGGCAGTGACAGAGCGCAACAGTCGTTATAGCTGTTCTTCCTATGCACAACCGCGACAAAAACCGGTCACGGATACCAGGGGGACGCCTTGTGCTTACAGTGCACATCGATGTGTGTGCGGGACGATGGATCAACCAGATAAAAGCACCGATCTCGCCTTCTTAAAAAGCACACATACACAAAGCAGCCCCTTTCAGTCACGCTTCCACTGCTCATCAATTATTCACAGCCATTCCAGTGGCGAATGTTTTCTCTTTTCCGCCTTAGCGGTGGGCGTGACCAACGGAACCAAAACACAAAATCCATTCGAGTGTCATTTTTTATATTAAAAGCACGTGATTTTAATCAACTTTCGGCAACTGGTAATCATTCCATCGCATTCGAAGCAAAAATATGAACCGATTGTCAAAACTACACAGGAATCAATTAGTCATTGGTGGCACAGTAAGCCAGTTTGCCAATACATGTGTGAGTTGCTTCACAGTCATGGTTGCTCTATTCGCGCCATCTACACAGCATCCTAGCATCGGCAGCATAGTGAATAGCTTCACGCTTCCATCGCAGAACAAGCAACAACTGACAAAAAACCCCGATTGGAAAGGTAGGCGTGGCCTAACGGTAAGCTGTTGCTAGCTCTAGAGCTGGTTGCAGAACTTGGCATGCATTCCTTTCCAGGGCCTGCGCCTATCCGCTCTATCCCGCAGGAATTTCGACTGTGTACTTCATCCATGACTCCCCTGGAAGAGTGTTTGTTTTTTTTTGTCTTATCAGGATGATTGCATTTTTTTGCTTGTGTACACTCGAAAAATGTGCCCCGGAAAGAGAGAAAAATGGATATTTTTCTACCCCAGCCTTTGCTAGAACGTGGAACGATCCATTTCGTTTCGTCTGACACGAGAGTGCTTGAAAGGGAAACGCACGAGATGGGGTGGAAAAGTATTGAAATTACTTTCGTTCAACTGTATTCCTACCAGGAGGAGTGTTGGGAAAATCTGTTCAAGTAAATTTTAATAAATAATTCTGTAATAAGTATTTTTTTTTGAATCAAGCGCCTTCTTTGAATGTTGCTGCATTATAACGTAAAACTCCCCGATACAGAAATGTTCATTCAATCTTTAGTAGGATTATTCATTTTCATTCCATGGTTAGCGTGGTGGTTGCCTTTGAAACCAGCCAACCTGTCGTGGAAAACCCCCTCTGAACGCCCCACAACCGAAGTTTTGAATATGAATTTCACCGGTATTCGCTTTCGTACTGACCTGACTTGAGTAATGATATCTCTTCCCGTACTGGCGATGGAAGTTATCCATTTAATTTTGCATTTTGTAGCTTTTGCTCAAGCTGATACCTGCTGTTGTTTTTTGTGTGGTAGGAATCCTCTAGAGCGGAAACATGTATGCTGAATTAGCCTGTACAGTATTCACTTTGTTATCATATCCTTTGAACAGGGAATATTTTTTCAACGAGTTTTGGTTTTAAAAAATGTTTACAGTTTATTAAATTCTTGTGTCTGCTTTTTCTCGTAAAGGATACGTTCGATTCTCTCAATACCCATTCCATAGCGGTCCAAAATGTGAATTTGGCAGGAATTTCTACTTTTTACTAAATCCGAATAACTTAGCCTTACAACATGTTTTGGAAAGTTGTTGTACGTTAAAGGCCGTTCGTTTAAATAGCTAGTTTTAGTTTTAGCAAGATCTAAAATTGAACTTTTGAACAATAAAAAATAAAGCTTGATTGTCTTCAAAGAAGCTGCAGAAGAACACATTTTATACAAATTTTTTTAGAGGGGTCAGCCAGGGCAATTTCCCTGGGGCCCGGGTCATATTTGAGGACCCGCGTTTTTACCCGGTGGATGGACGAATTCGGCCACATATTCATAGAAGTGAAATAAAATAGCAATAGTAATTTCTTTGTAATCATTCACTTTATTAAATTGTTATATAATAAAAGTACAAAAAAATTAAAACTTTATTTAATAGTTGACATTTGTCAAAATAAACGTTCTTAAAGAAGGTTAAAAAAACGAATTTTATAACTTGAGTCGACGGAATACACTACAAAATATTGTGAAGCCAATTTAAAGCATTTCCGAAGAAAGTAATAGAGCATCAAACAGGAATGCGAGCACACGGACAAATGCTTCCGTTCTCTTCTAGGTTCGCTTCTTTGCTGGTGGTGCCAGCTGTTGGTTTGGAGACACTGGGCGGAATTGTTTGCTGAGTGAATATTTGTTCCTGCCAGATCCGTAAATATTGGTTTTGTAGCCGTTTGTAGTTTGGCATAATATAACGGTGTTCTATTTATGGTTATAGTTGGTGGGATTTCCTTAGCTGCTTTTGCGCAAAGTTTTCCGTGGTGCAGCGTCTGTTTGCAGAATTCGCGCATAGGAATCTACCATGGGTGATGAAACGTCCCATTTTCGGTGGATGCGTATAAAATGGTTACGTATGAAGGAGTTGGTTTGTAAGCAAGCATTCTCACCACAAGAACAACGTTAGGTACACCCGGGAAAATGCGAAGTTACAGCTATCATGGAAGCCACTTCTCCGTATCTTGACATAAATTTGTTAATCACGGTATCAGGGGTACGATGAGGTATTCATGTAAGCGCATCTCTCTGGAGCCCTTGCCTACGTATACGGGGATAATGTAGTTAACGTGGCACCTTTCGTTCGTGTACTGCGAGTTTTCCACGAAAGAAACGACTGTGCTTCTTAATGTTTGATATGTTGCATTTTAAGGGCGGTAAAGTCTCTCAGATTGAGTATAATCTGCACGTTAAGTAATTGTTTCACTTCTCGAGTAGCTGGTCTTATAGGACATTTCCAAAACTCAATGGTAACACAATTCGTCTAAATTGTATCTATAGCAGAATGATTTTTAGTTTCTACTGTGGGTGAGATGAGAAGGCAGGCTGACCTTAGTTAACCGGTGATTAAAATGGTTAATTTTTAATTTTTGTATTTTTATAACACGTTCAAGGACTTTTTCCCCTAAAAATGCATTGTGTTGAGATAGATTTATTTATTTATTTATTGATTTTCCATCTGACCTACATGGTTTACATGAAATATGGAATGAGGAAAAGCCCATTTGCAGTTAGTGTGACACCCTCCAAATGCGCGCAAAAACCTCATTATCTTTTCACATATACACAATAAACAATATTTCACGTTAAATTACATTACATTAATTAATTAATAATATATCTAACAAATCGAAATCTAATGCACTAAGTCAACCGTTTAAGCTTATTTCTAAAAATATCACATGATACAGAGAAGTCAAAAAAATCATACACACCATTAAAAACACTACACATCGCCCTTACGGGTTCGTTCTGTCCATAATCAGTACTTTGGTAGTCGAGTCTTAGAAAATCCCACGAGCTTCTAGGGGGTACGTTTACATTTATCTGTGAAAGTATATTTGGGGCATCTATTTCACCTGTTAGAACTTTTCCTAAAAGACTGCTCTGGAGATATTTCGTCTTTTTGAAAGGGTGTCCATATCAAGCTAACGACAACGATCAATGTAAGGTGGTAGCTCTATCGGGTAGCGCCATGGCAGAGATTTCAGAGTAAATCGGAGAAATGTAGCTTGTATAGATTCAATCCTGTTAATCCAGATACTCGCATACAGACACCAGATGATAGCTGAAGCTTCCAGGACAGAGCGAACGAGAGAGAAATACCGTGCTCTCAGGCAATATGTACCAGTAAACTCTTTGGTTATTCTGATGATAAAACCAAGGTTCCTTGTTGGTTTTACGCGTGAAAGAAATTACTGAGCATTTGGATACACTGAGAGTCAACCGGTTTCGAGCACACCAGTTACAAAACTCATCTAGTTGTCGCTGTAGTTCGATGCAGTCCAATTCAGATCGCAAAATGAGGAACAGTTTAAAGTTTAACGTCAAGGATATAACAAACGTCATTGAAGAATAAGGAGAACAGCAAGGGTCCGAGATTACTACCCTGGGGTACACCTGATAAATTTATGAAGTTATGTGATTCAGTTTGACAGATACGGTACGGCCAACAAGGTATGACTACAGCCACTTAGTGAAGTTGAGTGAGGCACCCAGCCTTTCTATTTTTGCCATTAGGAGCGAGTGATCAACACGATCGAACGCTGCTTTAAGGTCAGTGTAAATAGTATCTACTTGTGCTCTGTCTTCCATACTTTTAATACTATTTGAAGTGAACTGTGCTAAGTTCGTTGATGTTGATCTACCTGGGAAGAACCTGATCTGTCGATATATATGTTTTGGCTTCCCGGAACAACACATTGCTTACTAGAATTTCGAACAGCTTAGACCCCGCACAGAGAGAGGCCATGCCTCGATAATTTGCTATGTCTTGCTTATCACCTTTTTTACAGACAGGAAACATAACTGACTTTTTCCAACACAGAGGAAACGCCCCTTGCGTCAACGATTGATTAACGATCAGTTTTAGAGGAGCAGAAAGGGCTCTAGCGCATCTTTTTAAAATAATGACAGGAATCCCATCTGGACCAGCCGATGTTGAGGATTTCATTTTTTCAATGGCAGCAACAATATCTTCTTCGGAAAATGGATGCTACCTAGATTCATCACGTCACTGGGAACATCGCGTAGTCCGATTTCAATCTGTGTTGGAGTAGTCGGAACTGTTTCAAAAGCACTCGAAAAATGCTTTGCTAACAGATTACAAATGCCACGAGTCGTATTAGAACTTTCATTAGCTAAAGTCATACTGGATACGCTCTCCTTGCGCTTCCCGTTGACAAAAGACCACAAACGTTTGGGTTTCGCTCAAGGTCAGATTGAATTTGTAACACGTGCCGAGAATAGAGGAAGCGGTTATAAGCCTTGTAATTGTTGCTGGCGTACATGAATTCACGCTTTGTATTGGGATTCCGTCGATTGGTACAGTGACGAAGCGCGGCTGCTCTCAGTTGTTTAAGTTCTCGGAGTCGTCGATTGGACCAAAGTAGTTTCTGTCTAGGACGCGGTGCTGGGACATATATTTCAAACAGTTGTGTCAGTATCAACGAAAATATTTCTAAATGCGTGTGATGTCTATAGGAACCCAATTCTAATGCGCGAAATCAAATCAGTTCAGTTCATCCAACAGCAGCAGTACTTGGTTGCCAACTGTACTCGCAGTTGTATAATTTGCATCTGATTACTGCGCTCTGTGTCTCTATTGTTGTCCTACGTATTCTCACAGTATATAAAAACCGGCTTCTTCGTTAGACATATCACATTGTTTATTTATAAAATCTACGATTAGAAACGGCTTTCTTGGCTTCAATATGAAATAAACTCATGTAAATTAAAAATCTTTTTGATTTAATAACTTTGAACGAGAATTTCGAGCTGCATCTGCTACTTTCTCATCTTGCTTATAACAAAAGCTAAAAACTGCTCCAATGCTACTAGCATTTTTTTCCATTTTTAATTTAGACTATGTTAGTCACATTTTCTTTTTTAAATTTTAACGACAATCAATTAGCTAGAGATTACTGGGTAGGGTTGTCACGGTAAAGATGGACACGTCTATCTATACCAGGACACATGCCAGTGAACTCGGGTGATTCGTAGTTATGCTGCCTAAGCTCGACCCACATTAGCAGAAGACAAAGATTACGCCCGTATGCTATTAAGCCTGTTCTAATGACCCTGCCACTTCTAGTTTTTCAATCTGCTTACTTCACATCTTTGCTCTCACTTGAGTACTATGGCTCTAATTTTCATAACTTTCCCTACCCAGTAATCTCTAGCTAATTGAATGTCATTAAGAAAGCTACTCCGTGTGTCTGAATTTTTAAATCACTGCTAATTTTTAAAAATCGGCGAAATTAAATACATTTTTTCCATCAAAATAGAAATTCATAATGTATTTTGCGATGCGTGTACGACGTCAAAACCCTACAAAAAACTACCCCTACATTCAGCAAAACTTCAAACAAAGTGAATAGGCGTAGGACGTTTGTTAAACTAACTAACGAGGGAGTGCAAAGTTGAAGCAAAAATGAAAATTAAATGCATTTTTTATAATTTGATGCAAATTTGTTATACATTCCTAGAGTAATCGGCCCCTAGGTTCCTATTCACTATGTCGAAAAAAATGAGTGACTATTATAAGCAGAAAGTGGACTACACTCAGGTTTTTTACGCGGTTATTTTTGCGCGGTTTTTTTCGAGGTGTTTTATGCGCATTTTCCAATTAACGCGGATTTTCCAATTCACGCGGTTTTTTTTACGCGGATTTTCCAATTAACGCGGTTTTTGCAAAAATATTCTAAGTCTTTTTAAATTCAAAAGACTGACTTTTTTCTGAAAAAAAATCTAAGTCCTTTTAAATGCAAAGAACTAAGAAGAATTTTAGCAGTTTTTATTTTGCTCGGATTTCGCAATTAACACGGTTTTTGCAAAAACTATTCCTTTTGAATGCCATCTTGGATTTCAAAATGGCGCCAAACATAAATTTCTGGCACCTACTCTTCAAGACCATTCCGAGAATATGCATATTGATTGGATTATAGCGAATTTCGCTAAACCGGAAGTCACCATCTTGGATTTCAAAATGGCGTCAAAATCAATTTCTGGCACCTACCCGTCAAGTCCATTCCGAAAATTCCCAAATTGTTGAGGTGCGGGCCATAAGGAGCCTTCCAGACCCGTATCTTCCATCTTTCCGAAAATCAGTTTTTTGCATTCAAAAGGACTTATTTTTTGCGAAAACCGCGTTAATTGCGAAATCTGCGAAATTAAAAACTGCCAAATTGCATTTAAAAGGACTTAGATTTTTTTTTAGAAAAAGTCTAAGTCTTTTGCATTCAAAAGAATATTTTTGCAAAAACCGTGTTAATTGCGAAATCCGTGCAAAAAAAAAACTTCCAAAAATATTCTGTCTTTTGCTGAGAGTTTTTTTACGCAGATTTTCGAATAAACGCGGTTTTTTTACGCGGATTTTCCAATTACGCGGTTTTTATTACGCGGATTTTCCAATTAACGCGGCTTTTTCGCGATTTTTTACGCGGTACGTATTCCCCGCGTAAAAAAATCTGGGTGTATACTGTAAAGAAATAAAAAAATAGTACCTCTCTACTGAATCAAAATCACATAGCATTTCACTGCTCATGATGGCCCTATCAATCGACAGGAAATTATTGGTTGCGTTGCCTGGAGTTGTTCAGTTTGTCTACATCTTTATCGTACACTGAAGAGGGATTCCATGAGAAACCGGTCGACCGCAAAATATGACCATCGTCGATTCGAACGAAACTTTGCAGCTGTGTTCGCTGTATGAATCTCCATGATATTCTCTGGCAATTGGAATATTTTGATACAAGACTAATTTTTCAAAAAGGCGTAAACGTTTCTACGTGCATGAATTTGAACACTACGTTTCTACGTGCATTGAGAACAAGTTACAGGGAATGAATACTTCTGTCCGAAAAAATATACACTGAAAAAAATGTGTCATTTTTCAAAAAAACAAAAATTTATGATAAAAATTTAAATTGCGAAAAAACCCATTTTTTGAAATTTTTTATATTTTGTTACCAAAAACCTAAAGAGAAAAGAAACATTTTGATTGTGATTACATGATGGAGAAAAAATCGGTAAAAAAGTTTTTCTAACAATAACTTCGTACATGTTTTTAAATTTCATACTAATTGACAAACAAAATTGTAATTTTATTACAGAATATAATTCTAAGCACCATTTAAAATCAAAATGTATTTAACAAAAATCTTCCAAAATGCGATAGTTTTCGAGATATTTGAAATTTTGCTACTTCAAAAACAATTAATTAGTGTAATTATGCTCTTTTTAAAAGTTATTCGCGTTACCCCATTAAAAAATGTCAAAAATTTAATGTTTATTGTTTTAAAGACGTAAAAGCAACCTTTTTAGTGTATTTGGATCATGGAGAAGCTTTCAATAAAAAAGTTTTCCTAACAACAACTTTTGACATTTTTTTATAATTCTTATTATTTGCAGTCAAAAATACAATTTTCTTTTTGAATATGATTCTAAACGCCATTTTAAATCGAAATGCTCTTAACAAAAATTTTCTAAAATGTAGTAGTTCTCGAGATATTTTAACTTTTGTTTTAACAACACAATTATTTTGTTTTATTACGACTTTTTCATAAGTTAGTCGCGTTTCTCCTTCAACAATAATAGGTTTTCAAAAGGCCCGTAAACTTTCGTGCAACTTTCTCTACACGAATTAATTGTTTTTGGAGGAGCAAAATTTCAAATATCTCGGAAACTATCGCATTTTGGAAGATTTTTGTTAAATGCATCTTGATTTTAAATGGTGCTTAGAATTATATTCTGTAATAGAATTACAATTTTGTATGTCTATTAGTATGAAATTTAAAAACATGTATGAAGTTATTGTTAGGAAAACTTTTTTACCGATTTTTTCTCCATCATGCAATCACAATCAAAATGTTTCTTTTTTCTTTAGGTTTTTGGTAACAAAATATAAAAAAATTAAAAAATAGGTTTTTTCGCAATTTAAATTTTTATTATAAGTTTTTGTTTTTTTTTTGAAAAATGACACAACATTTTTTTCAGTGTATATTTTTTTCAGACAGAAGTATTCATTCCCTGTAACTCGTTCTCAGATAGTTTTGCTGTATAAAATACAGTAATCGAACAAAAAAATTTTGAAATTTTTACTCTTTTTTCACGTAATATTCAATTTACGTAACTTTTTTTACGAACTAAATTCGAAATAAAGAACTCTTTTTGGAAAGTTCGTAAGAGTTCGTACATTACGGCATGAAGTTTTATACTTATGTATTCTTAGTTAATTGTTACTAATATAATTTGGGTATTTTCGGAATGGGGTTGACGAGTGCATGACGGAAATCGATGTCTTGAGCCGTTTTGGAATCCAATATGGCGACTTCCGGTTTAGATAAATTTTTTATGACCTCAACAATATGGGTATTTTCGGGATAGGGTTGACGAGTGGATAACGAAAATAGAACCCATATTGTTTGTTATCAAGAAAGGTTCAAATTGTCCATTTTTGGCATCTACTCGGCAAGCCCATTCCAAAAATATCCATATTGTTAGCGTTATCAAGAATATTGCTCAACCGGAAGTCGCCATCTTGAATTTCAAACCGGTTCCAATTGTCCATTTTCAGCATCTACTTATCAAGACCGTACCAAAAATACCCATATTGTTGGGGTTATCCAGAATATTGCTCAACGAACGAATATTAATAAGAATGTGAAGCAAACTTTTTTTACGAACTAAATCCCAAATAACGAACACTTTTTTTACGGTTATGCTTTTCTGATGTATATGGAAAAGCCTTCTGCCTTGCCAAAAACTCGAGCTTGTGTCTGTGCGATCAGCTCTGCAACTCATTTATTGATGAGGACTAGCTGAAATTGCACAGAGAACCAATACTAATGCCTAGGGATAACAAATGTTTCTTCAATGTACAACGCCTGTTAATCACAAGTTATTTAGAGTTCAATATCGGCGTCGATCAGGCCCTAACTATGACTATTGGAAAGGGAAGGAATATTAGTCTGACACTTAGTATTTCTAGAGGCCTTAACCCTCCGGCACTCGCGCGAATGGCTCTCCGAATGAGCAGCAGTTTTGAAAGGTGTTGCACAAAATACAACGGCGCGAGTGCCGGAGGGTTAAATACTACTGCTTACTCTACCAGTGTCACCGGAGAAAGTAGAGATAGGGATTTAATTAAAAAATTATAACGCGATTCAAAATTTTAGTTATTGAGCTTCCGGCCACCAGCGAACAGATTCGATATCTAAAAACACGTTTCATGAAACTCGTTGTGACGAATAGTAAGAAAATGTCTAGTAACATACTCAATTCACATACTATTGTTACAGAAGTCAAATTAGCGGAAGCAAAAGCATCAAATAATCTACATGAAAAAATTACTAACAGTATTAAACAACCAAAGGCTTCGACTAAAAATCTATCGCTTGTATTCGCGACAAGAATGAATAATAATTTTGAACGACTCAAAATAAACATTAACTGTACTGAAAACCTTCTTTTGTATGACTATTACCACTTGAAAAAGAAGCAAGAAATTTTATTACGAATAGATAGAATGAAAAAATGTTTAAAAGATGTACAGGAGTACAGTTCTGCTTTTGTCGTTTCTTACGACATAGGAGCAGGAACTCAGCGAATTTGGTCAGGATAGCCTTCTGTTACAATTTCTTAAGCGAGCCGTACAAATTAGGTAAATAACACTTTAAACAGAAGATACATTTTTCAGTAGAATTTGTCGTTGTAATATTGGTTTTGCAAAAATAAAATGACGAAAATATCATTGATGAAAAAACCAAAGCACAGTTATGAAAATTGGCTTTCTTGAGTGAAATCTATAGGCATTTATGAGACAAATTTAGCGTGAATTTCCTACTGAATAAATCTTAGAAATTGCTATCTTTTTTTTAGTCTATCGATGTTGATAATTATTAGTGTATCAATGCAAGAACAGTCTTTGTCGACCTGCAAAGAACAAAATGCCAACTTGGTATCATCTCTTAACTGGCTGACCTTTATTGGATCTTAGTAACTATGTTGAGAATGTGCAGCAGAATAATGGTGAAATGAAGATCTACTTTGGCTCATGCTTGTAGTTTGCTAAATTCTTCATTAATCATATGAAAATTGACTCCAACATGGCAATATAGATCGCCTCGGTAACAAAGCTCAAATGTTCCTAATTTGACCGAAATTTACATTTCGTGGAACGAAAATTAATGAAATCTAGTATAGACAGTAAGTTTACAAAAATTCTAAGTGACTGACGAGTTTCTTCCAAGTTTAGTAGCAAATCAGGAATCACAAGGTTGTGTAGGCTTCTGAAAATAATGAAGTAAATTAATTAATTTTTGTAACCCATGCGGATTTCAGTGATTTTTAAACCACTACGTAAAACAACGGTGCCTTTTTTCAAGTTTTCATAAAATACTCCATAGAGTTGCTTTTGATTCACTCTACACTCCAGTAGCAAGCAATGTTTCTTAGAAATCAAACAGTGAACCAGAAACTACTTCGTAGCAAATCTAATTTCCAATTCGTACAGTTCAAATGAATTCCTAAAATCGAATTGGCATCGTTGGCCGACTGATTGATGATACCGCAACATGGAACCATATATTAGAAAGCCACTCGATCATTCAGTGCGTGACAATGCCATGGTGACAATCATTCACCTACCTGCCTATACGCCCAAACGCTACTTAGCAGAGCCTACAACATGCACCGATTGCAATTCGAAGCTATAAATCATATTCCAAAATATGTCAATTTCGAAAAATTACCAGAGCACCGTTCACCATAGTAACAAATCAATTGATATTGATGTTGCAGTTCGGCTTAACTCTACCGACTGCTGTGTCTGGAATGGCAAATAAAAATCCTATTTCCAATCATCGAATTCGAGCTCTCTGCAGCCAACATCCAGCGGAATGCGGATCTAAACTGCATCAGCAGCGAGTCATCCCAGCATAAAGGGAATGGCGGCTCAATTTATTTCCCATTTGCATTCGCGTCTACCGTGTCCGTGTGTCATGTAGTGGTGGGTGTCGATACAATGCGCGCGGCTGTGTATTCAAATCCCCCAAAGTTCTGAACGGGCATCAAGATGGCATGGAAAAGCATAAAGAACAGGACGATACCGACGACGGCGACTACGACAACGACGATGACGGCAAGGACCATTCGTAAATCGTTCGGGACTTAGTTTTACCGCCATACGTATCTGCAGCAATAGGAGACAGCATTAGCGCCCAGGGCGAACGGCAATCGCGGCGCGAGGTTACACCACGTTCAGTCGCGAGGATTTGCTCGCGATGATCCGAAAATTCCACTGCAAAGTAAAAGGCATTTGCTGTGCAGAGATTTTACGAAAAGTTAGTCAAATCGTGTATTGCGCATTTAATTCGTTATATAGCCATACTAAATGGTTTAATGGGATGCCGTAGTTTGGAACCCATAATATTAAGCGGTATCAATTGAATTGAATAAAATAACCAATGTAGATGTGAGATTTGAAATACTTGCAAATATATTAACTACTCTTACAAATAACTCCCGGAGTCAGAAACTGATCAGAAGGATTTTCGGATAAATAAAAATTAAATTTTTGTCTAGAACTAGAAAAAAAGCATAAGATTTTTTTAAGATTAGGACCATTAATTTCCTATAGATTTTTTACATTTAAAACAGCTCATTTAAAAAATTGTGAACTATTGTTTTCTAGCCAGAAAATAAACCAGTTTTTTTTATCAAACCCCCGCCATGTCGTTTATAATTTTCGTTTATAGTACACAGCTATAATACTTGGTTAACGCAAGTTAAGCTTCAAACATGTGGACGAAATAGACAGAGAAAGGATTGCCGAAGCTGGTACAAGGAAATACGGCAAAAATTCAGTTTTCTATTAAACACGCTGAGAAAAGATATTATTTCTAGAGCAGGAATCGAAACGGCGATCTGTCATTCTCTAGTTGAGTGTGTTAACCATTGCACCATCGAGGAACATCGTCACCGCAGATTCGATTCATGCTCATGGCCTAGTAACAATTGTGGTTTTATGATAGTTTTACAGCCACTGATGAAACTTAGCATTTGTAGCGTGCTATAAATCTTCAATTGTTACTTGAGATCTTTTCTCCGCTTGTCTAATGAAAAGATAAAGGACGATTCAGACGATACATCAACTTCCGTCAACGTCAACGGAACGTCACCGTTCCGTCAGGATAAGTTATGTGCAGTTAAATGGAGACATTCACACACAACATTAACGGCACGGAACGTTTTGACGTACGGCACGTGTGAACGGGCACAAGAGAAAAGTATTAAACTTATCCTGACGGAACGGTGACGTTCCGTTGACGTTGACGGAAGCTGATGTATCGTCTGAATCGGGCTTAAATTTTCACCGTTTCTCCTTCTCATCGGTTCATTCTTTCTCTAACCCGTTTTCCTTTACTTATTAGAATTGTAATAAGCGTCGGAGAGTACAAAATAAGCTCTAACAATTTGAGGAAAATTCCAACGCAGAAACCGGCAACACTGACCTGCAAAAGTAACGCGTCAGCGTCGCATGCAAGAGGGCGACAGTGAAGCGTCGCGTCAATAAGAGACAGACTTGACGTCAGTTGAATAATGTCATCAAACTGTCAGCCAGCGACTAGACCACGTTGCTTATGGCAGTTCTTTTCCTCATTGAAGCTCAGCGTGGACGGCAGCAAATTGTTGAAACTGAAAATTAAATATTTGAAAGTAGAGTATAGTAGAGTACAGTAAAGATTGGAATGTGAAGTTAGGAGTAAAGAATAGAATTAAATAGAAGAATCCTTGAAATAGGTAAAGAAAAGAGTGAGTTGATTAACACAAAAGGAAACAAATTGTATAATTATTATAATTGTTTAGGCAGTAGGATTTGATCAATAGCTCGAAAGTTACAGCGCTTCCAAGCGCGCTTCGTCTACCAAGAGCAGTGGTAATTCGAAATCTTAAACTCGAGTATCTCGAAATGTCATTTTACTAAAAATGGTTTTTCCGTGATCACGATTACCGAAAATCTACTCAATCAATTTTATTAATTTTTTTTCAATTGATTGTAATTAATTTTTCTCGTACTTAAACGATTCTTTTTTATGCATAAATTTTTGTTTCATGAATAAGATTTTTTTAGTACAATTTTTAGAGCTTAAAACAGCGATCTTTTACTAAAAACGTTGTCGAATGCAGGAAAAAACTATTATTTGTTCAACTAATCGTTGAGGTATGAGGAATTCTCATATACTAAAGAAATTTTTTGAGTTTTGGAATTTTAGATAATCTATTGGCCTTCAATCGTGATCACCGCAAACCTCTTAAATAAAAAAGGGTTTCGGGGAAAAAGCCATAACTCCGCCAAATATCAATATATTTTTATAAACTAATGCTTGTTTATTTGACTGAAAAATGTACTACCAAAATACTATAAGTGTTTTGACAATTCGCGAGAGGGATCGGGGACCGGTAAGTAATTACCTTCAGTTATGTCAGCACGAAGAATAAGTGTTTTGCTGTCATGTTCATTGGTTAGCTTTCAATTCTATTGATCTATTGATGGCATTTGGTCCTTAGACCGGCAACGACTGGGTGCTATCAGCCTTCTGCCTATAGTAGCAGAATGAGAGGGTGCGAACAGATCTAGCGGAGAAAACAATACCGTAAAAATGAATAGTTGTTGGGAAATCAGCTCCAATAAGACTTTAATTTGACTAGTATCGATGATCGCGGGTCAATACGTACTGAAAATTCGCCGCGTCTGTTTTAATGAATCTAATTTCAAGTTCCGTTAATGGTAACAAGCCCGTGCATCAGGTTAACGATCCTCTGTATTTCCCTTTAATGTTCGATATAATCGTTCGTATACGTGTATTTCACAAACAATCCGATTTTAGAAATAGGAAATACTTTCGTTGATTTATAACATCTCAAGCTATCCTCTTTGTTTGTATAACGTGTAATCACTCGGTAGTTTGCAACCCAAAAAATATATCGTGGAGAATGTATAGCGAAATTAGTCTAAATAATGTCGCAATAAATAGTGATCCGGCCCATTACGCAGATAAGATTAGCTTTTCCAGGCAATACTACCACCATCGGCTGTGTGGAGTTGAAATTGCTTTTGTTTAGAAAACATAGGATACTCTCGGTAGCCGGCTAACCAGAGTTTAAATAGAACCAAAAACTAAACAAGATCTTCTTTTTTGAGCGATTGTGTTCTCGAAAACTTAATAAACTACTACCTAATAAACTATGTACAGGTCACATCGCTTGCATGGAGCGAATCCTAGAACACCAACTTCGCGACACCTATGAAAGGGTCTGATGAACCTTCTGTATAAGATTCCTCATTTTATTCAAACGATCGCTGGGTAAAATCAGCACCGACACGATAGGCACCACGAAAAAAAATCGTCGCGTGATTGAATATTATTAAGAAATATAAGCAGTGCTCCTTATAGCCGGCTATCCGGAGTTCAAGTTGCTTATTTTGCTAATCGTATTAATACAACAAATGATAAATTTCCCAAATTCTCGGCAGCCGGCTGCCCAGAGCAATTATTACATGATAACGCTATTGGCACACTTACTAACAACTCTCCCATTTCCGTGATACATGTGGAGATGCAGAGGATTCCTCGGGGTCTAGTAACAACATGTATCGGACTAACATTCCTTCCATTCCCAGAAGATCTGCATTCGGACGTGGCCGGCATCGGTATTGATCAGCATGCAGGGATCAGAATAGATTGTACAATGTGGCTCATCATGTTATTCCCAAGCATGTTGTTCCAATGAACATTTTGCAACCTAATTTGGTTCTGGTCAATAACGGAGTAGCAACTACGGGCGATCTCTTATGCTTATGCTTATGCTTATGCAGGCCCGATGAGAGGGGGGGTCAGCCGGGGCAATTGCCCCGGGGCCCGGATCGTATTTAGGGGCCCGCGGTTTTACCCGGAAGATGGGCGAAAATGTATTCACAAAAGAGCAATAAAAATGGTGATTTCTTTGTAATTATTCATTTTATTAAATAGTCATATAATGAAAGCGGAAAAAATCGAAAGACATTTTAATTTAATAACTTGAGAGTTCGAACTCCTGTTGTGGATACCAGAACTTTATTTGATATTTGACTTTTTTTTAAAAAACAAACTTTCGTAAGGGAGTTGTCTACTTTATGTACTAGATCAAAAAAGCCGAGTTTTATTGTTTGAATCAACGGAATACGCGCCGAACAGGAATGCAAGCGCACGGACGTATCCGTCCTCTTCTGCGTTCGATTCTTTGTTGGTGGTACCGGTTGTTGATTTGGAGATACTGAGAACGATTTTTATTGAATGAATTTTTGTTCCTGTAAGACCCGTAAATCTTGGTTTTGAAGCTTTTTGTGGGTTGCCACAAGGAAAGTATCTATTGTATACGGTTATAGTGGGCGGACTTTTCTAAGCTACTTCTGTGCAATGTTTTCCGTGGTGCAGTGTCTTTTTGCAGAATTTGCGCATATGAATTTGCCCTGCGTTCATAACCAATGTTGTCTGATGAGAGGTTACATTTTTTTTATTAATAGCCCGCCTCTTACCCCCACACCAAAAGCTCACAAACGGAGCCCCCTGGAAGTGGACACATCAGTTCTCAGCGTACAAAAAAAGGTCAGCACAACAAAACAAAGTTACGAATCGCGGAAACGCTGAGAACAAAAGAAAAGAAAAGATGGGTGGGTAATGTCAGAGACATAACCGGAGTGAAGTAGAATACACTTTAGACCGGTAAATTCTGATCTGGAATAAGCAATTTCTATGCAATTTTGTCGACTTTAACACATTCATAGTTTATTTGGAGTATTTTTGGAATTATCAAGTTGACAATTTGCAACATTCTTTGAAAATATTGTTGAACTTTTATGAATGAAGGCACGCAAACGAGCGTTTGACCGTCGTCCTACTACCAGCATCAGAGAAGTAGCAGATCAGCATTTTTCGCTACATGACCTGTACCAAACAAACCGCTGGTAAGTCCACCGGAGGAAAGGCTCCCCGCAAGCAGTTGGCAACAGCCCCCTGGCAACCCTATACCATCATATGGAGTTTGACAGCGACCGACATATATGGGGCGTTATAGCTATAAAGCCCCAAACAAAGAATTATGTTCGGCACTATGCTCGATATTCAAGCATTCCACACGACGTTTTGCATCTGGTGGGATGATTTAATAATTTAATTTAGTCGACATTTTGTAACTAAATACAGCTTCTAATCATTCGGTTCAAAATCAATGTTTTGCATTTCATGGCAGTGATGCTGGCTGTACAGAGACGTCGTCCTTGACAGGGGCTGGTTGGCAACGAAGGCCGTGTAAAAGTGCCCCAGTCACGGTTGGCGTTAAGAGCCTCATCGCTACCGAACAGAAACAGTCGCCCTGCGAAAAATTCACAGCTATCAGAAATCGAGCGGGCCTAAATTGTGACCCAAAATAAACCACAAACCAACAAGTTGTTTGCAGGACCAGCCAATTATAAAGTATTATTATTATAAATGAAATTTTCCATTGCCTTACAACCTCCCTCCCCCTTTCCACCCGGCTTGAATAACTATCAATCTTGATGATGCTGTGCGGCGGGGGCACTAGTTTTTATTATGGTGGAAAATTTAGGTTTGCGCGTTTTTCCCAAAAGTTTTTTGGCTGTGCTGTTTTCAAGGAAGTTGTAGTTGAATTCAAAATAAAATAGTTTATTTCTATTGTCAGAGATGGACCTTCCAACGAAAACTAGTTTGGCTCGCTTGGAATCGAATTGTATGGACCAACCACTGCTTTCACAAAATCTGTTATTTTCAGTAATTGAACATTCTACATTTTTGTAAATTGAATCATTACACTAACCTGTCTACAAATCACACAAATAACTTTTTTATTTTGTGCCATTCTACTTGAAAACGAAGATATTGTTCACAAGTGGCTCACTTACCATCCAACGCTCTTGGCAAGCCACTTTCTGATGCTTGTAATAAAATTTCAATTCGATTCTTTGTCGATAAATTGATGGCCCTGAAAAGCGCCTGTTGTTTGGACAGTGTTCGGAATTTACTTGGAGCTGGTGTATATGGTAACAGTTTTGGTGCCATCTGGGACGGCGTGCTTGGCCAACTCTTCTGACAGCAGCAAACGGACGGCGGTTTGAATTTTGCGGGAGATGCTGCAAACGAACTGCTGCATGCTGATGCTGCAAACGAACTGATCGTGAACAACAGCATGCTGAGTTTTTATACCTGACTACAGCACAATGTAAGCTCGTCCTTTTTTGTGTTGTCCTCAATATGTGTTCTTCGTAGCTCCACCCCTTTGTTGCTCGACCACATATTTTTGATAAAGAACAAATTTGAAATTGTGTTTCCAATACGGAGGTTATCGAACACTCAGGGTAAAAAGAGTAATCTAATACGAATAATTGAAACCATTTTTGAATGCGCCTAGTAAACACGAAACTGTAAACAAACACACAAATGATAACTTTTAATTTTGTGTCATTCTACGTGAAATCTACGATATTGTTCACAAGTAGCTCACTTGCCATCGAACGCTCTTGCCAAGCTACTTTCGGATGCTTGTAATAACAAAATTTCAATTCGATTCTTTGTTGATAAATGGCCCGTACCAAACATACCGCTCGTAAGTCCACCGGAGGAAAGCCTCCCCGCAAGCAGTAAGCAACGAAGGCCGTGTGAAAGTGCCCCAGTCACGGTTGGCGTTAGGAATCCTCATCACTACTGAACAGAAACTGTCGCCCTGCGAGATATTCACAGCTATCAGCAATCGAGCAGGCCTAAATTGTGACCCAAAATAAACCACAAACCAACAAGTTCTTTTCAGGACCAGCCAATTATATTCCAGTAAGATATAAATGAAATTTTCGTTTTCCATTGCCTTACAACCTCTTTCCTCCCGGCTTGAATTACTATCAATCTTGATGATGCTGTGCGGCTGGGCACAGGCAGTTTCCATTATAGTGGAAAATTTAGGTTTGCGCGTTTTTCCCAAAAGTTTTTTAGCTGTGCTGTTTTCAAGGAAGTTGTAGTTGAATTCAAAATAAAATAGCTTACTTCTATTGGCAGAGGTGGACCTTCCAACGAAAACTAGTCTGGTTCGCTTGGAATCGAATTGTATGGACCAACAACTGCTTTCACAAAATCCGTTATTTCAGTAATTGTACATTCCACAGAATTAGTCACAACTATTTCCAATCAGCGCAAAAATCGAAGGTTTTCATTCAATACAACAGAAGATTTTCACGTTTGAAAAAACAGGCAGCATTCTGGCCGAAAATTTTGAAACGGAGCACCTATATCGAAACGTTAGAAAACGTTCGATTTTTGTAAATTGAATCATTACACTAAACTGTCTGTAAATCACAAATAACTTTTGATTTTGTGCCATTCTTGTGAAAGCGACGGTATTGTTCACAAGTGGCTCACTTACCATCCAACGCTCTTGACAAGCTGATGCTTGTAATAACAAAACTTCAATTTCATTCTTTGTCGATACATTGATGGCCCTGAAAAGGGCCTGTTGTTTGGACAGTGTTCGGAATTTACTTGGTGCTGGTGTATATGGTAACAGTTTTGGTGCCATCGAAGACGGCGTGCTTGGCCAACTCTTCTGACAGCAGCAAACGGACGGCGGTTTGAATTTTGCGGGAGATGCTGGAAATGAACTGAGCGTGAGCAACAGCATGCTGAGTTTTTATACCTGACTACAGCACAATGTAAGCTCATCCTTTTTTGTATTGTCCTCAATATGTGTTCGTCGTAGCTCCACCCCTTGGTTGGTCGACCACATATTTTTGATAAAGAACAAAATTGAAATTGTGTTTCCACTACGGAGATTATCGAACACTCAGGGTAAAGAGAGTAATGTAATACGGCACCTTGGTAAAATGTTTGAGAATTGAAACCTTTTTTGCATGCGCCTAGTAAAAATGTTTTCCACTTCACTCCAGATTGTTTCTGACCATATTTGCAATTTGCGTACTGAAATAAATCATAATTTAGGGTTTAACCCAAATAGCTCTCCAAGGAGAAACAGTCCATGACACAGAAAATGCAAACTTATTCTTTGAAATGATTTTGGTGGCCCTGAAAAGGGCCTTTTTTATAATGATACAAGTGAGTTCTACCTTTTCAACTTCAAAATCCATACAAAGTGCGTCCCTGCCGCTTCAGAGTATAGACGACATTCATTGCGGTTTTGCGCTTGGCGTGTTCAGTGTAGGTCACGGCATCTCGGATGACATTTTCCTGCACACCATCAGCATTCGTAGATTAAATCGGAGATGCATTTTACACCACCACGATGAGCCAGACGCCAAATGGCGGATTTTGTGATTCCCTGGATTTTATCACGAAGAACCTTGCGATGACGCTTGATACGGGAACGCAAACATGATACCGCTCATTGTACCGTCCGGACGAACATGTTGCTTGTGTGGTAAGCGAGCACCTACTGATACAAAACAAGCTCGCGTGACCTGTATATATAATATTCCCGTATGTAATGAAACGCTTACATGCCCCTTTTTGACGGCTCTGCGTGGGATATGCTGGCAAATTGCGCATTTTCCTCGCTGTTTCCGAAGGATTTTTTAAAAATCCTAGTTTTGGTTTATTTATAGTAGTCGTACTAATTACGAAATTTAATACGAAATACGTGCACAAATTTACGATCAGATAGTGCAAAAATATTGCGATTTCGTCCAGTAGAACGGAAGATATTCGCATTTCAAACCTGGGAAAATTTCTCAACTGAAATTTTTGAAACGGGACCCCATATTGAAACGTTAGAAGTATTCTACTTCAAAACAATACGAGACCGACAAAACACAAAATTTGACAAGAAGCTACGGCGAGTACCCAGCGGAAAAGAATCCTTTTAAGGGTCCCATCGTAGCTTTGCAGGAAGCTCATAATAATTTAAATTTATTTATTACTAATTGCTAGAAAAAATGCATTTATCAATTGTTTTTATTAAAAAATGTTAACCAATTATAGCTAAAGGAATAAGCTCGATTGGTGGTGAACGAAGTTTATATTAAAAATTCTCCTATTTTATTTTTTTAAATTAGTTTCAATTTTGCTTGGAAACGAGTGCGACATGTTATTTGCTTTAAATCAGTAGGAAGCTGGTTGAATAACTTAGGTCCGATGAAAGAAATGCGTCTTTGACCAAGGTTCGTGTATACTCTGGAGTATAATAAATGATTGGCTTGTCTAGTGCTGTGAGCTCGAATGCCTGTTGTAAATTCTAGATTATTATGAGCAATAGTATTATGCAAAGCATTGTGGATGTATATTATTGTTTGGTGGTTAGTCAACCCAAGCAAAGGTAAAATGTTATGGGCATTATTATTGTATAACAAAATAGTAGGGTACATAAATGTTTTTTTATAAATAATTTTAAGACATCTGTTTTGAAGCGTTTGTAGCTTTTTCAGATTCGAGATACTGGCACGGCCCCACACAGATACAAGGTAGTTCAGCAATGAGTGGATGTGCGCATAATAAAATTTTAGAAGTACATGCTGGGGAACAAAAGAGCATACTTTACGCATAGCCCCACATAACGATGCAACTTTTCTCTCTATAGATGTTATATGCTCAATCCAGGAGAGTGTGGGGTCTAAGTGAAGTCCTAAATATTTGAAGCAGTTAGTTTCCTGAATTACAGACTGTCCCATTCTTGGGTCTGGATGCACGCCTATAGCTCTTCTAGATGAACGAAACAGCATATATTTAGTTTTTGATAGGTTCAAGGAAAGAAGGTTTTCGTTGAAATACGTCGTTAGTGTTTTTAAATCCGATTCAATGTCGCGTACAATATCATGGCAGTTGTTGTTAGGGTAGAACAACGCTGTGTCATCCGCGAAAAGACGAGGAGTCCCTTTTAACCCGAGTCTACCTAGGTCATTGATATACAATAAAAATAACAGTGGCCCAATATTACTGCCTTGAGATTGAGCACCTTCTGTACTTTACGCAAGTTGTTTAATTTCTCGAATAGCTGGTCTTATACAACTTGTCTAGAAACCAATAGCAGTACAACTCGGCTACAGTGTGGCTCTAATTTTTGACGTGTATCTATAGCGGAACGATTTTTAGTTTCGACTATGAGTGAGATGAGAAGGTAGACTGACCTTAATTAACCGGTGATTGAAATGAATATTTTTTGTATATTTGTGTTTTTATAGCACTTTAAAGTATTTTTTTTAAATGCATTGCGTTAAGATAGAACAATAATTTTGGGCCTTGCTAAAGATGTTTATGATATCTATAAGAACCCAATTGTTATGTGCGAAATAAAGAAATCAAATCAGTTCAATTCAGCCACCAGCACCAGCAGTCGGTTGACCGATGTACTCGCATTTGTTTTATTTGTGTCTGATTCTTTATTACTGCGTTCTGTATCTTTATTTTGGTCAGTTACTACATATTCCAACAGTGTATCAAAACCGGCTCTTACACTAACACATCCATTGCTTTCCAAAAAAATAAAATGAAAATTCTGATTAGAAAATTTTCTCGACAAACTTATATAAATATAAAATCTTTTCGATTTTATATTTTTAAACGAGAATGACGAGCTATATCTGCTACCTTCTCATCTTGCTTACAACAAAAGCTAAAAACTGATCCACCGCTACCAGTAGATAAATCTACCCGTGTATCGCTTTGTCTAAACCGCAGAAGCAAAATATCCTGCCCCAACCTACTATGTTGAACATGAACAATAATGAGTGTCGATCAAAGTAGAAAGTGTGTCAAACTATATTCTTGTTTACTTTTCGAGATATGTCCTTAAAATTCACGTGTTGGAGAAGTGGAAAAAATATCAAGTTTACAAATGTAGCTAAAGATGATCAATATCTACACCCTACAATTTCACCATGTTAGACAGCATATTGATTATTCTTTAGACTATTAACCAAGCAGAAGCGTTAGTTCCGCGAAACGAAATATATCGTTGAATGTGGCAACAAGAATTCAGTACCTCTAGCGATAACACAATAGAAGTGCTAATACACGAGTTAGATCCGTGTACCTCTAATAACGTTGTTAACCATTGTGTGCATTTTTAACAGGCCGAAAGGGTATCCGCGTACCCGTAACCATAGCAAGTTTAGCAGAAACAGTTTGATTTGAACAGTTGAATGTATACAATTCCTCTAACCAAAATTCAAATAAATAAGTTTAGAAGGGCCCATCAGTAAATCTAACCTTGGGGCCCGCCGCGGCTCTCGACGGCCCTGTGCTTATGCTTAATATATACTAAATTCGTTACTGATACTTATTGCATGTATCAGGCAACTAGCAGTTGGGAAAATGGATTCTGATATGATTATGCCATTCATTGGTTAAGTTTAAAAAAATACACTGAAGAAAAAAAATCAGTTTGGTCAAGAAAAAGTTTTTTTCAAATAACTTTTTTTCCTTGAAAGCGCCCAACTTGAAATTTTGACGGTAAGTAGGGAACATAATTACCAATCTTGGAACAAAATTTCATCCAAATAAAAAATGGGTTTTTTTTTTGTAAATCGACTTTAAATTTTTAAAATCGATTTTTTTCAGTGTAGGAGTCGATGAAGAATTTTTTCAATATTTTTATTTAAAAATTTGACTAATTTTGTGAAAATTGAAAAAAATTGGTAAAAAAGTGTGTCCCTTTTCAAAAGACAATCTAGATTATTTTTGGAAAAACAAAGTATGCAAAGTGGCTTTTTGTAATAAAGTTCCCATGTACAGAAAGTTTCATTAAAATCTGAGAGGGTGCTGCCAACATTTGTTCGAGTTGGAGCGAAATTCGTCTATACTAACCACCCTTAGATCCCCACACCATCCCACCTTCCTTAGTCCCACTCCTCTCTCATCGCCATCACCTTCAGCTACCAGGTATACCAAAGTAGGCTGCGGAATGTTTCGGTTGAGGATTATTCATCCCTCTCACACACCCGTAAACTCATATTAGCTAGCAGGATGACAACATTGAACTAATGCTGATTGAGCTCATTAAATATTATATCTTTTGTTTCGAATGTTTCAGCGTCTACACGAAGCTCATCAAGTTCGTGGCTGGCGAGCCATTGCATATCGGTTCAAAGTGTATTAAAAATGTAATGGACATTCCCACAATTATATTAAACTAGCTATTGAATCATAGTTTGTATAAATGAGGAAGGTACAATTGCACCACTAGGTAGATTTTATAATAAAAAAATAAATTTTTTTTAAAATAAATCTTATATTTTTCTGATCTTTTTGGCACTCTTTATTCCCTGTAGATGATGTTGATCACCTTGTAATAGTTCGTACTGTTCCTATGTTAACGTTAATTTTTTAGCAATATCGAGAAGAAAAAGTGTCTTGTTTGGTGTCAGGATGTGTACGGCTGGCATAGGATACTTGATAAAAAAGTTATTAAGCAGAAACTAATTGATGCTCTGACGATTAATAAAATATTCATTTTTTATTGCACCTCTGCTGTTGGTTGTCCAATTATATGCAATATTGTTTTGATCTTCTACTAATATGTCTAAATCATTTATCTATACTGTTTGGCCACTTCGCAAGAGTTTGGAGGGATAAATTGAGGCTTCTTTTGTATATAATAAGAGAAAGTTAAACATTTGTATATAATTCGACCGTCAGTAGCAGTGATGCTATGAAAAGTGAAATTTTCATCAATCTTCAGAGCATCAATCGGTTTTGACTTAATAACTTTTTCCACAAGCATCACGTCGCTTTGCGGTCTTCTAGACTTTGTTTCCTTGAAATTTCCTATATAAATCATAGAAATAATCATATATTTATTTTTAGGAGGCAACGGGCGCCTCTATTTTGCAAAAAACGATTTCCTCATGCGAAATCCCATGTAAACTTTAAACCGTGGGCGCAAAAATATAGTTTCATCGATCGAGCTAAAAATTTGCAGAGTTGTTCAAGGAGCTATAAATTACTCGGAGTAAAGTTTTATTTTTTTTTCATATAACCATGTCCCACTCTAGCCTACATATGATGAGCCTTGCCGCTTCTAGGCTTATGGCACCCACGCTATTACATTGGGTTGTTTTGATTTTAACAAAGGCATATGTTGGCTAGGAAAAAATGGCCGCCTAGCAGGGGCCTGGCGAAAATACGCATTATTATTTACATGATGAGTATTAACTCGTTATTTTGCATCAAGTTGTCGTGCAGAAACAACAACAAGCAGGTTCAACTTTTTAGAATGAACTTTAAGGATCATCCATAAATGACGTAGCATTTTTGAGTGATTTTTAACACCCCCCTCCCCCATAGCCCATCGTAGCATTTCATCACAAAACTCTAAATACCTCTCCTGGTAATTACGTAGCTTGATGGTAACCCTCCCCCCCCCCTTGGCATCGTATTTTTTAATGAAAAACAATGTTTGTTATTCCCTTTTAAAAAAGCTACGTAGCATGACATGACCCCCTACCCCTGTCGTCACACATCATCACAAAATACAAAACTTCTCCTTCCCCCATATAATGCTACGTCATTTATGGATGGTCCCTTAGTGTCTTGGAATGTATTCATTCTAACTTATTCTATTTTCATAATATGTAATAACTAGTAAAGATAAGGTTTCATATCCGAAGTAGCAGTACGAAATTAATTCGGCAGATTATATCAGGTAATAGGTAATAGTCAACAAAAAGTAGAACCAAACTCTAGCAGAATTAAATGTCCCTTAGCTGGTCTATATTAGCCTACTTCAACCACTGCTGTTATCAAAAATTCGTGCTCTAAACCTTTCAATGTCACATCAAATAGAAAACACACCACAACAAAAAATATGACACATTTTATATCGCCCATCATGGTCCGCCCCCGAGCGCTATATCCTCCCCGTTTCCGAGCAAGTTGCACGCTTTAATTTGTTGTTATTTTTAAATTATTGCTCGCTTCCTATTTTATTTGCCGAACCAATCATTTTCGACGTGTGAAAAATAGCATATGGCTGCTGTATTTGAAGCCCACGCCTGAAACCCCCATCCCAAGATGGTGGAATGATTCGATCTAGCTGGCGGGAGGAAACGTGTTGCCTATCGCCGAGCGACCCTTCGAGATTTGGTAGTCACGTTTGATTGCTTTTCTCAAATTTCGAATGACTTGCTGTTGTTTGCTCAAGCATGGTTCGACTGAAGTGCTTTTTTAACTTCGACTGAAACCAAAAATTTAAGCTGCTTTCCGATGGATACGGATCCGATTCTCCGGATCGGACTGTTGCCCATCAGCTACTCGCGAAATTACAATTATCATCAATTATCGCCATTAAAATGATACTGAAAATTTTCCATCGATGAACAACGGCGACCGAATCGATCAATTGGTTGGGCTTTGACCTTCAGCCGACTGTGGAAGGCAGCTTTGACGGTGGGATTAATCGGTCCAACTCTGTGTTCATGCTCGATGGTGCGCATTATTATGCTTTCCAAAGGGAAAAGAGCCTTTGTCGTGCCGCAATCGAAAAACGTCCCCAGCTACTTCCCTCGCAGGGATGCCAACGAAAATTATGAGTGTTTTGTAAAGTGTTAAAAATTGATTTAATTACTACCAAAGTGTCCGCAGTCATCGAAGCGGAAAAGTGCGATTTCGACAACACTCACAAAGGGGTCCTCCCCGGTTTGGATCACGGCAAAATAGCAATTATCGACATTGGCATGCGGAGATCATTCGAATTGTTCCAAAAATGGACAAAAATACACTTCAGAGTTTGGGTGCGATGGTGATGGCGCTGTCTAAAAACCGACTCGGATCACAGTTGACTGGGTTACCGGTTATGGGTGTCAGCAATTAGAAGTTTGTGTTTTCACGCGTTAAAGACAAGGCGAAGCTCATCCGGTTAAGTTTTGTGTAGATGTCAAATCTATTCGAACTCGTATGCACTACAAGTGAAAATGAAAAAGATAATCACCCTTATTCTTATTTACGGCGAATACGAGATTCGTTCGAAAGCGATTCGAACGAATAGTAAGCCCATTTGATTTGGTTGTCGTAATAGGTAATACGAACCATTTTTGAACGAATCTAGTATTCGTCGAATACTGAATACAATTTTATCTGCGAATAAATTCAGTCGTAGAAGTTATTAGAATTTGAACAAAGTGATGTCTGAGTATGTTTTGTATGAGACCAAAACGCGTAGGTGGCGAAACAGTTCACTGAAAAAATAAATTCGTAAATAGAATGAAAATGACCGTAAAATGCACGAACTCATTTGTACCATACCTGGACTAAGACAATCAAAATTTATCTCACCCAACGAGAAAAAAGCCAGGAGTTGCTTAGACTAAACAAAAAAGAGCTACGCATCATGACAAGACTACTTACCGGACACGGTCCGAGTAAATATCCTCTTAAAAAAAATGGTAAGCTTACAGACGATACATGCCGCGTCTGCGGATCTGAAAGTGAAACATCAGAGCATCTGCTCTGCGAATGCAGTGCATTGATACAACGCAGACTAAGAGTCCTCGGTAAAGGAACATTGGAGCCTTTTGATAATTGGACTGCAAATCCCAAGCAGGCAGGCCCGTGCGCAAGGGGAGGGTTTTGGGGGTTCAAACCCCTCCCATGAGGGTTTTGAATTACTTAAAAAATTTATTAACTTCCTGTTCAGGGATGAAATTATATAGTGAGCCGTGTCATTCGAGTTCGATCACTCTTGAAACAAGTCGTTGAAAAAACCAAGGAAGAAACCCCACGAAGGTGGCTCGAAAGGGATGTAAGTTATGTTGGTTGGCATCTCTGGGCCGGTTCACATTTCGACTTGTTTCGATATTAGCACTAGTTGTGAGTAGATCAGCTACACAGCAAAGGTTGGTCAGCGGGCTAGCAACGGGATCTAAGGATAAAACATGATGTCAAAGAAAATTGAGATATCGTTATCTGCAGAAATTTTACAGTCTCTCCGATCTCTCCGTTGGAGTTACTGACAGCTAAATGACTCGCGAAAATGGTTATCGGTATCGGCAGAAATACCGCCGCCGTGAAATTCTCAGCAGCAGCTATCAAATGAATAGGAGCGAGGAGCACCAAGAAGGTTAAGAAACCCTGGGATGGTGGTTGTAAAGAGATGTAAATCATTATGGTCGACAGCTCCGCATCGGTTCGTGTCTCAACAGGTGACGATATTTGCAGCAGACCTGAGCAGGTTAGATATACCGAGAAGGTTGGACAGTAAGCAAGAAAAAGCATCATTGGAAAAAACATGAACGATTGACACAAAATAAAAAGAGCTAGAGTACAATTCCCACTGAAGTTGTGCCTACACGAAAAAAAAAATTCGTTCATAAATTCTTGAAAAAATGATCGCTGTTTCGTGAACGATTCACGAAAACCGTGACAGTTTCTAACATTATGAATACTAGACCTCGTATCCATGAAACTATCTGTGTTTCTACAAAACTAGTTCGCTCCGACTATATACATGGCGTTACACTTGAATGTTTGGTTGGGTTACTGTTGTTCGCTGGATATGTTTAGTTTTTGTTATGAGTCTTGTTCATAATTTGGGAATATACAGCCGATTTTGATGATTTCAGGATTCTTATGTCAGAGTAGCGGGATCTATGTTAATTTTCAGGATCCTAGTCACGATTTTCGTAATTTCTATTCATTTTATCGTGATATTTCAGTCATGAGTAAAATGATTCATGTTCATAATCTCAGGATCCTAGTCACGATTTTGAATATTTCAATCACGAGTAATGCGATTTATGATCGATTGGGTATAATGATTGCAGGAACTTTGGTTTTTATATTTTCTATTCATGTTGTGATATTTGAGTCACGAGTAGGGATTCATGTTTATTTATGTTCATGATTTCAGGATCTTAGTGACGATTTTTGATATTTTTGTCACAAGTTGTGTGATTTATGTTTATGATTTCAGAACCTCAGTCACGAATTTTGTAATTTCTGTTCATCGTTCCTTGATATTTTATTCTAGACCTTACTTTCGAATTCTACACGTGAAGTAATGTGACATGATTTCAGTTCCATCGTGGTATTCGTAATTTCACTTCGTCTTATCGCGATCTGGTATTTTTTGGTTACTATCGGTTTTTTATTCGGAGTAAAGTGACAAGGTGAACTGGACCATAAAAGTGTTCGCGGGATCTTATTCTGTAAACTATATTACGAACACCATTTGAGGCGCTCAGTACAGTTTTCGTGTTTTATTCAGACATCATGGTCAATAAATCCCAATCTTGGTCGCTGACAGCTGGATATTTTATGAAAAAGTGCACGGAACAAGAATGATTCCACGACTACTACTCCACTTTTTGAGAAATTAGCTCACATGAAAATATTTTTACCATGTTCCATAAAATTGTATATGATTAGGGCTATCTTTACGCAAAGTAGATCGTGAATCATGTACTAGAAATCATGAATCATGATCGTGACTAATATATGTATTAGGAATCATGAATCTGTTTACGATTACACGAATGGTAACTTGTGACTACTATACTAGATAAAATGAACCAGTTCACGACATGAATAACATTTTATAATTTTGTGATTTATTTCACGGGTACGCATGATCAGTCGTGACTATTATACTAGAAATCATGAACGAGTTCACGAGTACATGAATAATATCTCATGATTTTGGGAACTATTTCAGGAGCACGAATGGTAAGTTGCGTTTGATATATAATCATGAATTAGTTCACGAGGATCGAATGGATTCATGAATAAAATTCCGAGTATCGTGAAATAGAGCACGAGAAAATATCCACAATGTTTTGATTTTGCGAACTATCAATGAATAACATCATAAGTCAACTGAGAGTAATGATCATAAAGTTGTGAACTAGTTCACGTACAGAAAATCGTTTTGGTGATGACAAGGAAACCGTGATTGAATTTCACAACACAAAAACTACTATTTCCACTAATAAAAGCGTTATGAGGGCGTTACTGAAGAGAAATTGAACATAATTATAAAACACATGATTTTTGTTCATAGTCCTGTGTTCCTAACGAAAAAATGTGAATATTCTAGAATTCATAATACTCTATGAAAGATTTTAGGAACAATGTTTTTCAGCGTAACGGTGGCCCCGGATGGATGGGGATGGCAAGATACAATAGGTTTAAGTTTAGTCAGTAAGATTAACTACTTCAAACCAATCCGACACTACCACCAACCAATTCCATTCCTTCTTGATAATAGACATTTACCCAATTTGTTGAGCTGAGTCGATTGGTACACAATACTCGGCCTTCCAGGTCTCATAAAAATCTTTAAAGTTTAATCTTTCTTTTATGAGAAACGTAGAAAAATCAAAACCCTCCCCATGAGCTGTTTCTGCACACGGGCCTGCAAATAATAAACAGGTAATAAACTTCATACGAAGTGGAGTGCTCAACTGGGAAGAGTGTGTATCTCAATAACGACAATCACTCATCAATAGTGATATGTCATAGGAGATAGTACACTTAGATTAAGGAAGGGGCATACCACAATAGATCTAAATACTGGTCGCAGTGGTTCGCCTCCAATAAAAAAAACTCATTTGCCGTTTCCTGCAACTAAGTATTTTCGTGCATTGTGAATAGTTTGTTTCGTTCATTTCACGAACTGAAAAAATGGTCACTTGATGAACGAAAATGTTCGTAATTTTACGTATCTAGTGTATATTGCACGACAGTTATCGTGAACGAAATGTTTCGTTATTTTAATAAACGTTTGTATATGGAACAAACGTTTCCGTTGGTCGCACGAATCCCTTTTCGTTCATCGTAAAAAGTTTCCGTATTTATTTACATATTTTTATTTCATCCGATCTTGTAGAATCGATGTTTGACAACATCGATATTTTTTAATTAAAATGACTGATCTGGCAAAATTGATTTTATTTCTAACAGCAGATCACTGTTGATTGTGATATTTTTTTTCGTAACATTTACGTAACATTTTTATGAATGTTAGATGCACTCTTGTAGTAGGTAAAAGTAGATGTTATGGGAATTTTTGACAAAATATGGAACGAGCTCGGCTTGCTTGCGAATAAACCTGAAAGGGAGAAAAACTCAAACTTATTAATATTAAAACCAACGAACAGCTCGTGGTGGCTCAACTAAACCCGATCGAGTCCATACTGCACCGAATTCCGGATCAGCTGGAAGCGAAGGAGGTTCAGGAGATCTTCTTAAAACGGGTAGACACGGACGAAGCTACTGACTATTTGATTGTTGTGGCCAGGGTCGACGAGAGCCGCGCCGGTCCTCGGGACTTAAAATACTGACGGGCCCTACTATAGTTTTACAGTTATGGTGTCTTTGGCAAAGTTGTTATATGGCATCTAGCGCTTTATTTGATCATTTCATATTAGTTTGGATTTCAGTCGCTAGGGCGGCGCTGTTTTTTCGTGTTCTACAGTGATAAAACTGTAGAACACGAAAAAATAGGCATATTTCAGGATTTTTTCTAGACGCACTGAAGAGGTAAATCGGAATCTTGTCATATGGGAGTTTTAATACTAGTTGTGAAGCACAAAAAATATTTTTTTCAAGTGATTTTGACACAAGATGGCGGCTGTGCAGGATTTTCCCGTTGACATCTCTTTTCGGAAAGGGTCTACGACCAGAAATCTATCTCCCGTAATTTTAAAACTAGAGCTTAAAACTAAAGTCTTTGCGATTCCTTATAACAATAGCAAGCGACGTGCGTAGGATTTTTTCGTCGTTGGACTTTTCTGCACTACTTTGTCGACAGGCACGTAGCTAGAGGGGGGCTAGGGGGCTAAAGAACCCCCCCCCCCCAAATGTTCCAATAATAAATTTATAAAACATGATTATCAGCGACTTTTAATAATTTTGTAGCTCGTTTGATGTGAACAAATTATTGAGAAAAGGAAGATCACTGTTTCCAACAACCAAGAACAATGGTCACGAAACTTAATGTAGCTCATGCTACTGTCCGAGCCAGTGCCAAGCGAACGAAAAATATATTTATGATTGTGTGCCTTGTCTGAAGAGTAAATGAAACTGCTATTATACTTCTTGACCTAGTAATCTGTCGAGATAAATAAGTCGCAGAAGCAAGAAGTGGTGCTCCGGCCAAATACTGTGATTATTGATGTCTCGCATTAGACCGAGTATTCGTGATGAAGAAAATTTTGTGAAGGTTAAAATGAAGGTTAGACTTGCAATAGTCACCATTATCGAGTTCTACCATGACAGGGACTCATAGCGTTCAATAAATTGGCCCAGACGAAACCATTCATTTTGAATAATTTAAAACACAGTGAACTTTGAATAATTTGAAACACATGACACAGTGGTCGATTACAAAATTGAATACAGCTTATTTGCATTTAAATGTCACATTTGGGAGAAATGCAGTACAAAACATATTGCGATAGTACGTTTACCTATTACACACAGTATTATTTGCACTTATCATAGACAAACTTTTACGTTCCAGTTCTGTGAAAAAACGGAACATTACGGTTTATCCTGGTCAGAAACCGCTGAACACAAACAATTACCAAATTTGTGCCACCTGTTCAGGAAATATTGACAACCGCAAAAGCTACGTAAAGTATCTCAAAATCTACAGCCAGCATAATCAGTGAGGCAATTCACACTCGTAAGGGCAACAAGCAGGGAAGAAATCAGATGTTCGTGAACATAAAGGCAGCAACCACGATGATGACACGCAAGTGTTCAATAGCGAGATAGATGTAAACGACCCCTATACGCAGTTGGTGAGAAAAAATATTCCCTCGCCTCATTAACAGGTATCCAATGGCTAAAAGGTTGCGAGAGATCGGCTGGACAACCATTGAAACTCGTTTTGTTATTTTAATTGTTGAAAATAGATATAAATAGATAAAGACCAACTGCTTCGATTGGCTAACGCATTGAGCCGAGTCCGCTAAACGAATTATTTAAAAAAGTATAAGTTTTATGGACGACTGAGCACTAAAACTCTCCATAGGTTAACACTTCATCGCAAGTGATTGTCACGTTTAACAAAACTCAGATGTAGTACTCGATATTGCCAACACTATTTTAATTTTTTTTTTGTTTGTTGTACCCATTTTGGATTTCTGTATTTGGTCTGTGCACTCTGTACTCTTGGTATAAATACTAGGCATCACATTCCTGCGTACTAGGCTGTCCGATTTGGCTCCAATTTGGAACAGCTGCTTCCTGTAGGACTGGGAACCGAATGGGGTGGGCCGATTGGGTTTGCAAGAAGTCGTTTTTTTCTGGGCAGCTAAGTAGACTGTTTTAAGAGATGCTTGTTATCGTGATTTTTTTGAAAGGTTCTTTCCCTTTCAAAAAAAGTTCTAGCTATTTGAAAATGTACATATATTTGAAAAAATAAAAGAAAAAATTTCCTCCAAAAATTCACAAAATAGCGGATATATGGAAAAGTGAAGCTCGTAATTCTAGTTGAAATCCATGAAACAGATTCACGATTTACATAAGTATATCTTTTATTTAATTTTACAGAACTTTATCAGCGGTTTTCTAGAAATCACGTATTTTTGGCATTATTTTTTTATTTTAACTTTCCATGCAAATGGTTGAAATCAGTTTTTTTCATATCACGCCAAAGAGGTGACTCCATCCCATCTGGATCCTAGATATCGGCCTATCAACACTTGGACAAACGGCTCTACTTTCCTTCCGAGGGAAGAGGTAATCATAGATTTTTCACCTCAGAAAATCTCAACGACCTTGGCTGGGACTGAACCCAGACCCACTGGCGATAACGTTTACGACTCAACCATCGGTGCCGTCTTCGGTGAAATTGTTTGTTAGAATCTTAAAACTACTACACTCAAGTTTTTTTTACGCGGTTTTTTTTTGCGCGGTATTTTTTTACGCGGTTTTTTTTACGCGGATTTTGAAATTTACGCGGTTTTCATTTACGCGGATTTTGAAATTTACGCGGTTTTCATTTACGCGGATTTTGAAATTTACGCGGTTTTTGAAATTTACGCGGTTTTCATTTACGCGGATTTTGGAATTTACGCGGTATCCATCAATGAGGTTCCCTTTATCGCGGATTCTTAAATTTAAGTGGTCTTCATTTACGCGGATTTTGAAATTTACGCGGTTTTCATTTACGCGGCTCGTATCCCCCGCGTAAAAAAAAACCTGAGTGTATTTGAAGACGGTTGCACAGTGGATCCATTCCATACAAAAGCTGGACAAAACCTCAAAAGTGGTCTAAAATGACTGAAGATATCATCTAAGGGTAATTTTGGTGCGTTGAACTCGATTTTGATTAAATTAGGACGTTAAAATGAAAATTAGACAGCCTAGGGTGGTTTTTAACAGTTTTTTTTTTAAATTTCGCGAAAGTGAATTTTTTTACTTTTCAAAACAGATATTTCGTAAGTAAACAGAAACAGTTTGAGTTCCTAGTGCAGTCCTTAGCAACGATTTAGCTAGGGTGGTTCCAATTTATCGAAATCTGGAGAATAAAAACTGATGTAATTTTATACATTTGTTTGCAGATCTTCAGTTCAATCTGAATACCATTGTGAAAAAAATCATCCCTTCATAGCTCTTTAAGAGATAATCCTTATGTACTAGTTTATTAACGTATGCGTTTAGGATAGTTATAAAAGTTAAGGTGTTTGATAGAATGCCGTAAATTCTTGTTTTATTGGTTTATTTATGGATAGTTATCGCCAAACCAATTAAAAGATGACAACGGGCAATACCTACCAAAGAGATAGGATTCTTGAAAAGATTTAATAATGGTTGCAATTAGTTTGCATCGTTGGCTTCTATTTATTTGAATTTTTCTATATTGCAGATAAGTGTGAAAATGTAGAAACACGAGCCATAGTTGCAAGATTGATAAGGCATACTTATATTTGTATCAAGGAAATCGCCCCAAACTCTGAATTTACAAGCAGCGTTCAGAAAAAGAAATTCACCGGTGAATAATAATGCAAAACTTCATGAAATTAAAAAATACCATGCGTCTCCATTAAAAACAAACTAATTTTACAAATGACCAAATATCAACCATCGCACAGAGGCGTAACTAACTTCAAATCCTGGCCAAAATAGAAAAAAAATGTTTTTGTTTATTTGTCCATATTTTCAGCTTAAACCGTTCTTTCAAACATACTCTAACGTTTAGCTTAAAAAGAAAAGCGTTTTCGTTTGATAATTTTTGTATGCAATAATTTGAAATCGATGATTTTTTTACACATATTATTAGCTTGAAAGCCATTATCCCTCAATTTTTCACATTGCTCAAAAACTAATTACCCAACGCCAATATATAAATCAAAATCGTGCTTTTCATAACAAATTCCAGCAACTACAATCAATTGGGGTCAATTTTAGGTTTTCTTTGTCATTTTTGGGTAGGTTTTATAACAGTGCTCACTTTTTTAAATTTTCCACATATTCGTTAGTAAAAAAAAGTACCTTGTCGTGCAATGTCGGGTAAATCTGTTAAAAGGAGAAAATTATTTGGAGTGTCTTCTCACTGTTGCACGAATAAAACATTCCCAATTAATCCCATTCGGTTTTTTACAGCTGTCGTGTTTTTTGCTCAAATTTAAGAGAACGCAATTAAAAAAATCAGTATCGGGGCTATAATCTTATATGAAAAGAATAATTTGAGACGGCGCCGGTGGTTGAGTGATAAGCGTGACCGCCACTCATTCCAGTTGGCCTGGGTCAATTCCAGTCGAGGTATTTGAGATTTTTCTGAGGTGAAAAAATCTGTTGTCAAGTTTTCCTTCAGAGGGGAAGTAGAGCCGTTGATTCCAGGTCCATGAGTTGATGGATCGATATATAAGTCCAGAAGTAAAGTCACCTCTCTGGTGTCGATAAAGAAGAAGTAGAATCCAACTTCTATACTTACTAACAAATATCATCTTTCCGTGATACTTGTGGAGTGCGCAGTAGCATACACGGCCTCTAGCAAAAGCAAGTATCGGACTATCCATTCAATCAATAAACAATTTAGGATTACCAGAATTTGCACATTGAAAAATATTTCCCTACTCCCAAGCATAATGATCTACTTATTCCCTGTGCAACTTCAGCTAGTCCAGATCGATAACGCAGTAGCAGCCAGGGGTGGTCGCACAAGCTCAAGCTTATATGACAAGAATGATTTGATTGAATCCCCCATATTATTTTTTTTTGCTAGATTGCGTCCATTAACCAAATTGAGCTATTATGACCACGATAGCCATATAAAAGAGTATGAAATATAACTTCCACTAACCTTACTATATGAAACGTAACGTACACAAGTTGCCTTGGAAACGTAAGCGAAGCATCAAGCAAATTATGCAATCTTCTCATTCCAGTTCCTTGTCTCCGGATTGCAAGTGTTAACGTGAACATTCCAGATTGAATACGATAATCACTTGGATACCGAATTTACAAAAACTTGAATACATTGTTTCAACTATAACAAAACCAAAATAAACATATGATCCTAAAAAAATGTTTTAATTTATGAAAACAGTTGAAACAGACTAAATCTCAAAGCGAGGTTTCCTCAAACTGATAAATTACTCTAAAAACACGTTTACTTTGAAAAATAATAATGCTCGTGGAATTCGTTTATTTTCGGCTTTGTATCACCCTGCAAGGAGGTTTAATATTTTCATATTTTGGGAATAAATTGTCTAAAACCATGAAAATCCATTTTTCATCACTTGTTATCGTATAAAAAAGCTTAAAAACATGTAAAATAATTTTGGCCATGGATTTGATATAGTTACGCCACTGTGCATCGGCGCAAAACGGCGCAAGATGACACTATGATTTTTGAAAACTCGATAAAATTCTACGTCAGTTGTACTAGATGAGATCCTTCAACACGCTTTTACCGGTAAAGAGAACTCTGAATTTAAATTAGTCCATGTTAAACAACATAGTTATATTGATTTCATTAGTAACATTTTGAATACTCATTATTTCTCAAAACGAAATACACCATTGAATTCTTGAGATGATTTTCTATTAGAAATGCTTATATGTGTTGTTATCGGAAGGCGTATTATCTCTGGAAGTCGTGCTTATTACAGGCTCCACAAAACTTTGAGATCCAGGAAGCTTCACCACCGCACGAAATGTGCCATGTACAGCACACTGATTAGACCGGTGGTTCTCTACGGGCACGAAACGTGGACAATGCTCGAGCAGGATCTGCAAGCACTCGAAGTCTTCGAAAGAAGGGATAGTGGCAGGACGCTGAAATCAGCATGGGACAACATCAGTGCGAAAAATGTTATAGACCAAACAGGCCCGTAACCAGGATTTTGTTTTGGAGGGGCTTAAAAATTATTGCATAAATGTATTAATTCTGATGACTTGAGATAGTCACTGGAAACTGAACGTAATTATGAAAAGTTCTTAGTGAAAACAGTTCCAAAACTAAGACAATAGACACCAAAAAACCCAAAAAAATATGTTGTCTGTTACAAGAAAGGCTATGAAGGGCGAACACGAAATTATTGCTACACATTCAACAAGGCATAACTTTTTTACCATTGGGTAAAAATCAACCAAATTTTGCACACTTTCTCATTGATGTGTATTGTTTACATGCTGTCAAACTCGAAGTCGTGTTTTTCGATACAACGAAAATGGAGGTGAACCAACGCGAGCCGAGAGAACAAATTCTTTCCAAACACCTGGAATTTCCTGACATGTCGTACCGGCAGTTGGGAAAACTGTTGAACATTCACCATTCAACCGTCTCCAGAGTGTTGAAGCGGTTCCAGGAGCGGTTGACGTTGGACCACGGCAAAGTAGCTGGAAGCAAACCGGGACCGGAGAACAAAAAGACGGAGGAAAAGGTGAAGCGGATGATTAAAGCAAATCCCAACGTCTCAAGCCGTGATTTGGCTAAAAATATCGGCATGTCGCAGAGCTACGTCCAGAATGCAAAGAAGAGAGCTGGACTACATACATACAAGGTACAGAAGCTCCCAAGTCGCGATGAGCGGCAACAATCGACGGCTAAAACTCGGGCACGGAAGCTCTACGAGAAGATGCTGACAAAATATGGCTGCTGTGTGATGGACGACGAAACGTATATAAAAGCCGATTTTTATGCATATTCTGGGGTTGGAGTTTTTCACTGGCAAGAGCAAGTTCTATGTGGACGACAAATTTAAGAAGAAGAAAATGTCGAAGTTCGCCTCCAAATATCTCATTTGGCAGGCCATCTGCTCTTGCGAACTGAGGAGTCAGCCTTTCGTGACAAAGGGCACAGTAAATGGCAAGATATACAAATCTAAGTGCCTCGAGAAGCGCCTTTTGCCGTTCTTGCAGCAGCACGACGAAGCTCCGCTATTTTGGCTAGATTTGACATCATGCCACTATTCTAAAAGTGTCCTGGAGTGGTATGAGGCCAATTCTGTCTATTTTGTTCCAAAGGACATGAATCCGCCAAACTGTCCGGAGCTGCGCCCGGTGGAGCAGTACTGGGCGATGATGAAGCGGGAACTTCGGAAGAGCAAGACGAGAAGGACATGTTAAGAAAATGGAAAAAGACTGAGTAACTGGTACCTTATGACACTGTAAAGACTTTGATGGAGGGCATCAAGCGAAAATGCGTTCAATTTTACACTCAAGGCTCCATCGATTAACTTTTCTTTTGATTTTTGAAGTAAATATATGTATAAAACTACCCTAAAATTTTGGTTTGAATTAAAACATTATAAGAAAATTGGCATGATATTTTCGGTGTCGCAATAATTTCGAGTTCGCCCTTTAGTGCATCGATAAATTAAATTTGAATATTATTAATTTACAAGTTAGAAATTTCTCTAGTTACAAAAATGAGTTCAAAGTATTTAGGGCTGCTTGAAAATGCTACGCATTCTAGACGTTTACAAGGTATAGAAGACGCTGAATTGGAATGAGTAGAAAAATATCCAACAACCCGTCTCACGAAACTTTACACGCATTTGCTAATCAGGAGAACGAAACCAACGTCACGGTTGTCCCCATGGATAGAATTATAACAGTGTGAAATCCAAGTTTACCGTTTCAAAGAATGTCCGAACAAAGTGAATGTCTAAATTTGCTTCAAATCTTCTGATAAGGCAGGTAATTTTTAGATGCGGAAAATAGGTTCAACTCCTATTTTCCGCATCTATCCGCCTTGCTACTATTACTGGTTCTGTGACTTCGTCCGAAGTTTGCGTTAACTCAACTTTATGAAATTTTCAATTTAAATGATACTGATCGTGTCGTAATCATAACAATCCTGAGAACAACATGTTTTTTCATTTGACTCTCGTGGTGAATGGGTTAAATACGTGCGGTAGCTATTGAGCTAATTAATTTCAATAACATTTTCCAGTAAAGAAACGAACGTAAAATTTGAATGGCAAATTTGTGTATTGAAAACAACGAAGTGTATTGGTTATTTACACGATGAAATTGTTGTATTGGTAGGACGTGTGTCCAAACTAAGACCGGAAGCATCGAATAGTTTCTCTGATTATTATCTCAAACAGTTATAACGCGGATGAAAAAATAACGATGCCTCTGTAGTACATTTCGTTTATAACACCAGAATAAGAACGATTGTTCCATATTTCTGAGTGAAAATAACAAATATTTTTATAATAAAATTTTCAAATCGATTCGCTGCTCTGAAGTAAAATACTCAAAATTGAACAACCTTCAAAGGGGCACGTGACAGTCGCACAGGTAAAGGAAAAGCAATCATTCCCGCTTCGTCGCAAAGCTGCTATCTGATAGCAAGTATCGACACACTCCCTAGCTTAATAATGAATTCTATATCTCACATTTAAGTTGGAATACTTGACGAGGAAGAAACATTGTTGGTGCACTTTGAGTGGCAGACTCACCCCCGAGAAATACTCTCAAATTCCACTTCAGTGTTGTCTAAATTCTGGATGAGTAGAAATTTTACCAAATAAATAATATAACAGAGTGCGGAGTGCACAATATAATTCCTTGAAACATTTGTTCGAAATCTCTTTCTCAAGGGCCTTACTCAATTGAATTGGAATTCAGAAATCTTCCTTGTTGAGCCACAACAATTGCCAAATGGAAACTCAATGTCTCACTCCTGTATTAGAATCCATTTTTGATGGCAAAGTCAAAAATCAAACCGTAAAATAGACGTCTGACAACCCGAACATCGACGAACAACTCACACACACATACCCATTTCACCCACGCAACGCAGAGTGAACCAATTTCATCAAATCCCTTCAAACAATTTCGAAGCGTAAGCAATAAAACATAAAATCACTTCGGCAATGTTTTTATTGCTACCACTCTGCGAGCTTTACAGTTGATGGTACATCTTCCCTTCTTCACCACCCAACCCCCTTCGCAACCCACACGATCGATGCGGCAAGCAACGCATAAAGCGAACCGCAGCCCACCTGAGCATTCCATCGACACAAACACACATCCATGGCTTGGTCGTCTGCCGGATTTCCCATCATCATCATCATCACCAAGGGGAAACGCAACACCAAAGGAACCGCTTTCATCCTTGCGTCCTTTCTCGTCACGACAACAGAAGCAATGTAGGACCACCCTTTCATCTCGCAGGTTAGGCCGAGGTGCTACCTTCTGATAGAGATGTGAAATTTCGTTCATTGGTTTGTTTGTAAGAGTAGGGGTTGTTACAATGTATCATTTTTCCTCCACAAATCTGTGCTCAGAAGCATCTTTTGGGTTCGAGAAATTTAGATTTCCGAAAAGAATGTCGAAACTTACCTCCTAACACCATACATTTTACAGCCTCAATCCGAGAATCATGACCGCCCTTGTGACCAGCAGCTCAAAGGCTCTATGTCAGGATCTATAGCGGAAAAGTTATGCCGGCTTTGATGTTTTGTTCGCTTCATATTTTTCATCGCCCACCGGCATAACTGCGTGCGATTCCGCATCCCTTCCGTACCATCATCGACAGCCTGCTTTGGTTTCAATCAGATAAACTTGCGTTCGCTAGCTCGGTGTCATGGTTTTCCCCGAATAGGAAAATAGTATGAAATGATTAAGTTTTGCTAGTTCGTGAGAATTTTGGGACAGGTATGCGTTGCGATTGAATTCCGCCTTCACCGGATTTGATTCTGGTCGAGTGGTTGATTGTTCGGTGAGCGTACAGTGCGTACATAGCTCGCTGCCTTCGGTTCGTATCATACCCGGGTGGTTGTGTAGCACCGAGCGCTACCGAACGATGAACGATGAAGTTGATAGGTAGGTGTAGCGCTAAGGCAGAGAAAAAAGGAGAGATATAAACAGCAATTAAGCTGGGCAGATCCGCTTTTGATTGAATTCCTCGGGCACGTGCTTTTGATTAGGCGGCTATTTTCATTGAAACATTTTTGTCTAAATTATTATGTTTATTACATTGTGCGGTGCGCTTGGCCGGGCGTTGGTCGGACAGGTGCGTCGTCCTCAACAAAGGATGTATCCATTTTGGTGGTAGATATTGAATGGGTTGGATTCCGATGTTTGGAAATAAAATTTGTAGAGGCCAGATTCGATTGTCCGTAGTGTTCAGGAATATTTCATTTTGAATAGCCGAATCGTTTCATTAATTGAGCGACCGAAAATGAAAGTCGCACAGCTGGCATGTGCCTCGTAAAACCCACTTCAAATATATTAGAATGTAAAAATCGGATATAAACTTCAAAAACAAAACTCGAACTGGGGCTCACCGCTAAAAGAGTCGGATAAAAAACCTTCAGTATAAAAACCGCAAAAAATTCATGCGATTCTTTCAAATTAGTTTTGTTTAGCCGACTTTTACTCTTGAACGTCACGTATACGGAAGCTAAGGACTGCTGACGAATTATTTATTTTTATCTGGTTCTGGAGGTTCATATTTTCGAAGTTTTGCAGGTGAGAAATTTTGAAGCGATTCTTTTGCTGAAGGATCTCAGTCCGATTTTTATGCTTGAAGTTTATTTAAAATTTTTACAATCTAGTACATTTAAAACGGGTTTCACGAAGCATGTTCTCTACTTGCTGCTCAATTATTGAAAACATTTTTTTACTCGCTATACATAAATAATTTTTAAAAGAAATGCAATGAAGACCTGTTTTTATCAGCCCTTGGTGAATTTTAGGCTCATAAAACGGGGACATTTACAAATCCGGGATATATATATATGTTTCTTTCTTTTTAAGAAACCGAAGCTCTTAAAATATTCTCCTTCAGTTCCTAGATATAGCCTCATAACCCTTTCTGATTATTTAGTTTAAGATTACCTTAAGAGGGTCTGACAGTGTAAAATTTAATATTTTTTTTTTATTTTTGCATATTTCGGATCTCTATGATAAGAAAAATATGCTCCACAAATGATTTACTCGAATTCAATTTGGTTCGTCTGCTGGAGCCTATCAAACTATCCATCTATCATCTATCAATTTTCATATGAGGCTGACGAAATCGGGTCAAAAAACTGATAAAATTTTCTATGTGGTAGTTTTTCAATTTAGAGAACTTATGCAGGTATCAGTTCAAAAATTAACAATCTACCGATGTTCATATCCAAGTAACTAATAAGCATTATAACGTAGCCTAATATCTGCCTTATATCTACATATAGGGATGTCAAAAACAGCCGTTCAGCCATATATTCTGATATAATGGCAGTATTATGCCAGAAAAGGCGAAATACTGTGCTATTACTGTACAGAGATTGACTGCCGTTTTTGCGGTACTAATGCTATTATATAGCAACAGTGCACAAATGTCAAATTTGAAAGCCTGATATTCATTGGCGTGCGCAGGGGGGGGGGGGGGGGGGTTCGGGGTTTTTTTTTAGATTAGTAAGTATGATTATAATGTTGAAGACATACGAGAAATATGTGAAACTTACTGCATATCTTTCCTTCATGTAATCTTAGGACGCTTCGATAAAAGCAAAATTTGACGCAAGTTCGCTGAAATCAGGAATCTCTGCCGATAACAAGATAAGGTTTCTGAGAGGAAGCGGTAACGGCAGCAAAGATTCGGTTACCGATTTAAAAAGACAAGAGTGTTGGTGATCAATTTCATTTTTTGCTTTGACTAAAATTTATAAACTTTTTATTGCAAATGATTAATGCTGTCGGTAAAGGCATATATGGCGATTGCTGGAAGTATTGCATGGAAAGCGATAACAAATGAAACTTTTAGCTTTCTTCTAAAACCTAACATAATATTATATTAGAAACACTTTTGGAATTATATAGATGTTATTTGTTTGAATAACATCTCATTCTAGTTCTATCTTTTGTCATTTTAACGACATTAAATTAGGTAGAGATTACTAAGTAGTCATGAAAGGATTTGGAATGTACAGATAGGAAAGCTGTCGGTTCTCGGGGTAAAGAGGGATGACTCTGCTGTTGCCGTGAGACATGTTGGTAGATTTGAGCAATTCGTAGTAACTCGACTCCTACCAGCAGAAGATAAAAGATTAGTGCGGAAGATTTTAAGCCTAATGAACCAATCACTTCTAATTTTCCGATCAGTATATTGTAAATCCTTGCTTTCACTTTAGTACTATGGCTTTAAATTTTCATAACTTTCCCTACTAAGTAATCTCTAATTTAATGGTGTTAAAAGGAAAAAAACGTGCAAGAACTCTTTATTATACAAATGAGAAATATGAAAATAGTTTTTTGGAGCGCATCTTTGAAAAAAGTGGTATTATTCAGTTTATAGTTTTTATGTTAATTTGTTATATTTTTATTTCAATTTCATTTACAGAAAAAAAATTGCTTCTGAAGCTTCTGAAAAGATAACAGTGAATTCTTTAGGAAACTGAAAACGAGCAATAGATGAGAAAAAACAGATTAGGAACTTATTGCTCGCACAGGCTATATGTTGGAACAATGTAGTAAGCTGAGAGCCGCTGAAAAAGACAATCATGTAAATAGCTTGAGAATTATGGACTAACATGTTAGAATCAGTGTAAAATGATATTCATAAGAAAGAAAATGGAAAATGGGCCTGAAGCATGAACAACCAGTTGTACGGATTAAACAGGACGATTTTATATTTTCTACTTGATTCTCGGCAGGAGCGGATCCAGAAAAAAACATTTCGCAGGGGGTCCGAAATTTCAATTTTGAAATGTTCATTGTACAGTTCGTAATATGTAATGCACTCATTTAATTAAAATTAGTCTTGGTGAGTGAATCTCGTTTGAAATGGTTTTGAATTTTGAACGTATTTTGTTTTAAAATTTCTCAAGAAGTTAAAAATTTTCGGGGGGGGGGCGGTCCGGACCCCCAAGACCCTCCCCCTGGATCCGCCACTGATTCTCGGAGTTGCTCAGAAGTTTTTTAGATGTTTTTGTTTGTCTTCATATTTCTTATAAATCCATTAGAGATTTTCCCAATACGATGGATAAAGATTCTTTTACAGTCCTACAGTGGAAAAAATATGTATTATAAATAATGGAAATCCATCGACCGATAGCAAAGGCCTTCCAGACTTTTTTAATGCACTATAAATTACGTCTTCAGTGGCCGTAGTCATTATCAAATCTTGGCGAGATAGAAAGAGAAATAAGATATTTCGTAAATATTTTGATCTGATTACGCAAATTCAGAGAAAAACCTTCGAAAGTTCAGTTCATAATATTTTTTATTGATTTTCATTGAAACATTCTTGAATTTAGGAAAAACTTATTTGGTCTTATAACAACTGAAGCAAGCCAACTTTATAGCAGGCGGCCGGTTAAAATTGAAATAGTTCGTATGTTGAGATCCAATCTGATTTTCTACCAAATTTTCACAACATAATTCTAAAAATTTACAAAAAACTACTAGGGGCAGCCCTATGGGGTTGCACGAACTGTAGACGTAGGACTATACTACTTAATGTAAAATATTTATTTTCTTAGTACTTAGTGTGCGGGAAAAAACACTCGGACCGGTGAAGAAAAATCAAATTTTAGACAATATAATCATATCTCATGTGTAGAACAAGCTTTCTAGTTGGTCTCAAACAGATCCTAAAAGTTCAAACACCCATGGATAACCCCAAGTTTGTAGATGTGTTTCGATGCCACAGGATTGTAAAATGGTTAATATTACGTCATGAAAATTCAATTCTTCCGTGACAATTTTTTTTGCCTGCATGTGTATGTGTCATGATTTGTTGGGATATTAGCATTGATCGGAAAATGCTTTCCAACGCTGCGCATTGCATACATACAGGACATTTTCCAGGTCACCAGAAGCTGTTCATTTTAACACCGCCACATGTTCATTTTACCCACTCGCTATAAACATGTCTCATTTTTTGACATGTTTAGAAATCAAGAATCATGTTTGAAAAAATGTGTTTATGACGAAGTATTTTTACCAGATATGTACAAAACATGTCTAACAAGAAACATAAGGTGATTGTAATATCTCATTCACTTATTAGTTAGAAAATAATGACTTTGCTTAACGTGTTCATTTTACCGCCAGTTCCCCTACCTACCAACACATTGACGCCAAACATTGAACCCAAGCGTACAATGCAAAATGAGTCAACGCTGATGATGATGGGTAGAACAAAAGAGACAACTAGTACCACCACTATGAGCGCATTTCACCAAAATTCTACGCGGCCTTTCCCGATTGAAAGGAACGGCCACGCTTAGCCCATCTGTCATAAAATCGTGTTTTTGCCTAGCAAAGGGCTGAATGATAACACATAATTTTGTTCCAAAAAACAGCCCTGCGTTATGCAACACTTTGTGCAGATTTTAAGTGGGCCAAATTCACCAAGTTTCGTAAAATTCCTTTTAAATTACAGAAAAAAAATTGCTTAAAATTACTTAGATGAGCTAAACTAATTAATCAAATCCTGTTTTAAAAACTGCCCTTGCGTTTAAACCAAAATGGGAAGCTTATTACTACCACTACATTACTTAATTTCAAGCGCAAATAGCAAATACATGTGCTAATTAAACCAAAAATTTACTGGCAACATTACAGCGGCATTTAGGAAGCAGTTGGAGCGGTCGCCTGTTGGACGACACAGGGCAGCGTCCCTCCACAGCCAGTGTAACGGACTTCCAGCTCAGCTACACTGGTTGTAAAAAACAGAGCGCAGTGATCTGCTTCGCCAGCCGTTCAACAGGGAACTGAGCGTGTCTGGCCAAGTCCGTTCTTTAAATAGTCGATGATGACGTCATTCATAGAAGCGTTGCGCGCTAGGTATACCAATCCGTCGTACAGGGCTTGGGAAGCGCTATCTTCTGTGTGTTAATGCGCGATATTTTGACAAGGTTGTATATTATTTAATTTTTTAATGCTATGATATCAAAAATCTTTGAGTTTATCTATTGGAAGCTATTCTTAGAAGTATTTCGGGGCGATTTGTGCAAAAAAATTGAAAATTTATCGTGAGATGGTTGAATTATATGCGTTTAAAATTGGACCACTTTTCGTTACATACCATTTTTGTAGAATTTGCAGAGTGCACCCCCATATCGAAAACAAAGACGTAGTCCTACGTCAAAAAGTCCAAGTTAGAAACATTTGAAGTTCTGCGAATGTAGAATCGTTATGCTTCCTCTTATTTGGTACAGTTCTCTGTGTGGTCGGTTCCGGAAGCTCTTGAATGCAATTTGTTTACAATGTCTTTCTCTTAGAATATCGATCATAAATTTCGAAAAAAGTTAATGTTTTCATTAATTTTCACGTGCTGGAAAAAAGAGAGAATAAATTCTGCACAAAAGAAATGAAAACCCGAGATTTATTATCACAATGACCACACCTCTATATGTGCAGTACAAACAGATTTCAAGTAATGTTTGTCTGCTGTTCGGAAGGTACCATCATGTTATCGAAGCGATGCCGGAAACTGCATCAGGACTTCATGGAGACTTTCAGAGCTAGTCCAGGACTTTCGGGCATGTTTTCTTCAAGTATAGGACTATCAAGCAAACAAACTGAACCGTAAAGCAAAACATTGCGGCTAAAATCGCGGGTCAGAAAGATCTATAGACGAATTTCGCACCAACTCGAACAAATGTTGGCAGCACCCTCTCCGATTTTGATGAAACTTTCTGTACGTGAGAACTTTGTCACAAAAAGGCACTTTGCATACTTTGTTTTTCCAAAAATGATCTAGATTGTCTTTTGAAAAGGGTCAAACTACAAAAGAACAGTCCTACAAAAAATGTTGTAGGAGTGATTTCCACACAATTAGTCAAATTTTTGAATAAAAAGATTGAAAAAATTCTTCATTGACTTGTACACTAAAAAATCGATTTTAAAAATTTAAAATAGATTTACAAGAAAACCCCATCTTTGATTTGAATGAAATTTTGATCCAAGATAGGAAATTATGTTCATCTCTGAATCCAATTTGATCTGCTGTTGCTTGATACATGCAAAAAGTATCAGTAACGAATTTGGTATAGCATCTCGGACTTGACTGAAACGAGGCCGAAGGGATTCGTTTAACGGAGATTTGGTACTAGAATACTTAGCGCACGACCAGACAACATGTTTAATATCGCGATAACCGCCACCACAAGCGCAGAGACCGCTCTCCACGAGCTCAATATGCCGGAGATGGGCCTTCTAAGTATAATTATTGTACATGACCCGATATATCACCGGAATGAAATCATGGACCAAGGTTTGTTGATACCTTTGGGATTCCTAAACTTCCATCGCTCCACGAAATTTGCCAATTTTGGAGCGTCTTGTGAGAAGAAATATTTAAAAACTTCTAATGCCAAAATGTCCATCTTCTCATTATTATTCTAATTCAAATGTCCGCCTTCTCATTACCTGGAATGGAGCACTGCGAAAAAATTCAAACTAAAGTAATCTGCTATGATTTTTCAGATAAAGTAGTCAAAAACTCCCATGTTTTCTCCAGGAAATACAAAGAGTGCTTTCAATGCTCCATCGAACGGAGTACTTCCTGTAACTGTAACGATGTGGGCACGGTCAATTTTTGGGGGGAATGTTGGCAGCACAGCCTCTTTTAAGATTGCACTAACCACTACTGTCATAATAATTAGCAAAAAAGCGATGCATAGCTGTCATCATATGACGAACGTTCCGTGTATTCCAATCACAGGATGAATCGAATACACAACGTAGGTCCTGGCCGCCAGGCGAAACATTGTTTCTCTGATGACCCGTCCGACGGACTGGTACCAATAATCGTGTTTTTCAGCTTTCATCAATTTTTTCATTTGCATTTGTAACGTCGCGTATATTGGGAAAAATTTGGGCCACCCGACGTTCAAAAGTCGCTTTCGCGTATAATTCTAAGCAATATCTGCCCACCACGAGGTAGGAGACTGTTCACGGTTGTTCGCGTTGGGTGCTCGTTTCGTCTGTCCTTTAATCGTAATGCAAATGCATTGTGTATAACTTGGGGGAAAATGTAGGGACGGAAATATAACTTAGGGTTTTTGATGTCCCATGTGGAAATTCGTGCTAGTTTCTAAGATTACCGAGACCACGAAATACTTACTACGGTTTTGTAACGGCACCAAGGGACACTCTCAGGCCTTTACGAGGAAGCTTAGGAGAGAAAACTGATTTTCCTCTTTCGGAAATTTATAGGCACATTAAAAGATGTTCCTACAATGGGATGGTCAGACTCTCGCTCTTTATTATACAAGGAAACGTAGGCATTAGTCGATGTCAGTGGCGTAGCACTCTTTTGCATTATCGGAGCGTTCTTAAAAAAAATATTTCATTTTGTCCCCACATGACAAATATTAATTTTCCACAGCATTTTCCACAGTGTGTCTTGTTTCTACAATAAGTCGCAATAGGCCTAATTGTTTGCAACAACGGAAGTTCATGCCTCGCGGCACATAATGGCGAACAGGTAGACTAGCCCCGCCCAAAAGATTAAAGTTTGGAAGAGCATATTCGGCAAAAGGTTCGAAATGAGGCTGATGAAAAAAAAGTTGTTTTCAAATACTCCTTGATTTTTTTCCTGAACGCAATTGCTTGCAAACCAGAATTTTCACTGGCAGAAACAAAGGGTTCTAGAAGGAGCGAACCCCATACTTCTCACTTAAGGCCTCTGTTGGAGACTACACCATCAATCTCTACTTCCCGGGCGGGTACATAGACAAGATACTTCTTCGTACGCGGTCAAGTGGTATTTAGTTAAATCTCGCATATATGATGATCTTTGCCCTCATTCAAGTTTGTTATGGATATATACCAAATTCATTACTGATACTTTTTGTATGTATCAGGTAACTAGCAGTTGGAAAATTGGATTCTGCGATAATTATGACTTTCATTGATTTAGTTTTCAATGCAATTTACGCTGAAAAAATAAATTCAGTTTGGACAAGGATTTTTTTTAAATAGCTCTGTTACTTAAAGGTACCCAATAGACTGGTTCAATTTTTGACTATTAGCTCCACCAGGCTCTATTGATTCCATTCATGGCCCTTAGTAATTATGCAAATTTTGGTACCGATCGGTTGTGTCTACGGACCCTCCAAAAATTTCAAAGTTTATATGGAAATTAGTAGAAATTAGTAGAAAATAAATTCTTAAAAAATCACCTCATCAATCAATTCTTCAAAACACTATATAATTCTAAAGATATTGTTCTACTGAACAAATTCGTGGAACATTGTAAGTTTGTGAAAATTCGTTGAGAAAAGCTATTAACTAAAGAAGCAGCATGACTTCAAAACAAGTGGATTTTATTATTAATCATAGCAACCCTGTTTGAATAGCTCCATCATTACACAAGTGTAAACTAGACTTGCCACACACCGCTCGCGTATGGCATATACAGTTATTCAATCAGGGTTGCTATGATTAATAATAAAATCCACTTGTTTTGAAGTTATGCTGCTACTTTAGTTAATAACTTTTCTCAGCGAATTTTTACAAACTTACAATGTTTCCCGAATATGTTCAGAGGAAGAATACCTTTAGAAATATATAGTGTTCTGATAAATTAATTGATGAGGTGATTTTTTAAGAATTTATTTTCAATGTTAACCGATTTTTCATACTAATTTCTATATAAACTTTGAAATTTTTGGAGGTTTCGTAGACACAACCGATCGGTACCTAGAGCCTAGTGGATCTAAAAGTCAAAAATTGAACCAGTCTAGTGCCCAACTTGAATTTTGGACGGAAGGTAGGGAACATGATTGCCTATCTTGGAACAAAATTCAATTCAAATTAAAGATGCTTTTTTTTGTAAATCGACTTTAAATTTTTAAAATCGATTTCTTTCAGTGTAAAAGTCGATGAAAATTTTTTTCAATAGTTTTATTCAAAAATTTGACTAATTTCGCGAAAATCACTCCTACAGCATTTTTTGTAGGATTTGTCATTTTTGGACTATAGCCATTTGAAAAAAAAAATGGTAAAAAAGTTTGACCATTTTCAAAAGACAGTCTAGATCATTTTTGAAAAAACGAAGAATGCAAAGTGACTTTTTGTGACAAAATCCGCGCGTACAGAAAGTTTCAATAAAATCTTAGAGGGTGCTGCCAACTCTGAATACGATTTAGCGCGAAATTCGTCTATAATCTGAATCTGAACAATAAATGCATCTAAAAGGATGATGAAAAGTGTTTCAAATTTGAATTTAAGCAGCTTCCGAGATAGAAGCTTTATGTTGGCAAAGATCACTGAGATGTTCCCAAGAAGTACAAAATTATTGTTGCAGATGATGTATGATCTGGCATTGAATTTGCTGTTATGGCCGTTAGACTCCGATTTTCATCACAACCAACAATATTAACCGAGTTATTCATCGAAAATTGCTTGAAAACCGTCCAGTGGTTAATTGGGTCTCACTGGGACTCTCTCAAATTTTTGCCAGATTTGGCGCATAACCACTATAGTAAGAATGCGACGGTAGGTTGATAAAATCGGGGATGCATAACATCGAGAGTTTATAAAAATACAAAAAAATACAAGTTTACGAATTATCTGGGATTGAAAAATGATCAATTTTATAAACTTCAAAAAAATTATATTGCAAAAACGTGAGGATTATTTTGCGCTAAAAACCACGAGAATTTTTTTCGAGGATGTTAAAAATGTTTAATGTTACTTTTAAAGTCTTCTAAAATGGGATGATAATAAGAATGAAAATCAAAATGGCCATACACACTATTAAAAAAAATTACACATCGCCCTTATGGGTTCGTTCTGGCCGTATCTGGGGCATCCATTTGGCTAGTTTCTATTCTCCCAACAAATACCGCCTTTTGCCAGAGTTTCCATATCGAGCAGACGACATCGATCGACGTATGGTGGTAGCTCTGTTAAGTTAAACCATGGCAAAGTTCTCAGAGCAAAGCGGAGGAATTTTGCTTGCACTGCTTCAATTCCCTTAGCCCAAATGTTCGTATAAAAACACCAAATGGCTGCTGAAGCCTCCAGGACAGACCGAGCAAGTGAAAAATACAGTGCCCGCAGACAACATGGATAAGTAAACTCGTTGGCTATTCTTATTATGAAGCCAATGTTTCTATTTGCCTGTGCTATAATGTGAGAGTAATGCTTTCTGAATGTCAGTTGCGAGTCCAGGAGTACACCAAGGTCTCTGATAACTGACACTCTCTCTAGCAATTGGCCGGCGGCATTGTAGCTCCAGAGAATTGGATTTTTTCTGCGCGTGAAATATATTATAGAGCATTTGCGCACACTGAGAGCCAACAATATGCGATTACACCAATTACAGAAAGCATCTAGATGTCGCTGAAGTTCGATACAGTCCTCTATTAACCGCACAATGAGAAAGAGTTTGAGATCATCAGCGTATATAAGTTTGCACCCTGGTGGTATAACATAGCAAACGTCATTGAAGAATAAATAAAAAAGCAACGGTCCGAGATTGCGCCCTTGAGGTACACTCGACAAGTTGATGAAGTTATATGACGCGTTACTTACTAATTCCACAGACAGAGCACGATCTACGAGATATGATTTAAGCCACCCTGTAAAATTGGATGGAGTGCCTAGCCGCTCGATCTTCTACACGATCTAAAGCAGCTTTAACATCAGTGTATATAGTGTCTACTTGTGATCCATCTTCGATGTTTTTAATGTAGTACGACGTAAATTGGGTTAGATTGGTGATTTTTTGGTCTGCCTGCAAAAAAGCCATGTTGGTCTTTCGATATGTATGTTTTGGTCTCACGAAAGAGCACATTTCCTACTAGGATCTTAAACAACTTCGATCCAGCGCAGAGCGAGGTTATGCCACGATATAGTTCGCAACATTGTGCTTATCATCTTTTTAAAAAAAATGGGAAACATTACTGATTTTTTTAACACACTGGAAACACTGATTACGACGATGATTGGTCAAAGATTAATTGTAGAGGTTTGTAAATGCGCTTGCGCATTTTTTTCAGTAAAATGGAATCCCATCCGGCAGCACCGATCTAGAGGACTTTAACTTGCTTATGGCAGCTAGATTATCTTCGTCGGTAAATTGAATGTTTCCAAAATTGATTACATCGCGAGGGACATCTTGAAGGCAACAGTCCACCTGAGTTAAGTTATTCATTTTTCAATACGCTCGAGAAATGTTTTGCGAACAAGTTACAGATACCGTTGGGAGTATTAGACGTTTCATTTGCGAGGAACATACTCGAAGGAAGCCCATTTTATTTACATTTCCTATTTACAAAGGACTAAAACTGTTTTGGGCTTCGTTTTAGGTTGGATTGGGTTTGTGCTACGTGTCTTGAGTAGAGCAAGCGATTATATATTTTGTAGCTGTTACTGGCTAGAGTGAACTGCCTTTTTGTAATCGGGTTTCGTCGCCTAGTGTAATGTCGAAGCGCAGCTGCTCGCAATGTTTTTAGTTCACGTAGCTGGTTGTTGGATCATGCCGGTTTTGGTCGAGGACGAGGTGCAGGCACATGTATACTGAAAAACTCTTCCAGCATTAGTGAAAGTTTTTTCTACGGCAACATCTACAACAATCGCGAAGTGCAAGAAAGTCTCCCAATCGATTGCCTGTGTTGAGTTATGAAGTCTAGAGAAGTCAGTCTTCGAAAAGTTGAACTCCCTGACATTTTCCATCTTGTCATTAGGAATCTGCGTTACTAGTAGTGGAGGATGATGTGCGTCTACATCAACTAACGGCTCAAGTGCTTCTGAAACGGTGCAGTTCATTGAAGCTTCTTCATTTATAAGCAGGAGGTCCAAGATTGGATTTCGCCTATTATTTACTGTAGAAATCTGTCGCATATGCAGAACAGACATTCCGTCCAGTAAGATAGTACTCGCCCTCGAAAAGGTTGATTCAGTAGAGTCGGGGAAGGCCCAGAGGGGGTATTTTCCAAAGATGTCTAGGTTGGTTGTAATCACCAAATAGTAGGTGTGTCGTGTTGGGTTCAATAGAAGTTGCAATGTCAAGTGCGGAGTCTATGTGCTTCTGAATAATTTCTACATCAACTTCCGGAATCGGGGGGATTATACACTACACCCACAGAGAAGTTGGTATAGGGGCCACGAATATTTACCCAGAGTTGTTCGAGATTGTCATTGTTGTGTTTGTATGAGAGTCGGTTAGAAACTGCAATGAGTACACCACCACCACGTTTCTTTCCTGCACTATAAGGATAGCGATCGATATACCGAGTATCTTGAGCCAAATTAATTCGAGCAAATTGATTTGATCATTGAGCCACGTTTCGGTCAGAACAATAACATCATGATCAACAGCTGAAGTCTACTGGTGTCTAGAAACAAAAATGCAAAAATGTAGGTTTTCCCATTCGAGTTTCCATACAAATTTAAAGCGCAATGTGATGCGCCGCTCAGTGATTCCACTTCATACCAAATTCGGAAAAAATGCGTTGAATATTTTCGAACTATGCTATTTAGTTATTTTTCAATAGTGGAGTTTTTTTTACTCATTTAAAATAAAAATTGCAATCTTTGACGCAAAAATCCGCATTTTGTGAGTAAAAACCCACCTAATCGAAAAATTATCTCGAAAATTTAGCGTAGGAGTTAGGTATTTTATGCATAGAATGTGTATGATGAGTTTGAAAAAAATCGATTAATTAGTTTTTGAATGGCAGTTAACAGCGTAAATCGTTTTTTTTTTGCAGAGACATTCCATGATACATGATAATATACAAAAGTTTTGATCAATTCGCTTCACCCAAAAAAATCCCAAAAAAAGTGTTTCTTTCACGCTGAGACTCTTACTTAGGGTGACCATACGTCCTGGTTTTTCAATTACTGTTTTGGTGTCCTGGGAAGTCGAGGAAAATGCTTGATTTGTTCTGGTTTTTGCCATGAAAGCCTACAATATTTTTCTTTATTGAGTCTTCGCTTTATTTTCTTTGGTTCAGATCGCAGTTTTTTTTTAATCTCTCGACTTTTTTCTCTTACGTGGAAATTGAAAAGGAAAAGAGCACTCCGCACAGTGGCGGGTCTTCAAACAAAAGTCGGACAAAATCTCAAATGTTACCTAATTTGGCTGAAAATCACAATTTGGGCTAATTTTGAGGTGCTGAGCTCATTTTTGATGTCAAAAGTCGAAAAATATTAAATGCATTTTTCCATACAGTGTCATTGAACCTTTCTTATAACTATGATCCCGTTTTCATGATAGATTTTCCGTTACTGTTCACCAATGACAGCAATATCATAAAAAATGAAGAACATTAATTTGAACCCATTGTATAAGATGTTGGTTTACTGTAGATTGTTTAACTATTTTACACAAAACACCATGCACCTCCATATCAGCAACAAAGTTTTAAAATCTCCTTAAACCTTTTTGCGCACCTAGGCGCAGAACGAGACCATGATATTCGAAAAGTAGAGGTTATTTCCCATAGAATGTATTCTATGTGACCATTCCGAAATGATTCCGAAATTTGTACAGAATACATTAGTGAAAAAAGTATTTGTGACCTGACCACCTCAAACATATTTGAACTAAAAAGTCATAGTTCCAAGCAAATCTACCAAACTTATTTTATCCACTAATCAAGTTCTTTCGTTCCTCTACGCAATGAAACTAGTTGTGCTAAAATCGGACCAAAACCAAAAGAGCAACATACATTTGAAGTGAACAGAGCAATGGTGGTTTCGAAAATGAAAATCATTAAAAAGTCTGGACTTTGCTACGCTTACACTCATGTTAAAAAATGGGTTATCCAATGATCATAAAATTTTGAATATACGTTATTCAATACATGAGAAATTCAAGAAAAATATAAAATATCAATAGTTCAGAAATAAATTTCTGAGGTTTTGGCCAGCCTCCAGCCACTGTGCGCCGTTCGTATGTACATAGCACATTAATGAGTCCGTTTACAAGGAAACTTGACAGCCGAACAAATCGAAATGATTCCAGTTGTGGACCAAACTCTGGCCGCTCTCAATGGCGATGAAACAATGATTACCAGAGCTTCTTCCTGGCAAAAATCGTCTTTCAATCCGGCACCCGAAGAATTTCTTTTGATGTCTCTGAGAAGACAAATCCAAGTTTGACTTCGCTTCTACTTGAGTTCTCTTTCCAGAGGATTTTTTCGTCTTACTTAAAATACGCGAACATTTTTCTAATTCATGAATTCATCAATAACTAGCGTGAAATAACTTCATTAAGGGCCGATTTCTTCACCCTCGCTTTATTCTTAAGCCAGGTTTAAACGCACTGGTGAACCTGGTTTAATAGTTAAGCGAGGGTGAAGAAATCGGCCCTAAGTGCTCTCTCTCTCTCTCTAGCTGGTGATTGAGGAACCAATTCATGGAAACAGTATCTAATCCACGATTAACATGGCTTCACGCCTGGACGCTGAACGGCGACTAACCTGACGAGTTTAGCATCCTATATGTCAGGGATTATGGAAGATCGCACTCAACCTGATATTATTTACACCAACCGATCCGCTGTTTTCATATAACAAGTGATAAAATAAAGAAATTTGTAATAAACGCTAGTTTTTGCAGCTGTTTCGATCCTAAATTTCAGATCGAGATATAATGATTGTCATGGGCGGTGGCCAGGTACTTATTTTTAAATCAGGAAAAGCGTAGAAAGCTACTTGGGACCGTTTACGTTTCTGGCTTACTTCAATGACGTGTGTTTAGTGCTGGAAACTCCTCGCCTGTCCTGCACAGACGATTTCGTTTCATCCGCTAAATTCATGATTGCTGATTTTTCCAACAACATCATGTAGCCTTCGATGTTGGCTATGAAGCAAAAACTGTGTGTTTACTGCCGCAGCTTTGCCTGCCAGAACCTAGAACTTTATAGCTGTCGAAAATCTGGGGAGAAGGCACAATGGATTAAGAGGTGATGGATGGAGATAATTCCCTTTGAACTGTCCTGGTTTTTTACTCGCTTGATATGGTCACCCTATTTTACTCCCTCCTTAAATTACGATTCGAGTATTCAAACTCCTCTGGGTCACAAAATGCACGAAATTGATGTATCCCTGTACGCAATAAATGCAGAAAATATAGTTAACGCAAAGGAATGTGAGACCGTCAAGCCGAGAAATTATTATGAACTAAAATCCATTTAGCAATCAGATGATGTGAAATTTCCAAGATCTCACACGAGACCGGTGGACAACATATTAATTGATAGAGGAAAGGTATCATCGTACTGTTAGGTGAATTCAATCGATTTCGTTTCTCATACATGTATCCTGAGGTCTATGAACAACTAAAGATATTTTATGAAAGCATTTTTCTTCGTGTTTCGCTTTAAGGTTGGACAGAGAATGCGCAAAATTCGCAAGCGAAAAAAGCAGTTTTTTTTCCACACCGTATGTCAGATCTTCATAAAAATCAATCAGCGTATGTAGAATGTTGTTACAGTACTGCTGATTGATTTTTATGAAGATCTGACATACGGTGTGGAAAAAAAACTGCTTTTTTCGTTTGCGAATTTTACCCTTTCTCTGTTCTACTTTAATGTAAATTAATAATAATTTAGAAAAATTGGATGCTCACGATTACCATGAAGAAACATTGGGATAACCGGTTCCTACCCAAATTTAGCCATTGTTCGATCAAAACGTGTAAGGATAAAAGCTCTAAAGTTTTTTTTCTTGAACTTTCCCTAGAAGCACAATCCATTAGAGATAAAGCTGATGGGCACCAATATTGTGTGGAAGCACAGAAACTTGCGTCTGGAAAATATCCATCACTGTGGAAGCTTTTGTGCGATTACTTGTGACACTCGCCGCTGCAGTGCTCCGGATACATGAGGGGGCGAGCCTATTTGATTCGATCGCTTTAACCGACTGCAGCGCTGCATACGTGCGGTAAGCGAAGATTGAAATTTATGCTCTTGTGGTTTATGGGTGGAATTTTACTTATCCTAAAATCTCTAAAAACCCATTCAATGAGTGAGCCTGAGCACTGAAATGAAAAATCACTTGATTAAAGGCATTTATCAAATTAAGTATTTGGACGAAATAAAATTTCCTAGCGCTGTATTGCTTGAAGATCAAACACGAAGAGCCGTTGCAGCATTATCCTCCGACTTGCAAGAGTCGTCAAACGTAGAAGATTGCATCGATGTTCATATAGGGGTACACGAATTAATATTATTTCTGAATATTTCAATATTCAATAATATACATCAAGAAAGCGTTATTGTAAATTAGCTAAACTATTCGAATTTTGGAACCGGACAGTATAGTCAGCGGTTGCAGTGAAAGTACGAAAAATCTTGATATCAAAGAAAAACAAAGTTTTGCCATATTTTAATGCATCTTGTTGGTTTGAGATGAAAATGAATCAAATTTCACCGCTGTCTAAATGAATGATCTAAACAGCAGTTAGGCTTAGAACCTGACTATGCTTCGAAGTCAAGAGTAAAGTGTATAAGTCTAACAATTTATTTAATTATCGAGTTATAGTAACATAATTTTTACTGGAATAAAAAAAACAAGGTCCAACCACGAAATTGTGTGGCTTTTTATAGAATGCTTAATACCTCTTTAAAATTCAAAAACAAACAAACATTTTTCAAAAGCACCGAAAAACAGTAGCTAAATCCTCCTTGAAAATATTTTCTTTAGAAGTGTGAACACATTGTTCGTCGTTTGGAACATAAAGGAATAAGCCAACACCAGAAGCGGTATAGGTAAGATACGTATCGTGTTGTCCTGAAGCTGCGTGTAATTTCTTTTAAGACATCCTTCAGACCTATTGAAGACAAACGAAAAAGAGGAAGCCAGTCCACCAAAATAGCAAGGGCCCGTGAAATCTTCGCCACAAAAACCACAGGAGCAGCAGGAACAGGCATCGGACCGTAGCAGTACGGACAATTGTCTCATTTGCACCTTTTCCGCCCAGCGGGAAGTCTATCATCGGTTGAAATACGATAGGATGTGCAAATTAAAGTTGTGTAATGAGGATTGTCAGAAGTTGTTAATAGAGCAAATGCGTGTAAATGTTTAAATTGGTTGGTGTTAAGTCAGACCGGACTATGTGAAGACTAGCTGAAGAAATTCTTTATTCGGTGCTCTCATTATCTCATTTTTTATGTTTTGTGACTTAGTCCGGTTTGACTTAACACCGACCAATTGTAAAATTAGTCATCTCTTAAGATATACCAGTTAAAACATAATTATCTGCTATTGATTGTCTAAATTCGGAAAATTCTCATGTTAGAGGATTGTCTAGGAGTAATTTAAGCCAATTTAATCCGTAACTTCATAACCATACACAGGTCCAAGCGGTACTTTCGAATAGAATCAGTCAGACACGACACGTTTTCTTTGATTCCATTGTTACTCTAATATCATTTAATAAATCGATGTTTATATTCCGAATTTGACAACATGGATAAAAACCTCATAAGTCTTAAGATAGCTTTTACGAATACCTTTCGAACGGGCTATAGATTGTTGGGTTCGGACTATTATCAAAAGAGATATTTAACATTAACCACGGACGACGGATTTTTACCATTTTCCAATTTGGGACCATTCATAAACTACATTTTGCTTTTAAGGGGGAGGGAGGGGGGAGGGTAGTTGGTATAACAAATTATTGTATGTTGTGACATATGAGAGGGAGTAAGTTAGGACGTTACGTAACACGTTTTTACCGAAGAAAACATGATTTTGCGGGTTTGTTGCGTAATAGGGGAGGAGAGGATAAAGAGATTTGTGACAATTTGTTAAGCGGATGGAGAGGGGAATCAAGTTTGGGAAATTTTAGCGCTACGCAATGTTTAATAAAAATAAAAATATTCAATCAACTGTTAACGCCAAAATGGCTATGTTTACTTTGGCTATAGTGCAAAAATGACCAATCCTGCAAAAAAAATGTTGTAGGAGTGATTTTCACAAAATTTGTCAAATTTTTGAATAAAAATATAGAAAAAATTCTTCATTGGCTTCTACACTGAAAAAAATCGATTTTAAAAATTTAAAGTCGATTTACAAAAAAAAACCATCTTTGATTTGGATGAAATTTTGTTCCAAGATAGGTAATTATGTTCCCTACTTACCGACAAAATTTCAAGTTGGGCACTTTTAAGTAAAAAAAGTTATTTGAAAAATACTTTTCCTTGTTCAAACTGAATTTTTGTCGTGACTAACGACTTACCTTTCAATATAGGGGCCCTTTTCAAAATTTCGGAAGAAAAATTATGTAAGATTTTGAACGCTTGTATCTTTTGTTGTACTGAATGGATTTAATCAATTTCTTCGGCATTTTGTCGAAAATATTTGTACCAATGTTGTATTACATTTTTGAATATGTAGGACATTCATTATAAACGGGAAAATAGTGTTTTGAAAAATCTTTCGAAAACGACTCGGAAAAGTGAAAATTTTCAGGCTATCCCGCACAGAGCCGTCAATATGGTGCACCAACCGAACAATAAAATGATGAAAAGTTTTAAATATAGGTCCACTACATGTTTGTTCCTTTGATTATTCGTATTGGGTTGCTTGACGAGAGTAGTTGGTGGGGAAAATCCGGCATATTCCATGCCATTAGAAGCCGGATGGAAAGGAAAGGCTCATGCACGGCACGAGAACGAGCGAGAAAGCGATAGTAGTGCATATTAGCGAAAGCGTTACGTACATTTTGAACCTTAATAACTTTGCTTCTACTAAACGGATTGCTCGTCTTGTTTCATAAATCGGAAGGAAAACGTTCGACGCTTGCTACCGATTCTTTGTTTGCTATATAAAATTTGTTTAAATCGTTCAAAAACTACTTTAAATGAGAATCAACATTAATGATAAAACCTATAAATAGGGGTGTCGCAGCTTTTCTCAAAGCCAGACGTGTGTAAGACGCAGTGCATAACAGACGTGCGTGGTCGTGAGAAGCTGTATCGGACGACCAATCAAATCGGCTACCACCGGAGAGAAGAAAAACGTTGGCGGAGGTGGTGGCGGTGAGAAGGCCAAAAAGCCAAAGGCTAAGAAACGCAGTCACTGAAAAGGCGGTAGCAACTGCCACTAAAAATGCCACCAAAACATCGAAGGCTGCAGCGAACAAGCCGAAGACCCCAAAGCCAAAGAAGGCCGCCAAACCTGCCAAGAAAGCTGCCCGAAGAAGATAAGTAAATTCACGCGTCTCTTATGTTGCCAACAGTCCTTTTCAGGACTAACAAAATACTTTTAAAGAATTAGTGGTACTTATTTTCCGTTAGCGCAGTTAATTGTAGATGGATTTGTGTTACAGTTATATGCAAACCGTCCTTTGGATGAATATAAAATGGAAAAAGAATATTTTTAGGAAGTTCCTTTTATTAATTTGTATAACTAAAAATAATTATATAAGAAAATATTTTTCAAATTAATCTACAAACCCGAAGATTTTTGCAATTCCTTCCAAGAAAATCAGTGAATGTGGCAACTCTGCCACTAAGCGAAAGCTACACAAAAACGAATGATAAAAATATTTTCATTTATCGCACAAAAGGATGGCCTTCCATCTGCATCGAAAAGTTAATAAATTGGAACGCCTTGATGCAAAGCGTATTCATTCGGTGTGAGCTGCGAAAAGGAAATGTTCATATGTATGTACGCGGTAGAAACAAATCGTCACAAGGTTTGAATCGTTTCAAAAGATGCTCGTCTTGTATCACCATAGTTATCTATGAACCGTACCTTAGGTCGAATGCAAAATGGAAAAACCAAAGGTTCTTTTCAGAACCATCATTATTACCATAAAGAATTATATGACAATTTCCCATTCAAACTTGATTCCGATGAATATCATTAGATTTAAAATAACGTCTCGAAGTGAAGTCACGACGCTCCGGTTATGTCACAGACATTACCCACCCATCTTTTTTTCAGTGTATTTTTTAGCGAAAACTGAACCAATGAAAGTCATAATCATCTCAGAATCCAATTTTCCAACTGCTATTTGCCTGATACATGCAAAAAGTATCAGTAACGAATTTGGTATAGCATGTCAGACTGCACTGAAATGAGACCGAAGGGATTCGTTTAACGGAGATCTGGTGCTAGAATATTTAGCGCACGACCGGACAACATGTTTAATATCGCGATAACCGCCACCACTTGCACAGAGACCGCTTTCCACAACCTCAATACGCCGGAGGTGGGCCGTCTACGTATAATGATTGTACATGACCCGAGATATCACCCGAATGAAGTCATAACCCTCATCCATTCTCTTGGACCAAGGTTTGCTGATACCTTTGCGATTCCTAAACTTCCATCGCTCCACAAAATTTGCCAATTTTCGAGTGTACTCTGAGAAGAAATATTTAAAAACTTCTAATGCCAAAATGTCCACCTTCTCATTATCGTTCTTATCCAAGTGTCCGCCTTCTCATTACCTGGAATGGAGCACTGCAAAAAAATCAAAGTAAGGTAATCTACTATGATTTTTCAGATAAAGCACTCAAAAACTCCCATGTTTTCCCCAGGAAATACAAAGAGTGCTGTCTATGCTCCATCAAACGGAGAGCCTCCTGTAACTGTAACGATGTGGGCATGGTTGTTTATAGATAAATATAAAACCATCAGTTTTGTGGTGAGAATGCGGGCAGCAAAGCCTCTTTTATTATTGCACTCACCACTACTGTCATAATAATAAGCATAAAAGCGATGCATAGCTGTCATCATATGACAAACGCTCCGTGTATTCCAATCACAGGATGAATCGAATACACAACGTAGGCCCTAGCCACCAGACGAAGCATTGTTTCTCTGATGATCTGTCCGTTAATCCGTCTACAGACCGGTGCCAATAATTGCGTTTTTCAGCTTTCATCAAGTTTTTCATTTGCATTTTGTAGCGTCGCGTATAATGGGAAAAATTCGGGCGATCCGACATTCAAAAGTCCCTTTCGCGTATAATTTTAAGCAATCTCTCCCCACCACGAGGTAGGAGTATGTTCACGGTTATTCGCGTCGGGTACTCGTTTCGTCTGACCTTTAATTGTAATGCAGATGCATTGTGTAAAACCTGGGGGAAATGTCGGGACTGAAATATAAAGACAATTGGGGTCCCATTTGGAAATTCCTGCTAGTTTCTAAGATTACCGAGACCAGGAACCACTTACTTCGGTTTTTGTAACAGCACGCTTCAAGTGACACTCTCAGGCCTGTACGAGGAAGCTTAGGAGAGAAAAGTGATTTTCCTCTTTCTGAAATTTATAGGCACATTAGAAGATGTTCCCACAATGGGATGGTGAGACTCTCGCGCTTTAGTGCATGTACAAGGAAACGTAGAAATTACTCGTTATCGGTGGCGTAGCGCTCTTTTGCATTATCGGAGCGTTCCTTAAAAGAATGTTTTATTTTGTCCCCCCATAATTTATATGCATTTTTCACAGCGTGCCTTGTTTCTACAATAAGTCGCTAGAGGCCCAATTGTTTTGCAACAACGGAAGTTCATGCCTCGCGGCACAAAAAGGCGAATAGGTAGACTAGCCCCGCTCAAAAGATCAAAGTTTGGAAAATCAATTACTTCTTGATTTTTTCCTGAGCGCAAATGCTTGCGAGCCAGAATTGCTACTGGCTGAAATAAAAGACTCTTGAAGGTGCGAACCCCATGCTTCGCAATTAAGGCCCCTGTTGGAGACTGCACCATCAATCTCTACCTCCCGGACGGGTACATAGACAAGACACTTCTTCGTACACGGCCAAGTGGTATTTAGTTAAATCTCGCATATATCGATGATGTTAAATGGCTCATCTTTGCCCTTTGCCTTTGCCCTTACTGATACTATTTGCTTGTATCAGGCAACTAGCAGTTGGGAAATTGGATTCTGTGATGATTATGACTTTCATTGGTTTAGTTTTCGATAGAAATACACTGAAGAAAAAAATTCAGTTTGGACAAGGAAAAGTTTTTTTCAAATCACTTTTTTTTTCCTTGAAAGTGCCTTTTTGACTATAGGTAGGGAAATTATCTATCTTGGAACAAAATTTCATCCAAATCAAAAATGGGTTTTTTTGTAAATCGACTTTAAATTTTTTAAATCAATTTTTTCAGTATAGGAGTCGATAAAGATTTTTTTCAATATTTTTATTCAAAAATTTGACTAATTTTGTGAAAATCACTTCTACAATATTTTTTTGTAGGATTTGTCATTTTTGGACTATAGCTATTTGAAAAAAAATTGATTAAAATAGTTTGACCCATTTCAAAATACAGTCTTGATTATTTTTGGAAAAACGAAGTATGCAAGGTGGCTTTTTGTGACAAAGTTCGAACGTACAGAAAGTTTCATTAAAGTCGGAAAGGGTGCTGCCAAATCCGAATACGATTTAGCGCGAAATTGGTCATTTTGTATTTCATTTTTCGATCTACCACCGTTAAAAATAACCTCCGAACAGTTTCAAGTTGTCTGTATGCACCTTAATTGCTTATCAGTGCGCAAAATTTCATTTGCCAGAACCTTTTGACAGATAACTTTCTAATTTATGACCCTCGAACATATCTCGGAAAACGAGAAGCGAGATAAATGACCAAATAAGTGGAAACAAAGTCCAACAAGAAACTTCTTCAAATACTGTCTACTTGAATTTTTGAGGATATATTTTGTCTATTGCATTTGGTAGTTTGTTAAAGGATTAATTTGAAGATTTATTCCTAAATATGGCGAACGATCCCTATTCGTTCGTTTGTTTCGATAGTTTATGTTAAAAAAGTGTACTAAAGTAATAGCTACGCTTAAGGGGATGGACTTCTTTTGGAGGCAAAAAAAGAAGCTCGTTTTCGTTACTATTTGAACATTTATGTACATTTGTACATATATTTGAAAAGCTATAATAAAAATTTTCCTTTAAAAGATTTCACAAAATAGCGGAGCTAAGGGTTATTTCGCTAAGAAGTTCTTAAATGATGACAGTTCGTGTCAAAATACTCTCATGCGGTTTCTTTTGCACGGTTTTCAGAAAATTACAAGTTCTTTGTACGCGGATACTGAATTTAACAAGATTTTTGGAATAAAGGAAGCCTGGATTAGTAAAACTTGAGACCTAATGGCATAAAAGATTTAGGACTTCTCAACAAAAAATCTTCAATATTGATGTCGTTTCTTCAATAAACTAGATCTTGATAACCAATTTCTTTTAATGAAATCAATAGAACGTTGGAACGCTTTCCTAATTACATATAACAATTTTAACAAATTCTAAAAAATAATGTTATCGCCCATCAAATGCTTTTGAATCTCACAATGAAAAAAAAAACAAAGCTCCACATTGCTAATCCTCCGACGAACCTTTTCGTGTACCAAAAACTATTTGAGAGACAATCTGATCCACGCGAGGACATGTGTAGATTTAAACAACAATGAAGAACCACCCTTCTCTAAGAATTATGTTTCCTCCTGTGAAATGCGCTAAACCATGAAAAGAATATCCATTGCCAAAGTGGTCCAGATGTGGCACCGTCCGGGAGAGCTGCCAAAAAGAACATCTTTCGTCGATTCGAGCCCTCTGCTGCTAGATGCAGACTGCAAACTGTTATGCGAAAGAATTATAATCTAATCTGCGTGTTTATTTTCACCCTGAAAAACCAAACTGCCACTCTCCTTTCGGCACATGAGTCCATTATCCATTTGAACTACATAAATGTAAAATCTTAGGCGAACATGTATGGGCTGAAATGGTCGGATATGTGTGAGGGCTTTGGTCTAATTCCCTGCTAAGCTAACAATTAGCAAAGGTGTTTATTTGCGGTCGTACAATGGTGAAAAGAAAACAACAACAAAAACAGGACACAGCTCGTCGAAAGATAAGTGTTTGCTTTGTAATCTGTCCTTTCTGGTGTCGAAGCGTAAGGGCCAAACCACCAGGATATACGGATAGGATGAACGCCTGCTAGGGAACGGACTGCGAAGCGAGAGGTAAATGCGCGTGAGAATACAGATCTGACACTCAGCATGTGGTCCGGCATCAAATATCGCCTAAATAGTGTCGAAGGATGAGTTTTTCTGTTGAACTGCGTGTACCTTGTCATAGGGAATAAAGTGGAATTTTTGTGTTTCCAAGTCAACACACAACGAATCCACCAAGCGGTCTGATCGAGTCATTGTATTATCGTGGCTTCAAAGTACATTATCAACTTTCGGCCCACCTTGAACTTGATAAAAAAGAAGCCGTACTGCATTATCGTTACAGTATTTCTAGTGTCTGTTTTAAAAGGCTGCGCTATTCCTTTTCATTTGCTCTCTCTTTTTGTAGGCTTTTCGCGCTTTCATATTCCTTCTTTTTTTTTCTTTTTTAGCATCTCTCTGGTTTTTGTTTTTTATTCCTTCCATTTACTTACTTTCGATTTTGTTTTCTTTACCAGCAATTTATTTTCTACACCTTTTTTTATTATTTTCTCGATTTCTCATTCCTTTTTTCCTAATTGGTTCATCGTACTTAATTTTTTTCCTTCTAGCACTATCCTTTTGTCACAGCTTAGAATATGTTTCTCCTCTTTCCTGATTACAAATTACAAATCGAGTTTCGGGAGAAACACCGCCGCCCGGGAACTTTCCGACGGTGTAGACTGAGTCCACCGCCGGGGACCAGTTGTGTAGTACACGACGTAGCACCGGGTTCGAGTCGTCGGAGCACCAGCGAATCGGACGTCAGGCTTCACCGGAATCGCCGGACCGAACTCGACACCCTTTCGGGTAGTTCGTGAGTAGGCTAGATCCACCGCCGAGGATTAGACCGAGTAGACCATGTCGAATAGCTAGTAGTGGGTCGTTGGGGCGCCAATCAACCGGAAGCTACGCTCCACCCGGAATCGCTGGACGGACCTCCGCACCTACTGGCTGGCCTGCCGAGTAGGCTAAGTCCACAGCTGAGAACTAGACCGAGTAAACGGAGTGGGGAGCTAAATGGCTCACAGAAAGATACACTGGTATCGGGAGTAATCTGCCGGCTGGGAATTCACGGTAGGGTAGATTCGCCGCTGTGGACTACCCGACAGAATCGTGACGAAAAGGGGAGCTAATTAGCTCACGAAAACCGGCACCGAGAGAAATTCCATTGCCGGAGAACTCTCAGTCGGAGTAGGATAATATCCGAGTTGATCTCGATAAAGCTGGGAGCTAAATGGCTCAAGGAAGCGGGTATCGGTGTCGGGGGATATTCCTCCTAAATATAATAACATTTGAGGTTAGCTCTAGGTTTAGTCTATTATATGGCATAAGTGCATATTCATATTGACACACATACAAAAATAACATTATTTAATACTGTTCTCGGACCTTGGAAAAAAATCTTCGAGAGATTTTTTATACTTTTCTTATTTGTAAAAAAATGTAAAAATACTAAGCATGTAGCAGTTTTAAAGCCGTTTGAAGTTAAAAACGTCGAATTTATTTTTGTGCCGATTTGAAATGCTATATATTTCCAAATTTAATGATTTGTCTCAAATCAGTTTAATATATTCCTCACTCTTTCAAAAAAAATCTTAGGTGCAACCAATACCGAAGCATGGCCAGTATGGGCACATTTAGGAGATTTGTCGCAACCGGGAAAACACAATATAGCTATCAGTGTAAAAATTGGTGCACGAAAAAATACGCCCACGTAAACAGGGAACATTTTGACCAGGAACGAGACCTGGAAGTTTTGCAAATCGTTTAACAGTAATACGAAGTAACCTGGAGTTAATTAAAAACACATTAGCTAACAGCAGCAATTTTTACTTGATTGTAAAATATTATATTCAACTCAAATCTGGAATAAAATGCACTTTTTTGTGTAATATAAGTGGATCAAGTTCTAAATTATGACGAAACGCTTCAAGTCCCAGTCAAACCCCTGTATAGCGCATCGTAACCTAATAATGGAATATCTTTCCAGCACTTCTCTAAGAATAAATAAATTCAATTTAAAAGTCATTATCGGCATTGTAGAAAATAACACAGCGCACGCCAATTTGCGCTCCCCCTTGGACCCTACCCTACTATTTCCTCTCCCACCAAGCCGTTCCTTGGAGAAAGAATGCAGCATCCATCATACCCTCAAGCACAATTCACCTTCATCGGCCCTGCGCTTCTGTCTATAGCAAGAGGTTCCTCTTCTCGGGCCAACTTCAAGCAACCCATCGGAGGCATCTTCTTCAGTTCATGTAAGTTCTGATCTGAACAACACCGGCACGAGCTAAACCTTCACCCATTTTCTTCTGCTGACGGATGAAAGTAGAAAGCACGGCACAAACCATCCCCTCCAGGCACGTAGCCAGAGGGGGGGCTAGGGGGCTAAAGCCCCTCCCGAAATTTTTCAAAAATGAATTTCAAAAACCGGCGATGTTTTACAAAATTTGTTGCTCAATTGGTTTGAACAAATCTTTGAGAAAAAGTTGAAGAAGGCTATTTCTAACCACCAAAGGCAATGGTCACGAAATTCAGTCACTTTATGCTTTTGCTCGAGCCAGTGCGACGCGAACGATAAAAATAGTAACTTTTATATTGTGTGTCTTGCCTAAAGAATAAAAGAAACTGTTACTATAATTGTTGCTGTAGTAATCTGTCGAGAAGCAAGAAGTGGTTCTCCAGCCAAATACGGTGATTATAAAATTATTGATGATTCGCTTAGGACCGAGTATTCATAATGTGGAACATTTCCTGAAGGTGTAAATGGAGGTTGGACTTTCGGAAGCGAGTTCTACCATGTCAGGCATTTAGCGCTCAACAAATTAGCCCAGATGAAACCATTCATTTCGAACAACTTAAAACACATGGTTGAAAGTGACAATGCTATAATTAAGATCCTCCTATATATGGACGATGAGAACATCAATGTTCCGCTACAAGATCGGATATCGCTTACTCGCAGATTCATGTCATATTTGGGAGAAATGGAATCCTTTCGGAAGGATAATTATTCAGAGCGAGAAGCAAGGAACAAATCAGACATTCGCAAACATAAAGGCAAAATTGACGAATTGACATAAAGTTTTGCAAAAGTTTCACAGGAAACGGATAATTTGCTGTGATTTGAAAACAGACAACTCTAAAAGAAAGCCTCTTTTGAAAATTAGATGTAAGTGCGATGTTCTCTTCCATGTGTCGGAAGCAAGTGATGCTGAAATTATTAAGCTCACCTGTGTTTATAGTTTCTAGTTATTTTGGTGGTGATATATTTACCTAATTTTACGTAAATTAGAAGCATTTGTAACCGTTGGTTCCATTTGTTGTAAATATTATTTGTTTGTTTGTAGAACTTTTACGTTTCTTGTACTAATTTACACAACAACAGTAAGCAGGATAGTGAAAGGGTGCGTACCGCTGCAAACTGTCAGCTTGTCTCGGTGGGTAGCTGAACCACCCAGCCTGGAGACGCGCGATGCTGAAATTTTCAAAATGGTTTTGGGATAAAAATTGGAGGGAAATGCATCTCAAAATTATTATAAAAGGGCCAGCAGTTTCAAACTCTGGTCTCTTTTAATATCAGGCGTCCGTGTGCTGAAGTTTTATATTAACTGGTGAAGTGTAATATACCCCCCCCCTTCTGGGGCGGGAAGTTTGTTTAAAGTGTTTCGATTCGTTCAGGACCTCTTAGTGCCTCTTAGCCGCATCAAATCGTTCAGCACACGGTTCGGCACGCGAATCCGGGAGGATTCCGCGCCTAATCGTAAAGGACCGTCGTTCGTCATCCGGCGCTGCGCGCCTCCGCTTCATACCCTCGGGCAAAGGCCCTAATCGCAAAGGAGGGTCCCCTCTCGGTGGTGGCCATTGCGGTTAGCCGCGGTCACGCCGATGCTCGCCAAGGAGGGAAGACGCCTGCCTGCATCCAAGCTAGCAACGCCCGCTGGTCCGTCCAACTGCAATCCAGATCACCATCGTACCGGGGCCTTCATCCGGCCAGTTTCGCCGACGTCCGCGAGGGGATTTCGCCCGTCGGCATCGTAAGCGTCGCGACGCACATCAACAGCAGCAGTAAAAGTACGGTACGTTGAGTGATAGCAGTAGTGCACACGCCACATTAAAACACAAATTGTATATGTCATCCCACACCCACACACAACAAATACCTCAATAAAAACAGTGATAAGAAAAGTGAATGTTCTAGGTTTTTGTTCTTGATCCGCGTAGCCCTTGATTACCCGGTAGCTAGCCGACCCTGCGATACCAGCAAATGAGTCGGTTCTGCCGTATGAGCCTTGTTCAATCGTTCGGTAACACATTCAGAATCAGTGCTAAGTAATTTTCTTTCGATTAGTGAACAAGTGCTGAGCAGTTTCGCTCAGTAGATTAAATTCTGGGTAGTTTTCATTAGTAGATTAAATCATTGAAATATATATTTTACATTGTCCAAAAACCCATGAAATCCGAAATAATACCTTCAAATGTTCAAATATAATATTTACTTAATCTAGGTAATCTTCTCAAGCTCCAACGGTTTTGCAAAATTCTGAACGTCAATGAGCTAATGATCTTATTCTTGCATTGTAGTGGAATCAGTAGTTTTTTGCACTCACTTTACATTTTGACTTTTACTATAGTTTCAGGGATCTAGGAAAATCAGTCTACGATATTTTTAATTCGTAAGTCCAATGATATGAAAGTATCTAAAAAGAATCTACTTAAATAAATAAATAGATAGTTATTCTCAGTTGCCTGATAATATTGTCGAAGATAGCGTTTAACCCATTCCCCACGAGAGTCAAATGAAAAAACATGTGTTTTTCTCAGGATTATAATTACGACATGATCAGTATCATTTAAACAGAAATTTCATAAAGTTGAGTTAACGCATACTTCGATGAAGTCACAGAACTAGTAATAGTAGCCTGATCATGAAAATAGGAGTTGAAGTTCACTTTGTTCGGACATTCTTTGCAGCGATAAACTTGGATTTCACACTGATATATTCCTATCCATGGAGACAACTTTGACGTTAGTTTCGTTCTCCTGTTTAGCAAATGCGTGTAAAGTTTCGTTAGGCGGGTTTTTGGATATTTTTGTACTCATTCCAATTTAGCGTCTTCTACACCTTGTAAACGTGTAGTCTAGAATGCGTAGCATTTTCAATCAGCCCTAAATACTTTGATCTCTTGATGAATCTTGAGAGAAATTTCTAACTTATAAACTAATAATAATCAAATTTAATTCGTCGATGCACTATAGCTTTGCTTGTAACAGACAACATATTTTTAGAGTTTTTAGTGTCTATTGTCTTAGTTATGGAATTGTTTTCACTAAGAACATTTCATAATTACATTCAGTTTACTGTGACTATCTCAAGTCATCAGAATTTATACATTTATGCAATAATTTTCAAGCCCCTCCCGAAACAAAATCCTGGCTACGGGCCTGATCCCCTCCACCCTTGCTAGATAGGTATGCATTTATTTAGAACAGAAAACAACTTAATTTGCCTATCATTTACTTGATTATGCTTCGCATTTTACGAACCCAGCTCGAGAATGGTTGTGTTCCTGTTAATCTGCCTGCCATCTATGCGAGGTTGCCAACAGAATAACGGGCGAAGTTAGGTACGTTGATGGCGTTGATGAAGAGTTATGCTCGAGGGCAAATTAAGTATGACATCGCAGTTGGCTGGTGTGTTCGCGTCTCATTTCCACTGAAATGATTTTTTTATGCACCTTATAATGTTAGAATAGCAAATTACAGGAGCAATTGTTTATTGCAGTGTGTGAGCTAACTTCACAGACCAATTGGAAACTCGTTGAAATGTGAACGCTTGTTTCACATGCCTTCAACAATGCAGCACCCTCGTACATAATAAGATTGTTTCATATTATTACCATTTCTTTCTTCCTCCTGCCGACCGACCAACAACGTCTTGTTAGCATTCCACCATCTTGATTTTCCTCCATTAATCCAACGCACGATCGGATCGCTTCGTTTTGCCTTCCTCGAATCTAGGCAATGTGCCGGCGGTCATCTTTGTTATCAGGGTTTGCCTTTTCCTCCGTTCGACAGACACTCCGGATGGGCTTTCGGGGTAATTTTCGGGCGGAATGCGCGTTGCTTGTTTTCGGGCATCCAGAATTGCGCCTTTTAAAATATGGTATTGCTACTTTGGATCTTGTCTCTCTCTCTCTCTGCCTCTCTCAATCATCATTAGCTAATTACGAACGTATGCTGCTGATTTCGGTTGGTCAAATTAAATTAATGACCGGACACATTAATTAGGCAGCATGAAGCTCTGTACGTAAAAGATTGATGTGGAATCAGGTTTAAGCAGTACCAGAACGGAACGATTCAACGAACGAGAACCATTCAGGCTTTTCATGGCCGTTTCTAAAGTAGGAGCACACGTTCGGCAATGATCTGATCGAGTGCTGGATCTGATAGTGATGGCCACTTTTTCATTGGTTAACTTGGATTAACTAAATTTTCAATGAGTGACTAGTTTATCTATATAAATATAATCAAATTCTGATATTCACAAAAAAATCTTTTGGAACAATATTTGGCCACCCCTGCGAGGCACACAAAGATTCTATGATGATGATTTAATGTAGAACATTTCACCTCACTCACTGCTTGTTAAACTTTGTTTTCGTCGATCAATAACGGAAAAGTGGGGGAAACCAGCGGATGATGAACGTCATCATATCGAAATTGTAGTAGCCATTAGCCTTTCAGCAAACGAAGCAGCACCGATAGCACACCTATAGGCGAGATTCTTCCTGGCGGTTGCGGGCCGGTTGGCAAACTGCGGGGATAATATGAGTTTGAGTCGGCTCGTTGGACTTTGAAGCACCCGATTGGGTTTGTGCTTTTCCTGTCGGTTCGGGGAAACGTACCTATATTGATGTGCGCACGAATAAAATTACCACAAAATTCAATCACTCTCAAATGAGCAATGAAAATTAGCTTCGTTCTGGAGGTAAGTTCGCCAAATGGTTCATGAAGTTAGCTGCTGGTTGAGAAAGTATGTACTGTAAAATACATATCCGAGTAATTTGATGCTCTTTTTTCCAATTTACAGTCAATCAGTCATGCGAATTTGCAATATTGAGCATCTTTTAGTACAAGTTGCGGGTATGTTTATTGGGGTGATGATAATCTGTATGAAAAAATCGCAGTCTTGAAACTTGTGAGCACACTCCAAATGGAGACTAAGGCTGTTGTAACCCACCTTTTTTGCAACACCAACTCTGGGAAATGATGTTTAGAGGCAATACCGAAAAGTAAATAAGTTGGATTTGAATTCGTCATTACTGACACCAACTTGCTATCAGTTAGACGATGTATCCCAACTAACACCAAATTGGCGCCAGTTAGACATTATATCATTATACAATGTCTAATTGACGCCTATTTGATGTAAGTATATCGTCTAACTGATAACAAGTTGGTGTCAGTTACTGACGAGTCTCATTCGTTTTCGAGCGCCCGGTCGAGACACAAGTGTTTTGTTTGCCAGTACGGGCAGTGTATAGCGACAAAGAATAGTGCTAATCCGCGTTCAAGGTTATCTTGTGCACTCTTTGCCTCGTCGAGGTTTCAGCATTTTTCCCTTCTATTGAGTTTCTGTTTCTGAGTACCGTTAACCGGCCAGTGACCAGCAAAGCAGAGTTATTCTAGTAAGCCGTCTGGATACCGTTACATACACAAGTGAAGTACTATTTTATGTGTCCCCTTCTTGGTTCTCCTACTCACGGTGAGATGGACGTCGGAACAAAATCGGCTCCTCGGCTCAAAGTACAGTTGGATTCCGTTTTTAGCAACAATATTTTTTTCAGTTGTCAAAACTGGAACCATGCCAAAAATGGAACATTGCCTTAAAAACTTATATTTTCAGTTTGTGACATCATAAATGTTACAAGAACATTAAAAATGTAAGAATATGTGAAATCGAATGAAATGATATAAAAAATCAGCAAATTTAATTTTATTCGCTAGGCCCGTTCCCTTAAAATTTAATAAATATGACTCCTAAAATTGGAAATAATTTCAAGTGTATTACACCAAAATGTGTATTGAGCATTTTTTATAAGATTTACTATGGACAAAAACAAAGTTGCCAAAAATGGAGCATGCCAAAAACGGAATCTTACTGTATATCCATGCTCAGCCATCGGGTTCTTCGTGATCTTCTTCTGGACCAAAGACAAAAAGTGTTTGGAATTCAAACTATGAATCTATTGTAGATTTCTCGAGTTCTGACGGATCGGTATTCGGCAGTGACAGAAATATCAAAAATTCGCCCTGATAGGCTTCGGGTGATTGTAAACAGTTTAAATCAGCTCAGCTCAGAAAAGGAGTTCTCAGCACTTCCAGGAACATCAAAACCCTCAAGCGATTCTATATCTCAGCCAGAGAAAGAAACCAGCGATGGCTTAAAAAATTTCTCTGACATTGTGGGCCGTATTTTTACAGCACTAAATATTTCTGACCCTATTAAAAGCATCTTGATAAGCTTTCTGCTCGCAGTAAAAACATTTTTGATGCAGTTCACTGCGAAATAACCCTTCCTTTCAGCGATTGTATCCTTCGATAGCTAATTCATTCAATGAGGTCACGGATTTAATCCCTGTTCTACAGTGGAATTGCAGAAGCATTATCCCGAAAATCTAAAATTTTACTAAATAACTTGAAATGCGATGTATTTGCATGGCTTACTTCAGAAATAGACCTACACTTCCATGATTTTATTATTATTCGCTGGAATCGAGAGGACTCTTACGGAGGAGTATTTTGGGGATCAAAAAGTGCTATTCTTTCAATCGAATCGATCTCCCCTCGACACCAGGCATTGAAGTTAAAGCTTGCCAAACCAAAATTAAAGACAAAGACCTATGCATTGCTTCCACCTATATCCCCCTAGAGCCTCAGTTAGCCACCGATGACTTGGGGATATTGCGGAGCTCCTCCCCGCACCGAGGCTAGTTTTAGGTGATTTTAACTTCCACGGTACATGATGGGGTTGCCTTCGTGACGATAATCGGAAATCAACTCCCCCGGGCAGTTCCTGTGTTAACACTCCGTTGTACATTATATTTAAGAGCATTGGGCCGAGTATGGATCCCTTATGTTCTCCCTCCGTGACCCTAATCGACCTCTTTCCCATGTTCGTTTCGTAGACCAGTACTCAATTCTGGAAGTAACTTTTCAGAATCTTGCACAGATAGCCCGGAACCCATATTCTGTGCAGCGCTACGGCGATCGCCTCCCAGCTAGCACTGTTGAACGTCTACTTTACGTCTGTCGTTACCACGGCGCAATAGTGATTACCCTTTCTCTTTTGCTTCGATGCTTTCTCTGCACTCGTGATGACTGTGCCGATGGCGTCCACCGTCGATATCCCCTTGCGAAACCCGAACTGCCTCTGCGATAGTCCGTTCTCACTTTCAGCGTAGGTCGTCGCCTGTTGAAGATGTCGCTTTCCAGGAGCTTACCAAGAGTATCCAGCAGGCATATAGGCCGATACGATGCTGGATCTCCTGGTGGTTTCCTTGGTTTTGGCAGTAACACCAGCTTCTGGATCATCCATATATCCGGGAAGTAGCCATCATCCAGGCTTTTCTATAGGACTATCCTGAACGTGTCCGGAATCACCAGGATCGCAGTCTTCAGTGCAACGTTGGGGAAGATGCTGAACCTTTCGTTCCACCAATACGCCGGACGCCCGTAGTTCCTCGGTTCCATTTTCCTCGGTATTAATATGTCACACGCCCTCGCTAATGTTTCCGACAGCTCATCGGCATTCGAAATAGGATCTGGGCAGTCAGTACGAAGTGCTTCCACAAAAAGGTCCTTATCGAAGTTTTTATTTTCCACTACCGGTCGCTAGTCCTCACTCTTCGCGTCACAATGCAATCCCACCGACCAGTGGTGTAGTGGAATGCCTCGTGGCAAATGTGTGTGTGCGCGAATGTGTGAATGTGTGTGTACGTGACCAACAATAGCACATCAGTTACTCGGAGATGACCGAATCGATTTTCTCAACTTTAGTCTCAAATGAAAGGTATAGGTTGCTATTGAAAAATGAATGTTATTGCGCAACACTGCCTCGATTTTCTCAATGTTGATATGCGTATCCTAGCAATCGATAATCCGCAACGCAGGAAAGAAAACAAACCTTCAAACGGATAACAAAAATCCGAAACTAGAAATTATATCGTTGGCTTTAAGATCGATCTGAAATACAAAACTAGTAATTTAAAGTTTTAAAGATTAAAGTAAAATAAATGTATTGGAGAAGTGACCTAAGAACGGGTAAAATACTTCAAATTTGACGTAATTGTGCGATCTCAAACTTTGAGATCGATTTTAAGCCCATTTTCCACTTTAGGGCTTCGCTAAAAATAGTGAATATAAAGAATTGGTAGATTTTATAGGTCATTTCACCAATGAAAACGATTTTCTTTCGAGAGAAAGTTTTTAAATTGAATCGTGTTCAAATGAGATTGCACGCAGTTTTGAAAAATCATGTTTGAGAACACTTTCGATGAGTTATTTCGTAACAATTACAAGGAATTATGGGTTTTGGACATCACTGATTACGAATCTGAAGTCAGTTTTTAAACAGTGATATTTCAGTTTTCTTCTCCAGATATGCCGTCTTTGCGTACCCGGACACCCTGCGTTCGGCAGCTTGCAGATGTTGATTGGCAGAGATCCGGGCGACATGGGCTGCTTCAGACCCAACAGCAACTTCCAGCGCGTTCATAGTCTTCAGTAATGACGAGCTTCAAAACTTTGCCGGAGTACGTCCCAATCAGTGATGATCACAAAAAGAGACGAAAACCCTCGTTTCTTCGAGCCTCATTTCCTATTCAGCCTCATTTCCTCGTTCACATCGGACCCACATACCGCGTGCACTTGCACTTGCACTGACATTTCAATACGAATTTGAAAACCAATCCTGCTTCCGATACATTTCCAGTTCAATGTCCTCACGTGCTCACATATTCGGTGTCGGTTTCGGCGGTAAACTGATTCCCCTTGAATGCCTTCGATAAGGGTCGACTACTGCGCCTTGTACTGCCGCAAGTTCCCTTTATCAACAAATTCGGTATGTTTACGAGAGACAAAACACGCGCACGTGACAGGCTTGCACCGGAATACTAACTGTTCAGATACACAGTTCAACCGCGGCAGCAGTGGTGCCCTTTAGCCGTGAAATACGTTCTCAAGCCCTGTACACATGTACACACTTATTTTCGATTTTGCCGTTCGGTAATTTTTTACCGTTTGAAATGACGAACTCCACTTATTCTGTTATTGTAAAACATTTTTTCAAAATACAATTAGCGAAATGGCTGTTATTGTTTACCAAACAACTCCTAAATTTTGACATAAATCAACAAAACTGAAAAATTCAGCAAAAAATATACTGAACAACCTACAAATCGCCGAACGTTAGCGGATTATTCGTTACAATATCCACTGAACCATGTTGTTAACTATACTGACTGACCGCCATTTTCATTTATAATATCAAATCGGTTGAGTGGTCAGATTCTACCTGAATCTTAATGGAAACATTGCGGAAAATGAGCAACAGCTTAGGTTAGACAAAAATAAATCATTATCGTAAGTGTTCTCTTTGCGGATTGAAGGCATTTTAGAAATAAGACTCGCAGAAGTTGACTTATTTCGTAAATCCACAAATTGCAAGAACCTGCCATGATCTGGTGAAACACAAATACCATAAACAAATCTTTCCCGTCGGATTTTATCCCCATTTTCTTCCATTTTATTATAAACCTCAAGTTAAACCCTCTTATTTGCTAAGTTGATTCTATTCTTTATTTTTTTGTTTCCTTGTAATTGAGCTAAACAATAAAAATTTCAGATGCAATGTTTGACGATTTATACGGTAGTATTTGTACGTCAAAAAGTACTGACACAATAGTATTTTATTTACTGAATTCTCGTTATATTTTAACGATTAACCCTGAAAAAGTTGACAGTTCAAACAAACTTTTCTTTCACCGAACGTTCTTCAAATAAACAAATTACTGAACTTATTGCGTAACGTCCAGCTGTGCAAAACCGGGTAAAACAATGCGGGGTTCGGTGAAAAAAACTAAGTGTGTACAGTGCAACGTGATGTATTCTGGGAACGTGCATAATGCCATGAAAATGTTTCTACCTGGGGCGTACGTCTCGAGCCGAGAGCGCACCATGGCGGTCAGGCTCGCCGCTTTGAACAATGGCGTGTAGAACCTTTTTGATGCCCAGATCGAAAAACCAATTTAACACAATATAGTAGACATATATACTTTTCGAAAAATGCAAAAAAAAATCAAATTTTTGAAAATTTTGAATGAGAAGTTCCCCGTTCGGCGAATTTCAGGAAAATTCTGCAATTCTGAGTTTGTAAGTTTATTTTGTTTAGTAACATATTAAAATATGAGCTCTAAGATACAGTAGAGAAACAAATGAAATACATGCAAAATGAAAGACAGATGTCGCCACGCACGCCAGCAACGAAGCAACCCTGCATTAATCGGACAGTTCTCATCGAGATGCATTATAGTATAGGTGTTCACATTCGTCATGTTTGAGTGTGTTGGTTTGTTGCTAGTGACATTAATCATGGCGGCCCAGGACCGCGAAGCACATAATCAACAAATCGACCAATCGAAACGAAGCTTGTAAGCACGTGGTAAAAATAAGTATGGCGTCCGGGACCGCAAAAGAGCAAATGTTTACATCACTAACCCATCAGAATGAAGTATGGGACCACGTGCTTCTGTTTTCTTCTTCGTTTCTTCTTGTTTGCCCGAAAAAAAGTGACAGCTGATGCACACATAGAAAAAAATGTGTACACCTGTATACACCTCGAGTTGTCATCGCAACACACACGCATACTACCCGCAATGTAGTATATACAGGTATGGCGAAGATGGCACTTTGGTATTCGTAAGATGAATCTTACATGAGTGGTGTGAGTGACCACAGAATAAATCGACTTGCTTTCGTCATACCGTTCGTTCCGCTCCCATTGAATCGTGTGAACGCTATGACGTCGACCCGTTGTGCTTCTGGATTATTTACATATTTTTGGTTGCCAACACTAGCAAACCGTGTGTTCTGCCACACCTATATATACCACATTGTACTACCCGTCGTCGAAGAAAACCGGATTTGACGTGAGCAAGTACCAACAGTTTTAGACAGACAAAGGCAGACTACAGAAGAGGCAATTCGTTGGCGAGTAAAGCAGTCTGTGCCGCGGAAAGTTTAAACGGTCGGAAAATAAGCCGGAGTGATTTGTGGTCGTGAACAAATCAGGCCAATAAAGAGCAATTGCGCGCGACTCGGTAAGCGTTGGCGAAATACTGCTGACGGGCCGTCGAGATCAAAAAGCCGCTCGGACGGTACGACATCGCCACGTGGGGGAGCTAACCTCAAAACGACGGTCCGCCGGCGACGCAACCGGTAGAAGTTGGCTAACAAGGACCGAAGAGACCTGAGGATTATCGATTTACTATTTGCTCAAGCAGTAAGCTAATGACAGTCAGCTCAAGACTATAAATTGATAAATGATTTGTAATCGACAGGCATAAAGACGATTTCACGGTGTCTCTGGGAGGAAATATTAAGACAAAAAAATCAGTATCGCTAAAGTACTCACTAATCGATAGCTTAGATACTTCTCTTTTATCTGAGCATAACTTTGAAATGTTCTATTGGGGGGTCTAGAACATTTTTTTTACATTGTTATGACGATAAATATTTAAGTATTTCTTCAATGAATAGCTCTAAACACATATCTCACTTATAGAAGGTTAAATTAGTGAACTTACAGTGTCAGAGGAACGGACTTGTAGCGTTAATAAAACCCCTCGAAGACACTATTTACACCATTTACACAATTTAGCCAGTTTCGCGCTGACAATTACGTTTCTTGAATTTCGCAAAACAAAAAATTTCCATCATTTTAGTTTTCTCGAATTATATTGTTGCTCGGGGTTCCTATGTAACAAATGTTATATTCAAAATGCTATCATTGTTCTATGGATTCTTCGAACAAGTTTTTAGCTTCGTTGAAAAGCACGAGTTTTAACACGATCGAAAGACTTTCCCTTTAAAAACACAAAAGCAGTAATCCACGCTTTAGCAGAAAATTATGTATTTCGAAAAATCATTGCATGCTATCGGTTTTGTAGTCTGTGGTAAATGTTTAGAAGCAGCTAGCTGTTTTCAGAGTTCGTTTGTTTAAAGTAGCAGTTCTATTATAGCAAATATAGGAAAGTGAAATTTTAAAGTCCGCTTTATCAAAAAAAAAGTATTTCGGTTTTATTAGTCCACGAAACAGTGTATTAAATACACCAAATAAAAGTAAAATGATCTGAGAAATCCGAAATTGATATAAATTTGAATAAGAAAAGAGTCCGATGAGAAACCCGGGGAAAAAAGAACTCCAATGACATAAAATCTAAAGAAAAGCGTATTGCTTCGCGTATTCCAAGAAATTCTAAAATGTTATTAAAACAAGTTTACAACCCTATGTTGGATTAAAAACCCATCTATTTAAATATTTTTCTAGCATGATAGATGTGAAAAACTCAAACGTTTTCTATATAAAAGTATTTTCATGGAAAAATATAATAATATTTGAGTGTATTGGTCGCAAATCTAATGAGAAAATAAAAAAATTTAAACCAATTTCGGAAAGTTAATTTACAAAAACAGTTTTAGCTCGCTTACCACATTGAAGTAGGAAGCATATATTGGAAAAGAGTGAAGCAGATATGCACTAACAAACATTGTAACCATTGAAATCGGTGCCATAAAATGACTTCTCTTTGATTGAAAAGTCATTTTTATGTGTATCGATTTCAATGATGTTCCTTCATGATAAAGCACAAAAATTTAAGTATTAACATAACACATAACTAATAAAATTCAAATAACGTGAATACATTATTAACTGAAAGTTTGTATTCTGATAACATTTATTCATCAATTTAAAAAAAAAAGTTAATGTCTTAGATCGAAGTACAAATAAGTAATGAGGTGTACATATGTATAGAAACTTAGATATTTATTAATTTTTCTAAAATGAAAAAAAGAGTTCTAGATCCTTAGGAAGAACAATTCAAATCTTGCCTCTTTCAAAAAGGGAGTTTCCGGATTATGAGTATATCAGTAATATTGATTTGTTTGTGGTAATATTGTTGTTTTGCAGTTTTGATCACCGTTTGTGGATGTTTACATGCTATGATTGATGTGTTTCGAAGATGATGAAAGTAAAAACATTTCCAATATTGTTCTACCACAGACACAAAAACCCGAGTAAAAATATTATTCAAATATAAAATTTGAATTGACGCGAAATTGACAAAATGTCGGTCATTGCTGTCGTTGGAGGTACTTATTAACGTAACAAGCCCTTCCTTTTGATACTGTATATCCAAAAATTCATCCCCCTAAAAGTTAGATGTATTCTGAGAGCTATTCTTTGAAACGCAATCTTCAAAGATAATCATTAAAATGTAAAAAAAAAAGTTTTAAACTTCCTGATAGAATATTTCAAATTTGATCTCAGATGAAAGAGGAGAATCTAACCTTTCGATTAGTGAGTACTTCAGCAATACTGATTTTTTTGTCTAAATATTGTTCTACCAGAGACACCGTGATTTACACACACCGTCGGCAACAAGTGCAAAAAGTCGCGACAGCACCCCACGGAAAAAGGCCTTCCAAAGGAAGTAGGTGGCACCAAGTTGAAGAACCAAATGGAGGCTAATTCCTATGTTGCCTCAGGGCCTTTATTTACAGGTCTAAATCAAAGCGTTCGGACAACAAGCAGACAGTAAGCGGGTTCGGTCAGCAATCTACGAGGGGAGACGGCACGGCCTGTTAGGAGGAAAGTCGATTCGATCGCATTCGTAAGCACCGATCGCGACTGTGGGTGGCGGAAGTACCTTCATGATGGGTGCGAACTGCAGGATGCATCTCGGGGAAAAAATGGCGTTGTGGACATGGTGGGGGTGCACCCACAATAAGCGTGAGTAAGAAGAAAAGAGAATGGCTAGGATAAGTAGGTAGAAGAAAAGAGAAAACGGAAGGAGTAATGAGGGAAGAATAAGAAGCAGACAAAGAAGGACGATGGAAGGGGGATAAAGTTTGTGTTGGTGAAAATTTATGTTGTGGATCTTAGTTTCTTCAGTTTTGTGTGCCTTTTTGCGAGCTTTCGGGGGCTGATCGAGGTTTTCGTTTCCCCATCGACAGCTACACACACTACAAGTTTTTAAAATTTCAGAGAAATTCTTAGATCTTCAGACAATTTGTTTAAAACTGAACGAAAATGACATCATCTTTTCTCTTCACTAGAGTCGTATACCGCTTTTTTGTTAGGATCCTTAACCTCCCGTTGGTTGCCTACCAGCACCTAATATCTATTTCGGTCGCATTGTTTTACATATCTCCAATCAAGTTATCGGCGACACCATAAACGAAGTGATGATTCAAGGTGCAGTATTCATGAGTGAATCTAATTCTCGAGTTGTAATAAATTGCTCGGTTCTTATTATTTTAGCAACATGCGTAAAAGTACACCACCCAACGAATTATGGACAGCTTATTCCATGGACCGTTTCAATCCATATATAGTCACCAACGAGTTTTATGTCTCTTCGGCAATTTTTAGGAATTGATTTTAATCCATACAGGGTCATACGAATCAGCTTAATACGTTTCATCTGAAAGCCATCTTCAAGCATTATCGGCCAAAGTTTGTTTCGTTTCGCGAATTCATACGCCGCCTTGAAATCCAAAAGCAGATGGTCCGTCAGTGTTTCTTGAAACCCGCGTTCGTATTCGTCGAGAAAGGATTCAAACAACGGGCGTAGTTTGTTAATAAAAAAAATACGGGAAAGAACCTCGTATGTGACATTGAGGATCGGAAAGCCTCGATAGTTATTAAACTATATTACGCTTATTGAAGATAGGGCACACGAGGCAATCCAACTAATCCGAAGGCATTTCTTCTTCTACCCCGAGCATCCCGATAACGCAGCAGATTGCTTCACGGTGTTCCTAAAACCGTTATTAACAAAAAAAAAATGACCATAAATTTGTCATACGGCATTCGAAAGATACAGTATCCAAGCAACTTCTCGGTGAATTTCAAAATGATTCATCGAGGGATTCGAGAGAAATTGCAATTTGAAGTTTTATGACTCGTTTCATAAGGGTACCACACAAAAATTCTTTTGTCTACTTATTTAGTACATGGCATTCGAAAGTTATAGTAATCAAGTATATCTCCTGCAAGTTTGAAAATATTTCATTGACGGAATCGAAATTTATAACGGTTTGGATGTGGTATGCGGTCATAGATGGGATTTCTACCAGACTTCAAGCGTGAATCCATGTTTGTCCACTGACTATTTAGATCGTTTATACGTGCCGCGGTTTTTAAAGGAAAACCTGATAATTAATTACATAAATATATAGTACAAAAGGTGTTATTTATATGGTGCACTGAAAAAATATGAAAATAGGGTTGTCTACCAAACGTTAAATATAATGTGAAAACTAATAAAATGAATAAAAGTTGGAATGTTTACCTCAAAAGGCCGTATCTCAATGGTTTGTTACCGATTCGAATTATTTTTTTCATTATTGAACAGGTAAACGTTTCATTGTTAATTTTCATTAAGAAGAATATAACACAGAGTCATCTACATCAATAAATAGGCGATATAGTTGATCTCAACTATATGTATTATCATTATTTAGTAAATATTTTTGTTTTAAAAATAGCTGCCTATCCATTTTTATATACTAGTTGATTGCAATTGCTGTATAAACATCTGGATGTAAAATTCTCATGATAAGTTCAATTCGACAATAAAACTGACAATAGTTAGAGATATGAGCAGATGAACTTGTACTAATAACATCCCCTTTGACCAGTTTTAACATCTGTCAACCCAACCAGCGATTGTACAAAATTTCCAACAACATAAATTGGTCTGAATCAGCAAATACCTTCATATTTTTTAAATTTATGGTTTTATTTTTCCATCATTTGTAGTTTGCGTTCGTTGCATTCAACTATCGTCATCGTTTTGAATACAAACATATTCACTAAATAGTGATAATACATATAATTGAGGATTATTATGTTGTCTATTGTTTGAAGTAGACAACTCTATTTTATATTCTTCTTAATGAAAATCAACGATGAAACGTCTACTTGTTCAATAATGAAAAAATAATTAGAATCGGCCAACAAACCATTGAAATATGGCCTTTTGAAGTAAACATTCCGACTTTTATCCATTTTTTTAATTTACACATTATATTTAACGTTTGGTAGACAACCCTATTTCCATATTTTTTCAGTGTACCATATAAATAACACCTTTTGTACTATATATTTATGTAATTAAGTTATCAGGTTTTCCTTTAAAAACCGCGGCACGTATAAACGATCTAAATAGTCAATGGACAAACATAGATTCACGCTTGAAGTCTGGTAGAAAACCCATCTATTACCGCATACCACATCCAAACCGTTATAAATTTCGATTCCGTCAATGAAATATTTTCCAACTTGCAGGAGATATACTTGATTACTATATCTTTCGAATGCCATGTACTAAATAAGTAGACAAAAAAATTTTTGTTTGTAGAGATAGGACCAAACCCGTGGGTGTTTGCTGGTAGCCTTATGAAACGAGTCATAAAACTTCAAATTGCAATTTCTCTCGAATCCCTCGATGGATCATTTTGAAATTCACTGAGAAGATGTTTGGATACTGTATATTTCGAATGCCGTATGACAAATTTATGGTCATTTTTTTGTTAATAACGGTGATTCTGTTTAATATTATTCAATAATAATTTATTGAAAAATTCAATTAGAGTTTCAATATTGGTATGATTTAATTTCCTCCAATTTCAATCTAAAGTTAATCGTACATTACATTATTAAGTTTATACTCCATGAAAGACTAATCAAAAAAAACTTTGAAATATGCAAATTAAAAACGATTTAACCGCGCAGTGGGCAAAAAGACAAGATAAAAATTTACAACAAAAAAAGATAAGATCTTTTTTTTTGTAAATTGCGCATTAAAAAACTAAAAAAAAATTTCGCAACAATTATTTTCTATATACAACAATAATTTTTTTGATTTAGACGATTGAAAAAAATTGAGCTGGTAAAAGTTGAAAGTTTTGAGCTCTTGAAATTGCTTTTGATTCGTATTTTACTAATTATTTTGAAACTTTCAATCTGTGGATGGGTTTCAAAAAACAGTGGTTTCTAATCATTAGTCCAATTGCGATTTTTTCTATTTCCTGGACGATATGTGGCTCCTATTTTCACTTATTTCAATCCTTCGTGGCCGCTAAATGAAGCACAAAAGAATCTATTTGAAAGAAAAAAACTCAGCAACCTTCTTTTAGAATGCTCAACTGTTCAAATAGGATTTGTGAAACGAGTTCTGAATAACTCTCAAAATCAAGAAAGAAAGTTTCAAACACAAGAAAACAACCCATTGTAATTTTTCGTATTCATTTTATTTTTTTTATTTAAATGCCCGAACCCGAAAGTTTTTGTCATCTTTAACTAACTTTCCTAATGTAAATGAGTTTTTGCCTTTCTCATATAGAAAGGTTATGCAAACACTCTGAAAAACGTCAACCTAATCAAATTTTTTTTCGACTCGCATAAGGTTTCTGGATTTTAACAGGGGCGTAGTTGGTGGTTTACGGAGAGGGGTTACACCCTCCCTATACTGTTCACTCCCCTCCTTTAAAAATCTTCTTAAATCACCCCTCAGATCACCACCCCATCCAGAACTCATACCCCTCATTTTCAACCCCATCATCTTTAAACCACCACTATATCACAAAGCATACCAATTTAAGCTGGGGAGTCGTTCGTTCATGGGACTTTCGCCCTCCTTACACACCCACCCCCGCATGACAAAATGAGTTAGCAAGCAGATAACATTGATCTAATGCTGATTAGGCTAATGGAGTATGATATTTTTTTTGTTTCAAGTGTTTCACCGTCGACACGTAGCTCATCAAGTTCGTGGCTGGCATGCCATTGTGTATAAGTGCAAAGTATACTAAGAATGTAATGGGCATTTCCACAATTATGTTGAACATAAAAAGCCTCCGTGCCATAGTTTAGAGAAATGAGAAAGGCACAATTGCACCGCTAGGTGGATTGAAACAGGTTTTCAGTAATTCTTGTATATTTTGCCCCATATTTTCCAATCTATATTTTTACCATTTTTGCTTCCCTTTTAAAATTTGTCCCATTTTTTCAATTCGCGTTTACGTTTTTTCCATTTTATCTATCGTTTTATTAGTTTCTTTTGCATTTGCTTGTTTAACTTTTCATTAAATTTATTAAATTTATTTTACTAAATTTTTATTTCAGTTATTTCTTTTATTTTTTTTTTTCATATCTTACAATAAGCTTATTTCAGTATTTCTCTCTCCGACTTTTTTCATTTTAGATTTCTCTCATTAGCTCAATAAATGTTTATTCTATTCCTTTCGTTTAAATTTTTTTTCGCGATATGAAATTTTCTGTTCTCCATTTATCAGTTTTGAAATATATGCTTTTTTGGCATGTATTTTTTAAATATTCTTTCATTTTTGTTTATTGATATGCAATATTATTTTTAGTATTTTTACCCATTTAAACAATTTTCAATTCAATGTTTTCTATTTTGTTACTTCTTTCATTTCAATATTTTTCCTATTATTTTATTTTGATCTTTACTTTTAGAAGGTTTTCGGTTTTCCATTTTCTCAAATTTTATTTTTTTCCACTTTTACTTTGTTTAGATTTATTTATTTTTAAACCCATTTATTTTTAAAATTTTCTTTTGTTTTTCTTTGTGAAAATATTTTTTTAATTCTAGGATTTTTATTTTTACCCATTAAATCCATTTGTTTTTATATGTTTTCTACGATTTCACTACTGTCTCTTTTTGGGCTATTTGCACTTGTTTCTGTTTTCTATTTTTTCTTCAGTCTATTTCGTTCAATTGTTCCATTTATTTTTATTTCTATTATTTCTTTAAAAAAAAACTTGTTAACTTTTTAGATTTTTCGGAGTTATTTTAATTTTTATCTTTTTACTCCATACTTGAACATTATCATTTCTTCTATTTTGAAACATTTCTAACGTTTTCCCACTTTCTTGTTTTCATACTTTCAATTTTTTAAATTTGCTGCTAATTTTTATATTTCAAATATTTTGTAAAATTTTTATTTTTAAGTTTAACTCAGTGGATCCATTTTGATCATTTCTATATTTGTTTATTGTAGTCTTGTTTTTATATTTTTAATTGCATTTTTTTTTCTTTGTTGCCATTTTTACTGTTTTTCATGTTCATGATGTTTTCAATTAAAGGGCGAACACGAAATTATTGCGACACCGAAAATGCTTAATGCCCTCCATTAAAGTCCATACAGTGTCATCCGGTACCAATTTCTCAGTTTTTTTTCCATTTTCTTAACATGTCCTTCTCGTCTTTGACTGTCTTCTTGCTCTTCCAAAGTTCCCGCTTCATCATTGTCCAGTACTGCTCCACCGGGCGCAGCTCCGGACAGTTTGGCGGATTCATGTCCTTTGGAACAAAATGGATAGAATTGGCCTCATACCACTCCAGGACACTTTTAGAATAGTGACATGATGCCAAATCTGGCCAAAATAGCGGAGCTTCGTTGTGCTGCTGCAAGAACGGCAAAAGGCGCTTCTCGAGGCACTCAGTTTTGTAGATCTCGCCATTTACTGTGCCTTTTGTCACGAAAGGCTCACTCCTCAGTCCGCAAGAACAGATGGCCTGCCAAATGATATTTGGAGGCGAACTTCAACATTTTCTTCTTCTTAAATTTGTCGTCCACATAGAACTTGCCCTTGCCGGTGAAAAACTCCAACCCCGGAATTTGCTTAAAATCGGCTTTTATATACGTTTCGTCGTCCATCACACAGCAGCCATATTTTGTCAGCATCTTCTCGTAGAGCTTCCGTGCCCGAGATTTAGCCGTCGATTGTTGCCGCTCATCGCGGTTTGGGAAGTTCTGTACCTTGTATGTATGTAGTCCAGCTCTCTTCTTTGCATTCTGGACGTAGCTCTGCGACATGCCGATCTTTTTAGCCAAATCACGGCTTGAGTCGTTGGGATTTGCTTTAATCATCCGCTTCACCTTTCCCTCCGTCTCTTTGTTCTCCGGTCCCGGTTTTCTTCCAGCTCCTTTGCCGTGGTCCAACGTCAACCGCTCCTGGAACCGCTTCAACACTCTGGAAGCGGTTGAATGGTGAATGTTCAACATTTTTCCCAACTGCCGGTGCGACAGGTCAGGAAATTCCAGGTGTTTGGAAAGAATTTGTTCTCTCGACTCGCGTTGGTTCACCTCCATTTTCGTTGAATCGAAAAACACGACTTCGAGTTTGACAGCATGTAAACAATCCACATCAATGAGAAAGTGTGCAAAATTTGGTTGATTTTTACCCAATGGTAAAAAAGTTGTGCCCTGTTGAATGTGTCGCAATAATTTCGTGTTCGCCCTTTATTCAATCTGTTTTACTTTATTATTTTTTTTGCTTGATTTTTTTATTTTTCCATTGTCTTAATTGTTTTCCATTTTCTGTTGTCAACATTTTGGATTTTTTCTATTAGGTAGACTTTTGACTATTTGCATATTATTAATCTTTTTCCATTATTTTGGGAGTCATTTTGTAGCTTTCTTGTTTTGCTCCATTTTATCTATTTATTAGTTTTCCCCGTTTGTCACTTTTTTTGTTTTTTTTTTCGCAATTTGTGAAATGTTTTATTTATGAGTTGTTCAATAATATTGTACCAAATATAAAAAAATAACTCGTAAAAATCACCTGAACCAGTTTTCCCTGAAACCAAAAAAGTCAGCAACACTATCGATCAAATAAGAAGTTGTGTTTTCGGAGACTGGCAATGTTGTAGCGCACCGACTTGACCTAATGTATTATTTTTTACGACTTCCAGAACAGAACAGAAACCAGACAAAGATTTGAATAAAACCATGCAATACCGACTTCCTAATAAATATGGAAATATTAATAAATCGGCTACTTTCAAAGCCACTAAAAATTTCGTGGAGATATTTAAAATTTGCGATCAAAATTTGGTCGACTTCAACTTGACGTATTTCTTTGCACGATATTCAACAAATCCGCTAATCCCTCATTTACCTGCGTGCAGAAAAATGCTTTTAGTATTTGCCATTTCCATTTGCTCTTCAGTTTTAAAAGTGTCAACTAAACAAAAGGAGCAACACAGAGAATTTTTGCTTGCGTATAGCCTGAATCCAAATTATCTGCACGTCAAGTTAGTGAAACCATTGAAAGTGACCAAATCAACTGTCACCAGCGTAATGGCAACCGGGCGGATAAGTGGCCGATATTTTCAAGCATATGAAGCTGTCGAAGTTCACACAGAAATATCTGGTTTGGCAGGCTTCCTTTACCTGTGGTTTGAAAAGCGATATTTTCATTGCGACCGAGCCCGTCAATAAAGAAATTTATATGAAAGAGTGCATGAAAAAACGTCTGGCGCAATACGATTATTTCACGCTATTTTGAGCGGATTTGAATACTGCCATTATGGAGAAAAGGTCATGTAGTTGTATAATGCCTAAAAGGTTCTAGTGGCACCCAAGGACAAGAACCCTCTCAATATTATTGGTCCATCGTCAAGCGGAGCCTGAATGAGACCCAAAACTGTAATGTAAACTGGTTGTGGACGAGGTGGCTATACAGAACTTGATGGCAAAAATTAAAAGACGCTCAACCGAAAGCTTAGCTGAATATTTTTCCGTATTATATACTTGAACTTATGAAAAATAAAAATAAAAAAAATAATTATTTTTGTTTGACCAAACTTTAGTCATAGACGACGCCGGTGGTTGAGTGGTTGTATTTCTTCGCAAGGGAAGTCCATGTCCATGTGTTGATAAACCGATATCTGGTTGTGGAGTCACTTCTCTGGTGTCGGTGATGGGCACACAGTGCGGACAAAGACCGACGGAAAATAAACGCAAAAAAATTGAGCGTAACACTCTTTTAAATTAAAAAAGTCATTGGAATTAACAGCTCTATTCTTATTATACAACTATTCTCCAATAATTCTCCATACAATACACAATAGCTGATAACTATTTTTTTTCCAACAGATTTCGAGCTCCACAGTTTCTGTTTAGAAAAATATACAAAGATGCAGGAGGGACCCTTATACTACTATTTCTCTCTACAGCCTGGCACCATTGACATATTCGCAAATATATGGTGATAAATTATTTTCTTGCATAATGGCTATTACGGATGTATGTTAGTGATTTAGCAAAATGAGCGGAAAGATATTTTTGGAACAATTTCCTCATGCCGTTATGTCTGTAAGTCTGTGATAGCATCTCCTAACAAACGCTACGCCCATACTGCCACTAACATCAATTTGAATTAGATATACTTAAAAGCTAAAAAATTGAAAAGGTGGTGCTACTCTTACACTCAAACTGTGCATTTTAGGGTAACAACCTTCCCATCATCTGCACAACCAATCACGTGACAATTGGCCCTTCGCTCGGTCGGTTTCCAGGCTCACTCATTGCGACTTGAAAACAACAGACTGGTTGGCGCGACCGTCGAATTTGAAGATTGATTTAAAACAACATGTTGCTTTATGATTTTCGCTGCATGACGTCTCGTAAGTAACAACCCATCATCGCCAGAGGAAATGTTGCTTCAAAATGTTAATTGTAGGTTCAATCGTTTTTTTAAAATTAGCTCAACCCCTCTTTACCGGTTCTCTCCCACTGTCCCTTCCCAGCAGCTCACTCAATGCCAGCAGATGGTACTTTAAAGGATCAGAGCGCAAATCATTTTTATGTAAGCAACGAAAATTGTTTCACTCACTCGTAAGCAAAAAAAAGTAAATTATGAGCAGTACAAAAAAAAACCAACGCATAGGGTAATTAATCTCTTTTCGATTCGCGTACCTCACATTGCCTACCTGAAATTGGTTTCCGATTGAATTTCAACGGCAGAGAAAAAAAAGAATGCCGCGTTGAAAACAACAACGGATAATGAACCCTTTTGGCCGATTTTTACCAAACATTTTACTTAAAATGATCGCACCCTCGGCTTGCACAGAGAGCTGATTGGAGTCGAACCGCAATGCCAGCATTCAGCCTCATCACAATCATCATAACTTTTGAAGTGCATTTTGATACTCGACCCGATCTACACACTGATGAGCAATGATGCGCGCAAAACGGAAAGGAACCTCTCAATTGTGCACAATTATAAACCTCTCAAGTAATTATCCACTAATAATCGTGTGCTCTGCTTTCTGCTATTGGAAGGTACACACTACTATTCTCTCGTGGAGAAGAAAAAATCAGAGGTTGCTACCAATTACACAATCTGTGAGTGGACGGTGATAATAGCTAGATTGGGCAGAAGAGAACTTAACATGACTGTAAGGGGCTTCCCTCTTCATTTGATAGAGTTACATGGTGAAGTTTTTATCTTAAAGATTCGAGTTTGATACCGAGTAAGCAATAATTCTCATGAAAATATCAATAGCTAATTGATGGATGAATCCACTCTATTAATAATAACTATTTTTGAAAAACTAAACTAAGAGAAACTAAATACACTTTGTTTGACTTAGTAGTCATTTGGAATTTTCTAATCCAACGTTTCGCTTCTGTACATTACCATCTTCAGGGGGAAATAATTTAGTTAATTTACAATTTTAGTGCAAATAGTTTCTTTTCGTCTTTTCTTTGTTAAGGTTCCCAAACAAAGACTAATTGTGATAAGAAACTGTTTGTGCAATTCTCATTATAAGCTAGTAGTAAAAAAATGAACGATATTTTATCTCCACTGAAGACAGCGCTAAACAGAGTCGAAACGTTGGGTAAATAAACACATAATTGCCACCTCCAGATTTGCCTTCCTGAGAGTGCATGGACTAAGAATCTGTCAAAAATCGCCCCAAGCTTTTAGGGTAGTCAATAATCAAAAAAGTATTCACGCTATATACTAATGTACTTTGATATATTACTCCCTAAAGTGAAAAAAATTGATGAAAACCAATTTTCCTCCACTAAAGAGAGCGTTGAAAAAAATAACTTTTAAGCGTGAAGGGCACAAAACTTGTAACTAAATTAGTTATGAGATTTGCGTTTCGCCTTCGACTCATCAGAATCACTAGTTCTGGCAATAATAGTTCAACCTATATAACTAGTTACATACTTTTATCCTTCATAAACATTATTTAATTATGAAATTTGCGGTTAGCTCATTTTCAACTGCATTCCTCCCGGCTATACGTTCCGCTTCCACTTAATTTCACTCGTAACATTTAGCGCACCATTTGGTGGATCCTCCCACATCCCGCCCGTTACGAAATCCGCACTAGATAACGATCTCCTCCGGTACCTACAGCGAATCAGCCGGGTCCTTATCCATTCTGCTGATCCCTTCGCATCGCTCCATTCAGCAGGGTCGAAATTGAATAATGTTATCAAAATCTCTTCAACAACTTTGTTACCACCAGCGTTTACTTGATTGAATAATTTTCGTTTTCTGTCCTGCGGCGACATACCACACACTGGTACTGACTGACTGGGGCGGACAGGACAGGACAGGAGGCAACGAACGAATCGACCCTCGCTCGACCCTATTCGAATGTATCGGTTTGATCCCGTTGATAAGTCTTCAGCTATCGCATACAGTCCTTTCCGAGTGTAGGCAAAATTGTAAATACACTAACTCACACTCGTTGAGTTGTTTGGCGTTTCCTCCGAACTTTTATCGAATTATGTGTGATCAAATGTTAACCTGTAATTAAATTTTGCCATCGTTCCGTGATTTGTCTCGGACTAGTTTCCAGCGTTTTGGATCATGCCGGGCTGAAAAGAAAATATTATTTTGTCGCACTTTCTGGCATGGCACGAGCGCACATACTGAAAAATTTGACAGATGGTGGATGTCCTGCTGATAACAGCGGGAAAATTATGCGTATTATAGCGCACGGCATACTCACGAAACAATTTTGAAGAGACCAATCGCCAGCATTTCCAGTTATGATCTAATCAAACTGGATTCTTTATTGATGAAATATAATTTTGAACTGATTACTTCCTCCTGAGCTACAACAAATGACGTTTCGGACGATCAAAAGTATCCGCAGGGGAAGTTATCAAACCGCTGCACAGTGGGACGAGCTCGGACTTAAGTCCATATATGAAGGTTCTGCGATATTCTCACTAGTATTTTTCTCGTATCAGTTGAGCCATCAGAGACATTTTCGCGAGATTTTAGGTGATTTGAATGCAAAATGAATTTTTGACAGCTTTTTGAAGGGCATAACTCAAGTGTTTTTTGCATTATTTGACCATAGGAACTACATACGGTTATGCTCGTTTTTCAAAGAATCGGTTGATTTTATGAATTGCATTAATTCACCAAAATTATCCGTGTGATAAAATTACATCGTAAAATCGCCAAAAATAAGTCACTAATTGGAATAGTTAGTGTTTAGATAACTGTTTGTCATGAAATTTTATTGAATTCGAACTTCTAAAGCGATAACAACAACGACGCCCGTGAATGCCCGCGATCACACTATGGTCATTCGAAAGCTTTTCATTTTCTCTTTAAAATGAGCCTATGCTAGTTTTGCGAAAACATGCGATAAGCAGTCAAAATTTGAAAAAAACTGTGAATGGAGACGCATGGTTATTACTGATATTTAATTTTAATATTTACTTTATGACTAGAATAATGACACTAATTTATGCACAACTTTCAAATAGCATTTAGAGCATGATCTAAAAGGGTTTTACTAGTGATCAAGAGTAAGGAGCCGAATGGGAAGTATGGCTTTTAAGTGGTAAAGGTATTAAGAATGTTTAAAATTCAGTAAATATTTTCAACCATCTGAAATGTGTCATAAAATGTTTCATGAACTATTTTTGCTAACTTACGCAATAACTGTCAAATTGAGTGAACACAGTTGAGTTCTAGTCATTTGGTGAGACTATTTTATCCGAGTTTTCATATCACTGATATAGCTTAAGGGTATGCGATGTTATCCAAATAAAATAAGACCATTTTTAAATGAACCATATACGCGAAAAAAGGATTTTGGATTTATTTTAATTTAAGGTATGAAATAAGCAATCTAAGCAACTTAAAACACACCTGCGAAAACAAAATCGTTAACCATCTTGTTGATTAGTGAATGTAAATCAATATTCCACTAAGACGCTCAAAATGCTTGTTTTAAAAATGAAAAAAAAATGTAGTTTTCATACCAAGTAACCCACTAATGAATTAAACGTTCCAAAATTAGTCGATCACATCTTATTTGATCCTTATAAATAATATAGTCATTTCTAAAGCCACATAATGAGAATCAATTCATTTTAACACGGAAAATATATTCCAAAATTACAATTGAAAGAAATCTTTAATAAAAGACAAAATATTTACATTTGAGCCACTCTAATAAGTAGTAAAGTTAATTTCTATTTTCTATAACCAACATAGGAATTCAGCGTCAAAAATGTCTAAAAATTTTTTGAACCTTCACAACAAAATAATTATTTTTGAGCCACCCTAATGCATAATGAACTTTTTTTTGCAAATGTTAATATCAAAAACGATTTAGCACACGAAAATTAATATACACAAATTTTAAGAACGATATAGAAAAAACAATTTTTTTTTGAGACACCCTAATGAATAGTAAATGTTCATTTTTGAAATGTTTTAATATTGAAAACGAATTCAGCGTACCAAAATTACATAAAAACGTCCTATATGACCCGATACGGAAAAGTTTAGACTTTAGTCCACCTTTTGTTCTAAGTCGTGCCACTGTGCGCTGGGAAATTTTTTCGGAAAATTCGTCGTTAACATTGTTGAAGCAAACCAAACTTGCATTCCTAAACCAGTTCAAGGATTGATTTTTGCCCATCCATATCCCCAGCGCGGAGTATTGCATCGTGATTCCGGAGAATGGAACTTCATCAAAAATTGCATAAAATAAATAAATCAAATCTGATTGTCTATTTTTCTGCAGCTCAATAGAGGAACGAACTTTGCACGCGACGGGCATAAAGCGTTGTAACGTGAATCGAGATGATGTGATGGCTGTTCCCCTGGCAGCATAACACCGATGAGCGGAACTTTTTTTGTGCAAGGATAAACCTTTCAAAATGCATTCAATCGATCTGTGACCTGCATTAGGGTGGATCGAGAACTATGATTTAATGGCTCGAGTAGAAATGTTTATCTGTGCATGGCGGCGCCGGTGGTTGAATGGCAACCGTGACCACCACTCATTCCAGTTGGTCTGGATTGATAATTTAGTCCAGATAGTGGAGTCACCTTTCTGGCGTCGGTAATGAAGATGTAGAATCCAACTTCTATACTTTCCTAACAAAATATCCTCCTCCCGTGATACTTGTGAAGTGCACAGTAGTAGGGGAGCATGGGGAGACTTAAACAGGTTTTCAGTTAAACCTGCACAAATCTCTAAAAACGTTTTCAATCCTTCTAAAGTCATTGAGATATTATGTGCAAATGTATTGTGCATGTTCATGATCTTTTTCAGAATTTTTGATTTACTTTTTCAAAAGTTATAAAAGTTTTTCTGTGATCGTTATTCTGGTTGAAGTCTCCCCACTGCGGGGAGACTTGACCAAGGCCTGGGAGACTTGACCAAGCGAATTTTGAAAAATCAGAACAAAAAATATTATTGTAAAACATACTGTAATCCTTTTTCTTCATATTGTAGAGATCCTAAAGTAGCAATAAAAAATATAAAAGGGTTGCATTTCTTAAATTTCGACTGTTTTAATGCATATTCTTTTAAAGATTAACTGTACTGCTTACATTGCTTGTTCACACGTTACGAAATTAGCCGTATTGCTGCTAACTTTGTTTACTAGTACTAAAATATATACACTGTGGGATTTTTGTGACGTGATTAACATTAACAGCACAGTTAATATCAGAAACTTTATATCTTTCTTCAGCTTATTGTCACTTGGTCAAGTCTCCCCAACATTAATTATTGCGTTCAATGTCATGCAAATTTTAGGAATAACTATTTCAATGTTTCGATATAAAATTGTTTCACTAGTTCATAAAGAATAAAATAATGTATGAGTAGTTTGAAAGCAACGATCAGTCGAATAGATATGTCCATACAAAGTTTGATAACAAATTAAATCATTAAACGCAAATTTATTAATTACGGAATATTTTCTATAAGGAAATGATTTTCCATTCCAAACTTTTCAAATTGTCTTAAGGGACCAAAACAAGTATAAACATATTTTTAAAGATTTTTTAAGAATAAAACACGTCATAGCCAATAATAGAATTCTGCGCTTGGTCAAGTCTCCCCATGTTCCTTTATATGCGGCCTCTAGCAAAAGCAAGTATCGGACTAACATTCCTTCCTTTTCCTTCCGGGATCTACGTTCGGGCCTGGTCGGTGCCGGTATTAATCAATAAAAAAGAGTATGATTACCAGGAGTTGTACATTGAAAGATGTTTCGCTAATTCCAAGCATAATTATCTACTGATTTCTTGTGCAACTTCAGCTAGTCCAGATCGATAACGGAGTAGCAACCAGGGGTGGTCGCACAAGGTGCATGTAGAAATTGTCATCTGTGCAATATGTATGTGCTATTAGTTTTGCGCTCCTTGGTGCTTACTTTGGCTTTCTATTTTAGTGCGACTTTCGACTAATAATTTAGTATGTACATTACTTGTAACGTAGAACTACGTTTCTGTTTTTGATATGGAGATACACTTTGCAAATTTTCGGACGTAGCCGGCGTCTGTATTGATCAGCATGCAGGGATCAATATTGATTGAATAATGTGGTTCATCGTGTTATTCCCAAGCATGTTGTTTCAATGAACATTTAGCAATTTCAATTGGTTCTGATCAATAAACGAGTAGCAACCACGAGTGATTATGCTTATACTGAAGATACACTTTGCAAATTCAACAATTATGCGTGACGAAAAGTGGCTAGGTTTCAAAATCTATACTGTAGCAATTTAACGATACATTTTCGATTTTTTTGCAATTATCGCTTAGGAAAAGTATTGCTAGAGAGTGTTCAATAGGGTGGGACAAAACTTAGATTCGAGCAACTTTTTAGGTAGGGTAAAGTGCCTATTTTCACCATACTAAGCAAGGTGCCTCACTAATTCGTTAATTTCTCGCCCTACAATCGATGGAATGCGTGAAAATTGACATCAACAGATTTGCTTCGTTGTTAAGAACCAATATAATAACACAAATGCGCTGAAAACAGTACAATTCTCGTGTTTGAGCGCAACGAAAACTCGAATCGTGTGCCCCTATTGTTGCGCTACCCTTTGACTCAATGCGTTGAACAAAGATGGCAGACACTGCTCTAACCAACGGCTTCAAATGGGTATGGTGATAATAGAAACATAGCGCAAATGGGCTCATCACCCTACCATTTCGGTCCTAGAACAACAGTGCAAATTCTTAGCTCGATATCTGAAACTTTATTTTTGCGCCCACTGTTTAAAGTGTACGTAGGATTTTGTATGCGAAAGTTAACTTTCACAAAACAATTCCTCCAGAAGTCGTCCATTGCTTCCGAAAAATAAATCAATATGCGGTTTTTACAGGAAATTTAACAAAGAAATAAAATCTCGAAGACCACGAAACGATCGGACGCTTGAGAAAAAAGTTCTTAAGCAGAAATCGATTGATGATCTGACGATTGATTAAACATTCATTTTTTCTAGCACCACTGCTGTTGGTTGTCCAATTATATACAATTTTGTTTTGATCTTCTCTTAATGTGTCTAAATCAATTATCTGTACCGTTTGGTCACTTCACAAGAGTTTTGAAGGATAATAAGTGAAAGTTAAAAATTTTGTATATAATTTGACCGTCAGTAGCAGTGATGCTATGAAAATTGAAATTTTCAACAATCTTCAGAACATCAGTCGGTTTTTGCTTAAAAACTTTTTTCACAAGCGTCAAATCGTTTCGCAGTCTTCGAGACTTTATCCCTATACGCAATCTCATGAAAATTTTAAACCGTGGGCGCAAAAATATAGTTTCACCGATCGAGCTCAAAATTTGCACAGTTGTTCTGAGAGCTAAATGAGACCGAAAAAGTTACTCGGCGCAAAATTTTATTTTTTTCATATAACCGTGTCCCACTGTTCATTCTCCAGTTGAACGCCGGGTCAGAAACAACAGTAGCAGCAGCCAGGCCTTAGAAAAGCACTGAACTGCGTGCTGCATTTGAACACCATAACCGTGAATATGTACACTACCCGTCATAAGTTTGGAATCGCTTCAATAAGTATTGCAACTCCCCCCGAAAAGTTTGGCATCACCTACGAAAGAATGAAATCATGATGCTGTATCTCGAAATCCTGATTATCCACATATTTGCTATCTTTGGTAAAGTTGTTTCATTAACCAAGGTGGTCCGGCAGGTGAACATATTAGTTTGAAATTCTGTCACTGCATGGCGCTAGTGTACATGACAAGTTGTGCACTTCAACTTGTTTCATTTGGTTTTCTAAAGACCTGGATGGTTCGTGTCTTCCGAAAAAGTGTTGAAATGGTCATGACCATACGCAGGATAATCGTTTTAATTTGGAACTGTGCCACCACGCGGCGCCAGTGTAAACGTGTTATAGATGTTATAGTTATAGATTACACTGCGAAACAAAATAAAAAAGGGGCGAAAAAAAACTCTGGTGAAGATTTTTTTTTAAATAAGACGGGGCTTCACAGTTTAAAACCAAAGTTTGTATGCATAACTAGTGGTGTTCAAAAGGGACGATATCAATGAAAATAATCATCTCTTAATTTTAACATAAAGTCTTACATAAAATCCTCATTACATCGGAAAAGGAATCTATGCATTTTTTAGCTCAATCGGACATCGTTAAGGGGGTGCGACGTTTGGATATTGATTTCATAATATTCGAAAAAATCCAAACGGGGGAGGGAGTACATGGAATGTTGAAAATTTAATTTTTTTTTGTCGTAATATGTTTAAAAATAGCATGAAACACCAGCATCTAGTGTCAAAACAAAAGCAAACCTTGTTGTGCATCCCTCAATTCGCACGCACCTTTACATCGATCATTCTGGTAAAAATCGATAGTGCAGGCGATAGAGATTGACAACGAACAAAACGTATTCGAGCAAAGGAGTGAAGATCACGTGGAAGAAGTTCTATTTCTCTAAAAATATATTAAAATTAATCATCCAGTGAATTTGCGAATTATTCGAAATCTTAAAACTAAGTATTACATGCTAGGTATTTACACTTATACTTAAAACTACGAAAATGTCTAAAATTATCTTATAACCTAAAATTTACTTCACTGGGAAAAGCTAATTGAATTGTATTGAACTGAATGTGCTAAATGTAAGAATTATTATGCTATTTGAATTATCCCTAACAAAATATTTGTAAGGATTTTGTAACCGATTGTCAGTAAAGGTTTACTGATCCAGAAACAACACCATTCAGTGCTGTTACGTGTGTGACACCACTCAAAACAAATTTAAATTTTTTTTAGTTCCAACGACTTCAAAATTTTTTAAATAAAAAATCCAAAAATCAAAAATTTTATTGTAATGCCTTATGATTTCAAAGTGCATGAACCGTCGATATCTGAAGCCGAAGCAAAAACGCAAGATCTGAAAAAGAAAATAAGTGCTAAAAAGCGTAAAAAAAAGAATTGTTTTTGAAGACGCAACACGCTGCGAACGTTCAGAAGGCGGGCTCAGAGCGCAAGATCGGAGAGTGAGAGAGATGCGATGTTTCGAGAAGGTAGGGACTCTTTAAAACGGGAGATCAAGCTTAGCAAGCCAATTTCCATTAGTTGCTGTGCTGAGAAATAGTCACCAATCTCTGGGGGACGCGTACTGAGTCGTCATGACGAAGATGAGGGCCCATCGACACCAGCTGAAATATGCCCGGGTAAGCTAAAGATAATCGTCGAATATTGCATCTTCCCGAAGCACGATTCAACTACCTGGTCATCGACACCGTACGGTGAAGAAGAAGGAGGTAACACAGCCGGGCGGCAAGCGACTCACGACGAGCTCAGCGTCGATGTGACTAAAATCAAAGAAAGGAATGGGACAATACGGAGAAAGGAAAGTGGACCTACCGGCTCATCCAAACCTGTCGACGTGGGTCAATAGAAAGCACGGAAAGATTACCTTGCACCTGAAACAACTCCTACCAAGGCACGGCTGCTTCCGGAAGTATCTGTATCGGTTCGGGTATGCAACGTCACGATTTTGCCCGAAGTGTGAGAACGTCGAGGAGACACCGGAGCATGTGGTCTTTGATTGTCCGAGGTTTGAAGTGACGTGCAGTGAGCTACTTAAAACGGAACGACCGGACTTCAACCCGGATAATGTAGCTAGGGTTCGTCGCGGTGCGGATGTGGGCGGTAAATGGATAGTCCGCATCGCAACCGCAAAAAAATAATAAAACCGCACCGCTGACCGCAACCGCACTGTATTTACCGCACCGCACCGCGCGGTAATGCGGTAAAATTATTTTTTTTGTATTTTTAAAAATCATGTGGAAAAATTATTTATTTATTTTGTATAACGATATATAATAAAATGTTATTCTTATTTACACGGAAAATAACTTTGACGGATTCCTCAGAATGTAACATATATGAAAAAATTCAACTTTTGCAATCTTTATTAATAAAATGCCGTAAATTTTAAGACAAATACTTTCTAAACAAGGTAAATCATCGTCATTCCTCTAATAGTAGCATAGCACTATAAAATTTAGCAGTATTTCATCTTTTTACATACAAAACCATTCTTCCGCAGCAATTAGTAGGAAAACTTTTAATTTAGTTATCCTTAATTAATGGAAAAAATGGATTAATGAAATTACATATTTTTTATTTTCAATTTTCATGTTTAAAATGATTTTGACACATGAAAATGAAATGAACGTTTTTCGCATTTACGTAGTAAAAATCATTAAATTCACAAAAAAAAATTAAAAGACGAGCACCAGTAATTCTATATAGTAGCGCTTATATCTCAATACAGTGATATAAAAAATGTTGAATTTCATCAATAAGAACGACACCATATTTGACAAAAAAAAATCGTTCTACGTATAACTCTAGTCAGGAATCCATCGAATCTTAACTGGTACAGAGTTATTGAACATTAGAAAAACGGCAAAAAATGTATGATTTGCAGCATACAACAAAAAAAGTTATTACTAATAAGGGATTTTAGGAACACTATATCCCAAAACCCTAACCTATTATTTTTCATGAAACTGATGTATTCTTATTCAAATACTAAGATTGCTCCCTTGAAAAATGCATAACTATAATTTTCTAATGGCTAGTTTGAAAGCACTAGCATTTTATTTATTTTTTCTAATATTTTTCCATAATTCCAATGGCATAAACTTGAATTAAAACTGGCAGGGGTCATAAATTATTCAAACTATGCAAAATTTTGCATCAGAGCTAACTTTGACACTTGTCATAATATGATGGGAGGATTTGAGAATTACAAAAAAACGCAGCTCCCTACACTATAAAAACACTAACTTCGTAAGCTTTACTTTCAAAAAGTCACAAAATGCTGCTAACTGGAAAATATTAGGAAATATTCCCAGTTGGACAACAATGGACGAACGCGAAAAAAGTTATGTTATAGCATAGCATACTTTTTGAGAAAGAGTCTTATGAAACGGACTGCAGAAAAATTCATTAGGCGTGTTTCGAAATTCAACATTGCTCAACAATTGGTCATCGATGACCAAATTGTTGAGTTAAACATGGCCGCCGCGATTTTTTTCGGTGAGAAAAAGAGAAAGTTTTGCTCTGTTGTGATACAAAACTTCGGATGCAACATTGCACGTTGGAGAGCTGCGACACCCATTCCCCTCTCGCTGCTGAGCGGCAAAGAGAAACTAAAATAAGCTGGTACCAGTGATGCCACATTTTATATCATTTACCGGGAATAAAAAAAATCGCACTACTTTTTCAAAAAATTTGTACCGAAATTTACAGCAATAAGTTAATGCAAACGTTTTGCTAGTTAAATAATATTTGGTTAATTTGGGTGTTTTATACATCAACCTTTCCAATCTCGCTTTATTTTTCCGTCAATAATAAAAAAAACACTGAGTTCTTAGTGCAAAAATCATTTATTCTATTGTTAAGGTTTCAATAATAAGTTCATTCGCCAGCAAATCATTTGTTTGGAGTAGTCAAATTACAAAATATATTTGTATTACACACCAAAGAAAAACAGTTTCCGTAAATTTATATACCCTATATACACTTTCTCAATATTACTAGGTATTAGAAATGTCAAATAAAACTATTGTTTTACCATTTTATCTCCAAAAATATGTACCATGCTGTAGTTTCCTTAGACATCATTTTAATCTGTACCTATACAATTCAAATAATCTGCAGCTTTACAGAAACATCTGTACTTTTGGTAGCACTGCGCGGTTCGCATACAGATCTGTCAATCGCGCTGCTCATTCGTGCTTGACATGATGGTGGGGGCATGCAGTCGGTTGAAATAAATTCCCATTCTCACAACATGTAGTCGGCACCCAGGCATGCTATCTCTTTCGCTTCTTTTACCTGTTGTATAAGCTTCTTTCGAGAATGCGTGTACCACCGTCAACGAAGTTTTGGCGTCAGTGTGCTCTTGGGCTCGCATCTGGTAGGATGATTGCTAATTGATGCGCTCAGTTGTATGATAAATAGGGCATTCATGTTTTCATTGCGCTCAAATACAGTTTTTCACTATTCTCGGGTTATTTTTGCTATTATCAGTTTCTCGGTGATGGTTTGTAGGGTTCGTCGCGGTTGCGGTAATTACCGCTACCGCGCGGTATTTACCGCACCCGCACCGCAAAAGCTGCGGTGCGGTAAGACACCTTTTGCCGCGGTTGCGGTGCGGGAAATGAGCTTTTACCGCGCGGTATTACCGCAACCGCACTTCAAAGAAGAATTGATAAAGTCTGCAATCTGCATTAAAAAATGAATTTAATAAAACTAAGACTTTTACCATTTCAGAAGGACGATTTATTTTCTCCAGTCGCTTTTTATAAGACTCCTTCTCAAAAAGTATTCTACATAACTTTTTGCCTTTCTCAATAGAAAGGTATTGCAATTGCTCTGAAAACCGACTTTTTAACGGAGGCCCGGAGGGCCGAGTGACATATACCATTCGATTCAGTTCGTCGAGTTCGGCAAATGTCTGTGTGTGTGTATGTATGTGTGTATGTATGTATGTGTGTGTGTATGTGTGTGTGTATGTGACCAAAAATGTCACTCATTTTTCTCAGAGATGGCTGAACCGATTTTGACAAACTTAGTCTCAAATGAAAGGTGCAACATTCCCATAGGCTGCTATTGAATTTCTAATGGATCCGACTTCCGGTTCCGGAATTACAGGGTGATAAGTACGAACACGCAGAAAATGTCGATTTTAATAAATTCTGCAATGAATGTATAAAGGTGAAAATTTTTCCAAAATATGACCACAACTGCTTCGATTTGTAGTATTAGGTCACTAACATCCATTCAAAGTCTATTTGGCCACATTGGCCACCATCCTCGGTTCCGGAAGCCCCGGCGGAAGTATCTAAATTCAGAATAACAGTCACATCGGTTTCTCGGAGATGGCTAGACCGATTCGACTAAACTTGGCCTCAAATGAAAGGTATTGCGTCCCCGTAAATGGCTATTTAATTTCATCCCGATCCGACTTCCGGTTCCGGAGTTACAGGTTGTGGCGTGCGATCACATAGCAAATTGTGATTCAAGCCGATACTCCGATGAAAGCAAAAAAGGTAAAAATTTCGCTAAAATGTCTCTCAAACAACTTAAATTTGTTGTTCTAGGTCACCGACGGCCAACCAAACTTTCGTTGACTACATTGACCACCATAGACGGTTCCGGAAGTGCCCGGGAAAAGCGGCCATCTTTCAAAATTTACGAACTCACATCAGTTTCCCTGAAATGGTTGGGCCGATTTTCACAAACTTAGTTCCAAATGATAGCTATAATATCCCCACAGATGTCTATAAAATTTCGTACGGATCGCTTATATGGGTCCGGAAATATAGACTAAATCGTCCGGTCACATATGAAATTCCCATATAAGCCAGAACTCAAATTTTTTTTTCAAAGGGGGGACCCCATGAAATTTCAGAATTCGAATTCGCATTTTTGATGCCAAACATCTTTAAAATGCATGAAACGTCGAGATTTTATGTTATCTCGAAAAAATTTTTTTTTTGTAAAAATCGACTTTTTGGGACTTTGCCGATTTCGCACCTTTTTTCAGTTCAATATTACCGTGGCTGTTTTTTTTTCAAAATTTTAGAACTCGAACTCTTTTAATGAATATAAACAACGCACACATTCTCGTGATTCATGATTGAGAAAGGCACAATTGCACCGCTAGGTGGATTAAAATAGGTTTTTTTTTATACTAAATTAACAATTATACAATTTTATACTAAATTAACAATTAATATTTTTCAGTTGGGAAGTAGTTTTGTAACTTTTTGAAAGTAAAGCTTTCGATGTTAGTATTTCGATTTTTTGAGTTTCTCAAGTGTCAAACCCGAGCAAATACTCATGGGTTCAAACACCACATAGCCCCTCGAAAAGACCTTAAACATGGTCCGTGACAAAATTCACAAACATCAAGACACCATAAAATGGTCTCAATAACCCAATAATGCACCAACATGTGGTATTTTATATGGGATCTACCGGACCATGGTGATGGTGTTTTCATGGGTTGACCCCATTTCAAACACCCATGTCAAGCCCCATGAGCATGGGGGTATTATGGACTTTACGCTTGCTCGGGAAGTTAGCCCAGATGGCAAATTTTGCACAGTTTGGACAATTTTTGACCCCTGCTAACTTCAATTGAAGTTTTTGCCATTCACATTAGGGAAAAATAGTAGAAAAAATACATAAAATGCAAGAACTTTCGAACTAGCCATTAGACAATTACAGCTCATACATTTTTAAGGGAGCAATCTTAGTATTTGAATAAGAATACACCCGTTTCTTGAAAAATACGAAATTAGGGTTTTGGGGTTCCTAAAATCCCCTATTTGTAATAACATTTCTGATGTATGCTGTAAATCATACATCTTTTGCAATTTTTTTAAATGTTCGACAACTCTATACCGGTTGAGATGAGATGGATTCCTGATTTTTTCGTCAAATATGGCGACGTTCTTATTGATCAAATTCAACACATTTTATATCACTGTATTGGGATAATATATAGAAGTACTGGTGTTTTTCCTTATTTTTTTTGTGAATTTCTTTTAAGAGTTAAAGGTGATTTTTACTATATAAATGCGAAAAACGTTCATTTCATATTCATGTGGCAAAGTCATTGAAAATATAAAAATTGAATGAAAAAAATATGCAACTTTATAATCCATTTTTTCAATTAACTGAAGGATAATTGAATCAAAATTTTTTTCTATTCATTGCTGCGGAAAAACATTTTGTATGCATAATTATGAAATACAGCTACATTTCAGCGGACTTCAGTGCTATGCTAATATTTAGAGGAATGAGAATGTTTTACCTTGTTTCGAAAGTATTTGTCTCAAAATGTACGGCATTTTATTAATAAAACTTGCAAATTTGAATTTTTTCATAGATGTTACATTCTGAGCAGTCCATCAAAATTAATTTTCGTGTAAATAAGAATAATATTTTAGTATATATGCTTATACAAAATAAATGAATAATTTTTCAACAAAATTTTTAAAAAACATGAATTTTACCGCAATTACCGCATTACCGCGCGGTGCGGTGCGGTATATGCAGTGCGGTTGCGGTAAGCGGTGCGGTTTTATTATTTTTTTGCGGTTGCGGTGCGGACTATCCATTTACCGCCCACATCCGCACCGCGACGAACCCTAATGGTTTGGCCGATTATCACAAATGCCTCAAATTAAAGGTATGTTCTCCTGCTACAAAATTTCGTGCGGATCCGTTGTATGGTTCCGGAAATATAAACTGTTAATCGTCCGGTCACATGAAATTCCCATAGAAGAAGGAATTAAAAAATTCGAAGAAATCGAATTTGAATTTGGGATGACAAATATCTTTAAAATGCATGAAACATCGAGATTTTAACCAAACCATTTTTGGTGGGCATCCTTCCTATACATTATGCGAACATTATCCTGTTTCTCCTACCAGCTGCTCAAGACGACCAAACTCAAACCGCTGATTACTGGTTCAAGTTATCGATTTGGTCTTTTCTTTTACAAAATTTTAGAACTCGAATATTGATTTCTTGTATATAGTTGTCATGTCATGTATAATGAAAATGTATTACACTCAGGTTTTTTTTACACGGGGGATACGTACCGCGTTAATTGGAAAAGCCGCGTTAATTAGAAAATCCTTGTAAAAAAACCGCGTTAATTCGAAAGTTCGCCTAAAAAAACTCTCAACACAAGACTTAGAATATTTTTAAAGGTTTTTTTTTTAACGGATTTCGCAAATAATACGGTTTGTGCAAAAATAAGTCCTGTTGAATGCAAAAGACAGACTTTTTCCTACAAAAATGCTGAGTTGTTTTAAATCCAAAGAACTTTTTTTCCAGTTTTTTTGCGCGGATTTCGCAATTATCTCGTTTTTTTTTGCAAAAAAATATGCCTAGTCCTTTTGAATGCAACAGACTTAGAAGATTTTCGGTAAGATGGAAGAGACGGGTCTGGACTCCTTATGTCCCGCACCTCAACAATATGGGTATTGTCGGAATAGTCTTGACGAGTAGGTGCCAGAAATTGATTTTTGGTGTCATTTTGAAATCCAAGATGGCGACTTCCGGTTTAGCGAAATTCTCTACAACCCATGCAATATGGGTATTGTCGGAATAGTCTTGACGAGTATATGCCAGAAATATATGTTTGACGGCATTTTGAAATCCAAAATGGCGACTTCCGGTTTGGCGAAATTCGTTATAACCCAATAAATATGTGTATTTTCGGAATGGTCTTGAAGAGTAGGTGCCAGAAATTGATATTTGACGCTATTTTGAAATCCATGATGGCAACTTCCGGTTTAGCGAAATTCGCTGTAACCCAATCAATATAGGTATTTTCGGAATGGTGTTAACGAGCAGGTGCCAGGAATAAATAAATAAATAAATCAGCATCTTCGGCCCAAGGTTGTCCATGAAAAAATGATTTTGGAAGCCATTTTGAAATCCAAGATGGTGATTTTCGGCTTAGCGAGATTCTCTACAACTTAACCAATATGAATATTTTCGGAATGGTTTTTGACGAGGAGGAGACAAATGTCGATGTTTGACGTCATTTTGAAATTCTAGATGGTGACTTCCGGTTAACCGAAATTCCTGAATGGAAAATCTGGGCGATCATCCAAAACATCCTCGAATATAAGATCTAATCATAAACCAGCGAAATGTACAATATTTTTATGTGTACATCCTGAAGAGTGCGGTGAGAATGGAAATGAGAGAAGAAAGAGATTATGTAATGTGAGTTGGGGGTTTTAATTGATTCATATTAAACACATTGCTAAAATTCAAGTAAATTCAACTGCTTAATTAAGGCTTATTTGTACATCCCATACTGATTGGGTTATAGCGAATTTCGCTAAACCGGAAGTCGCTATCTTAGATTTAAAAATGGCGTCAAAATCAATTTCTGGTACCTACTTCAAGACCATTCCGAAAATATCCATATTGTTGAGGTGCGGGCTATAAGGAATCTTCCAGACCAGCGTCTTCCAGCTTTCTGAAAATCTTCTAAGTCTTTTGCATTCAAAAGGACTTAGAATATTTTTTTGAAAAAAACCGTGTTAATTTCGAAATCCACGCAAAAAATAAACTGCCAAAATTCTTCTAAGTTCTTTGCATTTCAAAGGACTTAGATTTTTTTTTTCAGAAAAACATCTAAGTCTTTTGCATTAAAAAAGGAAATTTATTCATTTCAACTACCATCAAAGGCATTTTGAACATCATTCTTCATTAGATGCACAATATATGTACCTATGTGAAAAACTGGTGCGAGTATTACGTACTACTATTGCACTGGCGGATCGCATTCATTGCAATTGAGTGAGTTTCAGGCAACCTATATTTTAACTAAAGATTAGGACAAATCAGACTGAAGTCCACGCTGGCACGTAGCCAAAGGGAAGGAGGGGGAGTCTAAAGGGTAACTCCGCTCCCCCACCACATTTTCGGGAATAATGATAAATGATCACAAATAAAAAAAAATAATAATTCCAAACAAGCGTGTTTTCAAATTGATGTGAAAATGATATATAGAATAAATTTAATAGTAGATTAAGCATTGGCAAAATCAAATTCTTACATTGGCGATCCTGCCGGTTATTGTAAAAAGAATCCAGTTAGAATCCCCCACGCGATTAAATCAAGTAAGGAAAGAGTGAAAGCGTGTTTGGCTTCCCAAAAACAACTATTTGGAAAAAACTCAGCAGCCGCATGCATATATTATATTTCGCAAAAATCGCCTTAAGGGCCATCCATATATCACGTGGACAATTTAGGAAAGGGTAGAGGTCACGAGAAAGTCCATGCTTGTCCTTTGGGATGGGGGTGGGGGTATGGGTAAGAACTCGCAATCAGAATTTTTTATCTAGGGTAAATGCTCCCTAATTCATCTTAGAACCTCTATTCATCTCACCCATTTGAACACATTAGTTAGAGCAGTATCTGCTATCTCTATTTAACGCATTAGCTCAAATGGTAGGATGAATAAGGATACGTTGTGCTCGACTTTTCGCTTCGCTCAAACGCGAGTATTTTACATTTCCCAAGAAAATTTTTTAAACTGTACTGCTTCTTAGGAACGAAGCAAAGATGATGATACCTATTTAAGCGCAATCCACTAACTCTAAGTCGAGTTATCAACGAAATAGTGTGATATCCTGACTAATGAGATGAATAAGGGCTCGTCTACCCTAAATCACTTGATGCAATCATCTGTAACATGGTCTAATCACATTAATTTTGGATTTCATAGCTAGAGGTTGAAATTACGAACCAATTCAAGAATTCAAAGGATATTTGTGATGAATCTCTGAAATGTAAATATAAAATATCATAAGTCGTTGAGATTTGAACGATTTTCATAAAGTTTGCTTCATATTAGTTTCCACATGGGAAAATTTTCTAAATCCCATTTTTATGAAACTACCCATTTTTTTGAAAGTCCACATGGACACCGTAGGGAGGGGTAAGGGTTTATGAATCATCCACACTTGTCCACGAGGGGGTCAGAAAAGAGCGGTTTTTTGTCCACGTGGTAAATAAACGGCCCCTTACAGTACGCCACATCGCAATTGAATAAAAAAGCTCGCGCTAACATAATAACGTCGCATAATTGCATATAATCAATCGTAAGACTAAAACAAAATGGCCGCCAGCATAAAATATTACCGCTACAAAGCTTGGCATGGCAGAACGGGACGATCGCATTGTATTCAGCTAAATACTTTGAGCAACACGATTTTTTGAGCCATTAATGCATTGCTCGTATACGCACACCAGCGTTAGCAACGACGAGCCAAAGGGCTCATTGATCGCAGCAACCTCGACCGGCCATCTTTTTGCTTACGATCGCCTCACAGGTAAGACGTGCTCCTGTTGCACTCATTTAAGTGTAATACCGTGATGGTATTTTTTTAAGCAATGCAATCAAATTCTCAAATTTTGGTCTACGTGGTTTATGAATGGCCCCTTGTCTCTCTGGTCGTGACAATTTGGTGTATACAGTGCTACCCAGCGGTGAAAACACGACCCATGGGCTTTTCCCATGTAAATTATCAAAAACGGTTCACCAGAAGTTGCCATCTTGGTTTTCAGAATTGCGTCCAAAATCGATCTCTGGTATCTACTCGTAAAGCCTGTTCCGAAAATACCCATATTGATTAGGTTAGAGAGAATTAAGCATTTGCCACAAAAATGGGGTAAAATAAATAAAAATAATTGTGGCGAACGTTTCAGTGGCATTCAATTTTTGAACCACAATATAAAATTAATACACTTCGTAAATATTCTATGAGCATACTTTTTCGATCGATCTGCTTCTTTCTATAACACTCAGCAAATGATCAAAAAACTTTTAAGCAGGTTTTCACTTGTTCAACAAATATTTTGGTTGTAGTACAGAACCTACGAATCAATTGTCGACAACCGACCAGTGACGGCAACCGACCAGTTTCCCCTACCTACTACGAAACTATATGAAGTGAAACAACGAGAAAAATGTTAGCCTTCGTTAGGTGTAACATTTTTGTAACAAATAATTCAAAATTATTTTAAGCCATATTTAAATGTTTTTGAAACCAAATTGTTTGTTAGAAATTCAGAGTTTGGTAAATAATGTCTTTGATGCGGTTGGCCAACACGAATCGGTGCCGAAGTGGATCATGTGTGGCCTCAATAATACTGTACAAAGATAATGTGGTCAATCGATAAAACTGATTCAAAATATATAATTTATAATAATTTATAATAATTTTTAAAGCATGTAGAAAATCACAACTAAAATAAGATTGAAACTTCATGAATCCAGTACTAAAACTCAGAGTGTTTTTTCGGAAGCATTTTTAGTAGATTAACTGATATTAATATATACTGGTGACTGGATTAAGGTCCATATAAGTTCTAGAATATGAATTCACCAATTTTACACAAACTCGAATTCAAATTCCAATTAGTTCCAATTAAAGTTAAAAAATTCCTTTCGAGAAAAACAACACCGCATTTAATGTAAAATTTGTGAATTTTACATTAATCAAGCAGTGACCGCTGGCTTATTCTTTGTTCTGGAACTCTGTGGACTCTCGAAAGTATTTTCAAAATAGCATTGCAACTATTGCGCTTTTTATCTGTTTTTTCTAAACAACTTCAAGGTACCGAAGAGAGCAGTAAAGCAGTTTTTGCATGTCGCCAAATATTGTATTTAAACACTAAAGTGTGTTTTTAACTACGCAAGAGACCTCGTAGAAACGTAGAAAAACATCTATGGTCCCTTAAGTGATTGGTATACATCAGCAACATTGAACGTATTATTGTTTGAATTATTTTCCAACAGTAAATATGCTGTTTGTTTAGGCTTAGCTGCTTTTCTGATTTAACAGGTAGGGTGATAATAGAAACAAGGAGAAAATCTGCTCATTACCTTATATTTTCATAAAAATATACAGGCATTTTCCAACGTCAACGAAATAAGCAGATTGGAAGCTACACCATTAATTTTGTTCTACCGACTCTCACTTTCCCGCAACTTTTTACCAAGTTTTATGCAGCCGAGCTAACCAAGATCTCAGTACAAGTGACGTTTGTTTTGCTGAAACTCGGAAAATATATTACTGAAAATCAGTAAATTGAAGCCACGTTGCTGAACTATCAATTGAAAAAATTAACTGACCGTTCAGCTGTGCGGAAAACACCGAACTGAAGATGAGATATTCAAATTTTGAATCTTCAAAAGCGCGAACAATTTTGAAGAAACTACTTACCACCGAATCAAACTTAAATTATAAATGCTAATAACAGTTTTGGTTTCATCTCAATTAATGCCTGAAACATTGAGACGAGTAGTAGTAGACCCAACACGAAAAACACTCAAATAGCTATATAATTAGCTGTAGGAAGCTAAAAATGCATTTAAAGTATAGTCCATAAAGGAAGAGTATTCTGATTGCAATTGAAAAGCGAGATAGTGAACTTGTTCTTTCTTTATTGTCTTATTTTCAGAGTGCGCAACTAGTGTTTAGGATAAGCAATTTATTAACTAAAATGTACATAAGATGCGCATAAGTTGCCCAGGCCGAAAATAGGAAAAAACGACAGGCGCAAGTCCAATCAGTTTCTAAACTGCTCACTCGACTGACACGCAGAAGTGAAACTTATTCACCAGCAATTCAATACTAGCGCATGCCAAATAACTGGTGTATTGGTATGTCTACTTTAAAAGTCTCTTTCCTCTCGATGCCGTTTGTTGACCAAATCATCGGCCCTCACCGTACGATGGATTGTTGAGCTGTCTGATGCAATGATCTCTCTCTCGCGCAACATAATCAAGCTTCGTTTATGTTGCACACTGGTGTCACAGCGCGTCGCTTTACTCTCCCACAACAAAAAGTCATCAAAATACCGATGAGTTGCTGGTGGATTTTAGAACGTGCCTATTATGAATTTACACAGCTATCAAAAGAGAGAGAGATACGATGTTTAGGAACGAATGAGAGGATAATCAACCTAATTTGGACCCCTCCTTAGGGACCATTCATAAATTACGTAACGCTTTTAGGGGGGGGAGGGGGTACGGCAAGTTGTGACAAGTTGTTACATTGGGGGGAGGGGGTGTTAACTAGATCGTTACGTAACATGTTTTCGCCGAAGAAAATTTTTTTTTTTCTTGGAATTTGTTACGTAACAGGGGAGGGGGGGATGGAAAAATTTGTGACAATTTGTTACATAGGGGGAGGGGGGGGTCTATTTTGGGCAATTTTTGCGTTACGTAATTTATGAATGGCCCTTATTAAGTTTCTTTTCATACATTTGTCTCCTTTACTGATAATTCCTCCAAATTTGTTTGGTTTGATGAAGATAATTACATTCTTTGGGTTGTTTTTAAGTCTCAGTTCATCTCAGTAGGTATTAGTTCATCTTTAGAATTCTCCAAATTAATCAATTTTCACAGTTGAAAAAATGTCATCCAAAACGATTCATAATTCCGATTACCAAGAGGAATCGGGAGAAATAATGCAATAATGATTTGACAGTGCAATTCAATTGTTCTTCAATGATTGGATTCTGCATTTTATGTATTTGAAAAGATTCGTTTGTAAATTTCTAGTTTGAAGTATAAAATAAATAGTGTTCAAAATATGTCGTAAAATAATTATATTGGACACAGCTTATAGATTTTCTTTCTTAGTAACAATATATTTTATCAAATTAGAATAACCAAAATGTTAAAAAATCGAGCAGCGATAGGTCCAATACAGATTATATTCAGATTTCTTTTCAAATCGTTGACAAGTCTATGGAAATTAGGACAATTCAATGTTATTTAAGTTTCTCTATTGTAGGGTTATAAGTAAAACTCATTTGTTCTGACAGAGGGGTTTTCCTAATAATGACTTTTCTAAGCATTCGTTCAGAAAATAAATCTAATTGCGCGCTTCTCAAATGGTAAAAATCATAGTTTTAATCCACTTTTTTATACAGACTGCAGACTTTATTAATTATTTTTTGAAGTGCGGTCGCGGTAATACCGCGCGGTAAAAGCTCATTTCCCGCACCGCATCCGCGGGAAAAAGTGTCTTACCGCATCGCAGATTTTGTGGTGCGGATGCGGTAAATACCGCGCGGTTGCGGTAATTACCGCAACCGCGACGAACCCTAAATGTAGCCTACAGAATGACTAGCGACATAAGGACGTGGAACGCAGTAAACAGAGTTATGATGTAGATCATCACCGTCTTACAACGGAAACGGCGTGATGAACATCAAGCAACGGTTTCAGGATAGCAATCACCGCCAGGGAACTCTCCAAATATAGGTCTGAAAGGTGGCTTTTAATTATATTTAATTATCTTTTCAATAAAACATTCAGCTTACGCCTTTGTGGGGAAATGAGGAGGGGCTATCATCATAATAATTCTAGAGGATAACTATTGCTAACTCCCGTTGTTCTTAACAATATGTTTAAATACCTGCACTATTTATAAAAACTTCAACTAACTTCTACTAATTCTGATTGGTTGCAATTATTCACTGGGTGGCGCGTAATAAGACATAAGTGGCCTAAGTCATGTCTGTATTTGGGTTGCCCTTAAATCTTTATCTGTAAAAGAACGAACAGCGATTTAGTAGCTTACAATTTTAGAATTGGTGAACTGCTTCATATGAGCGATTCGTAATTTTTGGTGATCGAAGAATTCAGCAAAACTCCATAGTTTACAGAAAATTAGTAGCCTTGGTATGCATAAAAGTCGAAACCAATTTACAGCAAAGCAAAAATGCCGAAAGGAAATACAAACAACGTAGACGTATTTACATTCTCGCTTCGATTTACTGTTGATAATAGGGTTTTTTAGATTTATCATCTGTTGAAGTCGACGAAAGTCGCACCGTTTACCAATTATTGAATTAAAAGTGGCCTAGATCCGAAATAAAAAAAGGTGCCGCATTCGAAAAATACCTCCTGCTGCGATGCGACATCAGTTTGAGCAATCAATTTCACTTTGAAGCGTTTTTCAAATTATTTGAAAAAAATATTCGGTACTTTACCGGTACTACTGGTACTGGGGGCTTGAGTACCACAGGACCAGTTCTCACCGAAATGGGTCGGTACTGCGAACTACCCAAACCCGTTCCCTGAGTTGTTGGTTTTTGTACATTTTTTTTGTACATTTGTACATAGATCACCTGGGCTCGATTCACGGGTTAGAGATTTTTCCAAAATCGATTTCTCTAACCCGAAGAGAAGCGAATTACCCTAAGGTTAAACCTCTATAATCAAAATAAAAAAAATTGGAAAAAAAATGTTCTACACATTCCAATAAATATCAACTGTTAAAGAGTTCTTGAACTATTGCTGGAGTCTAGAGGTGGAAGGGAATGTATAAATGGCGATGAAACATCGAAGCGCGTGGTCCTTGTCAGCGCTAGATTCGCAGTACCGTGAAGAGAAATACCTTCGCTCACCATGGAGATTATCGTAGAGAGGGATGTACAGAGGAGAGAACTGTTTCTAAACCGAGGGTAAAACTGTATGGGAGAATCATAAACAATAAATTCTTCCAGGTCGGTGTTTGAAAACATGACCACTAGTCTTTACATTAGTACTCGATCAGAACAACTTTTGCAATGTTCACGGTTTAGGTAAGAGCTGCCGAAACTACTAAATATTTCAAAAGGATTATTTAATATAAGTTGCAAAAACAAGTATATGAAGCAAATAAACACGTTCTCCCAGAATCACCCTACCTTCGCGAAAAACTGCCACAAATTGAATAAACTCAGAGTTTGACAATTCCGCCTGCCACAGAGCACCGAGACCCGGAGGGCAGCACGGACAATGAGCCACCATCAAGCAAGCGAGAACGCCTCGGAGTCTGCGGTGCACACATGCGTTGCCGTTGCAACTTTTCCGACAGGAATCGAGCGCCGGCAAATAACGGATAAAAAATGGGTAAGGTTTTCCACCAAATTAGATTTAGACGTTATCGTTCCACAGCTAGTACACTCTCCCCGTACAGGATGACGTGATTTTTTGGCTTTTTATTGTATCAATCATGATTCGGTTTATTGTGCTGAAGTACACTTTATCGATTTTTGATCTCTTCCTGTCCAGAACTGGGATGAAAGAAGCGGCAGCAGTCGCATTAGTCGGGGTAATTTTTGGGTTGGTTAAGCTCAGAATGAAAGAAAAAAAACCAACGTCGAAACAGGGGGAAGTGGAAAAACAATAACAACTATAGGTACCTGAATGATATTGGCAAAGTAAATTGATTTTGATGCTGGCTGTGTATGCTGTTCAAATTCGTTGATGTAGTAGAAAAAAAACAACCATCATCACTTTGTGTTTTTTTCCTTTTTCTATTGCTCCTTCTAGGTCTATAATATAATCGCCCCAAAATGCTAAACATTATCGCTTCCGGTTACAGTAGAGTCTAACGCTGAGTTCGAATTCGTGAAAAAGCAATCCAACAAGCACTCGCTAGGAAAAATTGAATTTGTTCTTCTAGATGGATTAGATGAAGTGTATAATTTGGAAAATTGTGATTGATTTGATTTGGTTAAAATGGTATATTTCCAACGAACGCACGCGGCCCATCTAGTCCATCGGTCCCGGATTCGGGACACGGGTAGAATGAGAGATTCCATTCTGCCCAGCATACGCGGCTAGGCCTAACATCCACATCTGAAAGTGAAGTGGCGAGATGATACCACGCGCGAACAACTTCAGGCTACATACAGCTTCGGGGCTAAAGACCCCTTTTAGAAATCAATTTCCGCAATCAATATTCGTCCGTTTGGTGCCTTCGGCGGCCGGTACGGTCCGTTCCCGCTGACAGGCTCCAACACTGGTCATCGTTCCACCTACTGAAAATTTGTACCAAGCCACAAAGATTTTCAAACGAGTCATCAGGAAAATGGTTGACGATTTGGGTGGGCGAGGCACGTTTGAGCTGGACAACAATACTTTGCCGAAGGACGATCTGTGGTGGTTTCGGAAGGGAGTCGAAACCAACGAAATATAATTTGAATATTTTCTTAATTGCTTTTCAATTCAATTAAATCATACGGTATGTCTGGTCGCAAAATGGGGATATATTCTTCGTGTGCGTCCCAAAATCGACGGTTGATATAATTTTGTTCATGATTAGTGTTGCATGAATAGAAGTGTTAAGTAGACTGGAACGGTGCACATCGAATGCTTTTTGTCAACCTACCAAAAAGCTGCTGGTCAACTGTTTAAAGACGAGTCCATAATTGTCATTATGATGCATTCATATAGATGAAGCTAGAAATTTTTTCTTAGATAAAAGAAATGGAAATAAGTTGTGTAATAATTTCCTAGTTCTATTTGGATAAATCTGTCAAAATAAATTTAAAATGACAATATGAGTGCTGATTAATAAAACCGATGCCTCAATACCAGAGCACCGGTAATTCTCTTCAAGTACATATCATATCGAAATTTTTACAAATCATTTCCGTTGTTCTGTCAAAGCGACCGGATCCTGATAATTAGCTACAAATATTCCCCCTTATTCAAGCATTTTAGGTCTACTGCTGCCTGCCGCTTCGATCACCAATTGTGGGCAAACTACGAATTAATTGTTGCAAACATCAACGGTAAACGATTTTCCCCGCCAGATTTCATGTTAATTAGGCTGTTTCAGCAATCGCCACGTGAACAGTCGTCGTGGTTCATAGTCGAACAATTCACCAACCTTGGATGATGAACCATGAGTTCAGCCCAAAACCGGGAGGATATAATTGTTACCAAACAATTACTGGAAAGTGCTCATAATTGTTTGAACAATTAATATACCAGGTAAATTATGACGAAAGCGCAAAACTCGTAAAGAGCATTCATTACAGGTACCATTTACTCGGTTTGGCTGCTGCTGTTGCTGCTGCTGATTTCCCTTTCGATTGTTGCGGCTCTGTCGGGGCGCCCTTTTTCTTCTCAAGCTCAACGAGAAACCCTCAACGGAGCTCTGATTGATCGGCTGATGGCGTTTAATGAAGTGCCTCTGAGCATTGGAGAAGAAAACCTTTTAAGAGATATTAATCTTAATTTATCGATAATTTGCTTGTAGAGATTGTTTTTTTTCTTTGCTTTTCAACTCAATTTTGTTCGATTTGTCTGCTTCTTTGTTCTTTCTGTGACTCCATGTTTCCCGCTCAATTTTCTTCGGGATTATTTGCGAAGCCCATTTGACGATGATTGGTAATGTGTTAGTTTACATTAACTAAGTGATGAGCAGATCGGTAGGCTCGAGCATCGGGAAAATGTGTCGGGTTTGCCTCAAACGTTCTCATCTGACTGCAAATGTTAACTGACAACAGCAATAGGAGAGTGATCGAGAGAGAACACTCTGAACTGAAGTGATTTGCTCCTACTTTTTGCCAATTTGCGGAAACAGAAGCGATGCGTGATTTATGTAATCTTGAATCGAATTATATTCATTGATGAGTGATGATAATGCTGAAGACGAGGTTCACTTTTGGTGAGATGGAGAACGCTTTATCTGCTTCTTGATCTATCGAGTAGAGTAAGCGCTGCCTGTTTCTTGATATTGGTCTCATTTAATATTTAATATTTTCATATATAAGGCACTGTTATAAAACAAGGATTGATAATAACTCAGTAACGGTTGAGATTTGATGGTATGCATAGAACAATTTTTCCCAAATTTGATCCTCTATCATCTCTCGAGAGATTCTAAATCATGCACCAAATGCCGTGTATAAGCGGGTTTCGAAACTTATTCAAGTTCTATGGAACGAAATGTTTCGTTCTTTTACTAAATGTTTGAATATTTTAATAAATGTATATGTACGAATATTTTTGAAAAGGTCGAATTTATTTTTCGCGATTTGAACGAACATTTTTGTATTTTTGCTTATTATTTTTCCGTTCGATGGAGCATTGTTTGACAAATCGATTTTTTTTAATAAAATCGAACTAGAAAAATCGATGTTCGTAACATTTACGAAAAATGTCTATGAATGTTAGATGCACTCGCTTGTGAATAAAGGTTGTAGAAATTCTTTGGTAAAAAACTGCTAAGAAGCGCAAAGAATTTCCTGGTTGTATGAGGAATCCAAAAGCATTTTTTTTTTTATAAAATACAAGAACAAATTTCTAATATTCACGAGCATCCTTTGTAGTGATGGGCATTGTGAAAAAAGTCGATTTTGCCAGGTCAAAAAATGAAAAAATCGCCTTTTCGAGGTAAAAATATCGACGCTTGAAACTAATACTGTGAGTTTATCATGGAAGGGTACTACCTCCTCCGTTACCTCACGATCGACTGTGCCTTCTCCACATGTTTACGGCAGCTAAAAGGTTCTGGGGTCTGGCAGGCAGATTTTCGGTTGTAAAAAAGTTCTGGGGTCTGGGAGGATGAGCTCTACTAGAAAGTCTTTCGTCGGATTTCGATCACCAAGCACTTTTTCGAATATACACACACGCAGTTCTTGCTACAGCACCACCAGCGAAAGTTTCATGCTAAGATCGTCTATGCAGAAGCGGCGAGGAGTTTTCAGCACTAAATACACATCATTGACGTAAAGTAGAAACATCAGCGGTCACAAGTAGCTTCCCTACGCTATACTTGGCAATCTCCAATTACAACCATTATCTCTCAATCTGAAAGTTAAGATCGAAACAGCTGGAAAATTTACAGTTGTTTCCAAATTTCTCTATTTTATCAATTGTTATATGATAACTGGCGGGTAGGTTGGTATAAATAGTATCAGTACGAGCGTGACACTCCATAATCCCTGTTATGTAGGATGCTAGACTCGGCAGGTTTGACGGTGTTCAGTGTCCAGGCGTGTAGCCATGTTAATGGTCTGTTTAGTACTTTTTTATTTTATTTATTTGACACGACTCAATGCATTAGCTCACCTGAGCCGTGGATCTTTTATTATCTTTTATTAATTTTATTGTATATCCATAGGATCTTGTGTACGCGTTACTTTGTTACTCGTAAAGATTTTATTTCTTGTTGGAGATCCGTTAACAGCATTGCCTGTTGTTGCTTGCGGATCACTTAGTCCGCTTTCTCTCGGTTTATCGTTTTCGTTCATGCTATCCTCTCTGTTGATGTTGTATGAGTATTCACGATTACCTCGTTTGAGTTGTTTATAGAACCTACGGGTCACGATCGTGTATCCGTGTTCTTTGTCATTTACTTTATTATTGGTGGTGCTGGCAGTTGATTGGGAAGTAGTAGGCGCATCAAAATGATCGGACACTTCTGTTGCTGTTGCATGCGTTGGTGCCTGAGCTGCAACTCCAGTTGCTTGTGATTTGGTTGATGTTGATGAGGACTGTGTGTTGGTTTGCTTGCAGTTGATATTGTTTCGTTGGAGGTTTGTATGCATGGTTTCCCGCAGTGTGTCTTCTTGTTACAGAACTAGCACGTAGGGGTCTGTCCTTCTTATGTGCACAGCGTGATTTTAGTTTCTATTTTGTATTGGAAGCTCGGGTAGGTAAGAATAGGTTCCATCACTCGCATTCTCACGACATGAACACCGTTAGAAAAAACTAAAAAAAATTGCTCTAGGCTTCAAACTCAACGGATTCCACCGTTACGTATTCCGACATGATGGTTGTAACCTCAAGTGCTAACGCTAGTTTCACCCAAGTCATCTCTCATGCGACATGAAACGTCGCAGCCGTTTATAGCATCAGAGGCAATGTCGCAGAGTTGTTGAGATTCATTTTATAATTAATTTTTGCCTTCTCTTTCCCCCAACGATAGCAGGGATAATTACGAGTAATTAAATTAGAAACTATTGCCTAAAAAATCAGACCATTTCGATTCCGCGCAAGAAAACGCAAGCCTCTTTACAAATTGGCCTGCTTACGGAGCAGTTCAGTGATAGTGATAGTTGAAAATCCAACAAAGTGAAGATTGACCACGAGGAGCTGAGTGAGTTAAAGTTTAGGATTGACTATCAAATTTTATAGGTATAACATCATATTTCTAGACACACGAAACATCATAAATATAAAAGTACACAGTACCGTTGATGATATGTCCTCGCAAAGCGAGCGATCGTAAAATTGGGGGAAAAGTAAGTTGCGACCCCAAAGAATTAACAAGTACAATCTCTAACATCTCTTCATGTGTAGAAGAACTGCTCCATACAGTATTAATTGCCATTTGCGAAGAAAAATCTGTGAGCGAATTGTAAAAAGCAGTACAGGTATGTTAGAATTTAATGCGTGCTGGTCAACATAATAGTTTGACACGTGTTTCTTGTCTGAAGGCAAACTAAAATCTTCAGGCGAAGGCTTTATCTTCGGCAGGTTCTGATCAGTGTTACAGGGAATCACCGAGGCGTTACTGCTACTGATGTTGGAATCAACAATCTTTTCTTTGCTTATAAAAAGTCTACTGATAGTCTAGATATTGTTTCAATTTTTAATCAAATGATTGTTCATGTTAAAACATTACAAATTGTATATATTGTCCTTAAAATATTTCTAACTGGATCCCATAGTCTGAATAAAATTACATTAATATTATTTGTCTATCGATCTGACTTCCTTGTTTTAAGATGTAGATGTATCAAAATGTATTTCATACAAATTCTAATTGTTATCTCATATTCTCAGAAAAATAAATTGTAAAACAAAGAAATTTGTATCTGAATAAAAATATGCAATTGTTTTACATCGAGGATTTCCAATGCAAAAATTTTGTGCGTAAGACACAAACGGGGTTAATCTTAGGTTTTGGTTTGTTCCAAACTTTCGAATGGGTAATTCATCCCTCGGTAATTTTCGAGTGGGTAGTACTACCCATACTACCCACGCATTCCGCCGGCCCTGATCAACAGCAGTCAGAGCCTTCAAGGACGGGGGAGATTTATGTTGTACGATGGTAATGTTTCCAAATACTCTTCCGAAGGGACGGTATAGTCGCCTCTAAACCCTTCGCGAAAGAAATCAGCAAACAAATTTACGGCATCAGCTGGAGATTGCGTGCTTGCGTTTCCAAGGAAAACGTCAGTGGGAGTACTACCGGATCGTTTTCTGCTACGAACGAATTTCCAAGATTTTGCAGGGTGATCACGGAGGCTATTTTGCACATAATTCAAATACTCACGAAAAGCGGAGTTCCGGTCAGTTTCGTATTGCAGTTCTGTCCACCGAAGAGTAACTTTGTTTTCGTCTGATTTATGGCGGAAATAACGCTTGTGTTGTTTTCGCAGGCAATTACGCAAACGGCGAATCTCAGCGTTTCACCATGGAAATTTGAAATCCACCCTCCTGTTGACTCGTTTCAGTGGAACCTTTTGGCGGAGTATATCAATAAACTTTGACATAAAACTTGACATACAACACATAAGTCGGTTCAGTCGACAGTGACAATCAGTGCGGAGATTTCATCAAAGTTGCAACGGTAAAAGTCAAAATCAAGGTCGTCAATCGAGTGAAATGAATCATCTCCAGTGTTGGTACGTACATCTAGCCACATTTAGACGCAGGACAAACGGTTTGTGGTTAGGATCGACTTTGAGAATAGCGGTCGGAGGCAGTGGCGGATCCAGCGGGAGGATTTTGGGGGTCCCGATCCCCACCGAAAATTTTCAACTTGTTTAAAATTTTTGAATTAGCTTCAAATTTATGTTAGTCTCAAACTTAAAATCATTTCAAACAAAATTTGCTCCTGGTCGGCGGTTCTATTTCTTGTCCCGAAGAGGCAACATTTTAGATTGTTATCGAGCGACCACTAAAGGCGTGGAAGATTGTAGTCTCCAAAGACGAGAACAGTGTCGGTGCTGCCAGCACTGTCTAGAATTGGTTGAAAGGCATTAGCATGCGCGTGAAACAAATCCGGATCACTCTTTGGCTTTAGATAAACACAGCTAATACACTGAAACCTCCATTTACGAATCAAACCGGGGGTTCGTAAATTGAATTAGTTCGTAAAAAAAGTGTTCGTTATTTGGGATTTAGTTCGTAAAAAAAGTTTGCTTCACATTCTTATTAATATTCGTTGGTTGAGCAATATTCTCGATAACCCTACCAATATGGGTATTTTTGGAACGGGCTTGGCAAGTAGATGCTGAAAATGGGCAATTGGAACCGTTTTGAAATCAAAGATGGCGACTTCTGGTTAAGCAATATTCTCGATAACCCTAACAATAAGGGTATTTTTGGAACGGGCTTGACAAGTAGATACTGAAAATTAACAATTGGAACCTTTTCGAAATCCAAGATGGGGATTTCCGGTTGAGCAATATTCTCGATAACCCTAAAAATATGGGTATTTTTGGAACGGACTTGACAAGTAGATACTGAAAATGAACAATTGGAATCTTTTCGAAATCCAAGATAGCGACTTCCGGTTGAGCAATATTCTCGATAACCCTAACAATATGGGTATTTTTGGAACGGGCTGGCCAAGTAGATGCTGAAAATGGACAATAGGAAACTTTTCCAAGTTCGATATGACGATTGCTGGTTGAGCATTATTCTTGATAACGAACAATATGGGTTCTATTTCCGTCATGCACTCGTCAACCCTATCCAGAAAATACCCATATTGTTGAGGTTATAGAAAATTTATCTAAATCGGAAGTCGCCATATTGGATTCCAAAATGGCTCAAGACGTCGATTTCCGTCATGCACTCTTCAACCCCATTCCGAAAATACCCAACTCATATTAGTGTCAATTAACTAAGAATACATAAGTATATAACTTCATGCTGTAATGTACGAACTCAAACTTTCCAAAAAGAGTTCGTTATTTCGAATTTAGTTCGTAAAAAAAGTTACGTAAATCGAATATTACGTAAAAAAAGAGTTCGTAAATGGAGGTTTCAGTGTATATACAGATTGATGCGGGAGGACGATACGCACGGCGATTTACTCCAAGCGTTCAATTCCAGACAAGCTTAGCTGCGAACCTGCGCGGTTGTTCTTTACCGCTAATATGACGCCACCGCCTCGGCGAAAATGACTGGTTGTTGAGTTGCGGTCGCAGCGGTATATTAGGTAGTTCGACGATAGCTCAGCGTTTAATATATCTTCGCGCATCTTAATCACTAGAAGAAAGTGCTAGATGGAACTCTTGTGTTTTAGTTCTCATTCCTCTCACGTTCTGGTAGAAAACGGAAAGAAACTGCTCGGAATGTGCGGCAACTTCGGGAACAGGCAATGCAGGATGTAAAACAGGTGATGTAACTAGTTGGGAATGGGCGAAGAGCAGTGGACGTCATCGTTGCTGAGTGCCCGGTTTCCAAAAAATCTTTCTGGAATCCGACTTCTCTTCGAACTCACGATGAGCAATCTCAACTCGCCATGTAGACGCCGTCATAGCTGTTTCTTTGAGATCCATGGGCATGCCAACTTTGTAGGAGATAAAATTCAGTGTTTCAGGATCTCTGCCACGAGGGACCAACTTGATGACAGTGATGTCCGAATTTCCGAGTTTATCCGCCGCTAGCTTGGTGACAGGAACATCGGGTGAAATTCCTGACAGATACAATTAACACTTTTTATCTTTACGATTCACAGCGATGGTCCGGCGGCATCAGTACCACGTAGCAGCTTAGAAACATTGGAGCCGGTATCGTCGTTGTCTCTCTTTCGTTTAGCAGAATTAAAAGAATACTCGTCGCTGTTGTGCTATTTTATGACAAACGCCATTTTGGGGTAAACGGAGTTAGATATTCCACATTACTTGTCGAAAAAATTTCTACAAAGTGGCGTTTTCAGAATTTCGACATTCTTCTTGGTTACTGAGATATAGCGAGAAACGTGCTGAGAAATTTTCAATTTTTTGCTTCAAATGACTGTGTCTGGGGATTGGCTCAAATTATCGTGATGCATAAGATGTTTTTATGTGTAAAACTACCTGAGAAACACAATGGCATAATCATTTTCAAAACAAAAATATTTGAAGTGTGAGAAAAATGGAGTTTTAGTTTTACACTGGAAATATAGCATATTTGGCAACACTGTAACCAAAAATAACTATTTTTTCTAGATTCACTGACTCATTTTCTTCAAAATGCATCTTACTGATTGTTTATAGCCCAAATGAAGCCAAAGATATGAATAAAAGATAATAATTGATGATTTTTTTCTATGGAAAATTTTTCATGCACGATCATGACACGCCACACAAATTTTGTCATCAATGCACACCTATGACACGTGTGAGTGTGACTTTGGTTTATATTTATAGTAAATACTCGCAACATAGTCAACCGATCTTCGTAATATTTTAGAGAAAAATGCAGAATAGATTGAAGCATCTATTGTCTTCATTGAATTGTTTCTACAATTTATAAGTTTCAAGATATTCAATGTCAAACTTTAAAAATCGTTTTTTTTTTCGAAATGTGCTAAATGGCGTTTGTCATAAGATAGCACAACAGCGACGAACTGCCGTGGTCCTTAAACCGGCGTTTTTGGTACAGCATCAATCAACGTTTTGAAGTTGGTCCGAATTTCCACCTTTAATTTTTCCAATATGTTGTTGCGAATTATATTTTTAAGCTCCTCGATCACCATTTGGTTTGCGGACTCAACGGACACTAGTGCGTTACGAAAACGTGCTTTGTCCATGACATTTTAGGACAGGTTAGAAAATAAGTTAGACTTGTTAAAAACAACGGCAAATAATTCGTCGTTCAGTCCGCAGCATTTCGCGCAAAATGACGAAGAGTAAAAACCGCCACATTGTACAGCATTACGATCATCGGGAAAATTATCAGTGCAACTCTCACAAAATTCAGGCATTTTACGATATGCCGTAGTGTAAGGGTTACTAGTTGAAATGCTCAGTAACAGATGGCGTCACCTACACTCTATAAGATGATGACAGATATGTTTTGGGTATGAAATGCACGTAGGTAACAGATCAAAGGAGCGCAAGAAAGAACTAATCAAAACAAAGCAAATCAATCTTTTTGCCCATGCGGACTAGACCAAGTTAGTGTTAGTAATCAGTTGCTGATAAAAGTGTTTTCGCCTTTTTTGAGCCAGTTGCTAAGAAGCATCCAGCCTTACATCGAGTAAAGATAGGCGAGCACATTATTGATTTACCGAACCTTGACTCGTCTTTCAGTTTCTTATATTTCCAGCAATTTCTGATTAGTCCTTCACTTTTCACTTTGCGCTGGGCTCTAGTCCCTCGCATAAATGAATTCTTCTGTAAAAGACCTAGTTGATGGCGAAACAAACGTAGAATAAAATTCGTTATTGCAGACGTTAACTCTCCTGTCAAAATCACACACATTGATCTTTATCGGACCATTTCTGACTTCTTTCGGTTGAAAGATAAAACATTAAGTATTCTACAGATTTCTAAAAAAAGTTGACGCAGGAATATTTAGCCGTGATAGATCTATCGAAAGATCAGAATTGTGATATCCTTTCTAATGTAAGCAAATCACATCACTGGCGACAAGTTTTTTATGACGGACTGTCGCGTTTACATGTCCGTTCATATAGTTGAGATCGACAGTGTGGCCACTGATTCGAGTTGATCATGTGTGGTGTGAAGGGATTGGTTGTTTCTCCAGTGTGATTTGAATAGCAATCGCACGGGACGGAATAAAATTTTATGTCCCCTGAAACTCATATCGGGTTACGTTTAACGGGGTAGCCGGGAGGTCGGAGTTGCACTAAACACAAGCAGATGGGCCATTGTAGCAAAGCCCGGAGTGGCAAGTGTGTAGAGAATCATGAGGATAAAATCCCTTAAAAGACTTTATAATTATTCGTTTCCGTAGAAATACTGCATAGTGCTACGCCACTCACCACGACAAACCTTTATGCTCTGTTGGCCTAGGGAGAGTGCGACTCTGGCGCTTTCCATTCGGGGACTGTTCATAAAACCATAATTGGTCGGTGTTAGGTCAGGTCACACTAAGTGACAATTTATTGATTTCGAGAAAAACGAGTTTAAAGTTTGAATCGCAGCACCCTTTACATTATAATTGGAAAATAATTTTCGCCATAATTCTTGCTAATTTTTACATATTTCATATCTGGCAAAAGTCGAATATAGCTAAAGACATTCTTTATCAAGTGCTATCATTATCTCATTATCGATGTTTTGCGACTTAGTCCGGTCTGACTTAACACCGACCAATTGAGACCTTCATCAATTTGAGGTTATGTTCAAACGACTGGGATGATGAGATTTTGAGTTATTTGAAAAGGGCTGTCTCTACAAGACTGAGACAGCTGTTTTTAAATAGTTTACAAAAACTTTAGGCAGATGAGATTCCTTATAAAGATTAAAAAATTTCTTTTGAGAGGCCGTCAAATATAACAGCTCGAGGAGGCACTGACACAAAGCCGAAGCAAATGGTTCCTAGTTTTGGAAATTTGGATGCAACAATGAATTTCCAGCACTTCCAGTAACACCAAAAACCATTTCAACCAGAAGATCAACTTAGTGCAGGATTGGCTGGTCTCCGACAACTTGGTTGATCTTTGCTACAGCTTTATGGAAATGCCCTGCTTTACTGACCACGATCGCTTTTCGGATCCATTTGGGTGGCTACGAAATTGTGAAATCGAGAGATGAAGTTCACAATAATATTCGCCACCTTTTAATGCTTTTGCAATTGAATTTTTTGTCGTACTACTATCAACGCTGTTAATTGTGAATTATTCTTAATGGGATTGACAAGGCTCTTCTAACGGCTTTGTTGGAGTCGCAGTTTTGCGCAGCTTTCGTGTTTATTTTTCAGTTCGACTTTTGAACAGTAATTTAGTGTGCACCTGAAAATGGTGTACTTTTACTAATTCATTTCCGACTTATGCTCTTTTCATAAAGCAAATCAAGATTTCAGTGCCTTTGGCGGGAGCCAACCCGGCCAAAAGCACGCTACGGGCCTGCCCAGAGGCACCAATTATGGTTCTTTTGAAAAGCTAAATAGATTGACATATGGAAAACAATCGATATGAAGTTAAAACATTGAACACAAATTGCAACGCAGTCGAAGTCCTCATTTGCAAATCAACTCCAACACGCACTATCTTCATCAAACCTGATGTACGGATAAATTAAAAGTAATTAATTCAAAATGCCAATCCACGCTGTTGCTAACAGAAATCACTTAATTTTTCAACCCCCTTCTAGCCAACAATAGAGTTACGTCCTTCACACCCGTGTCTCCCATTCGAGATATAGCATATTTTGTCGATATTCTCAATGTTCAATCCATCGACATCATTAAATATGACAGCTTGCTGTTCTGAGATGCCGGGAGCTGCTGGAATTCCGAGCCACTTCGGAATAATTAATTAACGTTTTTTAAAGCGTCTGGCTGGCAGCGGCGTATTGAGCGCCCTCCGATCAGCTTCGCAAATTGCTAAGGTAATCTTAATGAAATCAAATCATAGCTCGCTGGGAGCACATTTTCAAGCCGATTCCGGTTTCGCAGAATCTGCAAGTTGGGTATGATTTAAAAGTTTTGGTTGCCAATAAAATGCTTGAACTGCTCGAATAATGACTGACAAGTTTTTCTTTTTTTTAAACATGCTCCAGTAGTATCGTAAGTTCTTGTAGTATCAGTAAAACCGTTGTACTAGTCTTGAAATCATCAACGCTATATTATGTAATGTTATAGAACAAAACGTTTCAAAGTAGTTGTTCTTTTGTATTGAACCTTTTGTAGCTTTTTTGCTCGCCATACAAAAGGGATAATTAAAAAAGTTATCTAATTTGTGCTAACCATTTTACCGAGACAACCGAACCAAGTCGCATGTTTTGTTATAATTTACACCATTTCCCTGCTCACGGGCGAAAGAAACAATGTTACAACACTTCGGGTGCTCATACAAAGCTTTGTTCATCCCGCGATCATGTCCACCGCTGAATTGCACAATGTTTATTTTAATTTAACCCCTTTTCGTTGCAGATCGTTCCTCTCTGTATCCGTTTCTGGCGGGATGATACATTCCGGAAAAAAATAAACACGTCCGTACATATGCTAAATTGGATGCTGCGATAGTGACACGTCTCTCGGTTTGCCGGCGATAAAAACTTTAATTATACAATTATTTAGCATATCGGAAAGAGTTTGAAGTCGTTAATTAGAACTTCTGCATTCATTAAATATCTGGAAGAACATGTAAATTGGAAGTTGTACGTGGTGATGGTATAGTTAGGAATGTTTCTCAAATATATATTTTTTAAATCAAATAATGTATTCAAATTCTCTAACCTAAAGGATGTTTTCGACAAAAATAGCACACACATCACACGTTGGTTCCGGACTAGTCAAGTGTAGGTTGTAAGCCGGGTCAAATATAGAATAAATATTGAATGCCAGTGTTGCCAAGGAAGCTAGATTTTGAATCCAGACAGCAATGCGGAAAATTTATCGCACCATTCCACTTGTTCATTATTCTGCATCATTAACAATTTTTCAGACATTACCCGTACGAATAAAAAATACATACAAATTGCAATTTTTTACTACTGTCACAAATTCAAAACAAAGGTATATCCTAGAAAAGATTCTCAATTGAATAAAAACTTGAGTGGGCTAATTCGAGATGCTGTGCGCAAACTGCAAACAAACAACAACCGTCGCAAACGAAACGAACCTTTTGTTACCAAATAATCCTCTTTTTCCCCGGTCATGGTCACGCCGATTTTGAATTTCCCTCGCAATTTCCGCTCTTCTGGGCGTTCCGTTCTGTTTTGTTTTGGGGTCGGGAAGTGGCAGATTTCGTCTCGAAAGCCTATCACCGTCGCGTCGCAAACGAAGGTACCCTTAACAAAAGCGTTGTCATTACACGCAGGTTCATTGCATCCATCCATCGTCGGTAGAATCTCATGCAAGAACAATCACCCTTACAATCAAGGGAGAGAGGAAGTTTGGAAGTTGAGTCCATTATTGTGCTGTTTTGTTAACGACCGGTTCTTCGCGCGTATGTGTATCGATGATGACGACGGTTTCACACATAGACCGACCGCAGGCCGCCCCGAGGGAGGATTTGTGCAGGCTTTTCCTATCGTAAGCTGGAAGAAGCGATTCTTTACAATCTCCGGTGACGAACGAGAAACCGGTAAACAGCCGGCGAGCAGCAGGGGGCCAGGTCTAATTGGGCAAATTATGATCCCATCACGGTTAAACGATTCTACCCACAAAACATAACACCTTTCGGAATCGGCAAAGTAGGCTGATAATTGCAGCGCTAATGTGCTCGGGAAACGTTGACGGAGAAGGGGGAGAGAAAATCAGCGTCTGCCTTAATATTATAATTCATATTCGAGTTTCTGCTCTGGTAGTCGCTGATTGGCTTGGTATAGGTTTGGAACGTACATATCTGTGACACCTGGTTGGATTTTAGTTACATTAACCAGTCATCTGATTTGTATATCCGTTGAGTTTTGTTCTTTGTTGATGTCGAACCGACAGTTAGGGCGGTCGAGAACAGCGCCGCCTGGGGCTTAAATTACTATCAGGCCTTAATATAGGTGATTTTTATCTGATTATCGATTAAAGAAATAAAATGCAATCATTTTTGCTACTTTACGCTAAGATGGACACGTCTATCGATACCAGGACACATGTTAGTGAACTCGGGTGATTCGTAGTTATACTGCCTAAGCTCGTCCTCATTAACAGAAGACAAAGATTAAGCCCGTACGATATTAAGCCTGTTCTAATGACCCTGTCACTTCTAATTTTCCGATCTGTTTACTTCACATCCTTGCTCTCACTTGAGTACTATGGCTTTAATTTTCATAACTTTCCCTACTCAGTAATCTCTAGCTAATTGAATGTCGTTAAAATGTAAAAAAGTTATTGTAAACTGCATGTTGGATGTTATTTTCATAGACGAGTTCTTCTTAGCGGTTTCTGAGCATGGTTTTCCAACGATGGACCGAGAAACCTTCTGCATCTCTACATGTATCACGGGAAGGGGAGAGTTGTTAGTAAGTGTGCCAATAGCGTAATCATGTAATAATGGGTCTGGGCAGCCGGCTGCCGATTGGCCAAATAAGCAACTTTAATTTCGGATAGCCGGCTATGAGGAGCCATGCTTATATTTTAATAAATCGATAACGTTCACTTCTCCATCGCGCAACGAATTTTTCGTGGTTTCTATCGTGTCGGTGCAGGTTTTAACCGGGATTCGTTTGAATAAAATGCGGAATCTTATACACGAGGTATTGGTGTGTGTCTTATTTTTTTTGTGTCAGGTACTATTGTTGTAGATAATTAAAATTGCACATGTATAATGATTTCGTAGTAAAAAGTGCTTTTGTTAATATTAAATTGTAAAAATAATATGGAAACAGGGATGGAAACTGAGTTTTGCTCATAGCATTTGTATAATAGAATTAAGTTTGTAAGCAAATAATAGAATGCCAATTCTAAGCAATCACTGCGGCCTCCACTAAACACAGTGGCGTAACCAGGGGGGTTTTGGGGGTTAAAACCCCCGCAAACCAAAATTAATCACAAATGAACTCAAGTCGTCGCTGTTGTGCTATCTTATGACAAACGCCATTTTGGGGTAAACTGAGTAAAATATGCCATATTGTTGGTCTAAAAAATCTCTACAAAATGGCGTTTTCGGAATTTCGACATCCTGCTTGGTTACTAAGATATAGCGAGAAACGTGCTGAGAAATCTGTGATATTTGCTTAAAATGACTATGTCTGGGAATTGGCACAAGCTATCTTGATGTATATTTCCATGTAAAAATGTCTGAGAAACACAATGGCAAAATCATTTTCAAAATAAAAATACACGAAATGTGAGAAAAAAGCAATTTTAGTTTTAAACTGAAAATATAGCATATTTGGCAACACTATATCCAAAAATTATTATTTTTTCTAGTTTCCCTGACTCATTTCCTTTAAAATGCATCTCACCGATTGTTTATAGACTAAATAAAGCCAAAGATATAAATAAAAGTTAATAATTGATGATTTTTTTCTATTGAAAATTTTACAAGCACGATTATGACACGCCATACAAATCTTGTCATCAATACACACTAGGGCATCGCAATTTTTTTTTGACTTCTCAAAGGCCCCCCTCTCATATTGTGACAAACGTCAAAGTAAGCTCAGATGCCAAATTTCACATTATTTGGGCAATTCTAGACCTCCGCCCACTTCGCTTGAAATTTTTGAAATTGGTGCTATGGGAAAATATATTAAATGCTATAACTTTTGAAGTAACAATCAGAAAATTACAATTTATACCGCTTTTTAAAGGAAATTACCTCAGTATTTGAATGGAGATATTCCTGTTTCTATAAAAATACGGGAAAGTGGGGTACTGGGTCATTTTGACCCCAAAATCCCTCTTTTTTTTTAATTTTTCTTCTCCGTTATGCAAACCATACATATTTTGCAGTTTTTCTAATGTGAAAAAATCTCAGAAATCGAACGGAACCTTTTAGACCTTTGTCCGAATACGAGAAGTTGGGGTTATAGGACCTTTTGTCATTTATATTGCATTTTATCATTTTCTCGTGCATATATCTCTATTATTATTCTTCATTCAATTTTCATAAATTGTACCTTGTTGAACGTGGAAAAATTTAGAAATGCAACAAAAAAGATTCGCTTGCGTTCAAATTCAAAAACATCAAATTTTTTGACATTAACTCTACAAATCACATTTTTTCATTAAATGTCCTAATACCTCAACTTCACCTATTTTTCTTGGTATAAAACTTTTCTCCTGTGATTCCTAAGCGCATTTTTCACTATAAGTAAATTAAAAAAGAATTTTGTTGTTAAATAGAGTTTATATGTGCGATTTTATGATAAAAATGTGAAATCGAGACTATATGTCAGATAATTTGATGTTTCTAAATTTTACCGGTAACGAATCTATTTTTATTTTGTTCCTAAGTATTTTCCACGTGGAATAAGGTACAATTTATGAAAATTGAATGAAGAATAATAGAGATATATGCACGAGAAAATGATAAAATTCAATATAAATGACAAAAGGCACTATAACCCCAACTTCTCGCATTCGGAAAAAGGTCTAAAAGGTTCCGTTCGATTTCTGAGATTTTTGCACATTAGAAAAACTGCAAAATATGTATGGTTTGCACAACGGAGCAGAAAAATTAAAAAAATAGGGGATTTTGGGGTCAAAATGACCCAGTACCTCACTTCCCCATATTTTTATAGAAACAAGAATATCTCCATTCCAATACTGAGGTTATTTCCTTTTAAAAAGAGTTGTAGCATTTAATATATTTTCCCATAGCACCAATTTCAAAAATTTCAAGCGAAGTGGGCGGGGGTCTAGAATTGTCCAAATGATGTGAAATTTGGCATCTGAGCTTACTTTGACATTTGTCATAATATGAGAGGGGGGTCTTTGAGAATTCAAAAAAAAAAATTGTTTGCAATGCCCTAATACACACCTATGACACGTATGAGTGCGACTTTTGTTTACATGTTTAGCAAAAACTCGTAATATAGTCAACCGATCTTCATAATATTTAAGAGATTTATACAGAATAGACAGAAGCATCAATTGTATTCTCTGAATTGTTTCTACTATTTACCAATTGCAAGATATTCAATCTCAAACTTTAAAAATCGTTTTTCTCGAAATGTTCAAAATAGCGCTTGTCATAAGATAGCACAACAGCGACGAAATGTTCATTTTTGACAGTTCGCTTGTATTGTTTACATGGACTTAGAAAAATTATTTGCGATTGAATACTTTACGCTGACGTCACAAGTGAACTGAGTGTTCATTTTTGACAGTTCGCTTGTACTGTTTACATGGACTTAGAAAAATTCATTACGATTTCCTTTGAGCGAATCAAATCGTCCACAAAATTTTCTAAGTCCATGTAAACAGTACAAGTGAACTGTCAATAAAAGTGAGGTTAACTATGTCCGTAAAGAACCTAATTGAAAAATAAAGGATTGGTGATGACCAGTTTAATTTGAAAAATATTTAATATTTAAATAAGAACTTTGGCAGTTTGTTATCTGATCATTACATTGAGAACTTTAAACACCGTTGGGACTTTTTGTGAAATGTGGGAATGGGATTTTTTAACTGATCTTTTAGTGAGGAGCTTATAATTGACAAATCATGTCAATATTAAATAAAATACCTTCATGGAAACTGATGCAAAAAGGCATTTTCCGTTGATCTCTAGCAGCCCAGAATCAGTTTTTATAAGTATTTGATTTTCTTTTGTACTATGAATTATTTGAATAGCCACTATGCAGGCTTGGAAATGAAGAAAATTTAAAAAAAAATCAAGTTTGTGACTATTTATAATGCGCAAATGCCCACTGAACAAGCAGCCGCTGGTGAGCTAAGACGATTTCGCTAGATTTTCAGAGCACCGTGCGCTCCGTGCACTAGCGCGACTTCCGGAAGGATAATGTACATTTAAGTACTGAATTAAATAGCGTAATACAATTTCGTATACAAGGACTCATTCTTATGTAACGAACTTTAATAGCGAAGAAAAGTAAAATATATGCTCGAAACCAGTTTTTACAGTCAATATCATATAGCTTCGAAACAGTCAGTTTTGGAGGTTAAGTATTTTCGAAGAATTCCGCAACGTAAAACATTTGCTGGTAAAATAATTTTCGTGAATAATCCTCCCAGATGGATGCAATAATTCGATTTAGACTCGAAAAACTTGGTGCCTTCAATAAAGTTTGCGAGAATTTTATTACAAATAACGTGGCTGAAGACATGAGTGCTCCATATATCCAAGGTATAGAGATATAGATTTGAGGGATTCCCTGAGAAACCGGCCGACCGCAAAATATGACCATCGTCGATTCGAACGAAACTGTGCAAGTGTGTTCACTGTATGAATCTCCATGATATTCTCTGGTAATTGGAATATTTTGATAAAAGCGCAATTTTTCAAAAGGGCGTACACGTTTCTACGTGTATGAATTTCAAAAAAAATTTGGTCGATTACTATATTTTATTCAGCAAAACTATCTGAGAACGAGTTACAGGGAATGAATACTTCTGTCTGTCAAAAATATACACTGAAAAAATGTTGTGTTATTTTTCAAAGAAACAAAAATTTATAATAAAAATTTAAATGGCGAAAAAACCCATTTTTTTTTAAATTTTTTATATTTTGTTATCCAAAATCTAAAGAGAAAAGAAAAAATACAGCACCATTTAAAATCAAAATGCATTTAACAAAAATCTTCCAAAATGCGATAGTTTTCGAGATATTTGAAATTTTGCTCCTTCAAAACAATTAATTCGTGTATTTATGCTCTTTTTAAAAGTTATTCGCGTTACCCCATCATAAAATGTGAAAAATTTAACGTTAATCGTTTTAAGGACGTAAAAGCAACTTTTTTAGTGTATTTGGATCATGGAGAAGCTTTCAATAAAAAAGTTTTCCTAACAACTTTTGACATATTTTTATAATTCTTACTATTTGCAGTCAAAAATACAATTTTATTTTTGAATATGATTCTAAACGCCATTCTAAATCGAAATGCTCTTAACAAAATTTTTCTAAAATGTAGCAGTTCTCGAGATATTTTAGCTTTTGTTTTAACAACACAAGTATTTTGTTTTATTACGACCTTTTCATACGTTAGTTGCATTTCTCCATCAAAAATAATAAGTTTTTCAAAAGACCCGTAAACTTTCCTGCAACTTTCTTTTTGACATGAAGGCGATATTGTAAACCATTTGAAAGTTACATGAAAGCAACCAAAATATATTTCAACCATAGGGTCTGATGATTAAACAATATAGTTGAATCATATTTTGGTTGTTTTCATGTAACTTTCAAACATTTTTTACAGTGTATATTTTTTTCAGACAGAAGTTTTCATTCCTTGTAACTCGTTCTCAGATAGTTTTGCTGTATAAAATATAGTAATCGAACATATTTTTTTTGAAATTCATACATGTAGAAACGTTTACGCCCTTTTGAAAAGATGCTCTTGAGTCAAAATAATCTTATTACCTGTGGAAAATATTTGGTTTTCCATGACGGTGAAACGTGCAAAGTTTCATCGGAATCTAAGATGGTCGGTCACGATTTTAATGATTTTCGGACGGATCTTCGTGGAATTTCTCATTTGCTAATTGCGAAAGTGAACCTTCAAAATCAATTATTCTGATATTACTGTATATGATCAATCCCTTCTGCTGTTAATAAACAATTAAACAAACATTTCTCCAAGCCATGTGCCTCTCAAGCTAATAACATTGGAGAAAACTGGATTTAAGAATAATTTCGTAAATATCGATATATATCTCGAATTGCCATATACATAGAGCGTTGATATCTTCAATAAAGATGTTTTAAGTGAAATTCGCAAAAACTTTGCTGAAGACATCAAGTCTCTTAGTACTTTTTTGAAGATTTGATTTTCCGTTATTATTTCTAGGAGGATTTATCACAAAAATGATTACATCTGAAATGTTATTTAATATTGACTTGTTGCTAAACTTTCACTTAAAAAAATTAGTTACCAATCAGTCAAAGACCGCGTTGTCCATTGCTGTATCAAGAAGTTGTCTCCAGTTCACTCGGCCCATGGCTGTTTGTCTCCTGGCAGGGCGCGAAGATCCCGCTTAACACCCTTTTTATAGATGGGTCATACTACTTCCTCCATCCAATCCTCCGGTAAGATCTGTTTCTTCAAGATCTTCAAAACCACCCGGTGGAATGCTCTAACCAACGCCTCTCTTCCGTGTTTTAGCAATTCACATGGCAGTTGATCATTGCCAGCGGCTTTATCAGTTCTCAACCGTCCGATCTCCTCATAAATCTTAGGTAGATCCGGCACTGGGAATCTGTCGTCGGTTACGCATGTCCCGAGACAAATATTTGCGATACTTTCATCGTCGACTGTTATTTCGATGTTCGTCATAATACACTTATCGATCAGCTCACACTCGGTCGTGAGAAGATCTCCATTAGTATCTTTTCATATGTCGGCCTGTGGCACATAGCCTTTACTTGAGCGATTTACCTACTCGTAGAATTTTCGTAACTCTACAGATGCTCCATCGCTTCGGTATCCCGATCTTCCTGAAGGGATTCTGAACCTATATTCGCACTGCGGAAGGTGCTAACATTTGTGATGTCGGAGAAGAAACTTCAGTTCATTAGAACGATTTAGTTCTCAGTTTGTTAACCAGGTGATCTCAAGGGTGGCGTTCGTGTCGCTAACGAGGAGCTTTACATTCTGCCGTGGGCTCCAAATGCGCGAAAAATCCTTCTTTCTCGTTCTCGGATCACGGTACATGAGGGCAGTGTACGTTGACGATGCTGTAGTTGTAGAAATGGCCGTTGATCTACACACATCCTTTTGCTGATCGTCTGTTACCTGATTACGCGTTGGCGCATTTTTCCCACCACTACAAAGCGGTTTCCCAACTCGTTTGTTGTGACATCGCTCTAATAGAATGTAACCGCTCGATGCCCGCTTTTCCATACCTTCTAGCCCGACAAGCAAAGTTCCTACAACGCTACGACTTTCAAATTGCGAGTTTTCAGCTCATCGTGTAGCATTCGTTCAAACCCAGAGAAGCAAAGTGATTTGCAGTTCGATGATCCAAGTTTTCAATCATAGTCCTCTTTGACCGATTGTTCCGATCCGCCTTTTCTTCCTGATTCTTCGTAACGTGGTATTTCTGGGCGGCTTGTTAGCTTTGACCCAACTTCCTGTCTCGTGGACAGCCATCCGGGGTTTCTTTGTCACCTCACGTAATCAGTTTTGTCTACGGTAGGGTCACCCACACCCACTCACACCTTATCATGCCACAAAAAAATCCCACCTCAAACAAAAGTCTGTATATTTTAGTATTAGTTAATAAAGTTACCAGTAGTAAAACTGATCTTGTGACGTGTGAACATGCAATGTAAGCAGTACACTTAATCCTTAAAATGCATTAAACAAATCGAAATTTATTAAATGCATCCCTTTTACATTTTTTACTGCTACCCTAGGAACTCAAGAATATGGAAAAAATAATTACAGTATGTTTTATGTCATTATTTTTTGTTATGATTTTTAAAAATTCTCTTGGTCAAGTCTCCCCAGGCCTTGGTCGCCCGCAGTGGCGAGACTTGACCAAAAAAAAAAAACGATCACAGAAATACTTTTGTAACTTTTCAAAAATTAAATTAAAAATTCTGCAAAAGATCATGAACACGCACAATAAGTTTGCACATTATATCCCATTGACTTTTGAGGGATTAAAGGCTTTTTTAGAGATTTATGCAGGTTTAGCTGAAAACCTGGTCAAGTCTCCCCATGTTCCCCTACATCCGTTTTATTAACCAGTATAACCTAAATCATGCAAGAGAGGTGATTTTTTTACTAGTCTAAACGACTATATATCCCTACCACGACAAAAATGCACCCATGGTCCTTTTCCGAATAAAAATTACAAGAAAACTCAGCCAATCAAACCTTATAAAACTCAGCTCGCACATCACAAGAACCCGACATTATTTCATTGTGAACATGGAAACGACTCGGGCAAATCAACGCCACGGTTTCGGAAGTGCCTTAGATAAATCTAGCGTAACAGAAACATACAAACAAGTAATAATTCTAAATTTGCCAGAACATTTTTGGTCTGGCAAGCAATCTGCAGTTGTGACAAACCAAGTCAGATTTTTCTCAGAGATGGCTCGAATCGCTCAAACTTAATTTCAAACATACAGTATAACGCTCCCATTAGCTGCTATTGAATTTTTTGTCGATCGGACTTCCGGTTCCGGAGCTACGGGTTTAAGAGTGCGACCACACAGAAATTATTGCCTTTCTTATATAGAAAGGATATGCAATCACTCTAAAACTCGTCAACCTAATCCCGGCTGGTTTTTTTTACTGACATAATATTTCTAGATTGTAACCTCTCGTTGCACCCCCCCTCAGACCACCACCCCATCCATTACTCGTACCCCTCCCTTTCAACCCCATCATATTTATACCACCGCTACATCACAAGGTATCCTAAATTAATGTGGGGAGTGGTTCGTTCGTTGGTTTTGAACCCTCCTCGCATACCCATGACGCATGACAAAATTAGATAGCAAGAAGACAACATTGAACTGACAACACACAATAGCTATTGTGTGTTAGAAGAATGTAATTAAGTATTTCCATATTTGAAACGATCATAACCAGCCATGGAATCATAGATTGGAGAAATGAGAAAGGCACAATTGCACCACTGGGTGGATTAAATAGGTTTTTTATAGACAAGACTGTGGTTCTACGGTATTTTGGCCTGATTTGACATCGTGCTATTATGCGAAACCAGTTTTGGAGTTGTATAGTGCCATTAAAATTCCCAAAAACTGCAGTACGCCAAACTTACTGCAATTTCGAAGCAGCAGCAAAATAGTAGAAAAAGCTAGAAAATAAGTAACTAATACTAGTATTAAACGAGACGAAATTGCACAGACAATCAACGGATGGGGCCTGGGAGTAGCTATCCTTTTTCAATGTGCACATTTTGAGAGTTCTATACTTTGCAATGTCAATACCGGTGCCGGCCACGTCCTTACAGTCATCGGTGAAGGAAAGGAATGTTAGTGTAGCAAACGTTGTTATGGAGACCGTGTATACCTCTGCATCTCCACGTTTGTCATGGGAAGAAGTTTTTGTTAGTAGGATGGGGTAAAGAGTTACACGAACCTGGATTCACCTTGATAAGTGATACGATCTATGCAACTCTCAGAAGTGTTATCATGTGTTTATTGCTCTGGGCAGCCGGCTGCCGAGAATTTGATAGATTCATCGTTTGTTCAATTGATTTGGAAATGCCCGGTTTGCAAAAAAGCAACTTCAACTCCGGACTGCCGACAGTCGGAAGTGTTGCTCTTGTTTAATAGAATCAGACGGTATGTGAACAATTTTATTATTACTTGTTTCATTATTCCGGCGAAACACGATATTCCAAAAAGAATATTATGAAAAGCGATTACCTTTAGCGTCTCAAGAGATCTTTCGAAATAGATGCGGTAATACCTATGTAGTTGAAGATTTCGCAATACAAGCACTATTCATCTGTTATAAAATTTGGTACTTATATAGCAAATAAAATGACAATTAAATATTAGTTTCTTTCTCCGCGAACATTTGAATAAGGTACCGAGTGTTATACGCGCGCGTTGTTACTGCTCCGGAGATCGCGTAATTGGTTCACGAAACTAACGGCCGCTAGTGCTTAAAGACGGTATAAAATAAGCACTACCGAAATACCTGAAACGATAAGCTTGTCGAATATATAATCGATGACGCTAATTTTTACACTAATTACTAGAACAAGATTGGAAACAATATGAATGAAAAGAAACCAACCTGTCACCTTTTACGTCAATAATCAAGCCAGAATATTTTTATACTCATGGAGAAATATGGTTAACATAACAATCAATAATATAGTGCATGCTCTACTTCAAAGCAAATGAAAGTATTCAATATAATGAGAACAATTAATTTGATTTAATTTAATTTATTGGACTAAAAGTAAACCAATGAATATGACAATGAAGCATATGTTCTTCGTGCTGATACGACTGCTGCAAATTGGTAATTGGCTTCTGATTCTTCTCGAGAACTGTCAATTCTCAACTTTCATATATGATTCAACAGTCATCATTTCACTCAGGCAATATCATGCGTATTCCTCACGCACAATACCCAGTGGATTAGTTTCCTGGTTGGTCAAATAAACACTGAACAAAGAAATTAGTTTGATCAGTCCAAAGAAATGTCAACTCGATTGGCATCAACCGGCGGATAAGTGTTCTCTTACAATGCCATAAAATCAAAGAACATTTAAAATTACATGCGACAGAATATGTGCAATTCTGAATATAATAAAATGAAGACTACTTAATTATTTGCAATAAAATAAGATCGAAAAAATTAGTTGCATAACCAACGTGGGTCATTTTCAAAGATAGCATTGTTGATGAATCACCTTATAAAATAGGTGATAAGTGACGCATACGAAAATAGCTGACCACCACCAATCAATGAAAATCAAGTAACAATATGGCAATAAAATTCAGCTTTTAAATGTAAATCTGGGTAACGATTTCAACACGAAGATGTCCTTAAACGAAGGTACATCAAGAAATTTAATCTTTATTTTTAAAACTAAGGGGCTCATAACAGTGATATTCTTGACCAAGAGCAGCACCACGTTCCTGGTGTGATGAAACTGAGCACAATTGGCTTTCAAGTTTGAGAAAGCCACATTTTGTTTTTCTATAAACACTTCACTAACAGAGGACTTTAAAATCAATCACCATTGAAAGTTGGCGGATCTCCTTCAGATTAATTTCGTTTTTGAGCCTCGCCTCTCGTGCTGCAGTATAGAGAATAAGAATTCTTCGGTTGGTCGAGTGTCTATCGCCGTAAATCATAATTCGTCTTTGTATGTGACATTTATTCGTATACTAAGGTTTCGCGTTGACCCAAACCTGAAATCAGCAGTTAAAGATTGTTCTACTTGTTAGTGGAATATTAATCCAATATTGCTCAGCAAAGTATTTTTAATAATAAATAAATATTGGGCCGCTCTTTTCTTTTGAAGATTTCATGGCGCGAGCAGTGCAGACAGCTAGCATTATTTTATGTCTATCTCCATCGCGGGGTTCCCAAAACTCATGACCTAGTGTGTCCATGCGTAAAGGCGGTACTACCTCTTGTTCATAGGTCTGACATCCATCCTGTAGATTTAGTGTCTTTAGCAAAGTATTGAGCATTATTTTAACAACATTGGTTTTAATCTTGGTAAGATACAACGTATCTAGATCAGTTTTATCTTTTGACAGAGGCAAGCAAAAAATCTCTTTTGTGCATGCGGGGTGCCGCTTCTGACCAGTGATTTACTATCAGCACAAATAGTGTTTCTTTTTTTAAAATTTAGTGTCTATCTGGCGTAAAGTTAGTAGAGGTGTGCGACGATGCGCTGCCGCGCAGCGCACACCTCCAAAAGTTAGTGCCATGTACTGATGAGACAAATTGTCGTCTTACTATAAGAACTTTTCCAATATATGGAGATATGGGCTTAATAATCAGTCACAGTCGCAACTTGTCGAAATCATATAATCTTTGCGATTCCTTACTATCGGAGTCAGTTTTCACATCCCCAGTTAACCGTACAGTACTAGCACCATCTGTAATTCAGTCCGATAATTTTAACATTTCTACCAAGCAGTGTGTAACAGATAATGTCATTGAATTGCTCTATTCTACGAGTAGTTCCTTCACTTTAAACAGTCGTCTGAAATGACCCCTAGGTTCATTTGAATTTCAAGGTAATCAGCTAATACTATTAACCCAGTGAGTGCGCTAGAACAACTTTGCGTCCTGCGCTCCTGAAAACTCTACTGGAAAAGCACGTGGTAAATTCTCTCTCCAATCTTCAATTGCGAAACAAACTCAGCTCGGAGCGAAAAACTCGGCGAGCATTTCCACCGATTTTCTCACACACAAACACTATTCAGTGCCACTCAGCACAGTGAGTGCCGCGCTGATTGCACCCCGAACCCATGATCCATGCTTGGTTCTCTCAACTTCTCAGCCTACTCTCACTCACACCGACAAGCCACGCTGCCACACAATTCCCCATTGATTGGTCCATTAAGATAAAAATGACGCCTATTATCTCGCTCTGTAGCTCCACCTCTTTTTGGGATTTCTTTTTCATTCTTTGATTGTTTCGCTGTTGGTACCTTCTTCATAGCCTTCATGCTGCGCTAGCTAGCTCACTGCTGCCGTCGAGTGGCAGAGGAGAATAACTTAATTTCATAATAACGAATCATCATCCTATATAATGTATGGTTGCGAGATGATTTCCAGCTCTTGTTTTCGAATCGTCCGTCCCGCTCTAGCCACCTGAAGCCATCGCCACGCCGTCAGACCGGGCAAAGAGTCGAATACGAGATAATTGATTGCACTGATCTCACTCGAGAGCGAGAGGAGATGCGATGTTGATTGGCTTACGGGAGAAAGCGAGATAGAATCTGTGTCTGTCAAGCGAGCGAGCGAATGAGAAGCAGACAGGGGGTTTGTTTGTTTTCTCGTGCTTGTCTGTTAGCATAAACATATAATTTAATTTCATAAATTTAATTATAGCTTTGGAAACAACGCAACGTGTACAAGCTTGCCGTCGGATGCTGATCTCTCTTCAGTGTGTGTGTGTGTGTGTGGGTGTATGTGAAGCAAACGAATTGGATAATTATTTTGTGCTTCTTCTGTTCCCCCAAGTTCCAGAGATCGTTATTGGTTTTCGAGCACGTTTCGGGGATATGAGAAAATGTGTTCCCGTTGTTGCAGCTCGACTACTACCCCTCACAGTGAGTGGGAGTGGGTAGCGTGCGGTGAAATTGGTTGGTCGAACGGATGAATGGATAGCGTGTGGGGGGAAACATCCATCATTATTGAAAGGAGCATCGTTGCGGTGAGCATGCCGTATCATCCCAGTAGGCTATCGTTTATTCTTCCTTTAAAGAGATTGTAATCTGTAGTATCTCCTTCGGAACGACGCTCTGAAATCATTCAGCAATAACGTATTTAGTTGGACGTCTTTTTATAAATGTTTATTTTCAAAAGTTCAAAAGGAACTAGGAAATACTTTTTAGTAGAGAAAATTTTAGGTAAAAACTATTTTTTGGCCACTAAGGAGAAAATTGTTTGAAACCACATTTGTGCATTAAGGGCTCAAAATCTATAACTAAATTAGCTATGGAATTTGCGTTTCAACTTCGTCTCATCAGTACCCGACAATAACTTAGTCACAGGACTAAGCTAGCGCCGGACTGTTTCGGTTTTTGGAACTAGCGTCCATCCGTTAGCTTCCTTAACTAATTTAGTTACAGGTTTTGTACACTTAACTTGCAAATGTGACTAAAAAAATTCTCCTTAGTGGAGAAAAAATAGTTTTTAGCTAATTTTTCCTTACTAAAGAGAAATATTTCATAGTGCACATTGCATTGGCTTGCTAAGCCAAACCAAGTTCCAACTTCATTAATTCTCATCAGCTTAATCAGAGCTCCTTTTCTTAGTCCTGTCACTAAGTTAGTGTCGGGTTCTGATCAGTCGACGTTGAAACGCAATTTCCATAACTAATTGCAGGAATTTGCTTCCGAATTTAACCCATTCATGCCCATGTTGTTTGTGGACACCAACGTTTTTAAACAGCTATAACTTTTGATTGAGGCAAACCCAAATCCAATCTGAGCCAGGCCTCGACATTTATGAATTTCCACTAGTCGCATTATATGAATTTTTTACGTCCGTTTAATTCGGTTCGACCACATCTTACCAATACGAATCAATTCAAAACTATTACTCAAAATATTTAATTTATTCGAAATAACAAATGAGTGGGACCTGTCAAACTTTAAGGAAAAGCTGCATTTTTTATTTTGATACCCCTGGCGAATATTGCCTTTTTACAGACCATATGAGACAGAGATTTGGTGTGATCGTCAAAGTTTCTTATGGGAATGCAAACTCTCTTTATTTAGTCTCAAAAAAATCTATAGCGCACTTTTATGAATAACCAAAATATTACGGATTTTTGTGTGACAATTACGTCTCATCAGTAACTGACAGAACGTCTTGGCCCTCAGCTAAATACTAAATAGAAAAGGCCACACTACTAATGTACACGGTTAAACGACACTAGTTCTTATTTGTCGTCAAGACCATAGCGAAATCGACACCCACAATGGTCTGTCAGCTACTGATGAGACGATGTCGGAACACAAGAATTCAGCTTATTAAATTCGGATACTGTGCCCTCCCTCATGCACGAATTTGGGAGAAACAGCAACAACTCTCGCTCACAGAATTCGTGATCATCTGCTACGAGTTTATCGGTAGATCCGTTGTTTAGAAATAGGACAATCAGCTGAGGAAAAGATTAGTGTAAAAAGATATCTGCACTATTAGGTGATTGAGGTTCTTTTTTCTGGAGCTGTTCTCTTATATATTAAAATTATGTCATAAAGAAAAATGAAGATAAAAAAATCACGAGCTGCATACATAATATAATACATCAACATTTTTCGTCTGGTTGAATTGAATTAAGCCATTACAGTACCTATTTTTGACACGAATCTTTCTTTCAAATTGAATGTCATTACACAATTTTATTACGATCCGGCACCTACAATATCCCATGCATCTACTCCTTCGTTCGGAGAAATTGGAAAAAAATCGGCAAGCTGCCCGCAGTGTTGTTAATCCAGCGTAATTTTCCTCTTTGCCAAGAAATCAATTCATCACCGACTTTGCACCACGCCCCCATTCCACCCGGTTGAAACGGCTGCCAGCTGGAAGAACCGGTGGAAGATGGTTGCCGGGAGGCACAGGAAGAAAACCGAGCCAATTTTCCCCACCCCATCTTGATTTGCGCCCGCTTCGTTGTGCCAATTAGATGTTCGCCGCTCCGCAGAAGAGCTCTTGGAATCGGTAGTGGTTCTACTTCTCTCGGGAGCGCTTAACCATCACTCTCTCACTCTGCTTCTCGAATCGGATGCTTTGGCGCCACGCTGTGATGTTTTGTGTGAAGAGCATTAGGTACAGATTCGAATGTTTCAATTTGCAGAACAAACCCGTCTTGTCGAAAATTCGAAAGGTAAAGTTTCTGGGGAAATCAATTTCAATTTAAGAAAACTTTGCGTTGGCAGCAATAAGAAGAAGCTTACCGCAAACTCTTGCCGTAATTTTTCATAATGGAATCCCGGAAGAGGGTTGGGGCTATTTCTGTTCGACTCGCTGCAAATTGGGGGTTTGCGTTCGCAATGGGAGTGTACACGTTATATATGGTATCTAATTCGAGGATGGGATGCTGGGGGAGCTGTGTTGTGCAAAATGAATGAAGTTATTAAAATGGACGAACAGCTTGGTTTGGCAGCCAGCCCGGCCCGGATCAGATGATGCTGGTCGGTACTGACGTTTTAATTTGAGGAAACGAAGAGCAATCGGTACTTGCTGCCTGTTTCTCGATTGTGGGCGGGGGTTTTCGTGCTTGATTCAGCTGAAGTTTGCCTGGTGCGATAATGCTGGAAAATTTCCGGCGGTATTTTGTTAGCAATCTGACAAAAAACCGTCGGTACTTTCACGGGGAGTCATTTTGGATTTAGTGCTTCTACATTGGAGTTTATAAAACGCGGGAAATTCTTTTTCTAATCATAATTTTAAATCATACTTATTCGAAGGGTGATAGATGAAACTACATGTTTGTGGCTCGATTTATTTGTTCTAACATATAATTACCGGATCTGTTTACCCCTACCTTAACCTTAATACTGTCGGTTGTTTTGATTATGTATATACTCAAACTCGAATTTTTCAGCTCATGCCCAGCATCTCAGTAAAGTAACTTCTGGTTGATTATTGGGAGATAAAAGGAGAAAGGGCTTTGGGAGATAAGAGGAGAAAAGCATTCAGTTTATACATACATTTTGGGGAGACTGGAGTTAGTTGGCGCTGATATGAATTTTAATTTTTCTTGTTCAATTTTGGTTAATCGTGGAAAAGAAAAACTATATAGGTAAACTGAAGTGAGATTAAGTATTTTCAGTTTTATTCCAGCACCAAGACAAGTTAACAGCACGCCAGAAAATTTCGTATAAATTATGTACATTTAGTGGGGTTTCTCTGATTTGTTTAAATAAAGTGTTAGCTGTTCGACTTTGTCTCACCAGTAATTGACAGACCGACTTGGCTTAGTTGCCTGCCGTATCAGTGGCTTTCGCACCCCAGACAGTACACTTCTGGCAATTTCGAGTTCGCTTTCAACGATTTTTTTTTATTTTCACAGATGCCGGTGCGTTAATGTATAGCATTTTCCCCACAGGTGTCTTAGATATGATAGTAAATGTGGAGTTTTTAAATTTGAGATAATAATAACAAAAATCATTACTAATCCTGGTTCTTAACTAACTCTAACCGGATCAAAATGATGTTTGTAGATAAGAGCGAAGCGAAGTCTGGGGCAGGGGGCAGTAGTGACGCTGTATACGACTTGTAAAATTTTAACTTAAGTTTGAAAAGTGACTGAATGTGATTCTCACGATATTGTATAGATTACTTTGCCATACTCCTAATATACGGCGTTGTTCAAAATCTGATAGTAAGGAGTTCTCGAAAAAGTTTGCTTCTTTAGGTTAGGAATCGGCGTTCCCTCTTTTTCTGACGTTTCGGTCCTTATTTGACCTTTCTCAAGGACTAGAAATTTTTGTGTTCTCTTGTCGGTTAGTTCTTGCTAAACGCATAGCTATCAACTTCTGCCTAAGTTTCTGGTTTTGGTTCATAAAATCCCTCGTCGCACGAAAATTGTTTATATCAAACGAATTAATTTGGACCACGGTTGGCGTTACTGCACAACTTTATCAAGATGTCCGTTTACTCGAAACGAAAAGTTTTGTTAATAGGTCAAGGGCTGACCTCTGGTGGTTAAATTCGGTTGATAGTCACCAATAAGACTTCTGTATCCCAACATCATAATTGAAAGGGAGACAGGTTATCGACGAACGCAGTCAAAATGCTTCTCCTCATGAATTGTCAGAGTCGCACTTTTCTTGAGTCAAACCAAACGCTGTGAGCAGGTACGTTAACGTTGTACTCACTCCGTCTCCGATCCTTGCTCTGGACGGATCATTGAGATGTCGATCAAAAAGGGTGTCAGAATATTTAATATCCGGTTTGATACCACGTATTATAATTACACTGGAGCCATAATTCGTAATACGAGATCAACTCAGAGAGTCAAAATACCGCTGAAGGATTGTTTTACAAAGGCAATTTTTACCGAAATAATGTATCTTCAAAGGTGCATCTGCAACCGTTAAAAGTGTAATCTATGATTTTTTGCCTTTCTCATATAAATAAAGGCTATGCAATCACTCTAGAAATCTACCTTCAAACTGACGTCCGGAGGGCCGAGTTTCATATACCTATACCATTCGATTCAGTTAGTAGCGATCGAAAAATGTCTGTGTGTATGTATGTGTGTGTCATTTAAACTTACACAATTTTGTCAGAGATGGCTGAACCGATTCACACAAACTTAGTTTCAAATCAAAGGGATAACGCTCCCATAAGCTGCTATTGAATTTTTAGTTGATCCGACTTCCGATTCCGGAGTTACGGGAGTTGCGGTCACACAGCAAATCCTCATATAAACTGGAAGCATCGATTCGCGGATCCAAACCACTGATTGCCAATCAAAAATTCTTTGAATATATGGTCCACAATCGACTATTCCGAAAGACCCGGCTTTCGGGCATATTCCACAAATAGAGTCACATTGGTTATTCGTTGATAACTGAACCGATTTTGAGGAATTCCACGAAGATCCGTCCGAAAATCTTCAAAATCGTGACCGACCATCTTAGATTCCGATGATGCTTTACAGGTTTCACCGGCATGGGCTAAACATTTTCCACAGATTATTTTGACTCACGCGCATTTTTTTAAAAAGGGCGTAGACGCGCATTAATTTCAAAAAAATGTTCGTTCGGATACTCTATTTTATATAGCAAAAGTATCTGAGAACGAATTGCAGGGAATGAATACTTCTTCACGAAAAAATAAACACTGAAAGAAATGTGTTATTTTTTACAAAAACAAAAATTTATGCTTCAAAATTTAAATTGCCAAAAATATATTTTTAAATTTTTTGTATTTTGTCAACAAAACATAAAGAGAAAAGAAACATTTTAAATGTGATTGCATAGTGGAGATCTTATCAGCAAACAAGTTTTTCAAGCAATAATTTTATATTTTTTTACTAATTTGTCATACAAAACTGTAATTTTTCTGAATTACTGAATATAATTCTAAGTATCATTTTAAATCAAAATGCATTTAACCGTTATGTGTCCGACCCGGTACCCGGGTACGTTTTTAGATTTCAATTAATGAAATTCCCATGTTTTATCTTTAGCTGGAAATTGAAACTTTGTAACATCTTAGAACTTCACTAAGTCAAGCTTTTGAGTTAATAATATTGTTGATATAGTAAGGGGGAGTGATGAGGGGCTCCTGATTTTTTTTTACTACGTAACAGACCGACGTGGGTACCCGGGTACCCACAAAACTGAAATTCCAATTTCCAACCGATTTTGATTTGGATTTCGAAACTTATCCACTTTTCGGCTTGGTAAAAATGAATCGGGTTAATTCATTCAGTTCCCGGGAATCCGGATTTCCGAAAGCATGCTCCAGTGCTGGGTTACTATTTGTGAATTTTAACGGAATACTAGCAATATGAGCATTTAGTGATTTGACCCCGGAGCGGACATTCTGGAGTAGGTTCCCGTGTGGCCGTGAGTGGCCATTCCATTCCAATTTAATTTTTCAAACTGCCATAGGGCCCCGCAACAACAAGTAACAGACTTCCAAAACAATTTGAGAAGTTTTGATACTCATATTGCTAGGACATTATTAAAATTTACAAATCACACCCTAGTACTGAAACATTACTCCGGAAAATCCGGATTATCAAGAACCAGATCCATTGATCCGGTTCAATTTTACAAAATCCAAAAGTGGACGAGCTCTCGAATCCAAAACATCTTAATGTATCCAAATCGGTTAAAGGAAGCCATAGTTATGAGCATTTCAATTTGTGGGTACCCGGGGACCCTGGTTGGCCTATTGAAGGTGTTTTTTGTTGGACACATAACGGTTAACAAAAATCTTCAAAAATACGATAGTTTTCGAGACATTTGGAATTTTGCTCCAACAAAAACAATTCGTGTAATGTTCTTTTTAAAAGTTAACCGCGTTACCTTATCACAAAATGTCAACAATCTAATGTTTATCGTTTTAAAGACGTAAACAATTTTTTTCAGTGTATTTGGATCATGAAGAAGCTTCCAATAAAATTTTTTTACATAATTTTATAATTCATAATATTTGGAGTCAAAAAGACAATTTTATTTTTAAATATGATTCTAAACGCCATTTTAAATCTAAACGCTGATAGCAAAGATTTTCTGAAATGTTATAGTTCTCGAGATATTTTAAATTTTGTTTAAGCAACACAATTATCTTGTTTTATTGCAACCTTTTCATAATTTCTTCGCTTTTCTCCATCAACTCCAAAATAGGTTTTTCAAAAGGCCCATAACATTTCCTGTAACTTTTGCTTCGACCGCAAGGCATTATTGTAAACCATTTGAATGCTACATGAAAACAACCAACATTTGATTCAACTAAATAGTTTAATCATCAAATCCTAAAGTTGAGTAATCTCTTTGTTATTTTTGTATAGCTTTCAAATAGTTTACAATATCGCCTTGATGTCAAAGAAAAAGTTACAGTAAAAGTTATGGACCTTTTGAAAAATCTATTTTGCTGATGAAGAAGAGCGAATAACTTCTGAAAAGGTCGTAATAAAACATTAATAATTGTGTTTTTAAAGCAAAATTTGAAATAACTCGAAAACTATGACATTTCAGAAATTTTTTGTTAAGAGCATTTTGATTAAAAATGGCGTGTATTCAAATTCAGAAAAAAATTGTATTTTTGACTGCAAATAACACTAATAAAACACTTTTTTACTTTTCTTTTTTTATAGCGACTTCAATTTGCCTTTCTCATATGGAAAGGTTATGCAATCACCCTAGAAATCGCTGAAATTTTAAAACATTATAAAATTATTAATGTTTCAAAGATTTTCTTCCATTTAATTCCACTATGTTTTTATAGTTAGATGCACTTGCACTTCACTATTTAACAGATACCGGTATTTCGATTACTACTTGTAATCTTTTTCAGTGTTTGTATCAGTCTATAGGAAATTACGGGATTGTAAAGTCGTTTTATCTAGGGAAGCGGGGAGGCTGTGGTCGGTGGGTACCTAGGTGCATGAAGCTGACCGTTTTTTGCATGTAGGTAAAATTTCGAAGAGCCATGAATATCCGTTACCTTGGTCTCGATTTAATAAGAAAGGAGACGAATGTTTGAAAATTTCCAGGCTTTCAGCTACGTCTAATTTCCAAGGATTAGATTGCCCATAAAAGCATAAGAGTCCCATATGGAAAAACAGCAAGCCGAGAAAAACGCTGTTCAAGATTAACATTTTCACTGAGCCTTATGCTGCCGTTATAAGCATATTTGTCCCATGTTCTATGGGATTCCCTATATACATGGGACAATTATGCGTAGAACGGCAGTATGGGTGGGACAACCATCTTTTGGTATTTTTTTCGATATTTTCTAAACAAACCTGGTAATCTTATTTGTGCATTGTGATTCAGGGGTAATTAAGAATACAATCCAACAGATAACTCAATTTCGACAAAAATCCATATGGGACTCTTATGCTTTTATGGGCAGTCCATCATACAATCACATTCAAAATGTTTCTTTTCTCTTTAATTTTTTGTTGACAAAATATTAAAAATTTAAAAATGTTTTTTTTTGCAATTTAAATTTTTATCACAAATTTTTGTTTTTGTGAAAAATAACACAAAATTTTTTCAGAGTATTTTTTTCGTACATAAATATTTATTCCCTGCAACTCGTTCTCAGAAAGTTTTGCTGTATAAAATACAGTAATCGAACAAAAAAATTTGAATTATAAGCACGTAGAAATGTTTACGCCCTTTTGAAAAATTGCTCTTGTATCAAAATATTGCAATTGTCGGAGAAAATCGTGGAGATTTATAAACCGAACACACGTTTCGTTCCGATCGCCGATGGTCATATTTTGTGGTCGGCCGGTTTCTCATGGAATACTTCTAATAAAAAATGTCCCACATCAAATCGCATCACGAAAAAAAAAAACGCTGTGGAAATTAATCCATTGAGTATTTTTTCTAGAAAATTTGGGTAGAAGTAGTTTAGAGTGTATTGTTTACACTGTATTTTTATTGCAGTTAGTTTTTCGAAAATTTTTGCCGACAGAGTGAAATCTGCATGCGTTACAGCAAATACGCAAATAATACTAACAATTGAGCGAATAAAAAAGAAGTCGATTTTTTTGCCCACTACACCAGAACGGCCCCCTTAAGAGCCATAGTACTCAAACAAGAGTAAGGAGTTGAAAGATGAAACTTTAGAAAAGCGTGGCATAGAGTCATATGAGCAAGCTTGGAATTTTCCGGCGACTTAACCTTTTGTCTTCTACACGCAGGAGTCAGGACAAGCATAATAAAGCCACTTAGTGACTTATGCTGTCAGAAACAAATCAACTGTCAATCACAAAATGTTAGTTCAAAGATTGTTCTTTAAGGGGGGGGCGTCTGGTGTAAAGGGCAAAAATAATCGATTCTTCTTTTTAACCTCTAGAAAGGTCTCCCGCAATTTCGGTGGCCACGCTGAACTTCATTTGTTTTAAACAGCCATTCATTCCACGCGCGTATTTGCTATAATACACGCAGATTTCAATTCATCGGCAATAATTTTCGAAAAACTGACGGCGATAAACATACAGCGTAAACAATACACTCTAAACTACTTCTACCCAAATTTTCTAGAGAAAATACCCAATGGGTCATTTTCTACAGCGTTTTTTCCGTGAAGTAATTTTATGTGGGACACCCTTTAATAGCGTTTTTTTCTCGAAATTATGTTTTTCAAATTGGCGGACACGATAACTCAAAAACCAATCAACGAATTGACTTGATTTTTTCTTCGAGGATTTCCAATATGTGTAGCCTGTCGACGAACCACAGAAAACTGAAAAAATCTCTTTATTATTTTGAAGAAAAATGAGCGAATTTTACAGTAAAATGTGAGATTTTTCTGTTTTCGTGAAGCCATTTTCCGAAACTCGAACTTTTCTCTATTTTTTGTGGTTCAACGACTAACTGCAAGTCTAAGCTTTATTAAAGATGTTGAATTTCCCGTATCAGACAATTTTATCAAGAATTATCGTTTTCACCGCGGCGCTCCTCGACTTGGAAATGGTTGAACGTCTATCTTGGAACGCTCGTATGTGTGGCTCTTTGTGACTGAATATGTGGCTCCGCACACAATGAATGTATAAAGCGATCCTAACATTACACAAATGATCTATTGTTGCTTTGCCTTCAAAATCGTAAAACAAAATAACTTTCGTTTTGAGCACTTAACACCAGACGCTTCCCTTAAGAGACGGTGCCAGTGGTTGGATGGTAACCGTGACCGCCACTCATTCCAATTTGCCTGGGTTCAATTCCAGCCGAGGTCGTTGAGATTTTTCTGAGGTGAAAAAAATCTTTGGTCACGTCTTCCTTCAGAAGGGAAGTAAAGCCGTTGGTCCCCGGTCTATGAGTTTGGTGGATCTATATCTAGTCCAGATAGTGATGTCACCTTTCTGGCGTCGGTAAAGAAGAAGTGAATCCAATTTCTATATTCTTGCTAACAAAAATATCCTGCTCCTGTGATACTTGTAGAGTGCGCAGTAGTATATACGGCCTCTAGCAAAAGCAAGTATCGGACTAATCATTCGCTTCCGCGATCTACGTTCGGGCCTGGCCGGCGCCGGTATTGATCAATGCTTTAGGATTACCAGGAGTTGTACATTGAAAGCTGTTTCGCTACTCCCAAGCATAATTATCTACTGCTTCTCTGTGCAACTTCAGCTAGTCCAGATCGATAACCGAGTTGCAGCCAGGGGTGGTCGCACAAGCTCAAGCTCTTAACACCAGACGCTCCCCTTAAGATTCCAGTGGTGGTTGTTTGATTCATTGAAAAAAGTATATTTTCTCAGCAGATAGAAAGTTGGAACAATTAGAATCTTAACCCTTTGCAAGGCAGTGGCAACTATATTGCCACCAACAATATGTATTTTTATAGTCCCAATAAATTAATAGAATCGCATAGTTTTTTTGTTTATAGCAAACACATGGCTACTGAAAGTACGTGATAATTTTTTGAACCTCAACAAACGCAAAACGACAACTTGCGAGCAGTTTGTGTATCTTAAAATGGTCGTTTTCCAACAGCGGGAGAAAATTAGTTCAATTTCGCTGAATAATCGACAATATTATAAATATTTCAAAATACTGGCGCTTGTTAGGACCATTAATATTAGTTTGTGCAGTTTATCACATGAGTTGACCTGTAATCTATAAATAAAACATGTTTGATTAATAGTCGCTAATGCGTTATAATAATTTCGTGCCTCTATGGCAGTGGTAAGCATATTACCAACGCTTTGGGCTTCTAAGACAGTGGCAACTATATTTCCACCAAGATTATTAAATATTATTTATTGTTAAAATATGTGCGTGTATTAAACAATATAAATTTTAAATTTATTTATAATAGAAGGTATTGATGCTTTGTTTAATTTTCAAGGACTTTTAAAAGGTTAAAGGCGTAAGCCATACCCGTATTCTATTCGTTGCTAACAAGGCGTCTGCAATATACCTTCTTAGCGACTTTGGAGTTTTTTTTCTTCCTTTTTATGTATTAACGACTACTTAAGACAATTTTTAACTGTTTAAACTTTTAACTGTTTAAACGGCATTTAATTAACAATTTGATGTTTGATGTTTTAGTCACGAGTAGTGTAATTCATATTTATGAATTCACGATGTAGGTAACGATTTTCGCAAATATATTTTTGATGCACAGCGCTGTTCTCGTTTTCTGTCCATTGAACCTTACCAAATAAATAACGATGTTCGAAATAAATGAAAAAATCCGCGAAAAAAAAGCAATTTTTTCCTCGATAAATCTTAGTCAGATACTTAAAACTTACATCCGCACAAAGATGCACTACTGATTATCAATGTTTGGTGAAATTGTATCCGTTTAACGGTATTCATGGCCTGCTGAGTTCATTATTCAAGGATATGGAGAGGGTACACATATAATACAATTTAATTTTATATGTTATATGCCTGAAATGATCATATGTCTGCCTGAACCCCTCCCCCCTCCTGTCCGTGTTACATATGGTTCCCCAATACCATTTTCGCAATTTTCTTAACACCGCCAGTCAGGGCCGCACAGAGAAAAGACGGGCCTGGGGGGTCCAACGTGCGGGCCCCCACCGCTATGTATTGCCTGAGTATAAAAAAGTTAATGTTTGAAATCCATTGGAGTTCACTGATACTATGTACAGTACACTGAAATTTTATCAATATATACGCGAACGGAGGTCTTAGTGGAATGTACGTAATATTTCAAAGGTTTTCTTCCGTTTAATTCCACTATGTTTGTTATAGTTAAATGCACTTGCACTTCACTATTTGACAGATACCGGTTTTTCGATTACTACTTGTAATCTTCTTCAGTTTTTGTGTCAGTCTACAGGAAATTACGGGATTGTAAAGTCGTTTTATCTAGGGAACCGGGTAGTGGAATTAAATGGAAGAAAACCTTTGAAATATTACTGAAATTTTATATTTATGTACCAGTTTTTAGCTTTAGTTGTTTGTAGTGCCAATAAAGGAAAAAAAACGTAGAGTTTTTTATACTTTGGGAGTTTTTTAATTCCTCTTCGACAGTTTTGGTGACTTTGAAAAGCGCCATTTTTTGTCAATAGTATTTATAAAAGTAAGCAAATGGAAAGATTAAAAATGTAGTAATTACAAAAATTAAAAATAGCTAAACGGCGACCAAAGATAAAAAACCAATAGGAAAACTAAATATTAAAAGAATGTACGAAAGAGCTAACAAAATTAACCAAATAAACAAATTAATGTCAATGTCAATCAAAATATGTTAAATCGAGAAAAACCAAAATAAAACCTATAAAAAATTGATAAAAGAAAACAGGAAACTAGAAAAACATATTGCGAAGTCGAACATTATTGCACAAATGGTGAAAATAATGAAAAATCGATAGGAAAGTAGGAAAAATTTCAAGAATCAATGAAAAAGAAAAAAAAACTACTAAAAGAATACAAACAATTATATAAACAATGCATAAAACTGAAAAACTTGATGAATCAAGAATAATAAAATTTATTTAACATTGAAAACAAATAATATTTAAAGCAATACAAAAAGTAAAAAAAACGTTAAAAATAAATAAAATTAGAGGAGTATAATTAAAAGACAAGAATAAAATAACCATAGAGACATTTAAAAAAATGGACGAAACGTATAATTTTTAAAAACTGGAAAATTGGAATGATGAAAAGACGAAAAAGTAAAGAAAATTGGAAGTATTGAACAAACACGGAGCAAACAGACAAAATGGAAAACAAAAAATAGTAGAAAAAGCCAACATGGTATACTATAGAATCAAAAAAATTGAAAAATTAACACGAAGAAAATGAATAAAATGGATTAAATTATTTAAGAAGATGAAATTTGAAACGAATTCAAACAACGAACTCAATGTAAAGTGAAGAACTAGTGCGCATGATGTCAAAAAAGATAAATCAAATGTTTTTTTAGGAAAATAAAAAAAAATTAATGCAAACGTATAGGAAAATGGTCAACAGAAAAAAGTACTTTCGAAATAGGTTAAATGGAAACAATGAAGAAATAAAAATAACGAATTAAATCTTAAGAAAAAAGTATAAACAATAAATAAAATTATATTAAATGAACAATGGGAAAATAAAACTACGAAAAACTAAGAACTAGAAATAAGGAAGGTAATAAGAAAGGTAAAAAATTAAACAATAAGACAAATTGGAATTGAATTTGAATAAGTGAAATTTCTTTTGGAAATGCAAAAAAATATAAAAAAAGAGAAATATAAAAAAGCTATGACAAGAACAAATGTAGTTAATAGACAAATTCTAAAAATTAGATGGAATGACAAAAGAAACAAATAAAAAGCAGGGTATTAAAATATGAAACAATAAGAAAAATAAAATAAAGAAAGCAGAATTTTCTCGAAAAATTTCGAATACAATGAATTAACAGAGAGAGAACTATAAATTAAAATAAGTGATAATGATAGCAATAGAAAAAAATCAAAAGTAAGGAACGTAAAAAGATGGATAAAACAAAAGTGTGGAAATATATAAAAAAGGCAGAATCTTGAAATTGTAGAAATACAAATATAATCCACAACTTGAAAAAATAGATCAATGAAATTTTAACAAAATAAAAAAAAATCCATGTAGGAATAAAAAATGGAAAAAATTGAGAAACTTGGATCAAATTTCATATAAGGGTTGTGGTTGGATTCTACGCTATGCTGGTTTCGAAAGCACTCATAACCCTATAAAAACATGAATTGTTCTCTTATTTGTGTTTATTAGCACACCTGTTATAATGAAAATGTTGATAAAAGGCCGTATTTGAAAGAATTGTATTTATTTTTCCCCATCCCTGGTCTCTTTCCCTTTGGAAATTGGTAGTCGAAAATCGCCGAAAAAAGCTACGTCATTTGATTACGGTCCCTTGACAAAAACGTATCGGTATCATCTCGTATCTGAAAATTATTTTTTATGGGTTTTGTAACGATGAACGGAAAACCAAATATATTGAATTTTAAATTAAAGTTTTGGAATTAATTTCGAATTAATTTAAGTTTATCAAGAGTTTTTGATGACTCATCTGGCCAATTGAGCTCTCAAATAGAGGTAGGGTTCTAATAGTACTTTGACCAGGCCTCTAATAGTACTTTGACCAACAGAGTTTTACTGAGCAGGGGATAGACTTCAAGAGACACATGGGTATACGTTGAAATCAATTAGAATTTCGAATTAAAGTTATCACTCGACAGAAATTTGGAGCGCTTCCATTGCTTTTTATTGTATAAATCGCTTAAAATGTGCACTGTTTTATTTCTTAAGTAGCTCGTAGCACTAGGAGGAAAAATATCTTATTTTCTTCACATTCACCGTAGAGTGTAATGTTTTGGTAAAGCACTCCACCTTTCTGTGCCGTTCACATTTAGTTGTATGTTTTTGCAATTGTTAACAGTTTTGTTGGTTTAGTTGGGTGTAGTACTTCGCTTCCTCGGATATTCACAAAGAATCTAAAAGCACCAGCCACTCTCGCTGTGAAGGATAACCCGAGCGAGCTTTGCTCTACTCCACAGTAAACAAACACGGGGTGTGAAATCACACTTCAGTTTCTTTCGAGAATCTTTGTGAGGAACATTGATCCATTGAAGCGAAGGTTCAATGGGGTAAAGTAAACCCAAATGGCACTTTTAAAATAACATTTGACAACGCCAAGAGGGGCCCTCCTTAACAATTAGGGCCTGCAACCCGAGGATGATGTTTACGAGGACTGGATGCTGGACGATTCCCGGTAGAGAAAAGGACAACGCAAAATTGCAAAATAATCTAGTGGATTCTTCCGGGCGAATTCGGATTTACCTGATGTTACCGTTTTGGGACGCGGCTGCTCTCAGCCCCCGAGGATGATGTTAACCAGCTCCGGAAGGGAACTGGTTCAAAGCCCCAACGCCTGGTATACGCGTTCCGGGGTGGGCACGCAAGGCCTCTTTTGGTCCTCGGGTCCCAGGGTCGTCTTATGTTGTGGGGGAATTTCGGATCTGGGTTCAGGGAGGAAACCTACTACGAGTTTAACAAGATAGTATATAATTTACTCACGTTTTCTACACTCTCTACACTTCTCTTCTTCCTACTCCTTCGAACCCTTTCCTGCTGCTTCTTTGGTCGGTTCGTCTCCGGATGGCGTGGTGGCGTGATGATGGTAGGTTGTCGGAAATTAGTGGGGAAACAATGGATTTTCAGCTTTGGCGTCTTAGGCTTTTGTTCTCTGCTTTGGCGTTCTGATGATGGCGATCTTAAGCGGGCCCACAGGCCACGGGGTCGTCCTTGGTAATTAGCGGGCGGAATGAAGGACTGCACAAGGCAGCACGGACCCGCGACGACAGCCTGTCGGATGACTCCTTTACGGTTAGCCGTACTGGATAAACCAGTCAGGGCGAAACAGGCACTTGCCGATCCTTTTCTCTTAACGGGTGTTATTCACACAGTGATCGGGGCTTTCCAAGCCGGTTAGACCGTCCAATATTTTCTAACAACTTCAACTTAATAGCGTAACAAGGTGTGTCTTCTTCCACGGTCAAAACCCAAGAGAGCTTCTCGCCCATCGCCAACACATCACCAACCTATCTTTGTTCCACTTTCCATCTTTTCCGCTTCCTTTTCATTTTCCACCTTCTTTTTACCAACTCCGACAACCAAATTCTCCTACATTTTCCTACACCCCACAGCCAAAGAAACTCGCCCAATAGGGTTCTAAAATATCCTGTCTATCACCTATTCTCTGCTTTTCCACTCACTTCTTATCGTTTCATTTATTGGTTTTTCCCCAAACACAGACACTCATTATATTTGCATTTGTAACTTAAACGGTTACAATCCGCCCGCGGTTGGTGAAAAAAGGACGTTTCCTTAAATGAAACTCCTTTTTTATAAACTTTACTAATACCTTGCGATCTAGCTGTTGTATCCACGCACCATCGCTTTTGTATCATATCACACACTTAACGCTCTACAAAAACAGAAAACTTCCTTCAGAATCATTACCACGAGTACCACTACCTCTTTCAACGAAAATCTCATGCATTATACAAAAAGAAAACACTTATCTTACTGCTTGATTCGAACAAACAACGAACTTAAATTAAATCTACTATATTTTTTTAAACACCTACTCCAGTTGCCTAAAACGATCGCGCGCGACAGATCATTAGCAATCGATCAAGCTGACGTGCACCGACGAGAGACGCGTGTCCAACTAATCTACCTAATCAAAATTATTTTATTTTGCTTTCCCTCAAACCGGCATGTCTCGGTTCCCGATCAACAGAGGAAGTCCCGTACGATCAGTCATACACTGAAAAAATATACTCCGTTGCATTCTGTGATCCCTAGTGAAACTGCTCGAATATTGAGATGAGTTGGGTCGACCCTATAATTTCCCTACTCTTCGGGTTCCGAGTAAATTATTATTCGGATATCAATCATATTTCGCGAAGCAATCGTTATCAGTCGGAACGTCTTCCAACCTTAGTATAAGGATACCACTCGATTAGTGCGGATCACGATTGACGCGTTTACCGTGAGATACATTTGATGGCTCTTATACTCAATTATAGGTAAAGTAGTACCTGATATTGGTCTCGAAGGCCCCAAAGCAGAACCGAGCCCTAACACTCCGCGGAAAGTGTTTAAGATGAGTCTGAAAGCGGGGATCAGAATAGACGGTAAGTACCACATTCCTATTGATCTAATATGAGCGGTGGTCATGAGTCCATTGTCACCACGTTTCTTTGTTCCCCATACGTCGTCGCTGCAGAGACCGGGAACGATAAAGTGCAATGGGCCGATGCCCTTCTAAAATTAAATACATTTATGTTTTTTTTTTTAGGAACTTTATGCGGGTTTCAATAGATTGGCCGACCAAACCCCAATGTTACGGCCCGATGAGTCTGCCAATTCATACGAGGACGATCCATGTCGAGCTAGTACGGTGCAAGGTAAATATTGTGCACCCAATTTTGCATTGTAATGTTCATTCGCATTGGATTGCTTAGTATTGCGTTTATATACTTTGATTCCAACTTCGAATTGATTCGCCGCCTTACGATGACGTAAGTTGTAATTGCGGGTGGATGTTTCATGCGCCTTGGCGAGATGTTTAGTCACAAGATCGAAAATTTTCGGGGTGTTTTCTTTAATCCGGGCCATACGTGCCTCTAAAGACTGCTCGTCGTCGTTTTGGAATTGATCATGGTCGGTTCCTTTTAATATTGCTTCCTCCCCTCTTGTTACATAGAATGGACTAAAGCCTGTAGACGCGTGGACTGTCGAATTGAGTACCAACTCGATCTCTGACAATCGGGTGTCCCAAGACCGTTGATCTTCCCTAGCATAGGAACGCAGAGCAGTATTGATCGAGCGATTTACGCGTTCCACTGGATTCGCTTGGGAGTGGTATCTGGACGTAAGCCAGTGTTTCACTCCGAATTGATTCAGTAAAGCGCCGAATTATTTCGATAAAAATGTGCTTGCGTTATCGGTTAAGAGGATCGATGGTATAGAGTTGCGGTAAAACCAATGGTCCCGTAAAACCGTTTTCAGGGTAACTACCGATATGCTCGGGAAGGCATGCAGTTGGGTCCATTTGCTAAATAAATCCATTATCACTAGGATATATTGTTTTCCAGATCGAGTTCTGGGCAAAGGACCGATATAATCCAGTGTTATAATCTGCCACGGGTGGCTGGAAATACGCATATCTCCCATTAATGGAACCGTGGGTACACTCGAAGGCTTTATTTCCTTGCAGACGTTGCACTTTTGTACATGTGTACGGATATCGCTGGTCATTTTGGGCCAGAAATATTGTTGTCGGATTTTAGCTGTAGTTTTGTCAATGCCAATATGCATACAGTGATCATGAGCCGAAGTAATAATTAATTTTCTTGATTCTGGGCTTGGTATTATTTTCCAATCAAATCTAGGGTCAGAAATCTCGTTGGAAAATACGAATTTCATCAATTGATCATTCTGAATACGGAAGTCAGGATAATTTTCGGGACATTCCGAAACCTTTTGTTTCAGATTATTGAACCAATCTGAGTCAGATTTTGCCGAGATCGCGGCCACACTTCGGGAGAGGGCGTCTGGCACCACGTTATCCCTGCCACGACGATGCTGAATGGTTAAGTCGTACTGTTGGAGAGTTAAGCTCCAACGGCTTAATCTAGATGACGTTTTCCACTTTGTGCGCATTATAAAAGTCAGTGCCGATGAATCCGTTACCAGGGTGAAGTGACTACCTTCAACAAACCCACGGAAGTGTTCAATCGACAGTAGAGCGGCCAGTCCCTCTTTCTCGGTGGCATGGTAGTTTCGCTCCGGTGTGGTCAACTTTTTCGAAAAGTATTCGATTACATATTCACGGTTATCGACGTTTTGTGTTAGGACACCCGCAATAGCATGATCGCTAGCGTCCGTATGAATGAGAAATTCAAAGTCGAAATCGGGGCTTCTTAGGATGGGTGCGGTTATGAGCTTTTCTTTTATATTTTGAAATGCCTCTTCTGCTGCCGGAGTCCATTTCAGGTTTTTTATGTTAGTTTTTAAAAGTTCTGAAAGGGGGGCAGTGATACGACTAAAATCGGCTATAAATCGTCGATAATAGTTAGCCATACCCATGAATCGTCGTAGCTTTGTTACGGTAGTTGGGCGCTCATACTCAACAACAGGTCTGATCTTTTCGGGATTTGTCTGCAAACCCTGAGAAGACAGGATATATCCTAAGAAGGGAATTTCTGGTCGACAAAAATGGGATTTTTCAAGCTTAATAGATAAATTAGCTTCTCGTAAGCGTCTCGCTACTTCTTGGAGTAGTCGAATGTGCTCTTCAAACGTCTCTGTAACTATGACGATATCGTCTAAGTACACAAAGACGTTTGGCTCCAAGACACTCTGTCCCAAAACTCGGTTCATCAACCTCGCAAGGGTAGCGGGGCTGTTTATAAGCCCGAAAGGGAGACGAGTGAATTGATACATTCCTTTCCCTTGAACACTGAACGCACAGTATTTACGCGAAGCCCGGGACAAGGGAATTTGAAGGAAAGCTTCAGTGAGATCAATTGTACTCAAATACCGCGCCCGAGGTAGTCGACCCAGTATGCGTCCGGGGTGGGGAAGAGGATAACCATCACGGCTCGTTCGCTCGTTGAGTTTGCGGGCGTCAAGGCACAGTCGTATATCCCCGGATGTTTTCCGAATAGGAACGATGTTCAGCGACCAGTCGGAATTGGATTCTTCTATTATCCCTCGCGCTAGCAAACGATCGACTTCGGCAAAGAGGCCCTCTTGTATTTTTGGGGCAATAGGGTAGGGATATTGGCGCACAGGTTTTTCAGACTTGTGTTGAAACATTATATTGATTTCATGTTCAATAAGGGGAGTGGTGTCCAATTTGTCTGGAGTCGCCACTTTAAAAGACTTTTTAACCTGCTCTAGCATTTGCTTTTGCGTGTCTGTCAAAACAATCGGACCATCAAACTGTTCAGTTGAAGCTGATCTACTCGTAGCTAACGAACACGTGGCTACTGTAGGACGGATTCCAAAAGTCCGCCAGAAGTCTATTCCACAGATGAAATCATTCGTCAGTTCAGGAACAACCAACGTGGGTATGACTCGTGTTCGTCCTTCGAACGAATATGGAACGGATACTTCCCCAGCAATGGTTAATGAGTCCCCGCTGGCCGTCACGAGTTCGAGTGGTTCATTCAAGGGTCTTAGTCTTACGCCACGCAGTGTCTTAAATACCTTAGAGTTGAACATCGTACGATGACTTCCACTATCCAGCAGTGCACAAATAGAGATGTCAAAAAGCTTTAATTGTATGTGCGGACGGTCGTCGGTGCCGTCAGGCGAAGTCAACGTAATTTTATTAACTTGTCTTGGTGAACCTTCATTATCGTTTTCGTGGACGTTTGGACAGTAATGGTTCGGGAGTTCTGAAAGCAGACTTTGAAAAGAATTATGGAGGGGCGTATCTTGAGGATCCAACGACTTTAGGATTCCCTTTGAGAGTTTTTTTTACAATAGGGGCACGATTTGAACTCGACTCCTGGAAAAGCGCACACCTTACAATAAAATCTTCTCGGCAAAGGACACTCGCCTACATTATGGTCCTCTAGGCAATTGAAACATTCGCCGTGGATAGGAGGTTTATAATTACTCACCAATTTAGCAAATGCATCTGTTCTATTAGGTCCACTTTTTGCGGGCTCATTTGATTTAATCTTAGATGTCCCCGGGGTTGGCTCTTTCTGATCTATGTTTCGAGGTCGATCCTCAAACTTTTGCTTGGTGTATTTACTCTGCTCATTTGGTTTCATGTTTGGTTTTTGTTGGTTTCTATTGTGAAATGTTCTGGAGTACTGTTCATTGTTACCCTTGGGGTTATAGTGGGTGGTAATGACGCAGGATTCCTTTTTCTGGGTACCGAATACTCTGGCGAAAGCAGATGAGTCGGCTGCGTCTAGGTCGTTTCCTAGTGACACTAGTCCCGTCAGTGTAGTGATTTGTTTTCCCACGAGTAACTTTCTGTAGTCGTATCTCAAGTTCATTTTCAAAACTTCGAGCTTGTCAATATCAGCCATTGGCTGTGACATGCTCCTAAATAACTTCTCCATCTGTAGATAATACTGCTGAAATGTCTCGTTACGCTGTTGGCGATTTTGATATATTTTAACACGCAAAACCGCATCTAAGTCAGGGTGACGAAAGGCCGAACGAAGTTGGACAACCAGATCCATCCAATTCGCTAGACGGTGTTGGCTTCTCATAGCCGTATACCAGTTCAAAGCTGGCCCATCGAAAAGATGAATTGCCGAATCGAACAGGTCAGCCTCGGAAACATGCTCAGAGATTGCTAGCTGAGTCACGTTGTCCAGAAACTCATTCATTCCTAGTCCCTGATCATCAGCTTTATATTTTTGAATTTTCCATTGCGAAACGGGAACCACTTTACGAGCTTGAGTTTCAAAGCGGTGTGGATTAATTGGTGGAATTTCCAGAGGTCGAAAGTCGTATGGAACGAATTGTGAAATTTGAGTAGTGGGAGGGTTTGCGAACGAAGCGGCCGAGTTTGCCAACGGGTTAAACAATATCCGATCTGGTTCGGCCCATGGGGTATATTGCGCAGAGGGCCTGCCCATGAGAACATCGTGCCGTGTCGCGGGTGGTTTAGGAAGGCCATAATTAGATGAAAACTGGGTGCTTTCTAGTGGAGGGCTTTTTGGAGGAAGGCTGTAGGGCTGATTAATAACATATTCGCTGCTACATTTTGGTTTAAGTGGGGGAAATGATATGCTCTGACTCACAGCGGTAGTTACTATACAGGTTGAACTGAGAGAAGGACGCGGTACGCCGTCGATAAAATCTACTCTGTTACTCGAGCGATTTTTCCCATGACCAGCGGATGCTGACAATGGAGTGTCGTGCAAAATGTCTGAAATTTCGTTATCTTTTAGTAGCGGTGATGTGGAACGAGATACTGGACGTAAATCCGCTTTCAAGTCCTTCAACTCGCTAGATAAGTTTTTGAATAAGTCCCCGATTTCTCTCATGGCAGAGGTGAAATCTTCCTTAGTAACGTATTTTGGTTTTATATGTTTTGGGATTGCCCCAAGTTTAGCGGGTAAAGTTTTATTTCTCGGTGCAGTGGCAGCTGATTGTGAATCGCCACTGCTAGAGGACTGATCTCCGTCCGCAAAAAGACCGTGCGCATCCCAAAAATATTCGGAAAACAGTTGGAGAACTTTTGTATATTCTTCTTTACTTCTTGCCTGCACATCTTCACTGCAATGATTTTTAATCAGGACCATTCGATGTCCCAAATGGAGCAATCTTGCTTTGCAACGATGACTGTTATTGTCTTGAGAGGATAGAATTTGGACGATTTCGTTGTAAATTGTCCTGCAAGCTTCGAGATCCAGCTCTGGATCTATATCGTAGTGGATAAGGAACTCATGACCTGCTTTTTCTTCTCGTAGGATCTGACTCAACCGACGCCGACGTTTGCACCGCGATTGATCGTCGGGGATTACTATATCGCGAAGGAGCAGCTCATAGTCGAGCTCGCCCGGAGCAAGATGATCGACGCGCATGGTACGGTATAACGAATAAAGATCTGGTCCGGAAAATCTCGGCATTTTGATTAATAACTATAAGCCACAACCGAGTAAGTTAACACAAGTGAATAAATGTCTGAATGGTGGTGGGCGTGACGCGGGTTGATCTAACTAAGAACGTCGTACTATCCGAAACCCCAGTAGTCCTGTGTTTTTTTTGCACTTGAATCACCTCAATCTACTCTGTTAGAAACATACGAATGGTACTCGATCCAAATTTCTTAAAGAATCTTTCTGTTTTTTTTCCTTGAAGGCTAACTAACGCGATCGCGAGCTTAATGGCTGTGGATTCACCAGCTATATCAGGGGAATTATTCTAACTTACACCAACCACGTGGAAAAAACTAATTAAATTTGAGCGGAAAATGCAATATTCGCGAAAACTCCCCCACAACTGGAAAGAAGAAATATTCTACGAATATTTCTTCTTCTCCTAGGAAACGTAATCAAATTTTAGTTGGGCGCCAAATGTTACCGTTTTGGGACGCGGCTGCTCTCAGCCCCCGAGGATGATGTTAACCAGCTCCGGAAGGGAACTGGTTCAAAGCCCCAACGCCTGGTATACGCGTTCCGGGGTGGGCACGCAAGGCCTCTTTTGGTCCTCGGGTCCCAGGGTCGTCTTATGTTGTGGGGGAATTTCGGATCTGGGTTCAGGGAGGAAACCTACTACGAGTTTAACAAGATAGTATATAATTTACTCACGTTTTCTACACTCTCTACACTTCTCTTCTTCCTACTCCTTCGAACCCTTTCCTGCTGCTTCTTTGGTCGGTTCGTCTCCGGATGGCGTGGTGGCGTGATGATGGTAGGTTGTCGGAAATTAGTGGGGAAACAATGGATTTTCAGCTTTGGCGTCTTAGGCTTTTGTTCTCTGCTTTGGCGTTCTGATGATGGCGATCTTAAGCGGGCCCACAGGCCACGGGGTCGTCCTTGGTAATTAGCGGGCGGAATGAAGGACTGCACAAGGCAGCACGGACCCGCGACGACAGCCTGTCGGATGACTCCTTTACGGTTAGCCGTACTGGATAAACCAGTCAGGGCGAAACAGGCACTTGCCGATCCTTTTCTCTTAACGGGTGTTATTCACACAGTGATCGGGGCTTTCCAAGCCGGTTAGACCGTCCAATATTTTCTAACAACTTCAACTTAATAGCGTAACAAGGTGTGTCTTCTTCCACGGTCAAAACCCAAGAGAGCTTCTCGCCCATCGCCAACACATCACCAACCTATCTTTGTTCCACTTTCCATCTTTTCCGCTTCCTTTTCATTTTCCACCTTCTTTTTACCAACTCCGACAACCAAATTCTCCTACATTTTCCTACACCCCACAGCCAAAGAAACTCGCCCAATAGGGTTCTAAAATATCCTGTCTATCACCTATTCTCTGCTTTTCCACTCACTTCTTATCGTTTCATTTATTGGTTTTTCCCCAAACACAGACACTCATTATATTTGCATTTGTAACTTAAACGGTTACACTGAAAGAAGACACGGAATTCGCCTGCAAAATCCGGTGTGGCAACCCTAAGCAGGATTTCAATAATAACTTTCGATACTAATCCAGCGCTTTCGAAGAATGGAAATGTAATAAATCACAAAAATCGATTTCATATTGGCAAAATTTGAAGACAACCTCATGCCTTCTAATCAAACCACTTAATTGTTTAACCCTTACAAGTCTGATCATATTTTTGTTTCGAATATGGACATTTTAAGGTAATTTGATTCTTCATTCTGGTTAGGAATTTTCCTATAAAAAATCTCTATTCTTGTGTGCGGGGTTGGGATTCGAACCCAGGTGAGCTGCGTACATGACATTCAATGTACAAATTTCGCTATGCTTGCTCGAGTCTGATCTTGTTTCGATGCGAGAATTAGGTTGGTATAAACATAGTTGATACCAAATATGCAGTAGTTAGAATTTTGACGTAGGATGGGCGTGCACTCTGCAAATTCTACAAAAATGGTATGTAACGAAAAGTGGTCCAATTTTAAACGCATATAATTCAGCCATCTCACGATAAATTTTCAATTTTTTTGCACAAATCGCCCCGAAATACTTCAAAGAATAGATTCCAATAGATAAACCCAAAGATTTTTGATATCATAGCATTAAAAAAATAAATAATATACAACCTTGTCAAAATATCGCGCATTAACAGACAGAAGATAGCGCTTCCCAAGCCCTGTACGACGAATTGGTGTACCTAGCGCGCAACGCTTCTGTGAATGACGTCATCATCGACTATTTAAAGAACGGACTTGGCCAGACACGCTCAGTTCCCTGTTGAACGGCTGGCGAAGCAGATCGCTGCGCTGTGTTTTTTACAGCCAGTGTAGCTGAGCTAGAAGTCCGTTACACTGGCTGTGGAGGGACGCTACCCTGTGTCGTCCAACAGGCGATTGCTCCAACTGCTTCCTAAATGCCGCTGTAATGTTGCCAGTAAATTTTTGGTTTAACTAGCACATGTATTTGCTGTTTGCGCTTGAAATTAAGTAATGTAGTGGTAGTAATAAGCTTCCCATTTTGGTTTAAACGCAAGGACAGTTTTAAAACAGGATTTGATTAATTAGTTTAGCTCATCTAAGCAATTTTATCAATTCTGTAATTTAAAAGGAATTTTACGGAACTTGGTGAATTTGGCCCCACTTGCAACTGGTATAATCAACCTGCACAAAGTGTTGCATAACGCAGGGCTGTTTTTTTTGGAATAAAATGTGTTATCATTCAGCCCTTCGCTATGCAAAATCACGATATTATGACAGATGGGCTAAGCGCGGCCGTTCCTTTCAATCGGGAAAGGCCGCGTGGAATTTTGGTGAAATGTGCTAATAGGGTCGTGGTGGTACTAGTTGTCTCTTTCGCTCTAGCCATCATCATCAGCGTTGACTCATTTTGCATTGTAATTTTGAGTTCAATGATTGGGGCGAATGTGTTGGTAGGTAGGGGAACTGGCGGTAAAATGAACACGTTAAGCAAACTCATTATTTTCTAACTAATAAGTGAATGAGATATTACAATCACCTTATGTTTCTTGTTAGACATGTTTTGTACATATCTGGTAAAAATACTTCGTCATGAACACATTTTTTTCAAACATGAATCTTGATTTTTAAACATGTCAAAAAATGAGACATGTGTATAGCGAGTGGGTAAAATGAACATGTGGCGGTGGTAAAATGAACAACTTCTGGTGACCTGCAAAATGTTCTGTATGTATGCAATGCGCAGTGTTGGAAAGCATTTTCCGATCAATGCTAATCAGTGATGCAAATTTTCATTTTCAAATGCCAACTTCTAGTTCAATTCAACCCCAACTGTGATTCAAAATCAAAGCCTCCCTTAATCATTCGCTTTCAAGTTGGCAGGATTTTCATGACCAAACCGTCGTCTTCATTTCAAATTGATGCTTTTTAATTCACTAACCAAAGTTGTCATGTGCTCTGTAGATGCCAGTTTAGGTCAAATGTTGGAATGTTATGCGTTTTCAAGCTTACATGAACAGCAAGAAGTATGTTCAGAGTAGTTTCGCTTGAAAAACCTAGTCGATACCCAAGTAGAGTGATATTCACAGGGTCGATGAAATTGAAAATGATTGGAAAATGATTGAGCAGCTCGGCTGTTTGAATGAATGATGCCAACTAAAGACTGCAAATTGAACATAGTAGGGCATGATTAGAGATTTGTCTTTCCTTCAAGATCAAAACTACCTGTTGAAAATTTGCAGCTCTGATGCTAATATCCCAACAAATCATAAGCTTTGCATACACACAGGGCATTTTGCAGGCAAAAAAATTGTCACGGAAGAATTGAATGACGTAATATTAACCATTTTACAATCCTGTGGCATCGAAATACATCTACAAACTTGGGGTTATCCATGTGTGTTTGAACTTTTAGGATCTGTTTGAGAGCAACTAGAAAGCTTGTTCTATACATGAGATGTGATTATATTGTCTAAAATTTGATTTTTCTTCACCGGTCCGGGTGTTTTTCCCACACACTAAGTACTAAGAAAATAAATATTTTACATTAAGTAGTATAGTCCTACGTCTACAGTTCGTGCAACCCCATAGGGCTGCCCCTTGTAGTTTTTGCTATTCTAGTTACCTTATACACAAGATATTGAATTTTTAATTGCATTCTCAAATAAATTTTTGTCGAACAAACATTTGTCAAATTTTAGTTTCTGGTAAAAATCCAGGTTCCCTTCAGAACTCCGGGCCCGGGGGGAAATACCCCGGTCTCCTCCTTCCTTCTCGAGGTCCCGGCCGCCAGTGAATTTATAATTTTTGTACTAATTGCAGGCCTCCTTAAAACCCGGTACCTCTGGCTGCTACCCAGTGTGCCCCCGCGTAAAGACTGCACTGCTACTGGCCATCCCTTATAATTACCTATGTAAACACGAACAAAGAACAACACACTAGAAGCTGATCAACAGCCAGAATTACGCCAGATCACGAGGATAGCCGCTTGCAGCACTCCCTGGTTCGAGCCACGCACCCAACACACAACAAGGTTTGAATATGAAGAAATGCTGCTGAAATCGGTGGTAAAGAGCTCATAATTTACCTCACATTTCGAAGTGATATTTTAATGTGCTTTGATTCATTTCCTTTCAGCTCTGCAATCAAGCAGTAGCCCTATTCCTCCCCGGCCCCCACCCAGTCCGGTTGGGTTCATGATGGAATTAAAATTGATTCCTACTCGGGCCGGACAAGTGAATGGAAAGACCGTGGAGGCATGTGCTCAATTTTCTTTTTTTTGTGTATACCCTTGCCTCTATTGGTTAAGTTAAAGTACCACCTGCGCCGCCACCAGTCAGTTCAGCACACGACGATGACGATCAGTCAATGGACCAGCGCGATTTTTGTGCTGGTCACTGCGTTGCGAGAATATGGTGGTAGGTACACCACCTCGTTTCAATTCAATTCCAACTGATGGTTGAACGAAATAATAGGTGACGCGAGCTTAGGAAAGCCAACATCCATCATCGCTTATTATGTTATGAATTTTGTTGACTGTGTGTTGTATACTTTTCCAGTTTAACTCGGATGAAACTGTGTTACAGGTTAATTCTGCTATTTGGACTCACCAGTACTAACAATAATCGTTGTTTTCCAAATTCTTTTGATCCTTGGATTTTGAATATTTTTCTTTTATTTGTTTGTACAATTCCCTTATTCATCAATAAAAACTATTTTAAAATTACAAATTCACAGCGTAAAATCACTGAAAAAAAACAATTTGTTTGCAAACAATGTGCTTATCACATTGAATCGAGCCCCATAATTGCAGTAAGTTAATCGCACTGCCGATCACCGTCCGTTGTTTGCGGCGAGTAAGTGAAAAGCGATAAGCAAACGATAATTGCTGTTCATAAAAAGCTTCCATTGTTTCCATTGTGTCATCATCGTCATCACCATTCACCTCCTTTTGCCTGTCCCGGGAACGATGAACTGTGTGGCTGCTGGTGGGTAGCATAATCGGGTTGGCGGAATGTCCCTCCCGGAATGACTTGCGACTGAAGAGGTCCTCAGGAGATTCACTTTCTCGCTTTGGTTCCCTTCCGCGCGATCGCTGTTTGCCGTTGCACATGTCGGCGTCGGCGTCGGCGAGGGGTGATGAAGCGAAACGACGATGATGAGGTATGATTGAGGTTGACTTTTTTGTGGCGCGTGAATAATGGCTTGATGATGGCGACAGTAAAGAAAACAGCCACATCCATTATTGAATGTTTTCGTAATGAAATAACATAATTGAAGGTGAATCAAAGTGGATTGCTTTAGACGGCTACCGCAAAGGGAATCCGAGTAGGCGGATCCTTCTCCACTCGAAATAATGATTGATTGGAATATAGTTGAAATCCTAAATTGTTATTTTCTTCTTAGTTAAGTACCTATTCACAAATTTTCACTAAGAGTGCTATCGAAACGATTTGTTTTCTACTCCCTAACACCATTCCAGTCGGAGTATCAAACCGCTGGCCAAACACTCCCCCATTTTGCAGGATAATTATCGCTCATAATTTTAGCAGTTATTTTGTCTCGCTACAATGAATGAAACCTGAATGCGAAACGGCTCTGGCAATTTACTGGTTGCTTTTCGGCTGCCCAGCAATTAGCGTCGAGAAGAGAGTGGCTGTAATTAGATCTCGACTGCAAATTGCGCTTGGACCGTTTTCTCCCCTCCACAGAATCGAACTTCCCATTTGATCTCGAACCGAGTAATTACCCTTTTATTTGGATGTTTTTCGCTCTATTGATTCCAATCAATTATCAACACGGTCATCTCGCACGGTGTAACCGTTTTTCCCAGCCGATAATGATGAATCAATAAAACACATACATACATACATGGGTAACCGATTTGAATGCGGAGTGTGCAACCGAAACAAAACGCATTCGAAGCAAATAATGCGTGTAATCAAATCAATTTTCACATAAACCGTAACGGAGAACCACACCGCTCGGAACACCGGTCTAATTTAGTCTAATGAAACTGTAACAAATAGACGGCAATACACACACACACACGAGCCAGTCTATGAACGGCATTTGGCGCGTTCGTATAATTTCACTGACTGGGCTGACTGGAGGCCGCGCACGCGAAAGACAGTCTGATAACGTTTTCTATCAGTGGTAGACGAAAGCCAATCCAACGCCACGCTGGCTGGTGTTGCCAAGTAAAGCATTCGAACCAAAAAAAAAAGAAACGAAGATACTCGGGCCGCATGACGGCTCGGTTGGTCGTTGATTCGATAACGATTAATCCAATCAACGGAGGAAGCAGGTGTGTTTATGGTGAGTAGCGGGCTGCATTCAGCAATTTACCTGCGCAATGCGAACAGTTTTAGCTTTGCAGCATTGGAGCGAGCCAAAATTTGCAACCAGGCGGCTATTTCAAGCTCAAAAATGCAACAATCAATGCAATTTTTCTGACAAGTGTGATCTAGAAGATAATCTTCAAGAGACGCATAGAACTGAGTTTTACTTGAGATAAAACAAATTTTGTCGTGACTAACGACTTACCTTTCAATATAGGGGCCCCTTTTCGAAATTTCGGAAGAAAAATGATGTAAAGTTTTGAACGCTTATATCATTTGTTGTATTGAATGGATTTAATCAATTGTGGAATTTTGTCGAAAATATTTGTACCAACGTAGTATTAAATTTTGAAATATGTAGGACATTCATAATCAACGGAAAAATAGTGTTTTGAAAAATCTTTCGAAAACGACTCGGAAAAGTGAAAATTTTCAGTCCATCCTGCACAGAGCCGTCAATATGGTGCACCAACCGAACAATAAAATGATGAAAAGTTTTAAATATAGGTCCACTGCATGTTTGTTCCTATGATTATTCATATTGGGTTGCTTGACGAACTACTCTCGTGGGGAAAATCCGGCATATTCGTTTTGGTTAAGCCATTAGAAGCCGGACGGAAAGGAAAGGCTCATGCACGACACGAGATCGAGCGAAAAAGCGATAGTAGTGCATATTAGCGAAAGCGTTACGTACATTTTGAACCTCAATAACTTATAAAATTTATTTAAATGGTTCAAAAACTACTTTAAATGAGAATCAACGTTAATGATAAAACCTATAAATAGGAGTGTCGCCACTTTTCTGCATAACGGACGTGCGTGCTAGGTCGTGAGAAGCTGCATCGGACGACCAATCAAATCGGCTACTACCGGAGAGAAGAAGAAAAACGTTGGTAGATGTGGTGGCGGTGAGAAGGCCAAAAAGCCAAAGGCTGCTGCTAAGAAACGCAGTCACTGAAAAGGCGGTAGCAACTGCCACTAAAAATGCCACCAAAACATCGAAGGCTGCAGCGAACAAGCGGAAGGCTCAAAAGCCAAAGAAGGCCGCCAAATCTGCCAAGAAAGCTGCCCGAAGAAGATAAGTAAACTCACGCGTATCTAATGTTGCCAACAGTCCTTTTCAGGACTAACAAAATAATTGTAAAGAATTAGTGGTGCTTATTTTCCGTAAGTGCTGTTAATTGTGGATGAATTTGTGTCATAGTTATTTGCAAACCGTCCTTAGGATGAATATAGAATGGAAAAATAATTTTATTAGGAAGTTCCTTTTATTAATTTGTATAATTAAAAATAATTATCATATAAGAAAATATTTTTTCAAATTAATCTACAAACCCAAAGGTTTATGAAAATCTTTCCAAGAAAATCAGTGAATGTGGCAACTCTACCACTAAGCGAAAGCTACACCAAAACGAATTATGAAAATATTTTCATTTATCGCACAAAAGGATGGCCTTCCATCTGCACCGAAAAGTTAATAAATAGGATGCAAAGCGTGCTCATTCGGTATTAGCTGCGAAAGGGAAATGTTCGTGTATGTGTGTACGCAGTAGCAACAAATCGTCGGTAAGGTTTGAATCGTTTCAAAAGATTCTCGTCTTGCATCACCATAGTTATCTACAAACCGTCCTTATTAGGACGAATGCAAAATGGAAGAGATGGGTTGGTGTTTATATGACATAACAGGGGTGTCATGACCACATTTCGAAGTTATTTCAAATCTTGCAAAGCATGAATGAAATGACAAATTTTCAGTTTAACGCGGCAATAACTTTGCAATTTACAGAACAATTTTATATTTTTAGTTATCATATAATAACTGTCATCTCTTCCAAACATTTTAACCCTCTGCTGCCAACCCCGTGCTTTTGCGGGGTTAAGGAGAATCAAAAAAAAATTCCAATACACGATTTTATGTTGTTACCTCCACTAAAACCACTTCAAAACACTCCCACGGTCATACAAGTACATTGTCTGCTTGTTGAAATCATATGAAATTATTGACCTGTATTCAATGCGGAGAACTCGGTAATAAAATTGTTTTACTGAATAGATTAACGAACGGGATCCCCAGGAAAATTTCGCTGAGCCCGGTGAATCGAACTTAATGCGTAAAATTTAGCCATTTGAAAGGGATGCAAGCAGAATTTTAAGAATATGATCATCGCGGTTATGTCCCGGACATTACCCGCCCCTAGTTTTTCGCTAAGCGTGATTCATTTCTGTACGCTAGGAAAAAGATTCCAAAGGTTGTTTCGAGAGATTTTACCATTGATATTTCAAAGCAAGAAAGTATGAAATTCGTTCATTTCATGAATGAATGTCTCAACAAGCTTAGAATCCAGCGCATCCCCTATCAACGCAGACGCCAACAACAAAGGTTCTTTTCAGAACCACCATAATTATTATAAAGAATAACTTGAAACATTCCCACATATTTCATTGAGTATCATTCGATTTGAATTACGAGTCAAACGAGTAGTCACAACACTCCGGTTATGTCCTAGACATTACCCACCCATCTTTTTTATTATTAAGTGTGACTCAGCAGTCTGTAGAAATCCAATTCGCCATGGTTTAGGTACTACAACAAGGCCGCCAAGGGCGCTAACCTTAGAGGCCACTGAAATCGTGATCAATTTTAGAAATTAAGTGTGGGATACATCATAAAACAATTCATGATAGGAGTGCCATTTCCAAGCACACACTCAAGGTGTTACATATGTTGAGGTCCGCTAAAAAATTATAGAGATCGGAGCAGTAGGCGCAAAGTTATAGCGTTTTTCATCTTGCTCCCTTTTGGTGGTGTGGGTTATGCTTGAAACTTTAAACGCGATCATCTCTAAATCATGTTGCCCAAAAACGGCTTAGCGGTAATTACGATTGCCGAAAAAGTTTTCAACCGATCTCAAAAAATTTTTTTTGGCTTATTCGTAATGTAACTGCCGTGTCCTTGAACGATTCTATTTTTTCGTCAAATTTTTTATATTAAAGTCAGGAATTTTTCAATAATTTTTTTAAGGTGAAAATAGTAGTTTTTTTAAGAAAAATCATTCCCCTTTTCAAAAAGAAGAGAAACAATTTAATCAATCGTTCAAGGGCACCACAGTTACATATACTACTGATTTTTTTTTATTTTATGCTTTCAGTTTAGCTGTTTGACTGGAATCGTAGTCACGGCAAACCTCTTTGAAAAAGACGCGTTTTGCGGAAATTTATGTATTTATTAGAGCTCCATTTCCCGACGTTTTCCAGCTTCCCGGGATTCGGGAAATATTGAAAAGTTTTCATACCCGTTTGATTGCATGTATATCTGTCCTAAAGCAGTTGTCAGAAGATGGTGATTTGGTGGCCTACACATCATTCAATCATTTGATAAGGGGCCGTACACAAATGACGTAGCTTTTTTTCAGCGATTTTGACCCCTCCCTCCCCCCTCGTAGCATTTGGTCACAAAATTCTAACCTTCCCCTCGTAAAAAACGTAGCATTTACCTACCCCCTCCCCCTCGTCCCATGCACAGCGCCCGGGTGATGAAAAAAAATTACATGCTTTCGAAATGTTTGACGACTTTATCAACATTTTCATCATAACAGCAAATTACGTGCAAAATAAGCGCATTTCATCACAAATATAGTGTTGATAGTTTTGTTTTGAATTTTATATGTCAAGGGGAGCATGAAGAGAAGTTCTCACAATCATGTAGCTGCCAATGATTCTAAGAAGCATACGTTCATCTAAATTACTAAATTAATTTGGTTGATTCCGAAGTGAAAATTTAATTCAGCTTCCAAACTAAGTCTACTAGTTAACAACATTAGCTAACTAATGTAGCAAGTAAAATCCGCATACAAAATCTTTTCGTATTTTTGCGAACTTGAAATTGAAATTCTGCGAATCGTGAAATTTACCTCATGAAAAACCGCATCAAAAGTAACTTGTTTGAATTTAAATTCATTTCTCTTGGGAATGGAGGATCATTAAATTGTTTTCTCTAAACAATGGGTTTTAAACATAATGCTACGTCGCACAACTTCTGACCCTACCCTCCCCCTCGTCACACTTCGTCACAAAGTTGGTATACCCTCCCTACCCCCCAAAATGCTACGTCATTTATGCATGGCCCCTAACTCGTCAATAAGTTTACGCAATATCAACTTTTTCTTGGCTATATGTATAACCTAAATTTTGGTAATTACAATTACGATTGGGACGATGTACTAAACGCAGCTGCTGGAGTTACTGTCCAAAATTGAAATTGGTTGTCCTGATCTGATTTTGTGTTTTTTCATGCACCCAAAAATTTACAGATAATACAGTTACGGTATAACAAATAAGACGAAATATGCATTCGATGAACCGACCAAATATTTCTGAGCTTGAGCTTGTGCGACCACCCCTGGCTGCAACTCCGTTATCGATCTGGACTAGCTGAAGTTGCACAGAGAATAAGTAAATAATTATGCTTGGGAATAGCGAAACATCTTTCAATGTGCAACTCCTGGTAATCCTAAAGTGTTTATTGATCAATACCGGCGCCGGCCAGGCCCGAACGTAGCTCGCGGAAGGAAAGGGAAGGAATGGTTAGCCCGATACTTGCTTTTGCTAGAGGCCGTACTATATACTACTGCGCACAAGTATCACAGGAGGAGGATATTTTTGTTAGAGTATAGAAGTTGGATCACTTCTTCTTTACCGACGCCAGAGAGGTGACTTCACTATCTGGACTAGATATCGATCCACCAAACTCATAGACCGGGGACCAACGGCTTTACTTCCCTTCCGAAGGAAGACGTGACCACAGAGATCACGCTTACCACTCATCTACCGGCGCCGTCGCAACCAAATATTTCTGCAGACAAAATGCAAATATTTTCTGCTTTTAAATAGCGTTTGCGTTAAGCATGATATCACTACAAACCATCCCAAGTTTTGAAACAAACACTCATCGATTATTTAAGAAAGTAACGCAATTTCCATTACTAATTTGATTGCAAGCCCTTTCATTCAAGATTTAACTATTAAAATAAACTATAAAAAGAACTGTTAAAAAATCTGATCAGTCGGCTCATCGGTTGCAGAGATATCGTGCGCATCACTAACGCTACTGTAAGGCAATGGTTCAGTACAACGGCCGGCAAAGTAGTCAATTTTTGAATGAAAAAATCAACATTCTTTAGCAGTGTTTTGAGCATGGCTTGGACTATATACCTAAAACAATCACGAAAACATATCAGTGAACCTAAAAATATATAGTCCATTGATCTGCAAATCAGTTGGAAAAGCACAATCTGCATTCACTACTCACTCCAAATTTTTGCCGGTTAAGATATTTCCTACAAAATTTCATTCGCAGAACCTAAGTCTTTTGGAATAAATTAAAAATTACAATTTCCCGGGAAACGGGAATCCCAGGAAATCCAAAAATCTCAGGATTCCCGGGAAATAAATTCCCGGGATGTAAGCTCTAGTATTTGGTGATATCAAACGAATTCGAAACTTTGCAGAACTAATGATGAAGTCGAAGATGTCGGAAAAATCGTTGAAGCGACGGACCATTGCTAGTATCGGGCTGTTGGCAGCGTAGTTAGTGTTGCGCATTTCAGTCTGCAGCAGTGTTCGAGAACGAAGGACACGGGTTGGTGCGTAGAGGTTAATTTGTGATAGGAGATCGGGAACATCCTATTCGGCGAGCAGCAGCTTAGATACGAAGGTAGCTTGTCTACGATCTTCTAAAGTATGCAGTCCTAGTAATCGACAACGGTCTTCGTATGGTGGCAAGCTCAACCGATCATTCCAAGGCAATTGACGTAACGCATATCTTATGATCCTGCGCTGGACGGCTTCAATTCTTTGGCTCCAAGTTGCATGGTTGGGGCACCAGACGACGTTTGCGAATTCTAACTGTGAGCGCACCAGTGAACAATATAACGCTTTGAAGCACATAGGATCCCGGAATACGTTGAATATTTTGAATATAAACCTAGTAGATGATTAACTTTGCCAATTATCGCTGTGAAGTGATGGGTGTGCTTTAGCCTTTCATCTAGGACGACGCCCAAATCATTTACATGGTCAACGCGTTGTAGCGTTGTAGAGTTCCAGCAATGTTGTAGTTGAAAGTAAACATGTTTCTTGTTCGATGAAAGCTGATAACAAAGCATTTAGCAACACTAAGAACCATCATATTTCTTTTACACCAGCTGTAAAAGGTATCAACGAGATACTGTAGCTCACGGTAATCGGTTTCTTTTCTTATAACTAGAAATATGTTCAAGTCGTCTGCGAAGAATAGTTTCCCTCCACGCATTAAGACGAAAACCACATCATTCATGAACAGTGAAAACAGTAACGGACCAAGCATACTACCTTGAGGAACTCCAGAATGGTTAGAAAAGGACTCAGATTCCTTTTCACCAATTTGAACAACGACTTCACGGTGAACAAAGTATGATCGAAGCCAACGACAGTACAGCCAACTTTATCAATCTTCGTTAGCAGTATCTCATGGTTAACAGTGTCGAAAGCAGCCTTAAGATCTTTGTATATCGTGTCCACCTGCAGTTGTTTGGATATTTGTTCTGTACAGAAGGATGTGAAGGAGGCCAGGTTCGTCTCAATCGATCGACCGGGAAAAATCCTTACTGACAAGTGCTTATGTAATGTTTACTAGCAGAAAACCTCATTGATAAGCGATTCGAACATTTTTGACTCAAATCTCAGCGAAGTGATTCTCCGGTAGTTCTAGATGTTGCTTTTGTCACCTTTCTTGTGTACCGGAAACATGACTGAACAATTCCGATCATCGGGAAATTTTTCCTGCTGAAGTGACACATTGAAAAGGTGCGTCAGTGGAATCGCTAAAATATCGGAACATTTTTTCAGAACAGCTGAAGGCACTTAGTCCTGGAGCATAAGACGATTTCGTTTTTTGTATTGCAGAGAGAACCGATTGTTCTGAAATGATTAATACATCCATATTCACCGCACCAACGGGAACATCACGGGACGCGTTGTTTAGCTCGATGGCAGTTGGCGCAACAGTCTTGAAGACACTCGAAAAGTAGCTGGCAAATAGGGAGCACTTTGTCACCGTCGTAGTCGTTACTTCGCCATTGTAGACCATCCTAGACGGAAGACCCGTTTTCTTACTCTTCGTATTAACAAAAGTCCAGAAGCCCTTAGAGTTTGGTCGTAAGTTTTGTTGGATGCGGTTCACATATCCTTTGTACAGCAATTTATTGTAACAGCGGTACTCATTACTGGCTATTGCGAAAAAGCGCTTGAGAATAGGGCATCGTCGATTTGTGTACGCACGTAGAGCTTTGGCACGGATGCGTTTCAGATTCCGAAGCACTGCTTTCGACCAGGGAGGCTTCCTGGGAGGTTGATAAATTGGAACAGATTTTTCAGCACAGTCAAGGAGTAATCGATTATAGAGATTAACCGCACATCCACTTGATCAAGTAGTACACTCCAGTCAATCAGCAATAGTGAGCGGCGTAGAGCTACTAGATCAGTTTTGCGAAAATTACGACGATTCACAGCTAAAGCTTCTTCATATAGTGGTGAACTAATGGTGGAAATGGATATTTCTAAAGCGGGATGATAGTTATCCAAAGGAACGATCACACTGGAAGATTCATTCACAGAACACTCAGGCAAAGCATTCTCATTGGCGAAGACAAGGTCAAGAAAACAAGAGTGATGGTTGGAAATTGTGCTTACTTGACTTAGTCCGTGAAAAGCCATCCCGTCCAGAAGTAAGCGGCTGGCAGGATTGTTGTCGAGGATAGCGGGTTAGGGTAAGCGTATCCACGTCCAGGAGAATCCCACAAGAGTCTTGGTTGGTTGAAATCACTAAGGACTATTATCACTTCGTTTGCACCTGCCTGCGAAGAAGCACGCCCTATGGAGTCTAGATGGAACTGCGTAATAGAGCAATCAAGTCGTTTTTCTAGAGGAATGTAAACAGCTCCAATAAAGTAGTTCTTCGTCTGCGTAGTAATCTTCGTCCAAACTGATTCAATGCTTGATGAACTATCCACACCAAATTCACAGGAGGCTAGTGCGGAAGAAACAGCAATCAAAACTCCCCCGCCGCGACCATGGATACTATTACGAGCACCTCGATCTGCACGATGAACCGCGTAAGAATCCCCGAAGAGCTGCACCGATGAAATACGATCATCAAGCCAAGTTTCCGTCAGAACGTAAATATCGTAGTTGCCGTCAAGAGCAGGCAAGTACAAGTCCTCGATTTTCGTCCTTAGCCCTCTGATGTTTTGGCAGTAAAAATTGCTATAACCTTGTCAATTATTAATATTTTTTATGTTCTCAAGTGGATTTTGCAAATTGGACATTGTACTACGCTAGACGTATAGCAAGTTTTTCATAAAAATATGGCTACATACCTTTACAAAAATTCAAACCTTTGCCATTTTTCCCGCATTTCAACATATATAACCCCTTAATTATTAATCGAAAGTCGAACTGAAAAAGAAAGCCAATATAAACACTATAGTAGCGCACAACTATGATCCCACCAAAGGCACTAAAAATTACGTTACTCTCGATGCCTGGAAGAGTTTCGCAATATCACAAAGTAACTAGTGATCAACGAGTCTTGCGTTAAGTTGAATCTCTGGTTGAAATAACACATGAGACTTTTGAATTTCCTAGAATCGTTGTTCCTCTTCCTTAGAGCTGGTATATTTGACGGCCTCTCAAGAGAAAAAATTGAACCTTTACAAGTAACCTTATCTGCCTATAGTTTTGGGAGCAGTAAAAATGTCCCCACATGGAGATAATCAGGATCGCACTCCTGAGTCAAGAGAACATAATGATTTGTGGTCGTGAGTTGCGTAGCTCTTTTTAGTATTTCTGTAAAACAATATTAAGAGTGTTTTTTTAAGTAAATGCTTCACATTCCTCGGACGCTTTCTGTACTTGAAGCATGGTTTTGTGGGCTCTCCTGCCAAAGGTTACCTGACACGAATTTTGAGTGGACACACCACTTTTTCCCGTTCAGTACAATTGCTATTCAAAATCTTTGCTCATGGGAGTAAGGAGTTCTTGAAACAACCACTGCTGTGTAGATCCACGCATGCCAAACTCGAATCTGTGACTACCCCGTCGATCTCAACTTTGTGAGCAGGCGTATAGAAGTGGTAGTCCGTCATAAAGGACAAAACATCACAATTCTGAGCTTTGCAAGGCAAAATATCTGCCCTCGCTGAATATTTCCGCGTCAGTTCTTTCAAAAGCTTTAGGATACTTAGCGGATTATATTTGATCCGAAGAAAATCAGATATGATTCGACCGAGTACAATGTGTATGATTTTGAACTGAAATTTGGGTTTTTGATGACGAATCTTGTTCAACGTCCATTTTATCAAACTTTTATCAGCAATAGATCATAAAAATAGCTTTGTTTTACTAGCATGTGTAAAAAGAAGGGTGGATAATGTCTGGGACATAACCGGAATCACAGCTCCTAAAAGTAATCTCCTCAATATATTTGATATATACGGAACATTCCGCGCGAAGTGATCAAAAAAGATGGAATCTTGAAATCGACCTTCTCAGATTTGGACCCATTTTGTAGCAATTATTCATCTAGGATCAATATATAGAAATCTAAATGTCAATTGAATCACCCCTCGGTCCATGGGAGAACCCCCGTTTTGACAAATTGGTAAAACCCTTGATTTTCTTTAGATTATATCTCCGGTTCCATTCATTCCAAAATCAAACCGCAGGATGTTTTCAGAAGGAAATTGTTCATGGAGTCTACAAAAATATTAGTTTTTAGCGGAAGTGCTGCCAACTATGCTATTTTTCCCAGTAAAAAATCAAAAGTTCATTTATCTCACAATAGGGGAACCCGGGGCTATTAAGACAGTGGGGGTAATTCGGACCCCCTCGATTTCTCAGAAAATAGCAAGACTTTCTAACTATCGTACATATTTGTGGAACCGCTATTCTGAAACATTAATTTTGAGAGCTGAAGTTGATTCTTTGTTCTTTGTAGAAAAAAGATACAACGAGTTTCGTTGTTTTGCCATTCTCAAAACAAAAATCATTTTAATGGAAAAACCGTGATTAAAGCAACAAATAAAAGTGAAAAAATAAAGGGTTAGTGTTTTGGAAAGCTTGAGGCTCCTATTTTATGGAATGATTTTTGCTTGGGTGAAAACAGAGATACTTTCGAGACGCTCACCACTTTTGTGCGATATGAGCGTACGGGGCTATTCGGTCCCCCTATTCTGTCAACCACCGTTCAGCGGCTTGCGGCTGCGCACACCATTGCACACGCCACAGCAAAGAAAAAAATGGGCCGCCAATCGGCAGCTGTGACATACCAGATTAAGTTTTTGTAAAGCAATTTATTTTTTTGCTTCTTAAGCAATGTTTCTTGTAACTACTTCATAAGTAAACATAACTTCATCGTAAAAAAATTAATGAAATATGACTCTGAATTAGGGAGGTAAGGAGGTCCGAATTACCCCTACATTGTAAAAGGCTGAAAAAACGTAGAGGTTTGCAAATCGTCGTCTAGCGCTGCCATTGAGTGGTGCAAATGAACTTTTTAAGGCACCAAAATGTAGTTGAGGTTTCAAACTAACAATTAGGACTTTTGGCCGGTAATTTTTTTTCGCATCTATCCACCTAAAGGGGCGATTTGCTTAAGTAGGTCCGAATAGCCCGGGGTTCCCCTACATATATTTGCATTTTAAAAATCCTAATTTCTCTTTGTTTCTCAGACCTTTTTACATAAAAACACTTCTAATCTCAACACAATGTGAGCTAATCCCGGGATACACCGATTTGAAAAAAAAACCATTATATTTTACCATATAAAATTCCATTTTTATCGACAAATTTTGATAAAATTTTCAAATAGTCATAAAAGACGACCCTGATCTGCTAGATGCAAAACAAACACGTAGTTTTTCGTCATTTCTCGTGTGCTTCACGACAAATTATGTGTAAACTCAGTTTACTAAGGCTGGATTTTTGTCGTTGTGCGCTTGCGATTTTATATGAGCAATTGGGGTTTCATCGCTTCAAAACGGTACATCTCAGGATTGGCTCAAATTATATTGAGATTAAAAGCATTTTTTATGTAAAAGTATGTGGGGAATACGATAGAATAAAATTTCTCAAGATTAAACTATATGTATTGTAATAAAAATCAACTTTAATCTTTCAACTAGATAAATCGCATAGTTGGCAGCACTGTCGCTAAAAGCTAATATTTTTTCTAGATTACTTGGGGATTTTTTTTCAAAAAGCAACTTGTAGCTTGATTTTAGAGTAAATAGAACTAAAATATAATCAAAAGAAAATCAAAGGTTCTACGAATTTGTGGGTATTCCCATGGCCCGAGGAATGGTTCAATTGGATCAAAAACATGGATTTTGATATATTGGCCCTAGATGAACAATTCCTTCAACATTGGTTCAAATCCGTTAAGGGCGATTAAACGTGCCTTGATCACTTCGCGCGGAATGACTTATGCAGCACATCGAAAAAAGTCCCTACCAATCGGAAAAAATTTCTTCTTATGAAATATCGAGATCTGGAGTAATCTTGAAAAAATGCCTTTCTGAGACATGGATTTTTTTTAATTGAGGTACGACCTGAGTTTGGAAATGCAGTTTTTAATTTTTTGTATGTCATAGATAAGCACAAGCACGATGACAATTCAAAGAAAAACAATATTTTGCTCTTTTTTTTTGAAAATCCAAAAGTGCTAAAAGAGAAAACCTTTACAAAAACCACTAGATGATACAAGATCCGACGTTTTATACATTCCTAAGGCTTTTTTTACACCAAAATGAAATTAAAAGCTGCCTTTCCAAATTCCAATATTTTCGAACTTCCATAAAGGATATCGAAAAAAATTGAGATGACGGCTTATAAAATATGTCAACTTATGGATTTTTTTTATCTCTCCAAGCTTCAGGGAAACTCTGAAGTTTGGATAAAAATCTGTAAATATTTTATACTAGCTGTAACCCGGTGCGCTTTGCTACACCCATCAGGACTAAACGAAATATTTTAAAAATACTAAAAATAACAAATATTTTTGCTCGCGGATAGACAATGTTCTTAGTTTGACCACCTGGAGCACCATTAAATTAATTGCTCTGTTTTTCTACGCACAAATCCCTTGATATCATTCGAATTCGAGGTAGCAGTACATCTGCTCCTTTATATTTTCTAGTTACAATGGTCGCTTAAATGAAATTTTTCAACCAAAGCACAGTTGTGGTGGGTCGATGTTGCGCAGTAACTAATATAATAGGCACACAAAGTTTCAATTGCAACACATGCGGTGCACAGTGTTGCAAAAAGACGTTTTCATGATCAAAATTCAATAACTTCTGAACCATTGATTTTGGAGAATGGGTTTTTTCGAAGAAGTTTCTGGATATAGCTGCATCTTTTGATATAATGAATTGAGTGATTAATCCCCTAAAAGTGACATAGAAAATTTATTTCCCCACTCAATTTAGCTAGAAGCTCACTGTCTTCAGTAAAGTTCTAGAAAATATTATCGTGAAAATCTTTACTGAAGATACTTAAGTTTTATATAGTAACAGTAGCGAGATATGTAGGTTTGCTTGGGATAGACCCCTTCAAAACAGTTTTTCCAATATAATTTTTTACGATTACTTTTTATTATTAAAAGTGTCTTCTACAAAGTTGTTAAAAGCGATAAAATACACATTTTTTTTTTATAACAACGATGAATCCGTAGCTCTCGAAACAACAAAGTTATTGTCAATTTTCGAATATTTTTTTATCAATTTACACCTTAACCAACTTCCTTAATCGCAAAAATTCGTAGAAAGAACTTTATTCTTTCGATTAAATATAAAAACCTTCATCTGACGGAGACTGCTGGGGAGGTTACGTATAAAACCAATACTCCTGAAAGCATGGTGGATCGACTGAATTAAATAATTCAACACGATAATCCATAGATTTATATGTGTAACAGAATTACCATCGATTTTATTTTGGATGGAGTAGTGCTTGAAATTGAAGTCAATATACGCAATCGATTAATTCTTCAACAGATTGTATTATTTTACAAAATCATGTGTAAATGTGGTGCAAGTTATTGTTGCATCGAATAACATTTTCCCAACCCATATATCTAACTTTTTTTTGGCGAATTACCCTGCGAAGATGACTATAAGAATCATTCAATAAAAGTATGCACATATAGTGAAAAGTTCTGTTTTCGAAACATATTTCCTGTGATACGAAGACATAACGGAGTGTTGGTGGACGTCGGTAAAGTTAATTCATAAAAATGGCACATTTACAAAAATATTTTGGCGATACAGAGAGTGTTAGTATATTCATTCACTTTCCATATAATCACTGTACAATTGAACAATATTTCTTCAAATATCATAGCAGAATACTGAAAATTGAGCCAGTGACAGAGAAACTCTTGAGGTATCTCGTTGAAAACTTGCTTTGTGGTGTACATTATAAAACAAAATATATTGGACCAATCGTTTTCAAGGTTTGCACAGTTCTTCTACATATCCCCAGGTATTGATCGAAGCTTTTATTTCTTTCTTGATATTTGAATTTTTCATAGCATTCTGCAGCTAAAAATGCAATTTTCGCTAAAAAAATCATGATACTTATTTTTGTGAACATAGTTATGATGACAATTTGGTTCAGTAGATTTAGAGTTATGCTGTACATCGTATTTATTCGAAGTGTCTCCTGAAGATTTTCAATATTTTGCGGTGAACATTAAGGAAAATATTGCTTAAATGTTGCATTATTGTCTGAATATACTAACACTCTCGGTATCGCCAATTTTTTTAAAGCGCGATATTTTTTTCAACAATAATCGTACCCCCTTAAGCAAGAACTGATTTCATCAGTAGGTGTCGACTAACGGATAAAATTTGACGAAGATCGTGGACCACGCCACCAAATATTCGATTAGTTCCTTTTATGAATCATCGTGAATTCGTCCGATATAACAGTGTTGCCTTCTTTCAGCATTTTGCTTACATCCGAATTTTGATTGATATTGTAAGTAACGTTTTCCGCAAGCGCAAGATTTAGTGGCTATTTTAGGGCAGAGCTGTTCGTCCATAATCCAGCAATGTTGATTTAACTTCAAATGAAGCGATCGAAAGTGCAATTTTCAATTTAATTTTCAATTTATTTTTCGACAAATTCATGCAATTCATCAGTATTATATTGTCATTCGCGTAATAGATCTCTATCAAATAAATTCTTGCCATTTCATGTATGTGCTGGTAAACATTAGAGTGGGACATGGTTATATGAAAAAAATAAAATTTAGCTCCGAGTAACTTTTTGGGTTCCATTTAGCTCCCAGAACTACTCTGCAAATTTTTAGCTCGGATCGGTGAAACTATATTTTTGCGCCCACTGTTTAAAAGTTTACATGGGATTTCGTATGGGGAAATTGTCTTTGCAAATTAATTCTTCCAAGAGTCGCCCGTTATCTCCTAAAAATAAGTAGATGTCTGATTTTTTATAGGAAATTTGTCAAGGAAACAAAGTCTAGAAGACTGCAAAACGATCTGATACTTGTGGAAAAAGTTATTAAGCAAAAACCGATTGATGCCCTGAAGATTGATGAAAATTTCACTTTTCATAGCATCACTGCTTTTGACGATCTAATTATATACAAAAATTTTAACTTTCTCTTATTATGTACAAAAGAAGCCTCAATTTATCCCTCAAAACCTTTCGAAGTGGCCAAAATACTATAGATAAACGATTTAGACACATTAAGAGAGGATTAAAAACAAAATTGCGTATAATTGGGCAACCAACAGCAGTGGTGCTAGAAAAAATGAATATTTTATCAATCGTCAGAGCATCAATCGGTTTCTGCTTAATAAATTTTTTCTCAAGCGTCAGATCGTTTCGTGGTTTTTGAGACTTTGTTTCTTTGTTAAATTTCCTATAAAAGCCACGTAACGATTTATTTTTAAGAAGTAATGGGCGACTCCTGGAGAAATTATTTTGTTAAAGTTCATTTTCCCATACAAAATCCCATGTAAACTTTAAACAGTGTGCGCAAAAATATAGTTTCACCGATCGAGCTAAGAATTTCCACAGTTGTTCTAGGACCCAAACGGTAACTAAAAAGTTGCTCGGAGCTGGAATCTAATATTTGTCCCACCCTAGTAAACATACATGAAACAAAATTTTAGATTTTTGAAGTAATTGATAGATTATAAACCCTCCCCCTTCTCCAGATTCCGAAACCAACAATCATGTCCACCGTCTTGGTGGAAGAAATACTTATGCTAAATCATATATAATATATATATATATATATATATATATATATATATATATATATATATATATATATATATATATATATATATATATATATATATATATATATATTATATATATATATATATATATATATATATATATATATATATATATATATATATATATATATATATATATATATATATAATATATATATATATATTATATATATATATATATATATATATATTATATATATATATATATATATATATATATATATGTATATATATATATATATATATATATATATATATATATATATATATAATATATATATATATATATATATATATATATATATATATAGCTAAAAAAAGTTCTTCAGTACACCCCCCCCCCCTCTCTCCCTTTCCTCAGCTTAGGTAACTTCTCCCCATCGTGCACAAAAACCACCCCATGACCATCTCCTTAGTGGAAGGATGTCAAAATTGAACTCATCGGTAATAATCACATTGAATGAATAGATAAGGATTACTTCAGAACCCACTTCCCCCTCCTCCCCCTCTCTTGGTCCAATCCCATCATCCATTGGCTCAGTAGGAGAAATACATATGTCAAATACTAATAAATATGGAGATATAAATAATTCTTTGCCTAAAAAACAATCCCCCCCCCCCCTTAAGCTCTGTCCCCCCCCACCAAAAAAAAAACCATGCCATGAACATCTTCTTGGGGAAAAGAATACGTATGCCAAATTTCATCAAGATCGCACTTATAGTCCAGAAGTAGTTAGCGGACATACATACAAACATACATTGATTTTTATATATTTTATACTATGTTCATATTCGGCAAATTTCGCTATCTACTGTTCAACCGTTGCAAAAAAAATAGTCGGAAGAACATTAACGACTTAAACGAATTTGGCGTACGTGCCAAGAAATTCTGTTTTTCTCGTACCGTTCCATTAGCTGAGATTGTCCAATATATGGTAAATCGTGGTTTGAATAAAACGAACGTTTGACCGTCAGTAGTAAGCAAAATCGAAGCCAAAATATATCTCCGTATAGTGTGACTGACAAATATGGCTTTTTTTCATATGGTTTTTTCTCAAAACGGAAACGGAAAAGATTTATTCTTAAAATGACAGCCTAATTAATTTTTTAGTGCCGAAAATCCCAAAAAATTTTTTTGCCGCGAATCAAGGTTTTGAGAGTATATTAAATTGATGAAACATGGTTTTGTGTTGTATTTGACAAGACCTACAACCTTTACTAGACCGCTTGAAAAGTACATTTAAAAGTTTTTATTTTGTTGAACCGTGTTGTCTATTAAATAAGAAGCTTTTGATTCTTTTTGAAAAATAGAAAGACTTCCAGTGAATTATGTTAACATTTCCAGAATATTGGGAAAACTGGAAGTTACGTAATAAAAAGCCACAATTGATTTCTAAATATTGCATTTGTTTGAGGCGAATTTGCTGCATATAATTCGTGGATTATGGTAGAGCTGAATTCGAAAGATTCAAAAGCAAAAACTAAAAAGAACGGAGAAAACCTCAAATATCCGTTAGTTCGGCTTTGGAACGTGCTCTCCGCATGACGTTCGCTCCTGATTCCATTTGTGGATATAAATAGTTACTCGTTCATGGCAATCAGTGGTACAAACTCCGCGGTCATTCTCAACTCCTTAGCGGTACAGCTTCCAGCAACAAGAGAGAGAACATAGCTTCTGCAAAAAGAAACAAAAAATAAGAAAAAGATCAGATAATTACCATGGAGCAAAAGGAAACGAACGAGATAGAGCAAACGGCAGTGCAGGAAAAAGCTTTATAATTGCACAAATCTAATTTAAATTAATGCATTAATGTGCACAATAACATCAGAAGGGCACCAGGCACCGACAGACAGATAGACGAGGTTCGAACAATCCAAGCAGCCAACCGAGAAGCTGAGGAAATAGGCTACTGCTCTGATCTGCTGGTGCTGGAGTGGGGGGGGGGGGGGGGAGAAGGAGGATAAATAATTCCTAGTTGGAGCACACGCACCATAAAAGTTGGCAGGGGTTTTATGGAGGGGCTCAATGTTCGACCGAAAGCCCGACTCGAGGCTTCGACTCATCGATCTACCGAAGCTAGATAGATGCCTGCATGCCGTTGGCCACAAAGCACTGTGATTGTCCATCCTCTCCATCCCGAATGGGGGGTTTTACACAGAGCAAATGGGATTGGGATCGAGCTAGAAACGACCGAAAAGTGCAATTAAAATAAATCATCGACATCCTTCATTTTATTGATCAAATTGCTCAACATAATTGCCTGCAATAATATTTCAATTACTCAATTTTCAGAAGAAGTGAAAAGAAACGAAAGAGGAAAAGCCGCACATTTGGGCAGAGAAGTTGGACTAATGGATCGAAAGGGGTAATGGTAGGGGATCGGATACGGTGTTCGGTGGGGTTGGTTAGGAGACGAGAAATGAGACGAGACTAAGAAACACTAGCGAAAAGGCGAACAGCACACGCACCACCGCTTATTGACCGGCAAGCGAATGAATGATTTGCGAGAGATAGGAGATGTGTTTTTAGGGAGGGGTTCGTGAGCGTGGATGTAGGGAACGTATGAATGAAAACAAAGTAGGTGCTGAAGTGACTGGACTACTGAATGCTTCGACACATGAAACGATGTAATTATTGTAGAACATCGAGTAATTGATGTTATAATAACCCACGCTAACAGAATGTTATGCAATTTTTAATGCAAAGCTTTTTGTAAAGACGGTACATATTGCCTATTACTCATTTTCGTAACCTTACAAATTACCTAGTGTTCTAACCGAATTGTCGTTTAGCTGGTTAGGGACCATTCATAAATTACGTTACGCAAAAATTGTCCAAAATGGACTCCCCCCATGTAACAATTTTGTCACAAATTTCTCCATCCCCCCTCCCCTATTATGTAACAAATTCTTAGAATTTTTTTTTTCTTCGGTGAAAACATGTAACGTAGCGATTAAGCTAACTTCCTCTCCACCCTATGTCACAACATGTCACAACTTGTCGTACCCCCCCCCCCCCCCCCCCTAAAAGCGTTACATAATTTATGAATGTTCCCTTACTCTATTTTGAACATCTAGTGCCTAGTGAAAATGTTCAAAACCTCGATGTGCTAATAGTCTCATAATTAATCACGAAAAAAAATTGAAGGTTGTGTGTAAAGTCAGAGACACAACCTGTGTGAAGTAGAATACACTTTAGGTTTTAAATTCGAATGCAGTAATTTTCTCAATCTTCTAAAAGATTTTATTAAAATTAGCTATTTCGACATTTATGCATGTCTACAAACATTGGATTTTAATACAGTGTTCAACAATAAAAATCATCAATAGCTGTTAGATTATGAGAAATCCGTTTCTACATGCTATATTACTCTCTAAGGAGAAAATTGGTTCAAAACCGTCTTTGTGCATGAAGGGCACAAAACCTAACTATAATTAGTCCAGGTATTTGCGTTTTGACTTCGTCTCTTCAGAACCACGTCACTGGACCAATGCAATGTGGATTTTACAGCAAATCAAAGCGAGAATGATTAGTCAAGATTGAAATGTATGAAATACAATTCAATGAATTTTATAGCTCTTCTCGTCAGAAGATGCATACTAGTTGGTACGGTGGTTTCACGCACATATCTCTAAAGCATCAAAAAATGTCAGTTTCTGAACGGACAACTCGCTATGCCCTCTGTTATAGTGTAAACAATTTCCCACAAATTATCTCCTACCGCGCACACTGACAGACCACTTCGAATGGCAAACTAATTAATCAAATTAATTAAACTTATTAAATTAAAATAATTCATAGTCGGGTCAGAATTCAATGGAATATCCGTCGTTATTTGAGCACGCACAACAGCACAAAAAACGAGATCTACCGAACGTAATTTCAATGAACCTTTATCATCACAAAATTAAACTTTTAACCACATCCCCACACAACATCATCAGCCCAGGACAACCAACCGCCATCAGTTTGGCTTCATCATCATCATCATCATCGTCATCAGCATCCCCATGTCTTCTCATCCCACTGACACAACCCGGTGGAATAGATCCCCTCGTCTATTCCAAAACACACTGCCGATGTTCACTCCATCCCCCTCTCGCTCACTCCCGAACATCCAGTAAGCAGTTTCCATTCCCTGCCATCGCAAACCGGTCGACTCTCGGCTTCAATATTAATAAACTTCAAATAATTACATTACCCACAAAATACCCTCCCCAGCGAGGGGTTGGCAGTATCTCGCTACTCTTTGTCTAGCTCCTAAGGGCGGCAGTGCCATCAACGGTCTGACGGCGTCGACGACAACGATGGTGATAGGCTGCGCCCTCGGCAAAATTAGTCGTCCATTTGGGTGTATTGGTGCAAGGATGCTGATTCGAGAATGCTGGTTGGTACTCAGTCTGCCGTGCTCCCTATTACAAGCTAAGTAATCATTTGCACTCGGGAATGGAATTGAAATAACATGGGACATGTTGGTAATGCGAGAACCAGCAACGGCTACTTGAATGTGGCAATAATTTATCAGTTGGTTTCAATTTAATGTTCGTATTTTCACTGTAACCTACCTACTGAATTATTTTGAACGAGAACTAGCGGAAATTTTTTTTTTAATAAAAGCATTTTGATGGCTGGTATTTGGTAAGATCACGAATATTTGAAATACAGTAGGATTTCGTTTTTGTCAACAATATATTTTTTTCAGTTGCCAAAAATGGATCCTTACATTTAAAGCTTTTATTTTCAATTTGTGACATCATAAATGTTACAAGAACATTAATTGTAAGAAATGGAATGAAATTATAGAACAAAATCAGCAAATTTAATTTTATTCGCTATGTCCACCCTCATAAAATATAGGAAATATGTCTCTTATGTTTGAAAATAATGTCAAAAGTGATATAAATTATTACAACGTTAGCATTCTTGAAAAGATTTACTATGTACAACGATAATGTTGCCAAAAACGGAACCCATTTCTTGAGCGTTTTTTCAAAACGTCATATCTGCAATGAGTTACTCTCTTTGTTTACTTTCTCTTTCGATTTTTACGGCGTCACTATAACACTTTTCACTTATTTTACAGTACAGATCGAAAGACGGTTGTTTTAACTAGCATATTATGCAAAGAGTTGAGGGATAAACGTTAAAATGACCGAATTATTAACAGAAGAGAAAGTAAACAAAGAAAGTAACTCATTGCAGATATGACGTTTTGAAAAAACGCTCAAGATTTGTTGCCAAAAACGAATCCTTTTTGCTGCTAAAAATGGAGCAAAAACGGAATGTGCCAAAAACGGAATCTTACTGTAGAGTAAAAATCGATTTTTAAGGTACTTGTCAAATTTACCAATCCCAGCTCATATATGTACTTTCGGACGGTAGCAAACTAACTAAAAAAGACAACCAAAAGAATTATGCTTGGAAGAAGCGAATTATTCCCACTGTGCATTTGGGTGGCACGAGGATGTATGAAAAAAATTGAATACCGCACAACCAAGTTAGAAAAATTCGTAATTCTTCGACGAACTCCTACGCTAGATCTGAATCAAATCTGTTGGAGCATGTTTTGGCACAAATGATTCTAAGTTTGTATGGACTTTACTATGAGAAAATAATACATTTTCATTAAATTGCCGTCTGGTGCCCCTGAAAAATAAATTTTATGCTACATTCTATAGATTCAGTCAAGTAGAACAACTTCTTCTGAAGACAGTTCATAGCTATGACAACTGGTTCATGAGTTATTGCAAAATTAAACTTTCGTTGCTCTGAAAGTTATGAAAATAATGCTGTCTCTGGCTACCCGGCGAGTTGAACCTTCAATCAAGTGAACCTTGACGTATTTGTTGTGGTCACCAGTTATGCCGTTGGTGTAAAGAGTAAATATAGTCCAAATGGTATCATCAGAAACATGGGATCAAAAGGACTTGGGATCGAATTGTAACAGAATTATTTTCATGTATTTTTGGTACAATAATATACGTTGAACAAATTAAAATTGAAACGAGACTGAAGCGGGAAAGATTCTTGAAGTTGAGTTGAAGTTAGTTGAAGCTCAACTGATGTTCATTATATTCCTTCGGAGCTAGAACTAGAACTGCTATGGATTGCTCGGTAAACTTAAGGTAGGTCAATTGAGTAAGCTGGCCGATATCGGTCACTACACGCCAGTAAGAATGTCTCTGGCCATGAAGCACGATTCGATTTTAACCAAAACTTCAAATTATCCAGGGATTAAGATAACGTTAGAACATAACTTAGCTAAAATATACAATAAACGATGTTTACAACGCAGCTTTTCGCCGCATGTTAAATAACACGTCAGGAATAACGGTTATGATCTCCCTTATTACTTTATTTGAAACTAACAATTCTACATAATAACGTTCCCGTTTTATATGCAGAAAAAAAATAAAATTAAGAACCGAACTCATGTCCTTCAGATTATTTATTTATGACGCTCGCATCTGAACTATAAAACCGCCTATGTTGATAGCTGCCTGATTCGGTTTATGAATAGCGTATCACGGCTAACTTGATTGAAGTTTCAGCCAGAGTATCCAGATAAATTCAATTTCCATCAACGATGTAAACACTTAAGCATTGTATAAAGAATAACTTTTGAACCAGAAGTCGTAGCCTATTACACTCTTCGGGGAAGTTGTACACGGTACTCGTATCTATCGAAATAAGCATAGCATATATTTTCAGAATACATAGGAACGTGTCTACGAAATATTAAATAATGTGGATCGTTTATCCATGTTAAATCACATACAAACTTTAAACCATTTGTGCTAAAATATAGTGCAACCTATCAAATCAACATTTTGCATGGTGGAATGAGGCCGCATAGCGATCAGTTCCACTGAATTCTAAATTTTGTGGCACCCTACTGTGCATGTTTCTCTGACTCAATATTTTCATAGAATGGTCAATAACCACACCGGCCGCACCAGTCCTGTTCTACCGGGGAAGGACGGGAATAATAGTTCGCCACTCACTGTTGATAGATACCTCTGCGTCTCCACGAGCATCACGAGTAAGGAATTGTGTTAAAAGGAAAGGAAGAAAGATCAGGAGGTATGTCTTGGTAGAACATAAGATCTTAGAAATATGCACGAAAGCTGCTCGCGATCAGTTTCCGAGAATTTTTATCGAGTAACTTAAACTCCGGACAGCCAGCCATCTGGAGTATTGCTTATTATTTATACTTAAATTAACAAACATAAAACATAAAACATAAAACATAAAACATAAAACATAAAACATAAAACATAAAACATAAAACATAAAACATAAAACATAAAACATAAAACATAAAACATAAAACATAAAACATAAAACATAAAACATAAAACATAAAACATAAAACATAAAACATAAAACATAAAACATAAAACATAAAACATAAAACATAAAACATAAAACATAAAACATAAAACATAAAACATAAAACATAAAACATAAAACATAAAACATAAAACATAAAACATAAAACATAAAACATAAAACATAAAACATAAAACATAAAACATAAAACATAAAACATAAAACATAAAACATAAAACATAAAACATAAAACATAAAACATAAAACATAAAACATAAAACATAAAACATAAAACATAAAACATAAAACATAAAACATAAAACATAAAACATAAAACATAAAACATAAAACATAAAACATAAAACATAAAACATAAAACATAAAACATAAAACATAAAACATAAAACATAAAACATAAAACATAAAACATAAAACATAAAACATAAAACATAAAACATAAAACATAAAACATAAAACATAAAACATAAAACATAAAACATAAAACATAAAACATAAAACATAAAACATAAAACATAAAACATAAAACATAAAACATAAAACATAAAACATAAAACATAAAACATAAAACATAAAACATAAAACATAAAACATAAAACATAAAACATAAAACATAAAACATAAAACATAAAACATAAAACATAAAACATAAAACATAAAACATAAAACATAAAACATAAAACATAAAACATAAAACATAAAACATAAAACATAAAACATAAAACATAAAACATAAAACATAAAACATAAAACATAAAACATAAAACATAAAACATAAAACATAAAACATAAAACATAAAACATAAAACATAAAACATAAAACATAAAACATAAAACATAAAACATAAAACATAAAACATAAAACATAAAACATAAAACATAAAACATAAAACATAAAACATAAAACATAAAACATAAAACATAAAACATAAAACATAAAACATAAAACATAAAACATAAAACATAAAACATAAAACATAAAACATAAAACATAAAACATAAAACATAAAACATAAAACATAAAACATAAAACATAAAACATAAAACATAAAACATAAAACATAAAACATAAAACATAAAACATAAAACATAAAACATAAAACATAAAACATAAAACATAAAACATAAAACATAAAACATAAAACATAAAACATAAAACATAAAACATAAAACATAAAACATAAAACATAAAACATAAAACATAAAACATAAAACATAAAACATAAAACATAAAACATAAAACATAAAACATAAAACATAAAACATAAAACATAAAACATAAAACATAAAACATAAAACATAAAACATAAAACATAAAACATAAAACATAAAACATAAAACATAAAACATAAAACATAAAACATAAAACATAAAACATAAAACATAAAACATAAAACATAAAACATAAAACATAAAACATAAAACATAAAACATAAAACATAAAACATAAAACATAAAACATAAAACATAAAACATAAAACATAAAACATAAAACATAAAACATAAAACATAAAACATAAAACATAAAACATAAAACATAAAACATAAAACATAAAACATAAAACATAAAACATAAAACATAAAACATAAAACATAAAACATAAAACATAAAACATAAAACATAAAACATAAAACATAAAACATAAAACATAAAACATAAAACATAAAACATAAAACATAAAACATAAAACATAAAACATAAAACATAAAACATAAAACATAAAACATAAAACATAAAACATAAAACATAAAACATAAAACATAAAACATAAAACATAAAACATAAAACATAAAACATAAAACATAAAACATAAAACATAGAACATAGAACATAGAACATAGAACATAGAACATAGAACATAGAACATAGAACATAAAACATAAAACATAAAACATAAAACATAAAACATAAAACATAAAACATAAAACATAAAACATAAAACATAAAACATAAAACATAAAACATAAAACATAAAACATAAAACATAAAACATAAAACATAAAACATAAAACATAAAACATAAAACATAAAACATAAAACATAAAACATAAAACATAAAACATAAAACATAAAACATAAAACATAAAACATAAAACATAAAACATAAAACATAAAACATAAAACATAAAACATAAAACATAAAACATAAAACATAAAACATAAAACATAAAACATAAAACATAAAACATAAAACATAAAACATAAAACATAAAACATAAAACATAAAACATAAAACATAAAACATAAAACATAAAACATAAAACATAAAACATAAAACATAAAACATAAAACATAAAACATAAAACATAAAACATAAAACATAAAACATAAAACATAAAACATAAAACATAAAACATAAAACATAAAACATAAAACATAAAACATAAAACATAAAACATAAAACATAAAACATAAAACATAAAACATAAAACATAAAACATAAAACATAAAACATAAAACATAAAACATAAAACATAAAACATAAAACATAAAACATAAAACATAAAACATAAAACATAAAACATAAAACATAAAACATAAAACATAAAACATAAAACATAAAACATAAAACATAAAACATAAAACATAAAACATAAAACATAAAACATAAAACATAAAACATAAAACATAAAACATAAAACATAAAACATAAAACATAAAACATAAAACATAAAACATAAAACATAAAACATAAAACATAAAACATAAAACATAAAACATAAAACATAAAACATAAAACATAAAACATAAAACATAAAACATAAAACATAAAACATAAAACATAAAACATAAAACATAAAACATAAAACATAAAACATAAAACATAAAACATAAAACATAAAACATAAAACATAAAACATAAAACATAAAACATAAAACATAAAACATAAAACATAAAACATAAAACATAAAACATAAAACATAAAACATAGAACATAGAACATAGAACATAGAACATAGAACATAGAACATAAAACATAAAACATAAAACATAAAACATAAAACATAAAACATAAAACATAAAACATAAAACATAAAACATAAAACATAAAACATAAAACATAAAACATAAAACATAAAACATAAAACATAAAACATAAAACATAAAACATAAAACATAAAACATAAAACATAAAACATAAAACATAAAACATAAAACATAAAACATAAAACATAAAACATAAAACATAAAACATAAAACATAAAACATAAAACATAAAACATAAAACATAAAACATAAAACATAAAACATAAAACATAAAACATAAAACATAAAACATAAAACATAAAACATAAAACATAAAACATAAAACATAAAACATAAAACATAAAACATAAAACATAAAACATAAAACATAAAACATAAAACATAAAACATAAAACATAAAACATAAAACATAAAACATAAAACATAAAACATAAAACATAAAACATAAAACATAAAACATAAAACATAAAACATAAAACATAAAACATAAAACATAAAACATAAAACATAAAACATAAAACATAAAACATAAAACATAAAACATAAAACATAAAACATAAAACATAAAACATAAAACATAAAACATAAAACATAAAACATAAAACATAAAACATAAAACATAAAACATAAAACATAAAACATAAAACATAAAACATAAAACATAAAACATAAAACATAAAACATAAAACATAAAACATAAAACATAAAACATAAAACATAAAACATAAAACATAAAACATAAAACATAAAACATAAAACATAAAACATAAAACATAAAACATAAAACATAAAACATAAAACATAAAACATAAAACATAAAACATAAAACATAAAACATAAAACATAAAACATAAAACATAAAACATAAAACATAAAACATAAAACATAAAACATAAAACATAAAACATAAAACATAAAACATAAAACATAAAACATAAAACATAAAACATAAAACATAAAACATAAAACATAAAACATAAAACATAAAACATAAAACATAAAACATAAAACATAAAACATAAAACATAAAACATAAAACATAAAACATAAAACATAAAACATAAAACATAAAACATAAAACATAAAACATAAAACATAAAACATAAAACATAAAACATAAAACATAAAACATAAAACATAAAACATAAAACATAAAACATAAAACATAAAACAAAACATAAAACATAAAACATAAAACATAAAACATAAAACATAAAACATAAAACATAAAACATAAAAACATTGAATGTCTATCAATTATAGATATGATGATGAAAATTTTGTGTGAACCTCTTCTGTTACGAGCGAGCTATTGATTTAAGGGGTTAAATACCCTTTTGCCCGAAAAGAAAGTTTGAATTTATAAAAATATGTTGATAACTTTTTGGCTTTTCCCTCAAACCATTTTTCATTTAAGAAATTTACTGCCGTTTTACGCATAATTGTCCCATGTATATAGGGAATCCCATAGAACATGGGACAAATATGCTTATAACGGCAGTTTACGGGGATCACGATTGGAGACCAATCTATCAACCAAAATCCCAAAACTCAAAAAAATACATTAGTATATGAGTATTCGTAGTACCTTAACGATTATTTGAATAAATAATTTTTACCTGCATTCATGAACTTTTGTCCTAAGAGATCACTGTTTTAAGCCCTAAAAATTTGCATTAAGAAATTCTCATCCACAAAACAAAAATTTATGCATAAAAAAGAAATCGTTCAAGTACAACAAAAATAAATTACGATCGATCGCGTTGCGTTGCGTTGTGACGATGATTTTGGCGGATTGCACACTGACTTCATCATGTTTGACTGCTGATTATCTAATAAGAGTTGCTTAGGAAATGGTAAGTAGGAATTCAAACCAATCCGACCCATATTAAAATCTCAACAGCATGATAGCCATCATTGCACGCCGCCCCCATCTCCATCGTTCACGGGGAAGGATAAAGGATAAGGTAGACAGGAAGTGTTGATGCTCCACCTACTTAACGGAAGGACGACGACTCATCAGACTCTTCATTAGTTGTCGCGGAGTTGGTAGTTTGGAAGAGTATCAGGTCTAGGATTCGCTCCAAGCAAGCGATGCGACCTATAAAGCATATTTTATTAGGTAGTTGTTTAGTTAGTCTTCGAGTGCACGATCACTCGAAAAAGAGATCTTGTTTAGTTTTTGGTTCTTTTTAAACTCTGGACAACCGGCTACCGAGAGTATACTATGTTCCCTAAATAAAAGCAATTTGAGCTCCACACGGCCGACCGTGGTAGTATTGCCTAGAAAAGCTAATCTTATCTGCGTAATGGGCCGGATCATTATTTATTGCAACAGTATTTGGACAGAATTCACTACTTCTTCTCTACGATATATTTATTGGCTTGTAAACTACCGAGTGATAACACATTATACAGGCAAAAATAACGCGGGATGTTATAAATCAAGGAAAGTATTGTTTGTGGAATACAAGTATACGAGCGATAATAACGAACACTGAAGGGAAATATAAAGGATTGTTAACCTGATGCACGGGCGTGTTAGTAATAACGGAGCTTGAAATGACAAAAATAAATTACGATCGATTGAAGAAAAATTTTAAAAAAATCGGTGGGGTTGAACTTTGTAACGGTTCGAGATAAACATAGTACATTTTAGACAAATTTGCTGAAGCAAGCTCTAGCTTTTATACTTTCAATTGCACGAGAAATCCACATGTAAGCTTTAGGGTGTTCCTTAAAAACGGTTTTAATTCTATGACTTTTGTGGTTTTTATTTTACACTAAAGTACCCTTTGCACAATTTGAAGATTATTTTAGGGCGCATAATTTGCTTTAAAACAGTTAAAAAGTCATGAGAACTTTTATATAAAAAATATAACTTTTTCAAATAGCATTATCTTCGATTACGGCACTTAGCATTAAATACCGCTGCTGTCATATGAAATGGCATGCTTAGTAGTGCAGATCACCAAAAATTACTAATACGATATTATTTTATATCTTGCAATATTCACTCAATAAATAGTTTATTTTTAGTAAAAAGTATACATAACTTTCTAACGAGAGAAGCTAGAGGTTCAGTATACTGAGGCAAATTGTTCTCCTTCAAAATATCAGAGAGTATTTTTAAAGTGATCTCAATGAAAAATCAAATCTGCAAAAGTTATACAAAGATTTTTTGAGAAACACCCTTATTTTTGGTAAATTTCTTGTAAAATGAAAAGTACACGACATAGAGTTTTAGTGTATTCGACAAAATTTTTTAAAATTTTATTTCCTTCAATTTTCTGTAAGACAGCGAAACTGTATCTCGAACCATTAAAAAGCTAATTTTCTGATTTCCAAAAATTTAGAATCACCCTACTCACTATTTAAAAGAAATGAAAATTATTATAAAGTGCAATATTTTATCATGAAAATGAAACTATATTTTTTATATTACACTGTCGAAGTAATTTAAACATATTACAAAGGGTCAATTAATGGAAAACCAAATTTTTAATATAACTTTTTTCACTTTTCATTTTTTCCAACCTATCCCTTAGATGTTTTCCAGAGTTTTTGAAGACGAACAATTTCTTCTAACACACAAAAACTCTAGCTTCTATTATTCAAAAGATATAAGCACTTAATATATCAAAAATAGATTTTTTTTAAAATATCATCTTCGCCATTTTTTGCTCAATTATAAATCTAATCATGACCTTTTTTATGGTTCAAAAATAATTATCTTTTGTTTGCCCCAATCAGTGATATTGTAATACCAAAAAAAAACAATTTTTAGTATAAAAGTACTCATAACTTTTCTGCCTAAATAGTTAGATGTGTGGTGCTATGAAACAAATTATTCGCCATGAAACAATCTTTAAGTTGCCTGAAGACTACTTTCGTTTTAAATCAATACCGCAAAAGTTATTTGAATAACACTGTTTTTTCTAAAAAACACTAAGAAATACTCTAACTTTCGATTTTAAATTTTCTGTAAAATAAAATGTATGACAGATAGAGCTTACATGTCTTCAGCAAACTTTTCCAAAAATTGTCATTCTACAGCTTCGCTGAAGGTCGTTGGGTTCTAGCTAGAATGATTAAAAAATATGTTTTTGATCTTGGTAAAATTAGAACCATCCAAACTGTTGTTTTAACAAAAAAGGGCTCACAAACTTTGAAAACATTTTCAAAGACTTAAGGCTAAGTTGTTTAGTTTCAGTAAAATCTCAAAGTTCCTGCTAAATTTGCATTCTGGGCCACGTGCACTGCTCTTGGTAGACGAAGCACGCTCGGAAGCACTGTAACTTTCGACCTATTTGTCGGATCTGTATAAAAATTTGGGAAAATACTCTCAAGGTGTTGTACTTTCAGATAAATTAATAAAAAATTTCGATTTTTTTTTTTGAAAAATAGAAAAGTATGTAACCCCTTAATATCACATCATATTAGAGAAGGAAATTGTCTTTGGTTGGCTGAAGAGCAGTTCTGGATTTACTTTTCGGGTTTGCAAGATTTTTGAGAATTTTATGATAAAAATGACGAATCAACAAATATTTCCAATGCCGAAACGCGTGTACGTAAATATACTTGCGCATTTTGAATTTTATTAAACTCGGATAATTGAAATAAAACTCAAAAGATGTTTAATTTGCAAACAACACTTCCGTGTATCGCCTGAGAGATCAGTCCTAATTTGATTAAATAATTATCTGCCATCTCGTCTCAATGGCTCAATCATTTAGCCCGTGAGCGACTTCTGTTGCAGCCATGCTTTTTAATTTTGATTAGATACGAAACCATTCGTCGGCGATTCCACCACCACTTGCGCAACCGATTGAGCTCCGATCTGTCTCAACGTGTCTCCGATATTCTTGTAGTGGTGCTCGATTGTATGCAGTGATTTTCGAAGCCGGCATCTAGCATATTATGCCACTCAACAGCACTCACCCATCACTGTATGGGGATATGATTTTCCACCCCATCAACTACGGATGTACGTACGCAGCGGAACAGTATTGAGCAACAACATGCCGCTGTAGCAAGAGAAAGAGAGCGAGCATAGGCACGGCAACGAACCGCCCCATCGCGCACTGTGGCCAGCTGTGCAGAAGGTTGGCTGGAAAAAAGTGCACGAGGATAACTAGATGTTGATTTACCTTTCGTGCGTCAAGTTGTTGGTAGTTTCGCTCTCTATCGTCTGTAAGTCTGACAAGCGCGTCGGTCGGCCGTCGTTCTATTTCCGTAGAAGTAGTTTGTTTTATCGGTGCTCGACGTCGTCGAATGCTGGCGAAGTTGGACAGGTTGTAGTTTTGGAGCCGTTGTTCCTTTAGGATCTATTCAACGAGTGCGCGCGCGAGTTGGAAAAGGGGAAGAAAACTTATTTTTTTCTGCCGGTGAAATCGCGTGTGCCTTCTGGTGTCCTGTTTGCGTGTCGATGTACTGATGAAAATTGTGAAGTAATGTGAAATGAAATTGTTTTAAATTGGATGAATATTGAGAGGAATTTCGACTGTGGAAGTAGTTTGTGGAAAAACATAGATATTAGAAAGTTAAAAAAAGTTAAAAACAGTGCGATTGATAGTTTTGACATATTATCAGAGTGTGCTGTGATTTTACCCCAGATGGATCCTGTGAAGTGAAAACAACATAGTGATTAACAGAACGAAGCACTGCGAATTGAAATAGTAAACCCAAACAAAAGTGTTGTATCAACACTCGTGCACAGCCGTGTTAAGATGGACATCAAGTCACTGTCGGACGTACAGAAGCAGATTTTCCACAACCTGGTCGAGAAGTTGATTGCGCGCAACAAATTTCCTGCGAGCGAGGCGGAAGATGTTCAGAAGCTGCTAGAGAATGTGCGCGATGCGAAGAATTTCCACAAGATCATGGAGAAGCTGAAGGAGTGCGGTCAGCTGGATGTGGATATTGAGGAAAACTTTCGCGAAGGTACCTACCTAGAATAGATGTTTGCTAATCCTGTCGGGACTGGTTCCAGCTCGGTTTTTAATCGGGATATGTTTGTTTCTTCTGTACTTTGCAGAGAATGGATTTTTCCTGAAAGATAGCGTGAAAAAGTTTGGACCCGGTGGCCAGACTCTCACCCCGAGGCACACCATCGACGCAATACTAGGTTTGAATAATTGTGAAAATGGAGGTAGGATACTAATGATACCCTTTGTCGGCTTTGTTTTGCGGTGCACTAACGAATTGGGCTGGGGCACGAGTAGTTCGTGATTGGTGATAGGGGAATTGATTGAATTATTCGGGACGAAAAAGTTTACTTATGTTATTGAACAGCATTAACTTCGATTGCACTTGGTTTCGCCTATAACTTTGTCACTGTAACAAGCTTTAATCGTTAGTCTTATCTAAATACTTACCTTGCCTACAAAAATAATATCTGGTGTGAATATCAAGTGATGTTGAAAACATTACTCTTGTCTTTTCTTCTAACTTTAATTTAAAGAGCAATATGAAAATGCACTTTAAATATATGCGTGTGTTTGGCGTAAGATAAGATAAGAAAATTTTAAGTAACTTTGAGAGGCTGAATTAATTTTTCACATGAAATCTTCAAAATATACTTTGCGACGTGTTGGTGTTATCTCAAAATTTATTGTTTTTAGTAAACGGATTGAATAAGATATTTTCAAGAAATTTTGGATGAATTTATGTCGCAAAAAGTTATAAAACTTTATTCTTGAAATCATACGTTGAGAGTCAACTTTTCTTTTCATTAAAGTAGTTCCAATACAACAAAATTTTGCTTCAAATAGTCATATTGAAAAAGGACAATAGAAAAGCTTTCTTGCTTATTTCTGCATTTAGTGAAGTTATTCCAAAATGATTGAATTTGCAGCATAGTCCCGCCTACTGCTATCATATATGAAACAACTATTTAAATTATACACTGCCCGTCAAATGTATGGAAACGCTTCCAAAATTATTGCAACAACCCTGAAAAGTTTAGATTCTGTCATTACGTGGCGCTTGTATATATTGTGTATTGCACCATGTTCTATCTATGTTCAAATTTTTCAAACTGTTATGATCATGCGAATAATAGCTGTTTGATTTCTGCCAATAGGTGACGTTAGCGTATATGTGAAGGTATTTTAAACATGTTTCTGAACACCTTACAATGTGGGAAACAGATTAGAAGAACAAGGCTAATTATGGATTGAATATCGTCCCGCTTTCAAGTTCACCCGGGGATAACAATATTTTTGGGTTCTGATTACAATCCTTGGCTTCTCATTTTACTCAGTTCAGAAGCTAACAGTCGCTGCTACTATAACAGAGAAAACCACCACATCTACCGGTACGCCACTTTGTCACTTGCAAAAGCAAAATATTGCGTCTACCTACTAAATGAGTTGCAACTCAAAGCTGGTTTTTTCCCCGATGCATAATGGTCTGGAGTGTAATATTTTGCTGGATTTTGTTATACCGTAAACCGGGGTGACATTGATCACTTTTCGAAGTAATGATTACATAATTTTAGACGCAACACATTTTTTTAAAGCTTAGTATTTTTAACCCATGTACTGATGTATGGAGAACAAGATTGGATGGTTTTACTTAAAATTGTCCGCTTACAGCTATTTTTCCAAAAACGATTTCAAGTTGAAGTCCGTTTTTGTATTCCGGGGTGACTTTGATAACCTGCATGTTCACCCACATTAAGTTATTGATGTCAATGTTTTTCATTCAAATGTTTGTTTAAACTAATTCTGGAAAGGTACACATTGTTAAATAGATGTTAATTGGTATTATACAAAGTATTTCAATGTACTGTGAAATTCAAGTAACCAAAATTCGTATAATTTGTGTCCAACTAGAATAAAAGATTCTGAAAACCTTTAAAACCACCAAAATTGTTTATTTCAGTGCTTTATCAATATACAAAAAGTTTCATCCATTTTAACACGTTGGAATATTGAACAATAAAAAAAAAATTCCATACGTTTATTTGACACGGCATTTGCAAAAGCTTTTTACGCCAGTTTCTTTTTTTACATAGCACGTTACAAAAATCCTTAAGACTAATTTTAACTATACTAGTAATTTGTCTAAAACTAACACTGAAATCACTTTATTGTTGCTTTTTTCCTTACATTGTTGTATTTCATAATGATCTAGTATTTTCGGGTGTATTTATTTACTTTTTTTCTGTCATTGTCTAAATTTAAAAACTGAATATTCTAGGACACTTTAATTGGTGAATGATTAGCCTTGAATGAGAGTATGAGGAGATGCATTTAATTAAATTTTGACTGACGCTGCTTTTAGAAAATGATAGATAAGTTCCATGTATAGAGGATCGCGATACGCCAGGATGTCTCTAACAGGAACATGGATTGGTCTTCTTCGGACTTGTAAAGAATCTACTAATTGTGATCTGGCTTCACGATATTCAGTGCAGGACCAAACAACATGCTCAATGTCGTGGTAACCCTCTCCACAAGCACAATGATTACCTTCAGCGAGCCCAATACGACGGAGATGCGCATCTAAAGTATAATGATTGGACATGAGCCTAGACATCACACGGATGAACATCCAATCCTTTGAACCATGCCTTCGTTGATACTTTAGGGATAATTGAGTGTAGCCATCGTCCCATATCTCCATTGTCCCAAGATGTTTGCCAACTAGCAAGTGTCCTCTGTCGAGAAGCGCTATAAAATTCATTGGAAGCGATGGGTCTTTCATATATTTCACCATCTAGTGCACTAATCTTGGCTAAATTATCAGCTTTCTCATTGCCCGCAATAGAGCAATGGGCGGGGAGCCACACTAGGGTAAATTTATAACATTTTCTTGTCAGGTTACTCAGAGATTCTCGTATCTTCCCCAAAAAGAATGAATCGTGATTATCAATCCTCTTTGAGCGTAGAGCTGCAATTGTGCTGAGACTATCAGTGAGGATAAAGTAATGGTTCGGGGGTAAAGTATTAATTATTTGAAAACTATAGTGAACTGCTGCTAGTTCCGCTATATAAACAGAAGCGGGTTCTGCAAGTTTGGGAGAAATTGAAAAATATTGTTGAAAATACCGAAACCAGTGGCCTCACTGATTCGTGACCCATCAGTGTAAAACATTTTAAGGCAGTCTATGTGTTGATATTTACTTGTGAATATTTTAGGGATCTCCCGCGAGCGTAGATGATCCGGAATTCCACGAATCTCTGCTTGTATGGACGTGTCGAAGAATAAAGTGGATTCAGGAATATCTAGTATATTGACGTATGTGGGAGCATAACTAGCAGGCGTTATTTCTTGTGACATATGATTGAAATACACTGTCATGAATCTGGTTTGTGGTTGAAGCTCGACAAGTCTTTCAAAATTTTCAATTACCAGTGGGTTCATAACCTCACATCTAATAAGTAAACGAGAGGAGAGATCCCAGAATCTGTCTTTTAAAGGAAGAACTCCCGCTAGTACTTCAAGACTCATCGTATGGGTCGACTGCATGCAACCTAAGGCGATTCGTAAACAACGATACTGCATCCGTTCCAGTTTAATAATGTGAGTGTTCGCAGCTGAACGGAAACAGATGCACCCATATTCCATTACTGAAAGTATTGTTGTTTGATACAATCTAATCATGTCACTTGGATGAGAACCCCACCATGATCCAGTTATTGTTCGCAGAAAATTTATCCGTTGTTGGCATTTCGTTAGTAGATACCTAATGTGGCCTCCCCATGTGCCTTTAGAATCGAACCAAATTCCAAGGTATTTAAAAGCCAGGACTTGGGCTATCGTTCTACCAACCAACTGAAGCTGAAGCTGAGCTGGATTACGCTTCCTTGAGAAAACGACCAACTCTGTTTTCTCGGTAGAGAAATCGATGCCCAGCTTTAAAGCCCAAATTGATAAATTATCCAAGCTATCTTGCAATAGTTGTTGTAAATTTATAGCTTTTGGTCCTGTGGCAGAAACCACCCCATCATCTGCAAGTTGTCTTAGAGTGCATGGGCTGACAATACAATTATCAATGTCATTCACGTAAAAATTATAGAGAAGGGGGCTTAGACAAGAGCCTTGTGGGAGGCCCATGTAACTTATTCTGAGTGTCGCCAAATCGCCAGATGAAAAATGCATGTGCTTTACTGACAATAAATTGTATAAATAATTATTTAATATCGGTGAAAGACCACATTGATGTAGCTTCTCCGAGAGAACATCAATGGAGACTGAGTCGAATGCTCCTTTTATGTCTAAGAACACAGACGCCATTTGTTCTTTTTTTGCGTAAGCGAGTTGGATTTCTGACGAAAGTAGCGCCAGGCAATCATTCGTTCCCTTTCCTCTCCGAAAACCAAACTGGGTACCTGAGAGCAAGCCGTTCGCCTCAACCCAATTGTCGAGACGTCGTAGGATAATTTTTTCCAACAATTTCCTGATGCAGGATAGCATTGCAATCGGTCGATACGAGTTATGATCGGATGCTGGTTTTCCCGGTTTTGGAATGGTGATAACTCTCACTTGTCTCCAGTCACGAGGGACAATATTCTGCTCAAGAAACTTATTGAATAAATTCAACAAGCGTCTTTTTGCTAGGTCAGGCAGATTCTTCACCAAGTTGAATTTAATTCTGTCTAGTCCCGGAGCATTATTGTTGCGTGAGAGGAGTGCAATTGAAAATTCCATCATTGTCAAAGGCGAATCTATGAAATCGTTACTTGTGGGAGCATCGCGAATGATTTTCTGCGCAGGAGCAGAATCTGGACAGATTTTCTTGGCAAAATTAAATATCCAACGATTCGAAAAATCTTCGCTTTCATTAGTTACGTTTCGATTCCTCATTCTTCTGGCTGTGTTCCAAAGAGTACTCATTGATGTTTTTCTTGACAAGCCATCAACGAAGCGTCTCCAATAACTAGACTTTTTGGGACGACGTATACTGTCAAATTTGTTTTGCAAAATGAAATAATTTTCAAAGTTCTCGCGTATACCCCCTTTCTGTTTCATAATTTCTTTGTAGGCAACTTGTTTAGCTTCATATGCATCAGAGCACTCTTTGTCCCACCAAGGATTAGGGGGCCGTCTATTTATTGTCATTCCAGGATTGCATTTCGTTTGGGCTTGTTCTGCTGCTTCAATAATTAAACCCGCTAGGAATTCATATTCTTCGGTAGGGGGTAGCTCTTCTGTCGAAGCAAGAGAAGTGGAAATTAATGTATCGTATGTTTTCCAATCAATATTTCGTGTTAAGTCATAAGGAACATTGATTGAATTCGTAAGGCCTAATTCACTGTTAATTGAAACGATTGGCAAATGATCGCTACCGTGAGGATCAGGTATGTTGCGAATTTTAGCTTAAAATAATTTGAAATAATTGCCAACTAGTTTCACAAAAATTGTATTTAAAATAAACAAACTCTTAAAAGTAAATTTGGCACATCCCACTCTAAAGGAAACTAAAAAATCGCTTGTAATGTATTACTCTTGCTCAAATCTGAGATTTATTTGTTTTATAAAAAACAGAAAGAAGAAGCTAGGGTGGTTCTCATATTAGTAAGATTTAAAATTAAATTTTTAAACGGTTCCAGATAGAGCTTAACTGTCCTCAATGAAGTTGTAGAACTACATATTTTTAACAAATTTGCCGAAGACGCGCAAGCTGTATCTTTTATACTCTCTACTGTACGAGAAATTCAAATGTAAGCTTAAGGGTTGAAGACGGTTTTGTTTATTGTTACTTTTGTAGTTTTTATTTTAAGCCAAAGTAGCCTTTGGACAATTTGATTATTTTAGGGCCCACAATTTGTTCATATACACCAACTACGGCAGTTTTTCATTCATTTTAAAAAAAATTTTTTAACAGTTTTTATTTTTTACAGAGTTTTTGAAGACGAACGTTTTCTTCTAACACATAAGAACTCTAGCTTCTAGCACTAGAAAGATATAAATACTTATGGTTTAAAAATTAATTGTTTGAAATCATTTTTTTTAAGTTTAAAAAATACCGTAATCTCCATTGTTGTTCAATTATTCCTCGAATCATGTCCTTATATGTTATAAAGTAATCATCTTTCATTTGCCCCAATCAGTAATATTGGAATTTCAAAAACACCATTTTAACGAAAGCATATTCATAACTTTTCATCGATAATAATTAGATACATGGTAACATGAAACAAATTGTTCGCCTTAAAACAATCTTAAAGTTGTATGATGACTATTTTAGTATTAAATCAATATTGGAAAGATACCGTTTTTCCAAAAAAACACTAAGAAACACTCTAAACTTCGATTTTTAATTTCTTGTGGAGTGAAAAGTATGACAGATAGAACATGTCTTTAGGAAACTTTTCCAAAACTCGTACTACAACTTTACTGAAAGTAGTATGGCGCTATCTGGGATGATTAAAAGTTTATGTGTGTTCGTAAAATTAAAACCACCCTAATAGGTGTTTTTCAACAAAAAGGAGGACACAAAGTACGAAAAGTTTCCCAAAGATATAACAAGATTAAGCTGTTTAGTTTTAAAGAAAACTTGAAATTCCTAGCGAATTTGCGTGTAGTGGTTTTAGTTCAAACTTCTTTCAATGTGTGATACTAGCATATGAAACAAAGCATTTTTATACTTATTTTGTGAATATATGGATTACAAGGACTAGGCTGTGTTGATATTAATTGTTCGAATCGGAACTCTGTCGTGCTACAAAAATAAATTTTAAGCTAAGCTGATCCTGACTATTTAAAAAATACAGTGTGGTCACCACGTTTCGTATGTGTACGTTTAAAATAATACATTTTTACCTTTTTTTATGATTGTGACCTCCTAGAATTCTTCAGAAAACTAATACGTGTGGATGGTGCTCTGTTCGATTTGAAATTCCGTCGCTACACAACCTTAGTTTTTTATATTTATTTTAGAGTAGGGGAGCTTATTTCTATCTCGCTTTCCAACAGGCATAAAATCTCCTCACCATTTCCAACAAAAACAGATTATAAAGATCCAAATAATATATATTAACGACCAACACTACAGTCATTGCTAGGAGTAGAATATAATATAATTTAGCACTGGTACTATAAATAACAAGGGGAGAAATTATGAAAAAGCATTTTAGGGTAAATATTGAACTGTGCATTAATCGTGGCTTCATTAAAATTCTATGCTATATTTCTCTTTATTGGAGAAAAATTTAGGTGAAAACTATTTGTGCGTTTGCGTTTACGTGCACAAAACCTACAGTTCTCATCAGAATCTCGTATTGGGGGACATCACGTTTGCTCGGTAACACAAATAGTGTTTTCGTTTTTGGAGTTAGCGTTAGTCCCGCACTAGTTTAGTCCAATCACTAAATTGGTGTCGATTTCTTATGAGTCGAATTCGAAATGTAAATTCCAACATTAAAGTTGTTCAATAGGTCATGGAAGAGTAAAACCCACTTGATGATTTTTTTACATTCTTTACAAACATGTTTACAAAGTTCATTTCGCATTGCACAAGCAAATAACATTTTAAATCCTATTCTTTAAAGAAAGTAAAAATAATAATGGGTTCATTCTGATCATACTCGAGGCGCTGGAAGTCATGCTTCAAAAATTCTGTGATATTATATTTCTAAAAGTTGGCTTTGAATTCCCATTTGGGGCAAATGATAGCGAACACTTGTACGGCTTCAATCCTGTCAATGTCAATTCACGAAACTTTCGAGAGCAGACCGAATAAGTGAGAAATACAGCGTTCGCAAACAATACTGATCAGCAAACTCTTTGGCATTTCAGGACATAAGCGAGTCTAGAACGATTTTTCTAAATTTTTATCGCTACATATTGAAAATTAAGCATGTGACGAGGAATTTTCAAATGCGTTTCTATAAAAAAAAGTTATTTTACGGTGAATACCAACAGTCAAATTCATAGTGGTAAAAAGACAGAATTGACAAAGAACTTTGCTATATTTTAATTCTTCTAAAACTTTGCCGAAGAAACCAACTTTATATATCTTCTAGTTAAAACGTTTGTTTTTACAATATCTCGACAGTGATATTTTGAATATGGTCGTCAATTCCAAAAGAAGTCTCATTATATTCTTCAAAACTCGTGTGAACACCATCCAGCTCAGATCAATGTTTTAGACACAATAAGAGAAAGTTATAAATTTTTCTTCTAATTCGATTTCCAGCAGCGGTGGCACCAGAAAAATTGATTTTTACTAATCATCAGATCTTAAATCGGTTTTAGCTCAAAACATTTTTTCCACAAGAGACTTTGTTTTCCTAATAAATGGCTTGTCAATACACATAGGTTTAGGAAGCAATGGGCGACTTATGGATGAATTACTTTGTAAAAGTCAATTTCCTTGTCTGACTCAAGCAACCATAATCAAATCAAGCCATTGCATAATATTGCCTATACATTTGCACTAATGTTGCATTAAACCCCATTTAAGCATTTACAGTGCAATCAAACACTATATTATCATCATATATGAAAACAGGCACAGCATTAACACATTATCACCAGCTCTATATACGTACAAAGATCTTTACCGCATGTATTCTTTACATGTACATTAAGTGCTATTATAGAGCAAATATAAGGCAGATATAATGCATATGAAAGGCTGTAGGTTTATTCTTTATTCACCTCGTCTTTTATTGCATTCGGGCATATGCCATATAGCCTAGGCAGCAAAAGCAACGCACCTGCTACGAAGGACGACGCATCTTTTTGAGCCTTACTGAACGTATTTGTTGTTAAACATTAGTTATATCATATTCGAGCTAAATTCCGTTAATGTTTAAATCACGGGTGTTTAATAATGAGAATGATTTCAATACCTTTCTGTACTTGAAGTAAAGAGCGTAGATTGCTTCTCTCCAAAAGGATTACTCTCTGGACGCCCTAGAAATGGGTGGCATGTTTCTTTTCGCTCGGGTGCTGTCAGTTCAATCGAAGATGGCGTCGAAACAGCAAGCACTCCGCGAGTGTATTGTACGGTTTTACGAAACGCATGGTCATTGTGGAAAAAAGTTTACAGTAGACTACTTTCGAGACGAAAACGTGACCGTGAGTACAGGACGGAACGAGTTTGCGTGACGACGGCCGAAACTGTCACTGCTCCCATACCTTGATTCACCGAATCCACAAGATGGACGACATCATCTGTCGGAAGCAGGGATTGTAATTCTCTCTCACTTACGCGAGAAGTAGCTTATCCGATGACCAACTTTTCCGAGATAAGATGAGTCGCAAAATTCTCCGTCTCCACAAATAGCGTGAGAATGATTTTCCGGATAAAATTTATTTGACTTTTTCCTTCTCACCGGAAAAGCTGATAAAATTTTAATTTCGTGGAAATCAAAAAAACTTCAAAAAATACACTTAATTACAAAGAAAAGCGGCAAAGTATGATAGACTTGTTTTATCGTGTTTTGGAATAACGACAGCAAAGCAGGGAACGCAAAAAGGATACCGTGATAAACTCATTCACTCATTCTACGGCTGTTTTATTTATCCGGAGAAATAACACGTTGTATTTATCCAGAGAAGTTATGTGAGTGCCAATAACTTTTCATGTGAAAATGTGAGTTTTTATTGTCGCAGTAGCAAACTATCCGGGCGCATTTACTCATATGAGCGATAAATGCAATGCCTGGTCAGAAGAAATCTCGGACCTTAAATCGGAATCGAGTACACGGACGAGCAGATAGCGATCGTGACATCTCAGGGCCAGTGGATGACGAAGAACTACCGCGGGACGTCTTTCATACTACACGACGAAAGTTACTTTCCGCTCTCAAAGATCCACATTCCAGGAAATGACAGCTACTATTCCACACCCCTCGAAGTAAAATATAAGTTTAAGCATAAATTTGAAAAAAAAAAAGTTATGCTGTACATCGCCATATCGGGGATTTCAAAGCCGTGGTTCAAGCCGAGCGGTCTGGCCATCAATCAACAAGTGTACCAGGAGGAGTGTCTTGAGAAAATTCTTCTGCCGTTCTTAAAGCAGCACCAAGTACATCTTCTGGCCGGACAAAGCGTCTTCCCATTACGCCAAGAAGACGCTGGAGTATCTTGAGCAGAAATAGATACCGTACGTGCCGAAAGAAAGGAACCCGACCCACTTACTCCAGTGCCGTCCCACTGAGGATTTTTTCGGCTCCCTCAGTGTCCTAGTGTATAAAAATAATTGGCGGGCCAAGGATACGAAGCAGTTGACTAACAGGATCCGGAATTGATTGTATCCGGAAAATGGACGCCTCGTTGCAAAAACTTTGCGGAAAATGACCACCAATTGAAATTTACATGCTTTCAAATTTGACATTTATGCCTTAGGTTGGTTCTATATCATCTATAATACAGTATACGGGCTGTCAAATTACTACAGCCATGTTGACTATGTCTGGGTGGCTTATTCTCAATACTGAGGTATGGCGTACCGACCTGGGTTGCTGCACTGAACTCAAAGAGGAACCTGACGAAGTTGACAAGCACATTTCGCCTAGTGGTTGTTTTTGTCGCGAGTGCGTACAGAACGATATCGTTGGAGGTAGTATGCGTCATTGCGGGGATAATTCCCATCTGCATCACTCTGGCTGGGGACATGTAATGCTACCATCGGAGGAATACACGAAATGCAAGGAGACTGGTCAGAGAGGACTTAAGGATCAAGAGTGTGACAACGCGGAGAAAGGAAGGTGGACCCACCGACTCACTCCAGCTTGGGTGCATAGGAAGCATGGAAAAGTTTTTGTCAGGGCACTGACACTGACAGTTGACAATATCGTCGAAGAGATGTGCCACGGCGAGCATATTTGGGATGCTGTCAACATAGTGGTTACGAGTATACTCTTCGAACTGCAGAGAAAGTGGCGAAGAGACCGGCCTAGAAAGCCGCTTTAATACCCTATATACATGCAGGGGCATCAACCCTTAGCTTACGAGAAATTATGAATCAACTTACGGACTGTTTGTAGATTTCAAGAGAGCGTACGATTCAGTGAAACGAAGTGAGCTAGGTTAGATGATACTGAAACATGGATTTCCGATAAGACTGATTAACACTTTTCCAACTATGCCAATTTTACTTACACGCACTGGGTTTTTGGACCATTCTGACTACGGCAGAATGATTAGAATTTGGACCAAAATCGAACTTTCTGCGAGTAAAAAATCGTAGACTGTACTACAAAAAATCAATATTGCAATTATGTGTGAAAAACTTAAAATCAATCGCAATGACCCATCATATGATCTAATGAGAAGTGTTCGGATTTTTTTTTAAAATATGCATGACGTGTTTTATTCTTAGGTTGAAAACTGTAGTAGAAATTAGCTGAATAGTTGGAAATAAGAAAGTTGCAACATAACTACTCCAACTGTTAAGTGTAATTTGAAAGATGCCCTACCTACTCGCTACTGTCAATCCATCAATAGAATGTTTACCAATTACTGCTGTTCATCTTAATCGTTAAAAGCGTAAATCAATCACCTACTCAACAAGCCACACTGTAGCAGAACAAGACACTTAGCGACACTGGCAAACCAAACCACAAGCAAACAAACCGACCGACAGCATCAAAGAACGTCTCACAATCCCATCAGTGCCAGCGCGCCAGTACGGAAGAAGTAGAAAATGGTGGTATTAAATATCACTTAAGCAGCCCTAACGAAGTCCATCGAGAGGCGGTGCTTTATGCCCAATCATTGTTTTCCCAAATGAAAACAGACACAAAATTAGATAAATTAAGAGAAGATACAACAATTAGTCGCCAGGCTCGTCTCTGTACATGCAGCGAATAGCGTAAGGCAGGACAGAGAATATAGTGTGGAGGGGTGCGGGGGGCAACATGTCAAGACAAAAGACAGCCTCGTCTCTCTGCCATGCCGCACAGCACAGTACCAACCGACGTCAGTTAGGACAGAAGGTACGCCATCACCCGAGAAAGGAGCATACCAAATGGAAAACTAATTCAATAATGATGCCGATCTCTAGACGAGTCAGGGCAGCTTAAGAGAACAAGTTTTCACTTTTAGAGCCAGTCTTGATTGTTGAAGTTTTTATCATGTCGTTTTCCACAGATTTTCGCCATTGTGACACACTGTGGCAAGGGTTTTAATCTAATTACTTTGGTGAGCCTCGATCAAAGAGTGTCTTGTTCTAATAACCTGCAAATGTCCTGAATAGGCGAGAATCGAGTCGAACTAAAACTGGTCAAGTCCCGGAACGAAATATAGATTTTTCCCGGAAAATTACCAAATCTTAAAATCCGGATTTGAATAAGTTTCTGATATGAAAAGAAACCAAGTGGTGCAGGATTGCCGAAAGATTATATTCGTTTGAATTGGTTAGAAAAATAAATTCAATTGGCTATCAATTATTCCAAGTTGATAACCTACACAATCCCAAATGTAATAACTATGCAGAGTGGTTTATTTTAACTCCATACGGATGAAGGGATAATTATTTAATATAATAATTATCCATATGTCTGGTTCTCTCAACTGCCATTTTTGTTCCATGCTTAAAACATGAACTCTGGATGTTTCAAACCTTCTCGCCGTGCCCTTCTTACCGTATTGTGCTTGGGTATCGATTTTGAATGATTAATCAGTTTTGTTACCTTCATTGATTTGCTTGGTGCCATGGTACATTAGAAGTAAGTATCAGCGGCGAACCAGACAAAGAAAAATATGTTCTGTCTGGTCAAAATATAGATTCTTTCGTGATGGTGAAGAAATGAAGAGAGATTAATAAATAAAATAACTACCATTCGCAATCGTTGAAAAACTTCCCGGAGTTTTTGCCGTAGGAACGGACTACAGACACTTAGATTGAATATTCAATCTGGTCCCTAATCAAACAATCTCTCTGTCTCGCTCAGCCTTATCCGATTGCACCAATTTGTGTGCGACTGTATAATAATATAGGGAAATGGACAAGCACAACAAAGGCAATCAGGACGAATCTTGGCAGCTTCAGTTGCTCGAAGGAACACGGTACACGTGACCTAGCACAGGAGAGCAAAAGTTTCAGATCCACACAGCATCACTCCGAAGGATCCTATGCAAACATCAATCCCGTTCATGCCTGCTTCTCTCTCTCTCTCTCTCTCTCTCTCTCTCTCTCTCTCTCTCTCTCTCTCTCTCTATCTATCTATCTATCTCCTTCAAGCTTCCCGCCATCATACCGAGCAGCAGCCGGTGATTGTGATGGGTTCTTGTGATTTTATCTTCTAAATTACACCAGACATCTACATTAAGCCGACAGGCGAAGTGGCTTCGGTGTTTCTTGTTCCAGGACCGTGTGTCGCTTCTTAGTGCTTTGTTTATATTCGGTTTCTATGTGTGATAGGAGTGGGAACTAGGGCTCGTTGAAATTTTGAGGGATTTTCGATTTGGATTGTTTTACTTTTGCTGTTTTAATAGTTATGGAAACTTCTTTTTCGGAAAAGGGAATCAATTGAATCAATTTAATGTATCGATTACAAATCTAAAAGGTATATCCTAATTTCAACACCTTCTCAAAGTCCTTTCAGAAAACATAATTAGATTTCTTCAAGTTAAACCAGAGTTAGAGAGATTTTAAAATGTCGACCTATTTCTTAGGACCAATTTACAATGCCAGTTTTTCCCCCACTTCCTCTTAAGGTGCAACTGAGAAAGCTCGGAAAATCGGCCATCTTGGAAAAGGAATAAAGCAGTTTTTTTCCCATACCGTTGGATAAATGTTCACGGAAATCAATCAGCAATACTCTATCAATACCCCGAATACATGGATTCATTTTCATGAAGATTTTTTCAACGGTGTGAGAAAAAAGCTGCTGTTTTCGTTTTCCAAGATGGCTGCTTATTGAGGCGTTCTCAGTTGAACCTTAAAGAAGGACTCTAACTCTAATATTTGACCGAAGGCCATCACACATATGCACCTGGGACTCGCCGATAAATGCTTTCTTTTCAATTTTTTATTTTTCATTCTCTATACTACTCACATATTTGACACTTGTTTTTTTTCTATCCGCATGTCCCGTCCTAGAGTAAATCGCTGAAATTTTTATCAAAATCGGAGCACATCAATTAGTCCAGTTATAAAATTTGGAATAATGGGCTTTTAAATTGTACGTACACTTTTAACAAAACTCAAGGCCTACTGAGTGTTTCATAAGTTATATGCCCAAAATAACCATATGTCCGTCTTGCCCACAGTTCTGCTATATTAATTGGTGGTGGCTCTAGACGTGACATGGTAATGGTAAAACAATGGACAAGCAATGGACACTAGGGTATGACAAAAATTAGATTCTTGCTCAGGGCTACTGTGCAAATTCTTCGCTCGATCAACGAAACTATATATTTGCGCCCACTGTATTAAATTTAGGAAAGATTTTGAATGGGCAAATCGACATTTACAAAATAATTCCTCCAAGAGTCGCCCATTTTATAGAAAATTCAATTAAAGAAACAAAGTACTGAAGACTATGAAACGACCTTGTGGAAAAAGTTCTTAAGCAGAAAGCGATGGATAATTTGATGATTGATAAAATATTCATTTTTTCTAGCACTACAGTGGTCCAGAATGAAAATTTAGCAGGAAATTTGAGATTTTACTGATAGTAAACCACTTCGACGTATTATGTCTTTGGAAAAGTTTTTGTAGTTTGTGATTCTTTCTTTTTATTAAAACAACAGTTAAGGTGGTTCTAATTTCACCAAGATCAAAAATTTAACTTTTTATTCATTCTAGTTAGAGCCATATGACCTTCAGTGAAGCTGTCGAACTTCATGTTTGAGAAAATTTTGCTGAAGACATGTAATCTCTATCTATCATCTGTCAGGTGTTTGGTATCTAAAATTTCTATGCGATTTATTGTTCATGATAATCAGTCAAAGGGAATTTGTCAGAAACTTCCCGACTTTCCAGCTTTCCACTATGGAATATGAATTTGGACATACTGTCAAGCCGTTACTTAGGCCGCGGTCGGAGTAAATGCGTGAAGCTCGGCTAGAGCGAGTAGAAATTTACGGGAAGTAGAAACAATACAGAACTATCTATTGAACCGCTCCTGACTGGTCGTTTTGACAGTCGCAACCATTCGAGAAGCTTTTGAAAAATTCGCAAGTGCTCTGAATAGCAGTACATACTTTTTGATACATATTAAAATGAAATTGTGCATTAAGGGGTTACACCACTGTAGATCACGAAAACATAGGCATATTTCGAGAATTTTTCCTGACGCAATAAAGAGTCTTGTTAAATAAGGTTCGGATTTATAGTATAAGTATTGAATCAACCAAAATATTTTTTTCGAGCAATTGCATTGTTCTTTATTTTTTCCCATGCGCGTTTTTAGAAGGGGTCACCAACCGAAAATCTATCCCCCGTAATTTTTTACCTAAAGCCGAAAACTAATGTTTTTATGATTCCTTATGTCGATAACAAGCGGTATTTTTTGACGTAGGACTACGTCTTTGTTTTCGATATGGGGGTGCACTCTGCAAATTCTACAAAAATGGTATGTAACGAAAAGTGGTCCAATTTTAAACGCATATAATTCAGCCATCTCACGATAAATTTTCAAATTTTTTGCACAAATCGCCCCGAAATACTTCTAAGAATAGATTCCAATAGATAAACCCAAAGATTTATGATATCATAGCATTAAAAAATTAAATAATATAGGGTGATGAGCCCATTATCGCTATGTTTCTATTATCACGCTACCCATTTGAAGCCGTTGGTTAGAGCAGTGTCTGCCATCTTTGTTTAACGCATTGAGTCAAATTGTAGGGCAACAATAGGGGCACTCGATTCGTGTTTTCGTTGCGCTCAAACACAAGAATTTCACTGTTTTCAGCGCATGTATGTTATTATCATGGTACATAACAACGAAGCAAAGCTATTGATGCCAATTTGTACGCATTCCATTGTTTGTAGGCCGAATAATTAATAAATCAGTGAGGCGCTCTCCTTAGTATGGTGAAAATAGGCACTTCACCCTACAACCTTGTCAAAATATCACGCATTAACACACAGAAGATAGCGCTTCCCAAGCCCTGTACGACGGATTGGTGTACCTAGCGCGCAATGCTTCTATGAATGACGTCATCATCGACTATTTAAAGAACGGACTTAGCCAAACACGCTCAGTTCCCTGTTGAACGGCTGGCGAAGCAGATCACTGCGCTGTGTTTTTTACAGCCAGTGTAGCTGAGCTAGAAGTCCGTTACACTGGCTGTGGAAGGACGCTACCTTGTGTCGTCCAACAGGCGACTGCTCCAACTGCTTCCTAAATGCCGCTGTAATGTTGCCAGTAATTTTTTGGTTTAACTAGCACATGTATTTGCTATTTGCGCTTGAAATTAAGTAATGTAGTGGTAGTAATAAGCTTCCCATTTTGGTTTAAACGCAAGCACAGTTTTTAAAACAGGATTTGATTAATTAGTGCCATCTAAGCAATTTTATCAATTTTGTAATTTAAAAGGAATTTTACGGAACTTGGTGAATTCGGCCCCACTTGCAACTGGTATAATCAACCTGCACAAAGTGTTGCATAACGCAGGGCTGTTTTTTGGAACAAAATGTGTTATCATTCAGCCATTCGCTATGCAAAATCACGATATTATGACAGATGGGCTAAGCGCGGCCGTTCCTTTCAATCGGGAAAGGCCGCGTGGAATTTTGGTGAAACGCGCTAATAGTGTCGTGGTGGTACTAGTTGTCTCTTTCGCTCTACCCATCATCATCAGCGTTGACTCATTTTGCATTGTACGCTTGGGTTCAATGTTTGGGGCGAATGTGTTGGTAGGTAGGGGAACTGGCGGTAAAATGAACACGTTAAGCAAAGTCATTATTTTCTAACTAATAAGTGAATGAGATATTACAATCACCTTATATGTTTCTTGTTAGACATGTTTTGTACATATCTGGTAAAAATACTTCGTCATAAACACATTTTTTCAAACATGATTCTTGATTTCTAAACATGTCCAAAAATGAGACATGTTTATAGCGAGTGGGTAAAATGAACATGTGACGGTGGTAAAATGTACAGATTCTCGTGACCTGCAAAATGTCCTGTACGTATGCAATGCGCAGCGTTGGAAAGCATTTTCCGATCAATGCTGATATCCCAGAAAATCATGAGCTTTGCATACACACAGGGCATTTCGCAGGCAAAAAAAATTGTCACGGAAGAATTGAATTTTCATGACGTAATATTAACCATTTTACAATCCTGTGGCATCGAAACACATCTACAAACTTGGGGTTATCCATGGGTGTTTGAACTTTTAGGATCTGTTTGAGAGCAACTAGAAAGCTTGGTCTATACATGAGATGTGATAATATTGTCTAAAATTTGATTTTTCTTCACCGGTCCGGGTGTTTTTTCCCACACACTAATTACTAAGAAAATAAATATTTTACATTAAGTAGTATAGTCCTACGTCTACAATTCGTGCAACCCCATAGGGCTGCCCCCTGTAGTTTTTACCGCCCGTCATGCATTGCAGCATTGTACTAATTATAGGCAAATGAGACTTTATAGCAAAAATACTCCATATAACAGTTACGCAGAGAAACTAGAAGATGTTCTTATTTAGTATCTTTTACCGCCCCAGATGAGATTTCTCGTGAAAGCTTCTTGTGTCTTTTTCTCTTGAGAAACAGCCAAATATACCAGTTCGGGTAAATTTTGACACAAAGCCGAAACAAACAGCTTCTGGTCTTAGGCGTTTGTAATGAAACAATGACTTTTCATCGCTTCCAGGAACACCAAAAATCTCACGTGATATTTCAACCAATTGTCTGGGCCTAGGTTGGGAACCGGCAACATTGTGACATTGCGGAACTCCTGGCATCGAAGAGACACCAATTCCCACGGTACGGCATGGGGTTATCTTCTCAATAATAATTGATCTAGCTTACTCCACGATTTTTGCTACAGCTTTAAGGAGGTAACCTGCTTTACTACCACACATCTGTTCTACTTATCTATGAAACTGAAAATGAGCGAAAAAAAAGTTTACAATAATTTTTACAAAGACTTCGGTCTTTGGTCATATCGCCACGGAACGTGTTGTTTAGTAGATATGAGCGTCATTTTTTATTGGTCCAACTGAAGGCATAGACCTAGGCAGCTAGGGCCAAGAGTAGGGACTTACAGACGTAATCGATTCATGATCGCGCAAACACGGGCGTTTGTAGGTTCATTCTCGAGACCTCGTTGGTAAATTTATAAGTGCTACAATTTTCACTTAACCAACTTAGCTTGTTTGTGAGATCGCTGGCGAAGATGTGCGTGGATGATCGCGAAGGGCTCAAGCGTTTATATTTTAACGCGTTCCTCGCGTGTACTAGCGTGTATGTATCTTTGAGTGCATAAATTCGATTTTATCACTATGTGGTCATTCTCATCTTTGAGTGTATTCTCGGCTGATTGAACCGAGAATCTGACACTTAATTTTTAGTGTATAGTTCAGATGCTAGAAGAGAGTAAGTTTACACATATCACTAGAATTCCTGGTCATGTCATCACGTGTTGTTTGGTGGATATGAGCGTCATTTTTCGTTGGTCCAATTGAAGACTTGGCTGCTATGACCGAAAGTAGAGATTTCCGGACGTGACGGATGGATTATCGCACGAACGTTTGTAGGTTCACACTAGAGACCGCGTTTGAATGTTTCTTAGTGCTAAAACGTTCCCTTAATCATCGGGGTGCTTTCAGGTTTGCGAGACCGTGGGCTTTGCTGTGCGTGGATGATCGCGAAGGTCTTAAGCGTTTGTATGTTAACGTGCTGAATGCTAGAAGATTATTCATATCACTAGGGTTCCCGATCCTAGCGTCATGGGACGCGTTGTTTAGTGGAAACGAGCGTCATTTTTTTGATTGGTTCAACTGAGGTCATCGACCTATGCTACTTGGACCGAGGGAAGAACCTTTCGGACGTGACCGATTCATGGTCGCACCACATGTGTTTGGAGGCCCGCTCTTATTTAAGATTGCGATTATGAGATTGTAAATGCTAAAACGATCACTTATTGAATGCCGCATAATTTTGAATAATCTTTATTTTGTACTCTGCATAGTTTACATAGCCACTTTAATGATTGTGTCATATACCATATGTACCACAAACATTGATGTTGACAAGTAAAAATGTAGGCAAATGTCTGTAATTTTCCGGGATTCCTACATGTATTGACTATGTATGTGCAGACTAGACTAGAATAGAAAAATGCTAAAACGATCAGTTAACCACCGGGGTGATTTCGTGTTTGTGAGAGCGCGGACGTAATTGTACGTGGACGAAGCTCAAGCGTTTTCATGTTAATGTGTATGTCGGATCTGCTAGCGTATATGTAACTTCGCGTGGATAAATTCGATTTTATAACCGTGTGGTCATAAGTATATCCGCGCGCGTTCTTGAATAATCGCCGGACCGTGACTCTGATGCTCAATTTTCAGTGTGCGGTTCAGACACAATAAGAGAGTTCCCGGACATGTCGCCATGGAACATGTTGTCTAGTGAATATAGGCGTTAAGTTTTTTTTTGTGTTTCGAATTCATCTCGTCAGTAACTAGCACCATCTGGGTGCCTTGTTAGACGACACATGTGAACATTCAAAGCAATTGACATTCCCGAGTGATGTCCTGGGCAGCAAGCACAGAGGCTCAGGTTTGCTGACGAGAAAGCGAAAACGAACTCTTGTCTTTTGGCTCGGGAGCCAAACTTTTTTTTTAGTCCAACTAAAGGCATGAGGCTAGGTTGTTAGGGTAGAGACTTCCGGACGTGACCGATTCATGATCATGCGAGCGGTGGGTTAAAGTTGGAGACCGCGTTATTTATGGGTGCTAAAACGTTCAATTTTTGACGTAGGACTACGTCTTTGTTTTCGATATGGGGGTGCACTCTGCAAATTCTACAAAAATGGTATGTAACGAAAAGTGGTCCAATTTTAAACGCATATAATTCAGCCATCTCACGATAAATTTTCAAATTTTTTGCACAAATCGCCCCGAAATACTTCTAAGAATAGATTCCAATAGATAAACCCAAAGATTTTTGATATCATTGCATTAAAAAATTAAATAATATACAACCTTGTCAAAATATCGCGCATTAACACACAGAAGATAGCGCTTCCCAAGCCCTGTACGACGGATTGGTGTACCTAGCGCGCAACGCTTCTATGAATGACGTCATCATCGACTATTTAAAGAACGGACTTAGCCAGACACGCTCAGTTCCCTGTTGAACGGCTGGCGAAGCAGATCACTGCGCTGTGTTTTTTACAGCCAGTGTAGCTGCGCTAGAAGTCCGTTACACTGGCTGTGGAGGGACGCTACCCTGTGTCGTCCAACAGGCGACCGCTCCAACTGCTTCCTAAATCCCGCTGTAATGTTGCCAGTAAATTTTTGGTTTAACTAGCCCATGTATTTGCTATTTGCGCTTGAAATTAAGTAATGTAGTGGTAGTAATAAGCTTCCCATTTTGGTTTAAACGCAAGCACAGTTTTTAAAACAGGATTTGATTAATTAGTGCCATCTAAGCAATTTTATCAATTTTGTAATTTAAAAGGAATTTTACGGAACTTGGTGAATTCGGCCCCACTTGCAACTGGTATAATCAACCTGCACAAAGTGTTGCATAACGCAGGGCTGTTTTTTGGAACAAAATGTGTTATCATTCAGCCATTCGCTATGCAAAATCACGATATTATGACAGATGGGCTAAGCGCGGCCGTTCCTTTCAATCGGGAAAGGCCGCGTGGAATTTTGGTGAAACGCGCTAATAGTGTCGTGGTGGTACTAGTTGTCTCTTTCGCTCTACCCATCATCATCAGCGTTGACTCATTTTGCATTGTACGCTTGGGTTCAATGTTTGGGGCGAATGTATTGGTAGGTAGGGGAACTGGCGGTAAAATGAACACGTTAAGCAAAGTCATTATTTTCTAACTAATAAGTGAATGAGATATTACAATCACCTTATATGTTTCTTGTTAGACATGTTTTGTACATATCTGGTAAAAATACTTCGTCATAAACACATTTTTTCAAACATGATTCTTGATTTCTAAACATGTCCAAAAATGAGATGTTTATAGCGAGTGGGTAAATTGAACATGTGACGGTGGTAAAATGAAAAAGCTTCTTATGACTTGCAAAATGTCCTGTATGTATGCAATGCGCAGCGTTGGAAAGCATTTTTCCGATCAATGCTAATATCCCAACAAATCATGAGCTTTGCATACACACAGGGCATTTCGCAGGCAAAAAAATGTCACGAAAGAATTGAATTTTCATGACGTAATATTAACCATTTTACAATCCTGTGGCATCGAAACACATCTACAAACTTGGGGTTATCCAAGGGTGTTTGAACTTTTAGGATCTGTTTGAGAGCAACTAGAAAGCTTGGTCTATACATGAGATGTGATAATATTGTCTAAAATTTGATTTTTCTTCACCGGTCCGGGTGTTTTTTCCCACACACTAAGTACTAAGAAAATAAATATTTTACATTAAGTAGTATAGTCCTACGTCTACAATTCGTGCAACCCCATAGGGCTGCCCCTTGTAGTTTTTTGATTTTTTTTTCGATATTTCGATTTTACGCGAAATTGCGCACTTTTTTATTGAAAAAACGCCGCATATGTCATGAAAATTATGAATTTTCTGGCTCAGGTCGGGTTCGGGTTTTAGAATTTTGAAATTCTCGGGTTCGAGCCCGGTTGCGGTTTATCAATTTTAAAATGTTCGGGCTCGAATCGGGTGCGAGTTTTTCAAATTTTATGATTTCGGACTCGGGTCGGGTTCGTGCTTTTCAATGTTCAAGCTCTCGGGTTCGGGTGCGAAAAAAAATTAAACCCCAATATCTCTAATTTCTAAACTGCGCACCGTTGGGTTATTTTTACTCTCATCGCAACATATGTGATGTACTGAGAGAAAACAAAATTTATTGGACGAGTAGCTTCTCACTCTGCCCTTGTGCTACATTCATTTTAACCAATGCACATGTCCATTTAACCCATGCCAGGTATCTGTCTTTCTCATCCCAATTTTGAAATGACGATTTTGTATCCCCTTTTCACAACTATTTTCAACATATTTCTGCTTGAAATTTCATTAGTGTAATTTACTTTACTGATGGAATATGATCTCAAATTATGGATTGCGTAAAATTTGCGAGCAATGTGCCAATGGATGAGTCAAATTTGCTATTTAACTTTAAGATCTTAGGCACAATCCCCTTATAGCTTCGTTTTCATGATAAAATTTTGCACTTTACAAGACTTTTCTATTTAAATTAGTCATGGAGCTTGCGTTTCGACTTCGTCTCATCAGAATCCGACACTAACTGACAGGACTAATCTAGCGCCGGACTGATGCTAGCACAAAAAAGGACACATAATTTGTGTTCCTGAGTAAACTCCCTAGTCAAGCGTGTTGTCCTGCAAGAAAAGAAGGTTATTTTAAGCTGATAAGAGCTAATGTCTCCATTTTTTTTACAATTTCCATTTTTTGTAATTTTTTACATGTTTCCAATTTTAATTTTTTTTCTCTATGTCCCCATTTTTTTGGAGTTAGCATCAATCCGGCGCTAACTTAGTCCTGTCACTAAGTTAGTGTCGGATTCTGATGAGACGAAGTCGAAACGCAAATATTATAACTAATTTAGTTATTAGTTTTGTACTCTTCTAGCGCGAAAATGGTTTTAAACAATTTTCTCCACAATGGAGCAAAAAAACATTATCCTCCACTAAGCAGAAATATAGCATAGTGCACTTTTCTATCAATATTAATAGTGGGTAGAGTGCTTCTTAATTTATCAAAATTAAAAAATTAACTTTTCAATGGTTCGAGATAGTTTTGCAGTCGTCCAGAAAATTTAAGAAAATTAAATTCAAAAAACTTTGTCGAAGACACTGGAACTCTACGTCTTGTACTTTTCATTTTAAAAAAAATTTACCAAAAAATTAGGGTGTTTCTTTTGGGGGGGGGGGGTTGTTAATGGATGCAGGGTGAAAAAAACACTTTCTTTTGCGAGTTTTTTAGAACTTTGAGTGAAGCAAATTTATCAAAATTTTTGTACATTATAGTGTATCATTTCAATAACATGCTGTAATTTTTCTATGCAAAAATGACGACAAACGACTCGGTGACGGAGCTTTTTGTATAAAGTTTCTGGAAAAAAACATGATTTGCGGTGTTACCAGCCATTCAAAAACTACTTAATCGATTTATTTCAAACTTTGCATACTTTGTTAAAAGTTAGTTTTTGAGAAAATTTTTAATATAAGGGGGTGCTTACTCATAAAAAGCGAAATTTTTCGTGAAAAATATTAATTTTTATTTAAAATGAGTAAAAAACCCCTTAATTGAAGATTTATTTCAAAAACTCAACGTAGGGGTTAGGTATTTTTAACATGTGTATGCAAAGTTTGAAAGAAATCGGCTAAGTAGTTTTGGAATGGCAGGTAACACTGCAAATCTTGTTTTTCTAGAGACATTCTTCAAAAAGCTTCGTCACCGAGTCGTTTGTCGATATTTTTGCATAGAAAAATTACAGCATGTTGTTGAAATAATATACTATAATGTACAAAAGTTTTGATCAATTCGCTTCACGCAAAGTTCTAAAAAAATTCGCAAAAGAAAGAGTTTTTTTCACGCTGAGACCCTTAACTCCCCCCCCCCCCCCCCCCCCCTTAGAAATGGTTTTGTTTATACAACTTTTCCCGTTTTGATTTTTCTTTAAGATGACTTTCGAAATACTTTCAGATATTTTGAAGGAGTACAGTCTTAATATACCGAACCTCTAGCTTCCTTCGCTATAAAGTTATATATACTTTTTTTTACTAAAATGATTCATGTTTAGTAAGTATTGCAAGATATTCGAAAATATCGTATTAACTATTTTGTGGTGATCTATACTACAAAGCATGATATTTCATATAAGCAACGGTATATAATGCTAATTGAATCCCAAATCGAAAATAATACTATTTGAAAAGATACCTTTTTTACCTTTCTCATATAGAGAGATTATGCAATCACTTTGAATATGAGCAACCTAATCTCGAATGTCATATACCATTCGACTTAGTTTGTCGAGATCGAAAAATATCTATTCGTATGTATGCGTGCACGTGTATTTCTCAGAGATGACTGCAACGATTTGTACAAAACTTAGCCTCAAATGAAAGATATAACCTTCCCATCGGCTATTGAATGTTTATTATAATTTATATTTATTTTTATTGATTGGACTTCCGGTTCCGGAGTTATGGGTTGAAGAGTGCGGCCACACAGCAAATTCCCATATAAACTGGTATTTTTTGATTTCTCAAATACCTCCCCCCCTTTCATACTATGGCAAATGTCAAAGTAAGCTCAGATGCCAAATTTCACATCATTTGAACAATTTTAGACTCTCGCCCACTTCGCTTGAAGTTTTTGAAATTGGTACTGTGGGAAAATATGGAGGAAAAATATATTAATTGTAACTTTTGAAGTAGTATTCAGAAAATTACAATTCATACCTCTTTTTAAAGGAAATAATCTCAGTATTTGAATGAAGATGTTAAAATCTCTCGCAAAGTGCGGAAAAGTGGACTACTGGGTTATTTTGTCCCAAAAATGTAATATTTTTTAATAATTTTTATGCTCTGGTCGCACCTTTGCCCAAATATGGGAAGTTGGCGTTATAGGGCCTTTTGTTATTCATATTAAATTCGATCATTTTCTCGTGCATAAATCTCTATTACTGTTCATTCATTTTTTAGAAAATTTAGCAGGAACGTGGAAAATTCTCAGTAACAAAATCGAAATAAATTCGTTACTGGTAAAATTCAGAGACGTCAGGTTTGTTTTTTTACATTTCGTTTTCAAACCACATTTTTATTGCACAATTTCCCGTATTTTTTCAGCAATTAAACTTTTCCCATGTGATCCCTAAGCATATTTTATCATATTTTTTATATACTAAAAGTAGCGAATTAAACAATAATTTATTGTTAAATGGAGTTGATATGTGCAATTTAATGATGAACATGTGAAATCGAGCCCAAATTTCAAAAAAGTCTGATGTTTTTGAATTTTACCGATATGGAATCTATTTCTATTTTGTTCCTGGGAGTTTTATATGTTCAACAAGATACATTTCATGAAAATTGACTGAAGAATAATACAGATATATGCACGAGAAATGGAAAAATTTGTTATGAATTACAAAATGCTCTAGAACCCCAACCTCTCGTATTCGGACGAAGACCGCAACAGTACCGTTCGATTTTTGAGATTTTTTTCACATTAGAAAAACTGCAAAATATGTATGATTTGCGGCATAGAGCAGTCAAGTTATTAAAACTAAAAGTTTTTAAAGACAAAATGCCAAGTTAAAGGGAATGAATACTTCTTCACAAAAATAATATGCACTGAAAAAAATGTCATTTTTCACAAAACCAAAAATTTATATTAAAAATTCAAATTAAAAAAGGCCATTTTTTAATTCTTTTATATTTTGTCAACGAAAACATAAAGGAAAAAGAAACACTTTGAATATGATTACGTGATGGAGAATTTGTCGGTAAAAAAGTTTTTCTAACAAAAACATTATATATATTTGCCTTTCTCAATAGAAATGTATTGTAATTGCTCTGAAAACCAACTTTTTAACGGAGGGCCGAGTGACATATACCATTCGACTCAGTTCGTAGAGTTCGGCAAATGTCTGTGTGTACGCGAACACAATCTCACTCACTTTTCTCAAAGATGGCTGAACCGATTTTCACAAACTTAGTCTCAAATGAAAGGTTCCCATAGGCTACTATTGAATTTCTAATGGAACCGACTTCCGGTTCCGGAACTACAGGGTGATGAGTACGATCACACAGAAAATGAAAGAAATTCTACAATGAATTTAAAAAGGTGAAAATTTTTCCAAAATGTGGCCACATCTGCTTGGATTTGTAGTACTAGGTCACTAACAGCCATTCAAAGTCTCTTTGGCCACATTGGCCAGCATCATCGGTTCCGGAAGCCCCGGCGGAAATATCCAAATTCAGAATAACAGTCACATCGGTTTCCGATTCAACCAAACTTAGTCTCAAATGAATGGTGTTTTATACCCGTAAATGGCTTTGAAATGGTTTAAAATATTGCCTTAATGTCAATGGGAAAGTTTCAGAAAATTTGATGGGCCTTTTGGAAAATCTATCGTTGTTGATGGAGAACTGCGAATAACTTATGAAAAGGTCGTAATAAAACAATATAATTGTGTTGTTAAAACAAAATTTAAAATATCTCGAGAACTACGACATTTCAGGAATTTTTTGTGATGAGCATTTTAATTTAAAATAACGTTTAGAATCATATTCAAAAATAAAATTGTATTTTTTACTGCAAATATTACGAAATACAAAAATATGTCAAAGTTATTAGGAAAACAATTTAATTGAAAGCTTCTCCATGATCCAAATACACTGAAGTTTCTTTTACGTCTTTAAAATGATAAACATTAGATTGTTGGTACTTCTTGATAGAGTAAGGCGAAAAACGTCTAAAAAAGGGCATAATTACACGAATTAATTGTTTTTGTTGGAGCAAAATTCCAAATATCTCGAAAATTATCGCATTTTGGAAGATTTTTGTTAAATATATTTTGATTTAAAATAATACTTAGAATTACATTCTGTAATAAAATTATACTTTGTTATGTCGATTAGTATGAAATTTGGCAACATGTATAAAGTTATTATTAGACAAACTTTTTACCGATAAGTTCTCCATCACGCAATCGCATTCAAAACATTTTTTTTTCTTTTTCTGTTTTTGTTGACAAAATAAAAAAAATTAAAAAAAATAGTTTTTTTTGCCAGTTAATATAAATTTAATATAAATTTTTGTTTTCTTGAAAAATTACACAAATTTTTTTTTCAGTGTATATTTTTTTCATTCCCTGTTACTCGTTCTCAGAGAGTTTTGCTGTTTAAAATACGATAACCAATCAAAAAATTTTGGAAATTAATGCTCGTTCAAACGTCTACACCCTTTCAAAAAATTACTTTTGTATCAAAATATTGAAATTGCCAGAGAAAATCGAGGAGATTCACAAACTAAACACAACCGATAAGTTGGGTAAGAATCTAAGATGGTCATATTTTGCGGTCGGTCCCAGTCGGAATCCCTCTAGTGACAAATGTCAAAAACTTTAAGCGAAGTGGGCGTGAGTCCAAATTATGTGAAATCTGAGCTTATTTTGACATTTGTCACGATATGAAAGACTTTCAGAATTAAAAGTTTTTTTTTTTGGCGATGCCCTGCTTACCACCCAAGGTCAACACAGCCTAAAAAAATCCGTTAAGGGGTTATATACAAAGTTGAAGTTCAAAATATATTGCGGTGAACGTGATATCGCAAAAACTACTCAACCGATTTTCATATTTTTTAATTGTTCGTATTTACATTGTCGTGTACTTGAAAGATTCATTTTTCATCCAAAAAATTTCGAGTCTTTGCAATGAATTTTCGTTTAAAATTTTGAGCACCTCATACATCGGTTTTTTGTTCACATAATTTTTTTCATTGGATTTTTTTTTGTTTTGAGAAACCAAACCGTTCAAGTACACCACAGTACATTTTTCTTCAATAATTTTCTTACTTTTGCCTTTCTCATATAAAGAAAGGCTATGCAATCACTGTAAAAATCGACTTTTTAACCGAGGCCCGGAGGGCCGAGTGTCATACACCATTCGATTCAGTTCGTCGAGATCGGCAAATGTCTATGTGTGTATATGTATGTGTGTGTATGTGTGTGTACGTGTGTGTGTCATTTAAACTCATACAATTTTCTCAGAGATGGCTGAACCGATTTTCGCAAACTTAGTTTCATCTGAAAGGTATAACGCTCCCATAAGCTGCTATTGAATTGTTAGTTGATCCGACTTCCGGTTCCGGAGCTACGGGTTGAAGAGTGCGGTCACACAGCAAATTCCCATATAAACTGGTACCACCATGATGTTCAAATGATGTAAAATATTAATATTAGTTTGCGGGTCTGGATCACTAATTATCAATTAAAGCAGCTTTGACCACATTAGCCACCTATGACGGTTCATGACGTCCCCGGGGAACCCGCCAAGTTCCTAAGCTAATATCACACCCCTTTCCCCAACGAATTCTCTACCGATTTTTACAAACTTGATTTCAAATGAAAGATACGGTAATGCCATTGACTGCTGCTGAATTTCATTCGGTTCTGACTCTTGCTTCCGGAGTTACAGGGGTGTTAGTAAGGATACACTGGAATTTCCCATATAAATCGGTACAATCGTAATACCTCAGAGGCTAAAAACTATTGAAATGGTCACCAAATTACTTCTAATCGCAGATCTTGATTGCCAATCAAACATTCTTTGAATATATTGTCCACTATCGACGATTCCGGAAGTCCGGAATTCCGAGCATATTCCACAATTAAAGTCACATCGGTTCTTCGGTGATGACTGAACCGATTTTCTCAAACCAAGTCTCAAATGGAAGGCAAAATATGCAGTTGAGTATTGCGTCGCCGCCTCTCCCCCCGCCTTGCCCTTACACCTCCCTCCTTCATCACTCCCCTCCCCTTGGACCACCCTCACTCACGTCCGCATTTCCTTTATCTACCCCGTGTACCGAATTAAGTTGATGGATTTCTGACGCATCCTCCACTCCCACTTTACTAACCCCCCATTCCCTCCACTTTCAAACCCATTCCACCAATATTTCAAAATATAATCACATGAAGATAACATTGAACTCATGCTGATTAAGCTAATTAAATAATATTCTTTTGCCTTTCTCATATAGAAAGGTTATGCATTTGCTCCAAAAACCGACTTTCTAACCGAGGCCCGGAGGTCGCAAAATATCTGTGTGTATGTATATATGTATGTATGTATGTATGTATGTCTGTGTATGTGCGGATTTGTTAACAAAATGTCCACATCGGTTTCTCGGAGATGGCTGAACCGATTTTTACAAACTAAGATTCAAATGAAAGGTATAATATTCCCATAGGTTGCTATTGAATTTCATTTTCAACCGACATCTTGTTCCGGATTACGAGTTGAAGAGTATGGTTACAAAACAAAATTTGTTGATTTGTCCACATCGGTTTCTCGGAATTTTCTGAACCGATGTTGACAAACTTGATTTTAAATGAAAGGTCCATTAGCTGCTGTTAAGTTTTGTGTGGATCCGAGTTCTGGTTCCTGAATTACAGGGTGATACGTACGATCACGCAGCAAATCCCGATTCTAACGAATTCTGCGATGAATGTAAAAAGGTGAAATTTTTTCCAAAATGTAAACACAACTGTTGAATTTGTAGATCTAGGTCACCAACAGTCATTCAAAGTCTCTTTGGCCACACTGGCCACCATTGACGGATCCGGAAGCATCCAAATTCAGAATACGGTTATATTGGTTTCTCGAAAATGGCTTGATCGATTTGATCAACTTAGTCTCAAATGAAAGGTGTTGCGTCCCCGGAAACTGATATTAAATTCCATCGCCATCCGACTTCCGGCTCCGGAGTTACGGGTTGTGGAGTGCGATCACATAGAAAACTCCGATTCAAACCGATACCGCGATGAATGCAAAAAGGTGCTCTTATATATACTTACCAAGTGTAATAAGAATGAAAGACATTTCCATAATGTTATATTGTACGAACCAGCTATTAAATCATAGTTTGGAGAAATGAGAAAGGCACAATTGCACCTCTAGGTGGATTAAAACAGGTTTTTTGATTTCAGTTGAGTCGGAGGCGCGGCCATAACTTCGACAATTTTCCAATATTTTTTGTAATAAACCTTGTTTCTATTTTCTTCAAATAGTACTACCAACAAGTTGTCCTTCGCTTTTTCAAACAAAACTTGCGTAAAACCCTTTAAAAATTACGATCTTGGCTCACTTTTTCCCCTCAACTTTGTATATAACCCCTTTTAAAATATACTGTAACGTGAAAATTTATGCCTAACGTCCATTACACCTAACGTCCGTATGCCTAACGTATATGTGCCTAATGGGGTACACTAGACTGCCCAGAAAATAATGAATTTTTGAAAACTCCATCGGCCCACCCCTGAGTCGATTCCTAGTCCCACCAGGAGTATTTGCTCCAAATTTGAAGCAAATCAGACAAGTCTAGCTACCGGACCAACATGCCTGAAGTTTACATGAAAAAATCCCACTAGCTCGCATTTTCGCCGCTAGGTAGCACTGTTTGCATCGTATTATCACTGTAAGTGAAAATAAGAAAGATAATTTAATTGTATACAACTGTGAAGACTGCTAGTCAATCCGGCTCTGTTGAAAGAAGTTATTAAACTTTCAACGAAGTGATGTCTGAGTCAGTTTTGCAAGGGGCCTAGCTGTGCATGGCTACGTATTAGTACTCGATTTCCACGAACTATACATTTTTGTGAAATAAGTGTTAGATTTAGCTGAATAGAATGTTCAGAAGAATTGTAGTACATGATACGAGTTATCTTTTGGTTAGAACATTTTAGTTCCCCCTGTGACCGCATAGAGGGCGCCAGCACTAACTTTTGATAGAAGAGAGATAGAATATTGGGATGTTCGGAAGAATTACTGAAAAATGCCTGTTCTACAACTTTGTAGAAGACACCTAATTTCTGTCTCTTTCCGTTGAAAAGTTAGTGTTGGCGCCCTCTATGCGGTCACAGGTGGAACTAAAATGTTGTAACCGAAACATCATTCGTATTATTTACTATAATTCTTCTGAACATGCTATTGAGCTGAACCTAACCCTTATTTCACGAAATTGTTTAGTTCGTTTAGAATCGAGTACTGATATATAACCAAGGCCCCATGCAAAACTGACTCAGACATCACTTCGTTAAAAGTTTAATAACTTCTTTCAACAGAGCCGGATTGACCAGCAGTCTTCGACAAAGTTGTAGACAATTGAACTATCTTTCTTATTTTCACTTACAGTGATAATACGATGCATATAGTCACATCTAGCGGCCGAAATGTGAGCTAGTGGGTTTTCTCCATGTAAATTGCCGAAAAATCCCATACAAACTTCAGACACGTTGGTCCGGTAGCTAGACTTGTCCGATTTGCTTCAAATTTGGAGCAAATACTCCTCCTGGTGGGCTTAGAAATCGACTCAGCGGTGGGCCGATAGGGTTCGTTTTTTCTTGCAACTCTAGGGTACACTTATAAAACACTATTTCTTCCTGAAACATTCTCTGAATGACGTCACATAGTTTCTAACCCCCTCTCCCCTTCGAACTGGATCGTCATGATTTTCTTATGCTCCGCTACCCTCTGAATGCGCTACGTACTTTATGGGTGCCTCCTACTTTACTTCCTTCCATACTCCAATAAGTCTAAAAGGACGAGAATAATCATTAAAAAAATATCAAGCCTGGTCAACTTTGTAGCCATTTTATTATCTCATACAGAAGCAGACGATTTGATATACTCTCAAATATCATCACTATACCCACTGGATAAACCATCAAACTGTAATGAAATTAAGCTTCTACATTTCAACCGTCTTCCCCGAGTGGGAGTGACTTCAACCACTAATGGACTACTCGCTCGAATTCGATCTGCCTTTAATGATTAATTAAGTGCTAAAATGGGTGCCTTTCATGTGTTGTTGCCCATAAAGGAACAATGTTATATTTATCCACTTCATTCGCTGCGATTATTCTGATGATGGTCCGGTTTAAACGTTGCGCAGGTTACGCTCCAAACCAGTTGCTCAAGTGTGAGCCAGAAATCCCTTTCACAGACACAAACGTGCGGTTGGGATCTCGATAAAAAAACGAAGCATTAATAAATCAATCAAGGAGAATTGATTAATTTATTTTCAAACTCCTCGCTGCTTTCGTTTTACCATTCGTATTGGAGGGCATAAATCGGCAGCAAAAGGAAACAGATCTGTGTTGTCCAACACTTGCAGCGTGAAAGATCGACAGCTGGACAGGTGAAGGTTGTAAGCTGGAAGCGACCAAGAATGACAGTTGAACAGCGAACTGAGCGCGTTTTGACCGGGTGGAAGATTTTCATTAGCAGTCAATAAAAACATTTTCCGCTTGTTGCTCCAGCAATCTTCCCTCGCCGCGACCGCAACCGCGATACCCTTCCATACTTCGAAACTTTGATCGGTGTCTTAATGGAGTTAATCTGACGAAAAGGAATTTAAATTTAATTATGCCAGTTGGTTTGATTGAGAGCTGCTCCATTCGACGGCTGCATTGTTAGCTTATTATGAGCCACTCTAAATGGTTTCATTGTTCGCTGGAATCCCTTCGGATTTGTACGGTGAAATGAAACCATTTTCAACTGATTGAACGTATCAGATGCTCATCCGATTCTTCTCTTATCGAGATGATCTAACTGCTGGCATATTATGTGCTTACGTAAATAGAGCCAGCTGCTGCAGTTGCCCTCAACCTCTCCTAACAACAATTAGCACATTCATGCCAAACAGCATCGCACTTCGGAACCCCTTTTTGGCGCAAGGCGTTACTGCCGGGTTGAGTGCTATAGACTTCACTTCAGCTACACTACACTGTGGAGTGCAAGAGAGCGGGAAACGTTCATTGAATCGTAACGAGCCAAAGTGCCTGAAACTGACTACGATAACCATCGCTGTACAAACGCTTGAGCTACTTGGGAGGTACTCGAACGAAGCCTGTTTTTTCCGTATGCCCCCTCTTTCTCTTCGGTAATGGCCTAATATGAAGAATCGATCGGGTGCATGAATGAACAGCTGACTGGGTGGAATTATTGTACAACTAATGGCTGCCTCCATTCAGCACACAAGAAAGTGGTTTTATTTGGATTGTATTCGGACAATTCTTATAGGTCTTCAAGCAATCCAGCTCAACCCTTTCAACACCCAACCGGGTAATGGAATCAACTCATTAATCCTTCATAAATCAATTAAACATTCGGCTCTCATTGCATTGTCTTAATTTTCCTCTTGCTGACAGTACCAACATTATTACTGTAACTGCGTGGGCCTAATCTGATCAACGAAAACAAGCGGATTATCAGTGTTCTCCCGCGTGGTTTGAGGGTTACACCCCAACGATTCAACAAAACTACAAACCGCTTGTTTAGAGCCAGACAAGATGTTTCGATTTAAACGCGCAACATGTTTTTTTTCTCCACTCTCCGACTGGCATTCGACTGTCTATTCGTTCGTCCGTCCGTCCGTCCGTCTACCCGCTGCCGAGCGCCAGTTTGCCGCCGACTGTAGATTTTAATCGAAGCTTAATTTAGGCTTTCGTTTTCAATGCATCAGAGGAGGACGATGGAAGATAGTACACCAAAAAAAAGCGAACCAAAGGAATAGACAACTCGAGAACCTGTCTAGTCCATTTAGGGGGTGATAATTTAATAATTTTTGCCCTTTTCCTCTGGTTGATTTGAATGGATCGAAGCGATAGACCGTTGCAAACGAGATGAGGCAACTCACTAATCCTTAGCTGATTCGAAATTCAATCGCATGTTAATTTGAGCTCTTGACAAATTCCCTTTCCCTGATCCCGATGTTTGCGAGATGAGGTTTGAAGAGCTGGACAGATCCAGCTTCGGAGTGTGTCAGTGATATTGACAGCCGATCTAGATAAGGGTGTTAAAAAGCTGTGGGAACCAGGCTGGAGTCGATGATCGACGTCCGAGTCCTGAGACCGGGACCGGGCGGACTATCGACCATCGCCTATCGTGTGTAGAAATCATCCACCGCGCTAATGACTTGACTAATGGAGTCACCTGATACCGGCCCAGAGTCTATCACACGCATTTAAAAGCCATTAGGAGGGTGCCTGTCGCGGCGATTCCCTACCGAAGCGACCGTTCCTTCCATTCGTTCGTCAGTTTAACCGCTTGCCTACCACCCGCCCGACGGCAGTGTGTGCACTTCGGGAATTAATAGCGACAACTGAATCATGAGCAGTAAATCACTCTCAATTAAATTGAATTTGAGCGCAATTTAGATTAGAATTTCCCCGGCGCCTTCCATCGTCATCCATGCAGGAAGGTGGGAGGGGTAGCGGATGCGGAATCCAACTACAACAAGTTTTCATTATTCGCGTCCTTTTGTCGTAGGTACGAGCTGCAACAAATTATGCAACGTGTCTACTGGTAGGTACCAAACTCAGAATGTGCCTGGAGGGAAAAGCGCGACGGAGGGACCATTACTGGAAGTATAGCTATTAAAGTTAGGAGCAAACAATTTCCACACCGTAGTCTTACGACGAGTTGACATGCGAGTTTGTTTTTTTCTCTTTTGGTCGCACAAACTGGTTTATTGGAGACTAGTAGTTACTAGGGTATAGGGTAGATTTTGTCACTATCCAATAAAAGTTGATTACTGTTAGGGTTTATAAAAACCCTAAAAAGATCCACAATATTACGTGATGCGATACGGCTGGTCGCATGCCACAGATCTGGTTATATATTCTTAACATTCCCCCAATCCGAAAAATGCATTACATGGTTTCGTTCATATTTTGAATTAGAATCATGCCTTATTTGCATTATGCCCCACATGCCTTATACCAAGTTTAGTTACTGCATTACACCAACACATCTCAATACACGACGAAACAGTTTGAATTAGAATACACGTTCCTGTGTAAACAGTTCGTTTTGTAATGGCATTGGTTGATTTTGCTTGCTGTGTATTTGCTCATCAAGGTGTATTTCATGCAATAATACATCATTCACAAGTATGAGAGCTACGCGATGAGTTTTGTCGTGACTTCGACTAATGTTTCAATATAAGGGCCCCTTTTCAAAATTTCAGAAGAAACAGCAGGTAGAGTTTTTAATAACGAGTAACATGCATTTAACTGAACGGAATTACGTCATGTTTGCACTAATCAGTCGGAAAATGTGCATCAATTTTGTATTAAATTTGGAAGTATTCATAATTTCTATGAATAAAGCAAGACCTGATTTTCTGAAAAGCTTTCGGAAGTGACCTGAAAAAACGAAATTTTCCTGCTTATTTCAGACAGAGCCGTCAAATTAGGACACCTAAGAGACCCAATCGAAGGTTTTAAATATAGGTGCCATGTGTTTTTTCTACCATTCGTTGCTTGGATTTTGAACGAGCAATATATGGATTGGTATGCACACGTTTTCAAACTATCTGCAAAGTTTACGGGGCGCTCTTCACTCTGCTGTGAAAAGTTAAACTTTGCATACACGAACAGTGGCGTAGCCCTTCAAAACCAAAATTAATTGGATTGAAGAAAAAACTTATTGATGATGACTAATTGAATTAAATTTTACAATAATAATTGTCTGATCAATTCTCAATATATGGATTGTTTTAAACATCACGGAGACTGTTTGGGACTTTGCTGGAATGGGATCTTGTAACTGATTCCATAGTCGTAAAATCATATAGAATTGAAGCTGATTCCGGCGTTTTGAAACTAATTGGTCGGTGTTAAGTCAGACCGGACTAAGTCGCAAAACATAAAAATGAGAAAATGATAGCAATGGATAGAGAATTTCTTCATCTACATTCGATTTTTGCCAGATTTCAAATATGTAACAATAAACAAGAATTATGGCAGAAATTAATTTCCAATTATAATGCAAAGGATGCTGCGATTCAAACTTTAAACACGTTTTTCTCGAAATCAATTTATTATCAATTAGTCCGGTCTGACTTAACACCGACCAATTACAACCGACGGATTTCCAATCATGTCGAGCTCACTGTTAAAGGAATGTGTGGACAAGTGACATTTTTACGAATGGGAAGTGAAGTTGAAATAGGTTGACTGCGTATGAAATTGCAAAAAATTCAACATTTGCTGAAAATGTTATTTTTAAGAGTGCGTAGATTTAATATGATTAATAACTAAAATAACACTTTCTGAAAGTAGACGAAAAATTATTATTATATCGTTTGTCTCCCGTATATTATCAATGATAGGAATATTAAAGATCACATCATTTCGAAATCGTCAATTTTGGAGGTTAGCATATTCGAAAAAAAATATACGTTAAATGTCATATTTTCTGATAAAAAATGCTGCCTTTTTATCCTCTAAGAAGGAGTCAAAGAGAATTTGCTTTTGGAACAAATTTATTTGTCTTTAGTAAAGTTTTCGAGAAGGTTATAACAAACAACTTTATTAACCGTCATGCGTCCAACAAAAAAACACCCCTAACAGGCCAACGAGGGTACCCGGGTACCCACAAATTGAAATACATACTCTTAACTATGGCTTCCTTTAACCGATTTGGACACTTTTAGATGTTTTGGATTCAGGAACTCATCTACTTTTTGATTCTGTGAAATTGAAGCGGATGAATATATCTGGTTCTTGGTATTCCGGATTTTGCAGAGTAATGCTCCAGTACTAGAGTATGGTTTGTGAATTTTAATAACGGCCTAGCAATATGAGTATCAAAACTCTTCAAATTGTCTCGGAAGTCTGTTTTTTATTGTTACGAGACCCTATGGTAATTTGAAATATGGAATTGGAACGGAATGGTCACTCACGGCCCCACGGGAACCTGCTCCGAATGGTTCCAAAACTACGAGATACAGCCTGCTGATGCAATTCCAAGAATATTGATATCCATATTGGTAGTATTCCATTGAAATTTACATATAGTATCCCAGCACTGGAACATGCTTCCGGAAATCCGGATTTCCGGGAATCGGATGAGGTAACCCGGTTCATTTTTACCAAGTCTAAAAGTGGATGAGTTCCTGAATCCAAGTATCAAAATCGGTTGGAAATTACGTTAGTTATGGGCATTTCAGTTTTGTGGGTAGCCAGGTACCCAAGTCGGCCTGTTACGTAATCAAAAAAATCACGAGCCCCCCTCACTCCCCCTTACTATATCCACAATATTATTAACCCAAAAGCTTGACTTAGTGAAGTTCTAAGATATCACAAAGTTTCAATTTCCAGCTATGGATAAAACATGTGAATTTCATTAATTGAAATTAGGTACCTGGAACCACGTCGGACACATAACGGTTAAATACGCGAAGGCTTCATTCGTTTAGGGTATCGAAATTTGCAAAAGAAATTTTTTTAAATAAGTTATTCTGTTTTTACTGTATACGATAAATCTTTTCTGTTGTTTATATACAATAAAATTCACATTTTGTCACAGGTCTGAGTTTCTGAATATTGAAAAGATATTTGATTTAAGAAAGTTTCATGAATATTATTTAAGGGGGTCTGACAAAAAGTACCTAATGTTCAATTTTTTTTAAGCAGTGCATGTGCGCTATTCTTTGAAATGTTTATTAAGTTTTCATCTATAAAATAAAAATTTTCAAGCGTAAGATGTCAAAAATGGCGATTAAAATGGCGGATTTCTCGGAACAAGATTGTTCGAATCAGCGGGCATTCTCGTTTTTGAACCATTCAACCAATCAACTTCGGGTTTTGCCCGCCTAAAAGAAGACAACATTCTCTGGCGCTATAACCTACAAAATCGCAATATTTTGATCATTAACGATTTTTTACAGCCGGCCAAAGTGGAAAAATCTTGCGAAAAAATGATACTTTATTTTCAAGTGGCCGCCATTTTGTTTCAATATTGAATTTTTTCATGTTTTTTAGGTTGGGGTGCCTCTACGGAATGTAATCTTCGTTTTGGTTTGCTGCTTGTAGACGACGAATTGCGACCTGAATCGTGCCCACAGATGAGGTCGGTTTTCAAAACACCTTGTGCTGGAGCCGCCATTTTTGACACCTTACACTCGAAAATTTTTATTTTATAGATAAAACCTTAATGAACATTTTGCAGAATAGCGCACATGTCTAAGTCATTTTACTTCTTAAATTAAATTATCAAACATTACTTACATTTTGCAGAATTATATAAGAGGACCCCCTTAATAGCTCATTATGCTGCATTCGGATCTTTTTGCCTTTCTCCTATAGAAAGGTTATGCAATCACTCTGAACATCGTCAACCTAATCCTGGCCATTTTTTTGACGTTCGTAGGTTTTTTGTATTTTAACAGGGTCGTAGTTAGGGGGATACGGTGAGGCCCTCCCCCCCCACATCACTCACCACCCTTCCCTAAACCGCCGTTCCCTCATCAAGTAGCCCTCTACGCAAATCAAATTTTCTAATTCTTCTAGAATAAATTTACCAGTGCAAAATTTGGTTTGAAATGATTTTGAGTTGAGAAACTCGATTCATTGTACGTATGCGTAAATCGCACTGAATATTTAATAGACATTTCCACCATTATATTAAATATGGAATCGTAGTTTGGATAAATGAGAAAGGCACAATTGCACCACTAGGTGGATTAAAACGGGGTTTTTGATTGAAAATAGCTCTTTTTCCAACAGCGATAACTTTTAAACGGGCAAACCACTTCATAAACAAATTAAAGTGCAAGAAAAGCACAACAAATGCTGGAAAAATCAGATCTCCCCAAGGCGGCTCTCTATGGAAATAAAAGTTTGTCTCATTCCGTGATCAAATGCAATTGATTACTCGCCGTTTGGTTGCACTTGTGCCATTGTTATGAATTAGGCGCAAGGGAATTGTCAATTTCCGGTGTCAGGCGTATGCATTGAGTTTTTGAACAACTGTAACTTTTGACCCAAGCAAATAGAAGTTCGAATAATACTTAAAAAGCACACTTTAAATTTCACATAAAGTTCTTAGCGAACTTTCAAGCTGCTCAAGTTTTAATTGAACTGCTTACCCAAATCGCAATTTAAGTTTTATAGCGTGCTACAAGTGCAATCTAAGTTTTATAATGTCTATAAAACCATCATAAACCCTCAAATGTTACTAGGGTAAGGCGCTATTAGAGCATAAAACGCATTGCAAAATTACTTAAAACGAGAAGCTTATGCAGCTCCTTTATATCAACTGTTGGTTGCTTGGGTATTTACTCAAGACGTGCTTACAAAAGTAAGCAAGCCTAATTACTGCGACTTTAACCCTTCATTTCAGAACTAATAGTAATATATAGTGATGTATTTGATGTCGCAACAGCTCTAGTGTGGACAAACTTCAGCTCTAATATTTCCATAGAGGACCACGCTGGGGAAATCTGATTTTTCCAGAATTTGTTGTTCTTTTCTTGCACTTTAATTTGTTTATAAAGTGGTTTCCCAGTCCAAACAATGTTCTAGGACGTTTATATAAAGGAAAAAATCAAGAAGAAAGCTTATGAGCAAAAACTGTTTTATTGGGCCTTTTACAAATAATGTCCCATATCTCAAAAAGCTTAAAAGACAAAGAGTTGAAGTCTTCAGATAAAATGTTTGTAACGAGTTTCTCTACAACTTTGCTGAAGTAAGTATTTGTCTATCTGAATTATTGAAGAACATAAATTTCATAACTCACTATTAGGGGGATTAATCATCAATCTGATAAAACAGAAAGAAGGGGAGTTCTATTCCAAGAAACTTTCTCAAAGAGTCTAAAGTCAACAGTTTTGACGCAATCTAAAAAAACCCTTTTTTGCTCTTTGGGACCACTGTGTATCGGTTTGAATCAGAATTTGCTATGCGATCGCACGCCACAACCCGTAACTCCGGAACCGGAAGTCGGATCGGGATGAAATTTAATAACCATTTACAGGGGCGCACCTTTCATTTGAGACTAAGTTTGGTTGAATCGGTCTAGCCATCTCCGAGAAACCGATGTGACTGTTATTCTGAATTTAGATACTTCCGCCGGGGCTTGCTTCCGGAACCGATGATGATGACCAATGTGGCCAAAGAGACTTTGAATGGCTGTTAGTGACCTAATACTACAAATCGAAGTAGTTGTGGTTACATTTTGGAAAAATTTTCACTTTTATGCATTCATTGCAGAATTTATTAAAATCGACATTTTCTGCATGATCGTACTCATCACTAGGGTTCGTCGCGGTTGCGGTAATTACCGCAACCGCGCGGTATTTACCGCACCCGCACCGCAAAAACTGCGGTGCGGTGAGACACTTTTTCCCGCGGATGCGGTGCGGGAAATGAGCATTTACCGCGCGGTATTACCGCAACCGCGCTTCAAAAAATAATTGATAAAGTATGCAGTCTGCATTAAAAAGTGAATTAAAACTATGACTTTTACCATTTGAGAAGGACGCAACTAGATTTATTTTCTGAACGAATGCTTAGCAATGTCATTATTAGGAACATCTCTCTCTCTCTCTCTCAGAACGTTCGATTTTTATTTATTACCCTACAATAGAGAAACATGATAAACATTTAATTGTTCTAATTTCCATAGACTTGACAATGATTTGAAAAGAAATCCGAATATAATCTGTATTCGACCTATCGCTACTTGATTTTTTACATTTTGGTCATTCAAATGTGATAAAACATACTGTTACTAAGAAATAAAATCTATAAGCTGTGTCCAATATAATTTGGCACCATTATTTTTACGACATATTTTGAAAACTATTTGTTTTATACTTCAAAGAAAAAAATTACAAACGAACCTTTTCAAATACATAAAACGCAAAATCCAATCATTGAAAAACAATTGAATTTTTCTGTCAAATCCAATTACAAAATGCATCATTTCTCCTGTTTCCTCTTGGTAATCGTGGAATTATGAATCCTTTTCAATGGCATTTTCTCGACAGGGAATTTTGATTAATTTGAAGAACTTAGAAATGAACTAATGATACTACGACTTAAAAACAATCCAAAGAATGTAATTATCATCATCAAACCAAACGAATTTGGAGGAATTTTTTTTCGCGTGCGTCCATCGTTCGTTCAACTGGGAATATTTTCTACCAAATTAACGAATTATTTTTTTCAGTTAGGAGTATTTTGTAACTTTTTGAAAGTAAAGCTTTCGAAGTTAGTGTAGGGCATTGCGATTTTTGTTTTGTTTCTCAAAGTCTGTCTCAAGGTCTGCTGACAAATGTCAAAGTTATCCCAGATGCCAAATTTTGCATGGTTTGGACAGTTTTTGCCTTAATTGAAAATTTATCTCGAAACTTTAACGTGGGGGTTAGGTATTTTTACATAGAATCTGTATACAAAGTTTGAAAGAAATCGGTTAAGTAGTTTTTGAATGGAAGGTAACACCGCAAATCATATTTTTCCAGATACGTTCTACAAAAAGCTTCGTCATCGAGTCGTTTGTCGATATTTTTGCATGGAAAAATTACAGCAAGTTATTGAAATGATACACTATAATGTACAAAAGTTTTGATCAGTTCGCTTCACGCAAAGTTTCAAAAAAATCGAGAAAAAGTGTTTTTTTTTCACGTCAAAACCCTTACCACTCTTAATAAAACTTGCAAAGTTGAATATTTTCATAAATGTTACATTCCGAGGAGTCCGTCAAAGGTAATTTTCGTGTATATAAGAATAACATTTTACTATATATGGCTACACACAACAAATGATTAATTTTTCAACACAATTTTTATAATGCATAATTTTTACCGCATTACCGCGCGGTGCGGTGCGGTAAATGCAATGCGGTTGCGGTAAGCGGTGCGGTTTTATTATTTTTTTGCGGTTGCGGTGCGGACTATCCATTTACCGCCCACATCCGCACCGCGACGAACCCTACTCATCACCCTGTAATTCCGAAACCGGACCATTCATTTGATACTAAGTTTGTCAAAATCGGTTCAGTCATCTCTGAGAAAAATGAGTGACACACATACATACAAACGCACAGACATTTGCCGAACTCGACGAACTGAATCGAATGGTATATGTCACTCGGCCCTTCGTGCCTCCGTCGAAAAGTCGGTTTTCAGAGCAATTGCAATACCTTTCTATTGAGAAAGGCAAAACGTGGAATCAATTATTATCTTTCGTTAAAGCGCTACGGTGTCTTCGAAAAAGTTGCTGTATGGCACTTAGCGCTTTATTTTGTTGAAGCATATTCGTTCGGAATTCAGTTGCTAGGGTGGTGTTGTTATCATCTTTTTAATAAAGCTAAATAGAAATGCGATGTCTTCGAGAAAGTTGTAGGTCTCACTATTTCAAATATATCTTTTGAAAATGTAAACTATGTAGGTTCTGTATGTTGCGAGATATGTTCCCAAAATATTTCCAACAATGCGCCATATTTCAAAACATGTAGGATCGACAAAGTTAGTATCTTCAGAAGATATACTCATAATTACCTGATATACAACTTTGTCGAAGACACTATCATTCTATCTCATTCCATTAAAAAGTTGATAAAAGTGCCGCCCTAGCGACTGAATTCCGAACTAATATAAAATAATCAAATAAAGCGTTAGATGTCATGCAACAACTTTGCCAAAGACACCATAACTTTGAAACGAAAGATAAGGAAAGGACGTGTGAATTGTGGGTTACCCCCTTTTGGATGCTAGGTACCCCCGGGGTTACCCCCTCGAACTATGAAAACGCTCGTGATTTGAAGAGTAGTACATGTAATGATCTTATTTTGACGTAGGACTACGTCTTTGTTTTCGATATAGGGGTGCACGTTGCAAATTCTACAAAAATGGTATGTAACGAAAAGTGGTCCAATTTTAAACGCATATAATTCAGCCATCTCACGATAAATTTTCAAATTTTTTGCGCATGTCGCCCCGAAATACTTCTAAGAATAGATTCCAATATATAAACCCAAAGATTTTTGATATCATGGCATTAAAAATTTAAATAATGAACAAACTAGTCAAAATATCGCGCATTTACACACAGAAGATAGCGCTTCCCTAGTCCAGCACGACAGATTTGCGTACCTAGCGCGCTACGCTTCTATGAATGACGTCATCATCGACTATTTAAACGGACGGATTTCGCCAGAGCAGCTCAGTTGCCTGTTGAACAGCAGGCGAAGCAGATCACTGCGCAGTGTGTTTCCACAGCCAGTGTAGCTGAGTTAGAAGTCCGTTACACTGCCTGTGGAGGTACGCTACCCAGTGAATGCGAATGAGCTTGTCCGTATGCTTTTTTTTGTGTTGTGCTCGTTTCCAGCACACTTTCATGTATAATTATTCGTACACAAAATAGTTTGTATATGCGAGATCCATTTGCAAACACGGTTAACATAGTGTCGTGGCATTAGTTATCTCTTTCGCTCTACTTATGATCATCAGCGTTGATTCATTTTGCTTTGTGCGCTTGGGTTTAATGTTTGAGGCGAATGATAGATCTAATTTGTTACTAAATTGCACAACGAAATTTTATTATTTACATTCGATCAATTCATTGATTCCCCATCACGTGATTCATTTCCACTCAGCCTATAGTACTTTGATTCTACTAATAGGTACATACTACAAAGCCTATTTATGAATGAATACACTGCCACTTGAAAAACCGTTGCAAAAACGCATATTGTGCATATATAAAATTATTTTCGATTCTTATATATTTATAGTTTCGATATATGATTAAGACAACTGCATTCGCTATATTTGTTTGCGTACTTTAGGAAAATTATAATAATAGCAAAATATAGCTAGAATGCTTGGTCTATACATGAAATGTGATTATATTGTCTAAAATTTGATTTTTCTTCACTGGCCCGGGTTTTTTACCACACACAATCGAAAAGGTTTTACAAGCTAATCTTATTCTATAAAGATTTAGTTCCAGATATTAGTTCGGTCACAGTTTTCTGTCTTCTTTCTTCAGATCTTCTTAAATAAGTTTAATCGGATTCGATCACCTACTACAAATTAAATGACCTGATAATCAAGAAGGTTTGATTCAATATGTAATATTCGATGTTGATTGGTTGGGATTAAACCATACGTAAGAAATATGTTTGATTTATTATTACTACAAATGTACTAAGAAAATAAATATTTTACATTAAGTAGTATAGTCCTACGTCTACAGCTCGTGCAACCCCATAGGGCTGCCCCTTGTAGTTTTTTCTAGACAACATGGGTCAATAAACTACTAATAAAATCGTTTATTTTAACAATAAAAACAATGTTAAATTGCAAATGCGGAAGTTTTTTTTCCATTTCCTGTAAAAATGCCAAATGCCCCTTTTGGACGCCAGCCATTGAAATATTTTCAAAATACTCGAAAAATATTCAAACTTGTAGGGTTCAAGAATAAATTTAAAATTTTATTAATCTAACAATACATAGATTTTGGATTTTTTTCGATTACCTGTAATACCATGTTCACACTACAGAGTTAAAACATGTTATAACAATTAGCAACAAGAAAAATGTCATCAAGATAGCGTTAAAACACGTTTTAACTCGTAGTGTGAACGTAGTATAAGCTTTTGTGCTGCACCATTCGAAATTTAAACTCAACCGAAAACCTAAATTCTCGTTACTTACCTCGTTACTAACCGACATCGAATGTGTGTTTATTTTTTCTGATTGCAAGAAAACGTTAAAAATGCACAACCCTTCTTGCTATGACTCTTGCTATCAATTTCCAACAACTATTCCGACACGACGACTTAATTACATTTCTAAGTTCTTCCGCGTTCGTATATAATTAATTCGTCAAAAAATTTCCCCAATCCCGGCAAACACCAAACTTGCTGCAGTTGCTTGCGGAAGGTGGACAAGTAAGTGGTTCGGGCACCATATTCTAACTAAGCGCATTTTCACGCTAATAAATAACTTCCAAAAATTGTATGGTTAAATGTGTTCCTTAGTGCGGGAAAAGTTTTCATAATCACAAAAATGCTTCTTTTGGCGTTCTCCGATTTCGAGTTTCGGCGAAGCGAACCTCGCAAAGTGTTTCGGGCAAAACTTTTACCCGCTTGAAATTCGTCAAATCAGCTAGCCTTGAAAGACAGCAGCGGTTATCCACCACCACCAGAGGGGGCGAAACGTGATTGCACTGCATGGAACACGCGATTCCAGTTAGTCAGAGCTGTGGGTAGCGTGGCAGGCAAATTATGACTAATTTGAGGTTAGTTATATGTTCTGTAACACATGGGTCCCGGTTTGCTCCTTTAACTGGGGTTTCCTTTTTCAGGGTTTTTTTGTTTCTACGATCGAAGTGAAAGTGGCTCATATATGCAGTTTTATCGTGATTTTCCCGCTGTTCTTGGAGGAAATTACAGAACACCGTGCTCATAATTAGCAAGTCAAGCCCGTGAAACAATAATTGCCTATTGCTTCTCCGAAAAGTGGGCAAATAGTTTCAAGAACTACAGCTCGAGCTCACGTTTTGCTTTGTTCAGCTACCCTCTCCCAAGCGGAAAAATAGCTTTAAAGCTAATTCGATTATAGTAATAGCCTTAATTTCAAAATCCACTTTTTCACCTGCTCTCAGCTCTTGCACCACGAATTTAAGTTAGACGTTCCTTCGTTGTTTTTTATTGCCTCCAACTTTTCCGGTTCCTTAGTCACAGGGAAATATAGTATATCCCGCCATCACGCCACGAATAATATCGATTTAATGAGTGGAAAGCAGCAAACAGCTGGCAGTGAATAACAGGGAGAAAATCATTTCAATTTGTTCAGCTCGTGAAACTACGATCACTTCACACATAATTAATAATAAAAATTATAATTTCGTTGATTTTTGATTAATGCTCGACGGCGCACCCCTCGCGGTCTTATCGCTCGCCTCCGATCAACGAGCGATAGCCCCAATCAAAATACAAATAAAAATACCATTTCCAGCCGTAAAACAATCCGCCGTGCAGTAGCGATGATGGGAAGTGGAAAAATCACCCAGCCTATATGGAAGCCAATTAATCTTTTAATTACGCGAGCGCCAAATTAATATAATCGTCATAATGGTATGCATATCGGTCAAGATCGGTATGTGAGTATGCGTGGGGGTGATAAATTTCGAACAGAACACCGCCGTTTTTGTTTGGGTCGTGTGCGCGCGGGAGGAAAAGCGGTAATTAATTCATCGACGTTGCACGATAGCGATCAGCGAGCGCGGTCGCTCCAGCCAGCCGTGAAATGTGCGTTGGAACGTAAACTCGCCAGTTTGGTTGGATGTTCGTGCCCAAACTGAATTATTAGATCATGTCAACAAATTTGTCAACGAATTTCCACCAGCCTGTTTTCGAGAGGTTGAGTTAATCCGAGGAGCAAATTGAATTGAAGGTTTCGGTCCTGGGTAACGTCCTTTAACGATTAGGGAAATCGTAATTTGTACAGCGCAATGTTTACGAGTTGGGAACTAGAGAACAGAATCGTTTATTCAGGGGAGTCTTTCAATTGGTATTGAAATAAGACGTGCGTCTTATAAGGCAGTTGATCGAATCAAATCTAATTCGGTACATTTTGTAGATTCATCATTTGTTTTCTAACTAACTACAAATAACATTCACTAGTTTTCGCCACCTCCTTACTAGTTCAACTAACCAACCAACTTTTCAACCTCATCCGTTTATTCTAACCACCATTTTTTATCTCTCCTGCCCCCATCCAGGCGACAGCAGTGACGCCACCGATCTGAGTGCTTCCCCCCTCGGTCACATCAAGGTGTGCGACCAGCAGCAAATGCTTGCCAAATCGGCTCCCGTCACGAGCCAATACATGAGCAGCCCCTCGCCAGATAGGTTCCAGCAGTTGGCCAACTACCAGAACCACATCAAAAATCTCGACTTTGCTGCTTCGCTGGACCAATCCGGTCTGGCAGCAGCAGCAGCTGCGGCTGCTGCAACGGGACACCACCAGTCACACCATCCGGGACTACATCCCGGGCACAACGCGATGCCTTCCCATGGCGAGATGGAGTACATGAAGTCATTGAAAGAGAATAACAAGTATTTCGTTGATCGGAACTACCGGGCTTCGCTGGGGTATGGCAATAGTAAGTACGGTGGAGGAGGTCCAGGCAGTGAAGATGGAAATAACGCCGTAAATGATTACGAAGATGATCTGTCCTCTCCGACGACGGTAGCCACGGCGGGTGCCCTGAAGCGCAGGTACTCGGACAACGACGATCATCTGTTGGACGGAGGGAGTGGCGGAGCTGGCAGCGGACCCGATAGCAACCAGGTCGAGGGATCCATTAGCAAATATAGCAAGCTGCATGACTCAGCCGATAAATCAATTAAGGCTAATAGCTTTGATTATATGAAAAATTTCGATGATCTACGAGCACGACAAGCGGCGGCGTTCGATGCTGAACAGTACCTTCAACAGCAGCAGCAGCACCAACATCAGCAGCAACAACTTCACCAACAATCACTCCATCATCATCATCAACAGCAACAGCAGCAGCAACAACAACAGCATAACATTCAATCTCAACATCCTCTCCAACAACAACAGCAACAGCAGCATCCTCCCCATCCGCAACAACTATCCACGGGGTCTTCGATTGGCACAGTAGCCTCGGAGCACAGGCCCGATGATTACAGGCTAGGAGGGCCGAATACCGTACCGGGTCAGGAGATGCCGGACAAACTGGGCGAGGATGGTGGTGTCAGCTATGCTTCCAGCGAGGAAATGAATCAGACGGCATCCAGTGAGCAGGGAGAGAAGCTGGGCTCCGGAAGTGATGACGAGGGTGAGTTCTTTTTTTCTGGCTAGTGCTCTTGTTGGGTTTCATAAAAAATACCGGATGGCTAGTATAATGATTACGTTGCAGGCTTACATTTAGTACGAATTCAACTTATATGTGTCCAACAACAAAAAACACCTTTAACAGGCCAACGAGGGTACCCGGGTACCCACAAATTGAAATGCTCATAACTGTGGCTTCCTTTGACCGATTTGGACACTTTTAGATATTTTGGATACAGGAACTCGTCCACTTTTTGATTCTGTGCAATAGAACCGAAATAATGGATCTGGTTTTTGATAATCTGGATTTTCCGGGGTAATGTTCCAGTACTAGGATATGATCTGTAAATTTTAATAATGTCCTAGCAATATGAGTATCAAAACTCTTCAAATTGTCTCGGAAGTCTGTTTTTTATTGTTACGGGACCCTATGGTAATTTGAAAAATGGAATTGGAATGGAATCGCCACTCACGGCCCCACGGGAACCTGCTCCGGAATGTCCGTTCCGGGGTCAAATCACCAAATGGTTCCAAAACCACGAGATACAGCCTACTGATTCAATTCTAAGAATTTTGATACCCATATTGCTAGTATTTCATTGAAGTTTGGAAATAGCACTCCAGCACTGGAACCTGCTTCCGGAAACCCGGATTCCCGGGAACCGAATGAGGTAACCCGATTCATTTTTACCAAGTCCAAAAGTGGATGAGTTCCTGAATCCAAAACGGCCAAAAGTATCGAAATCGGTTGGATATTACGTTAGTTACGGGCATTTTAGTTTTGTGGGTACCCGGGTACCCACGTCGGCCTGTTACGTAGTAAAAAAATTCAGGAGCCCCTCCTCTTTCCCACCCTTACTATATCAACAATTTTATTAACCCAAAAGCTTGACTTAGTGAAGTTTTAAGATGTCACAAAGTTTCAATTTCCAGCTATGGATAAAACATAGGAATTTAATTAATTAAAACTTAAAAAGGTACCCGGGTACCGCGTCGGACACACAACGGTTAATTATTGAATAGTGAAATGCCAGCAATATCGAATTTGAAGGAATGTGCATATGTGCGTGTATGTGTGTTAACCTTCTAAATCCCACTCGCCGGTAGCAGTATTATGAAAAAAAGTTTTCTGCATATGGTCTAATCACCCCATGCAAAAAACTTAATCTCAGGATGTAGTAGGTGTTAGCTCTACCGATTTTCCAATGACCCATTTCAGAATGATAGAAAGAACGAATGAACAAATAATCCTTCATCACGATGAACTTCAGCACTCGACTTTTCGTAAATGAACCGTTTGAAAATTCTTCTTAAACTACGGTTTAAAAAAAATTCCGACAATTGGGACAGCAACAAATTTTTAACGAGCGTTTGAGACAAAGCCTGCTTTTCCTTTCTTCTTCATTTGAAGAAATGCTCAAAATAATTTCACATAAAATTGGTTTATAAACAGCCAGAACTGTTGATTAAATTAAGATTTACTTTCCAAATGTAGTAACTGAAACTAAGTTCCCTGAAACGAAGTATCTTTGATCGCCGAAGTGATTTTGATTAAAGTTTCCATTTCCCAGTGGTTTTCAGCTTCCCGGGATTCGGGAATTAAAAATAAGATTATTGAGCAAAATACAAAATCAAAAAAACATTCAAGTAATTGTAATCTTAAGTCGATTCCTCCGCTCTGGACCAACAAAACAGCGATCGACTTCTAAAGCAGCAATGCTCACCTGGTGTCGTTCCATTTGGCCGAATGCTATTAGGCCGAACGCTCTTTGGGCGACTACCACTTGGCCGAAAGGACATATTGGGCGAATGGGTAATTTGGTCAAATGCCAATTGGTAAAACGGGTCGTTTGGCCAAATGCCGTTTGGCCGAATGCCGTTTGACCGAATGCCGTTTGGACGAATGCCGTTTGGACGTATGCCGCTTGGACGTATGCCGTTTGGACGTATGCCGTTTGGACGAATGCCTTTGGACGAATGCCGTTTGGACGAATGCCGTTTGGACGAATGCCGTTTGGACGAATGCCGTTTGGACGAATGCCGTTTGGACGAATGCCGTTTGGACGAATGCCGTTTGGACGAATGCCGTTTGGATGAATGCCGTTTGGACGAATGCCGTTCGACCGAATGCCGTTCGGCCGAATGCCGTTCGGCCGGATGCCGTTCGGCCGAATACCGTTTGGCCGAAGGCTATTTCGCCGATTATCATTGGGCCTACTGGTTTTGGTCCAAGAGGTATTTGGCCGGAATTAATACTTACAGGCTCTTTGGATCAGAGCCAGGGATGACACATTGAATTCTGTGCTTCGGCCAAAAAATCTTTGTTCCATCTGTGATGACTAAAACCGAAAACAATCTGTGAAAATCTTTGTTGAATTTCCAAAAAATCTGTAAAAATCACAATATTCCCAAAAATCTGTGGAAATCTGTAAATTTTAATCAAAATGCCAAAAATCTATCATCTGCATAAAAGAATCTGTGATCCAAAATTGTGGAAAAATCTGTGACATCACAGAAAAATCATGTTTCATGCAAGACGGTGCAGGATGATATATTTCATTTTATGTATAAGAGCGGATGTCATTTTACAACGATAAAACAAGAGGATATGACAAAGAAAAAATATTAACAAATCACAGATCGGGTTATAAGTTTTGTTTCGGTTAAGTCTTAATGATTTTTATCGGTAGTCGAAATAAAAAGTGTCCCTAAGTGTTCGAATCGGAAGATGCGAGGTCGGCTTTGTCTCTCATTTCTCGCTATGCTTAATTTTACAAGAATAATAATTCACTCAAAAGTGACAAATATTCCTACCTTTCTTTCTCTTCATATTTGTTTTCGGGTGCGTACGGAAACGAAGTGACGCATTCGACTATGTTTCAAAATCGCTTCACTAGCGTCACGCACGTCGCAGTTTTTCATAATTTAAAATGACCGTCTTTTTAGCGGTGATGAAAATTCATCTCGTGTTACACCTGATTGTCTGTGGTGTTCGGTTTCATATCAATTTACTGCGAAACTAACAAAGATTCCCTACGACATCTTACAATGATGATGATTTCGTTTGCTTCTCCGACGTCGGCGTTTCAGCATCGTCATTTTACTTTGTACTATTTTCTCGCTGTTGTTGATATCCCGTTTGTATGTGTGTGTTATGAACTAAGCTTTACCAGAAAAAAATGTACTAGCGGGTAGCATTAGGACCAGAGGGGGCTATATCTAGGATGGGTTTTCAAAGCGACCTATTGATATTTTGTCGAACTGAGAAAATCTAGTTTGAAGTACGGCGAAAATACTCCTATTTAGGAACTGAAACGTTTTAAATACTAAAAAAGTCGACTACGGTTTTGTTTTGTCTCTTGCTTTAATATTGTAATACGGTTGATAAGAAATTGTTTTGACAATACGACCTTTTTCTGTCAATACGACATTTTACCAACGCACGATACGTTCTTTCTCGGACTGATCTCGAGACACGAAAGCACATGCGACTGTTCGAAAAATACATTTAATCTGTAATTAGGAAACAATTACATTTCAAGTTGTGTTAACCCCCTTAGCAGCCTTAGTTCACAGTTCATCTACTTCCCAATAGAGCGCGCATTAGATGTTTCATCGAATTTAAAAGGAAAACATAGAAATCGATGAAAAGTAGTAAGTCGAAACGTCAGTTATCTTGTTGTTTCCTCTCTATCTTCTCATATACGCGCAATGTAAACATAAGGCAAACGTCGTATGGGCCGGTTTTTTTGTTTTCATATTTTTTGCCGATACGACGTAGCACGTGAAAAATTAAAAATTGTTTTTTTTTTAATTCTTATTAGTTTTGTGCAACTTTGTGATTACTTTATTGGTAGGTAATCAGCGTATTGCCATGTACAACAGGTAGGTTACTATTTTTTTTTCGTTCCGTGATTGGTGTCGGGGTATAATATTGTTTATCGTTCCAGTACACTACCATTTTCGGTTGGGAAGGAATGGTAATTATTTCTCTGCAAAATCACTAGATGTTTTATTCGAAAAACAATTACGAGAATAATTATTTTTTTAAGGACGTAAGTAAAATGACATTCTTTTAAAAAAAAATCGGACATAGGTCCCTTTTATATAAGCGTATGTACAGTTGAAAAATAATAAAAATGTCGCTTACGAAATTTTGTTACGCGCGTATCTCCACATCAAAGCGGTTCTAATATTTGTGTTTATACGACCGTGGGAAATCAAAAGGACGTATGCGTCGTTTGAAAAAATATAATTAATAAAACATGTAAGACGTTTTTTAATTTGATTAATAATGTGGTAGCCTGCCGTTTTTAGAGAATCCTATTCGTGTGATACGATAGTAAGGTTCGAAAAGAGTGGTGTAGTGTAGATAACTCATTTTGTTTACTTTTGTCGCTTACGGCTTTTTGAAAACCTACCCAAGATATAAACTTCTCATCATTGCAGCAGCTATCACGAGTGGGACAGCATGTTGACCAGAGCTGCCATTTATACAGATTTATCTGTATTATACAGATTTTTAAGGACAGAAACAGACTTGATACAGAATACAGATTTAATACAGATTTTCAATGTTCAATACAGATTAACACAGATTTTAAGAATTTTCAATTGGCGGACCCTTTCTGAAATCATTTTCATTAACTTTGGCCGTTTCTTCAATAAATAATTGTCAAATGAACCATAACACTTTTAAAAAATTAAAAACTTGAGTTGGGAAATGTACAGATTACTTTAAAGTACACAATTCAAATTCCGGTTTAATGCTTGAATTTATAGTAGACAATACTTGAGGCTTATAAATGGGAATCAATCATCTAAATTCTTTTTCTGCATTCAATACAGACAAAAACAGATTTTTTGTAACGAGGATACAGATTTTCAAAAAAATAATCTGGCAGCTCTGATGTTGATATTGTTATTGTTATTCACGTTACCTCTGCGATGTGCAGTCAACAACGTGTAGCTATGAGGTTCGATACTGTATTGCATAAGTACAGGTTGGTTGAAAACTAACGAATCATTTGAGACCTGTTTGCTCACAGATAGAGAGCGTAAAAACAGATGATTTTACGCTCCCGAAGATTCGTTTCAGTTGTAAACAATGAGAGACTATTAAACTTAACAGAAATTCTATGAATGACAAAAATATCTCTGCTACACATTCAATAGTTTAGCGACGATAGTGTCACTCCATGCCAACGCTTCGATTCGTGGCTTAGAACTTCTTCAGGGCTTTGAACTGTACAACAAAATCAATTAGATGCTATTATAATAAGCGCTTTTTACAGGAACTTGTTGGATTATCATCAACAAAGTTAAGTCGTGAATTGTACACAATTGCGAAAGGGTGCAAGATTGTTACTACATAATCGAGCGATGGTTGGTTGTTTTTACATCTATCAATACATGGAACTTGTTCTTGTTATTTTTTTCGGAAGAGCCGATAATTTAGAAAAGAAAAAGTTTTCCCTATATGATTTCATTCCTATAAATGCACTGGTAGCCATGAGAATGAAGACTTATACTGTTAATGGGTGTTAGTTATGGTTAGACGTTGCCATTGTTTTGTATTATAGGGGTTTGAAGAAGGTGTCGTAGCGTCAGTTTACTCTTCGTGAAATGATCTTTTGCAGCTCAAATTTTGATACAAGTATACAGTATCACGTTCTTAGGTTTCTATATTCCTCAGGCAAGAACAGAGTCCAAATACATCAAATTCACCAGTAATGTAAGCAAACAATTGTAATTTCCACTTTGTTGCCTATCCACTGCACAAACCTTATAGTATCATTACCTTGGGATGCGTAGTTAAATTAACGAGCCACAGCATATAATAGTTCCGGAACAACAGGAAAACAATTTTGATTTATTCATTACAGTGATTACAGTTACTAAAAGTGAAATTGTAATTTTATGTCGTATCCACATCACAGCTACATCACGTTCGTAACCGTGTATTAGTAACGTATAGACGTTCAGGCCAGACTAAAAATTTTATTGTGAAGAACAACATGTAGCGCTAATTTGTCATTATCGTTGAAACTAAAACGTAATCGATGACGATGAAATCGAAGTAGGTTCACACGACCTAGCACCGTCACCAAGTCAGACCACATTAAAGGATTCATATCGGAATACGGAGAAGTGGCACCCGTTACGAGTGATTAGTTAGCGAAATCTTTTCACTGGTGTTCACAACTTCGTTCATGTACTATGTGTGTGGCTGACTTGTCTGTTTTTATCTGATTTGTGTAGCCAAAGGAGGTAAATACATTAACCATAAACAAATAACGCTGTGCCCATACTCTGGTCAGATTTCTTTATGCCAGTTCTAAAACCTAACGGCACATTACGGAAAGTCCTACGCCGAAGCCCATAGGAAAAATCAACCTATCACAATCAACACCAGCAAATAGCCTTCGACATACGCTGCTAAAACATAATCAAAAAGCCATCCAATAACTGATGCATTTTGTATTTCGAAGCTTACTGCTCAGAAACGACGATTGGCGTCGATGCCTCCAAACTAACAACCAACAACACCAATGAAGAAGGAAACGCCGATGAAGATGGTTATACAGTGGCGAATCGTTAAAACAAGAAACAATCAAGAACATAGGACCGTGAAAATCAATAAAGAATGGCTACTAGAGTGACAGGAAAAAAATGACCCCTATCGGCCCACCCCTGAGTCGATTCCCAGTCCCACCAGGAGTACTTGCACCAAATTTAAAGCAAATCGGACAAGTCTAACTACCGGACCATCGTGCCTGAAGTTTTGTATGGGAATTTTCCACAATTTACATGGAGAAAACCCACCAGCTCGCATTTTTGCCGCTAGATGGCACTGTATGCATCGTATTATCACTGTAAGTGAAAATAAGAAAGATAATTTAATTGTCTACAACTTTGTCGAAAACTGCTAGTCAATCCGGCTTTGTTAAAAAAAGTTATTAAAATTTTAACGAAGTGATGTCTGAGTCAGTTTTGCATGGGGCCTAACAGTGCATTGTAGTACTCGATTCACACGAACTAAACATTTTTGCGAAATAATCGTTAGGTTTAGCTCAATGGTATGTTTACAAGAATTATAGTAAATAATACGAGTCATACTTTGGTTAGAAAACTTTAGTTCCTCGTGTTACCGCATAGAGGGCGCCAACACTAATCATGTATAAAGATTTTGTTAGAAAAACTTTTTTACCGACAAGTTCTCCATCATGCAATCAAGTTGAAAATGTATCTTTTGTCTTCAGGTTTTTTTTGACAAAATATAAAAAAATTAAAAATGACTTTTTTTTCATTGCATATTTTTTCCGTAGAGAAGTTTTTCTGTATAAAATGCGGTAATCTAGCAACACAATTTTGAAATTAATGCACGTAGAATTGCAATTTGCAGAAAAAACCATGGAGATTAATTAACCGAACACAACTGAAAAGTTTCGCTCGAAACGACAATGGTCATATTTTGCGGTCGGCCCATTTCTCGTAGAATCCCTCTTCACAGACAATAAAAGGGATGTGCGTATACGGGTTCCACCAGACAGGAATTGAATATTTGTTTTATTTTTTATTGTCGCGTTAGCCTGACTGAGCAGTTGATCTTGTATGTTATACAATGTGTGTAACATAAAAGACCAACGGCTTAGTCAAACTAACGCATGGAGCCGTGTCAAACAAACTAATTTAATAAAAAAGAGTGTCATGCAAAACTAGCAACTAACTGAATCAGAAACTTCACCACAACGAATTAAAATGGCTTTTTGGTGGTATCCAACGGGGAAAGCAATTGTGTGGAAAAAAAAACCCCAACGCCAGGATTCGAACCTGCAACCCTTGGGACTCTGGCCCAATGCACATACCCTTGTGCTATCCCTGGTATATGATAACGCATGACGCATAAAGAACACATGATTATCGCATTGGCGACAGTGATCGTACCCTGCCTCTAAAGCGATATCGCACACAACCGTAGCTGCCACCCAACACATTTGATGTACATAATTTACCCGTTAGATACTAGGGTTGTATGTTCGAATCCTGCCTCTGTGGGGATGTTTTTCACATAATTGCTGTCGCCTAATTCACCATTTCGATTTAAACTAATAATTCAATTTTTAGTCTTTTGACTTAAGTGCCAATACCTTATTTAGGACTGGTGGTATCCAACGGGGAAAAACGATCGGAAATGGTGAGTGAAGCTAAGCAATCATGTGAAAAAATTTCTATTTAATTTCTCCGCTTGATCAAATGTGTTGGGGTGATCAGCTGCCGTTGTGTGTGATTCTCGCTTTGCAGGCAGGGTACGATCACCGTCGCCAGTGGGATAATCATATGTTCTTTCTGGGATGTCGCCATACCCAGGGATAGCATAAGGGTTAGTGCATTGGGCCGGAGTCTCAAAGGTTGCGAGTTCGAGTCTCGCCTCTGGGGGGAACTTTTTTCACATGTTGCTTAGCTTCACTCACCATTTCCGATCGTTTTTCCCCGTTGGATACCACCAGTCCATTTCGATTTGTTTTCCCCGTTGGATATTACCAAAAATAAGGGACCATTCATAAATTACGTAACGTTTTAGTGGGGGAGGGGGTACGTCAAATTGTGACTTGTTGTGACATAAGGGGGAAGGGGAGTAAGTTAAAACGTTACGTAACATGTTTCCATAGAAGAAGAAAATTTTTTTTTGAGGAATTTGTTACTTAATAGGTGATGAGGGGGGAATATATAAAATGGTGATGATTTGACCTTACCATGCCCCGAACAAGTTTAAAACAGTTTTTCAACTCTTTACGGCATCATAGTACATAAAAATAGTTTACAGGATAGTATATAAGCAATTAATATTTGTATAATGTAGTCTACACTTGATTGACGAAATAAATAAATATACATGGGGGAGGGGGAGTCAGTTTTGGGCAATTTTTGCGTTACGTAATTTATGAATGGTCCCTAAGGTACTGGCACTTACGTCCAAATCCAACAAAATGAATTATTTGTTTAAATTCAAATGATTTCATACCCGTAAGTGAAACATTTTGCTATCCAAGAAAACAGTGAACCAAACCTCGGAATACCTTTCAATTCGAGATGTGTACCAGGCCTGTGCGCAAAGGGAGGGATTTGGGGTTCAAACCCCTTCCAAGAGATATGTTACTATGTTTTAATTGCCGCAAGGTTCTACTGTATCGATTTTGTTGGCTATTTTCGGCAAATTTGAGACTAAGAGAAACGAAAGCAATGAAATTGAAAGACGGATAGGTATTCTAGAGCGAATCAGTTATAAACTTAGAACGGAAAACTAGAACTAGGCAGGCTCATATGGGCATGATCGAAAGGAAATGTGAAGAATGCATAAGGCAAAGAATTCTTCACATTTCCTTTCGATCATGCCCATATGAGCCTGCCTAGTTCTAGTTTTCCGTTCTAAGTTTATAACTGATTCGCTCTAGAATACCTATCCGTCTTTCAATTTCATTGCTTTCGTTTCTCTTAGTCTCAAATTTGCCGAAAATAGCCAACAAAATCGATACAGCCCTTCCAAGAGAGTTTTGAATCACTTTTAACAATTTCTTAACTTCCTGATCAGGAATAAAAAAATTACATTATGTAGTCATTACATTACAAAAAAAAATATCAGTTCTGACACACAATGTCAATTAAGTTCGGTGATTCTAGAAACAAGACTTTGAAGAAACCTTGAGAGGGTTGCTGCAAAAGGATGTAAGTCAAGTTGGTCGGCATCGCTGGATCGGTTCACGTCTTGACAAGTTTTGATATTAACAATAGTTATGAGTACATCAGTTACACAGCAAAGGCCAGCGAGTTTGCAACAGCAGCTAAGCTGAAAAAAACAACGAACGAACAACACGAATTCGGAGAAAATCGGGATATCTTTGTCTAGAGAAATGTCACCATACGTGATCCTGCGCCAAAGTGGCTGAGTACTAATTGCCTCACGAAATCGAGCATTGGGAGAAATTCCGCCACCGGAAAACTCTCAGCACCAGCTAGTAGATAATTAGGAAAGAGTATCCACTAGAAGGATAAGAAACCCTGCTGAGATGGTTGTAATGAGATGTAAGCCGTTATATTCGGCGTTTCTGGATCGGTTCAGTCTCGGTAGATGACGATATTTGCTACTGATCTGAGGAGGTCTGTTATACCACGAAAGTTAGACAACGAACAAGAAACAGAATCAATGGATAAAATAGGAAGGATTAACACAAAATAAAAAGAGAAAGAGCACAACCCCTTCCTGAAATAATAATGGGAAAAATCTTCAACGTCTAAAGGAACGAATAAATAAAAAAAACGCCCCCCCCCCCCTTGAAAATTTTCTGCGAACGAGCCTGATTTGTACAAAAGTATGATCTTTGGCAGGATATCTGCCACTGCAGTCGATACACTAATACTCAGTTGATTTTCGAAAATAAAAGAAAGAGCAAGATAACCAAAACGAAAATCTTTAATTTAGGTACATTAATTTACAAATCCCTCTCGATTACAGGTGGCGAGGATGGCTGCTCGAAAAAGAAACATCGGAGAAACCGGACCACCTTCACCACCTACCAGCTGCACGAGCTGGAACGAGCCTTCGAGAAGTCCCACTATCCGGATGTGTACTCGCGGGAAGAGCTAGCGATGAAGGTGAACCTACCGGAAGTACGCGTTCAGGTGAGTGAAGAATCCTTCTATTTAGTGTCATATCGATTTTCCTTCGACTCGAGCCCCCATTCAGAACGAGCGAGCGGTCTTCTGGGTAGGGAAAGATACTTTAACATACATATGTGGCTTGACGCCGAGAAGGGACTACGGCTGCGGCTGGAATGCTTAACGAAATCCTCACATGAGCAGTCATACACAGGCACGGTATAAATGTTTTTTCGATGCCGAAGTAGCGAGCAAATGTTTGGTTATTTATATGGTGGCAAAAGGATAAACGAGGGTATATTGTTGCCCGTTTCATGAGTGAATATAGTTTGTTTCGATTTACATACTTGATTTCACTTCCATCATGTGTGGCCGACGTCGCATGTAGAGGGAATTGTTTCTTAAGGCAGCACGAAACGAGTAATCGATGGGAAATAATATCAAATCGACTGAATTCTAATAAACCTCGATTCCGTTGCAAATTTTGAAAGGTGAATGTTGATTTATTGAGAATCGATTTTTGGTGGAATCGTTTCTACCGTTAGTGCACCAACATCATCATCATCCGATTGGCGATGTATCTACCAGTCGTTCGGACTCAGATCTCGTCATGTTTTACGCCCAGGAATTTAATCAACGCCGTCGATTGTGCCGGTTTCCTGTCATCTGGAATAGGCCGGCCAGAGATAATTTAAATCGAAATTAATAGTAATTATAGACTTCGTATCGTCAACAAAATACAAATCCGCATGGAAAATCACATTAGACGAGCACAGACCAACACGGAACCCTTGCATCCACCCGGACGGTGATGATGATGATGATGATGAGGATGATGATAGAACGCCTCCCTTTTTGATGGTTTGTTTATCTTGTTCCGAGAACCCTTCCCCGTCTACATTAACATCGTTGGAGGCTGTGCAGATCAAGCGCACTGCAAAGAGGGTAAATTATCCTCTTCAGACCACACTTAATAATAGTCAGTCACAGTTCATATAAAGCTCGGTTGCACCTTCCCCAGCCCACGATGAAACATCGTGGCAGGCCGTTGTCGTATCTCGCTGCAAATGACGGAGGAGTTTTGCCGCGTGGTGTCCTTCTGTGCGCCGCGACGCTCAGGCCTTCGTGTGCGCTAGGGTGGGTCAATGTTTGTGATTGGACTCAGATTCGAAAACTCTGTAGGTATGTTGCTTTTAGAAGGCACAATCGATTCTGAAAAGGATTTTAAAGATTTGTTCCCCTTTAAATACGGCAAAGAGAACTCGAAGTGTTTGCATTTATTTTTGTTTCTTGTAGTCATGCACGAATTTAACATTTTCCAAACTTGTACCACCCTACAGCTAGCCTGCTGGTTCGATGAAAGGAACGAGGGCTGTGAGATTGTCGTAATTGAGTTTTCAATTTACCATCATATGAATACAATTATCAAACTTGGTGCAAATGCTTAACGGAGGAAACTAGGAGTGTGCGGATCGGTCGCCCTTTGATACACACCCAGCTGAAGGGTGACTCAAAGATTGTTTTTTATTCTGTATTAGAAAATTTATTATTATCGGAATATATTTAAACTTGTTCTTGTTTACCACCAATAATAATCCAAAATGGTTGAGGATTTATTTTATTCTCGACGATTATTTGAATATTTAGGTTTACAATTCAAGATAACGCGAAATTAGGCACATGAGAACCTGAACTCCAAAAAAATCTATTCTAAATTTTTCATGAAACTACTGAAAACCACCCTAGCAAGTTATGTGGATGCGCCCAAACAGGGTCCCACCTAACAGGGCGTTATGGTTGCGACAACCGGATTGGTCGTGATCAAAGCAACCCTCGGCAGATTGACACCGGTCGGTGTCCAGCAAGCCAAGGGTAAGGTTGTCATGATTCGGTTGTAGGCATCATAGGGAAGTCACCGAATTGATTTGGAACTTTCTGCTGTGTTAAATGACGTTTAGCCCGCGGCCAGGGAGAGTGGTTGGCAGGGGACGTAGTTATTAAAATTTGTAGTGATTGAGTTTTCGATTATTGCTAGCCGTTTTTTTTGGCGCGGCATTTTTTATTATTTTTGACTATTCCGAAATATAAGATACATTCTGAAATTTTCAAATGATTCTTCCAAAAAATATGAAATTTTTTTTGAAAAATCTTCTGAAAAATCTTATAAAGAGTCTTTTGAAGACTCTTCTGTAAAATCATCTGATAGATCTTCTATGGAATCTTCTGAAGAGTCTTCTGAAGAATCTTCTGAAGAATCTTCTGAATAATCTTCTGAAGAATCTTCTGAAGAATCTTCTGAAGAATCTTCTGAAGAATCTTCTGAAGAATCTTCTGAAGAATCTTCTGAAGAATCTTCTGAAGAATCTTCTGAAGAATCTTCTGAAGAATCTTTTGAAGAATCTTCTGAAGAATCTTCTGAAGAATTTTCTAAAGAATTTTCTAAAGAATCTTCTGAAGAATCTTCTGAAGAATCTTCTGAAGAATCTTCTGAAGAAACTTCGGAAGAATCTTCTGAAGAATTTTCTGAAGAGTTTTCTGAAGAATCTTCTGAAGAATAAATTCTGAAATTTTTTTGAAGAATCTTCTGAATATTCTTCTGAAGAATCTTGTGAAGAATCTTTTGAAGAATCTTCTGAAGAATTTTCTGAAGAATTTTCTGAAGAGTCTTCTGAAGAATCATCTGAAGAATAAATTCTGAAAATGTTTTGAAGAATCTTCTGAAGAATCTTCTGAAGAATCTTCTGAAGAATCTCCTGAAGAATCATCTGAAGAATCTTCTGAAGAATCTTCTGAAGAATCTTCTGAAGAATCTTCTGAAGAATCTTCTGAAGAATCTTCTGAAGAATCTTCTGAAGAATCTTCTGAAGAATCCTCTGAAGAATCTTCTGAAGAATCTTCTGAAGAATTTTCTGAAGAATCATCTGAAGAATAAATTCTGAATTTTTTTTGAAGAATCTTCTGAAGATTCTTCTGAAGAATCTTGTGAAGAATCTTCTGAAGAATCTTTTGAAGAATCTACTGTAGAAGTTTCTGAAGAATTTCCTGAAGAATTCTTCTGATCAATCTTCTGAAGAAATCTTCTGGTCAGAAACATACAGCAGAATCTTCCGAAAAGTCTTCTGAAGAATTTTATGAAGGATTTTCTGAATAATTTTCCAAAAAATCTTGTGAAAGATCTTCAGAAAAATATTCTAGAGAATTGTTCTGTTGAATTTGAAAAATATTCTGAAGAATTATCTGGAAAGTCTTATGAAGAATCTTTTGAAGAATCATCTGAAGAATCTTCTGAAGAATATTCTGATGAATCGTGCGAAAAGTTTTTTGTAGAATCTTCAGAAGGATTTTCTGAAAGAACCCTCTGAATCTTTGTAACTTTAAATGAGGCTAGTCAGCCGAACGCTGGTTTTTATCCCAGAGATAGTTAGCAATTATAAGATTGATCGAATCCTAACATGAGCTTCTTGTTGAGAACATGAAAATTTATGAGATTGACAATGCTCTCTTGCCGATGGGGTGGTGGATTGTAACCTACCCTTCCACAATTCTGGTTCGATTTCAGCAACTCACACGGTGTTTCAACAGATTCATTCACAAGATCGGTTTGGTAAGCAATGCTATTTTATTTTTTTAACCTGGTTGGGTGCTTGATGAAACAATGAATTCACCGGATGAACTACAATGGCGTTCGATTTACAATGCAAATTGTAACTTTGCTAATAGATTAGAAAAAACGCGCAAAAGTCTTCTGAAGAATCTTCTGACCCTTCTCAAAAATCTTTTGATAAATCTGGAAGAATCTTCTTTTGAATCATCTGAAGAATCTTTTGTTCAATCTTCTGAAGAATATTCCGGGGAGTCTTCTGAAGAATCCTTAATAGAATCTTCTGAGGAATTTTTTGAAAAATCTTCTGAAAAACCTGATTGGATGATTCTTGCTTAAAATATTTTGAATAATCTTCTGAAGAGTCATAGGTAAAAACTCTTGAACAATTTTCTGAAGAATCATCTGGAGAATTTTCTGAAGAATCTTCTCAAGAATCTTTTGAAGACTCTTCTTAAGAACTTTTTGAAGAATTTTCTGAGGAATCCGTTGAGAAATTTTCTGAAGAATCTTCTCATGAATTTTCTGAAGAATTTTCTGAAAAATCTTCTGTAGATGTTTCTGAAGTATGTTCTGCAGAATCTTCTGAAGAATCTTTTGCAGAATCTTCTAAAGAAACTTTTAAAGAATCCTGTGAAGAATCTTCTGTAGTTTTCAGTAGAATTTTCTGTAGAATTTCCCTAAAATTCTTTTTATGACTCTTCTGAAAAACTCTTCTAATGAATCTGATGAGACATTCTCCTGCAAATTTGTCTGAAGAATCGGCCGAAAATCTTCTAAAGAAACCTATGAAAGATTTTCTGAAGAATTTTCCAAATAATCCTGTGCAGAATCTTCTAAGCAATTTTCTGAAGAATCTGCTGAAGAATTTTTTGTTGTATCCGATCAGACGATTCTTCTGAAAAAATATTCTACCTAATCTTCCGAATAGTCTTATGAAGAAGCAATCACGTCACAAGTCAAAGCTGTAGAGTTTTCTTAAGACTCTTCTGATGAATCTTTTGACGAATATTCTGCAGAATCTTCAGAGGAAATTTAAAGAATTTTCTAAAGGCCTCTGAAGAATTTTATGCCGTATCTTCTGACGAATCATATGAAGAATTTTCTGAAAAATCCTCTGAAAAATCTCCTGATTAATCCGATCGAATATTCTGAAGAATTTTCCGAAAAGTCTTATGAAGAACCTTCTGAATAATTTTGTAGAGAAACTTCAGAAGAATTTGAAGAATGATCTGAAGAATCTTCTGGAAGATTTTTTGAAGAATCCTCTTAAGAATCTCTAAAAGAATTTTCTGAAGATTTTTTTTGACGAATCATATCAGATGATTCTTCTGAAATATATTCTGAGAAATCTGCCGAAAAGTCTTGTGAAGAAGCTTCTGAAGAATCTTCTTATATTTTTTTTTGATGAATCTGATCGGATAATTCTTCTGCAAAATAATAATGAAGAACCTTCCAAAAAGGTTCAAGAAGAATTTTCTGAATAATTTTCTGAAGAAGATTCGTCTAAAGAATTATTCTGATGACACTTCTGAAGAATTCTTCCGATGAATCTTTTGAAGATTTCTGCAACATATTCTGAAGAATCTTCCGAAAAGTCTTATAGAAAATCTTCTGAAAATTCTTCTGAAGAACTCTTCGGATAAATCTTAGCAGTTGATTCTTCTAAACATGTTCTGAAAGATCTTTGGAAAAGTCTAATGAAGAATCTTCTTAAAGATTTTCTGAAGAATCTTCTGAAGGATGTTGACAAATCATTTGAAGTATATTCTGCAGAATCTTCTGACGAATGGTGTGAAGAATCTCCTGAAGAGTTTGATGAATTTTCTTAAGAATATTCTGAAGAATTTTTTGAAGAATCCTCTGATGAATCTTCTGAAGAATTTTTTAGGAATCTTTTGAGGAATTATTTGAAGTATTTTTTAAAGTTGTCTGATGAACTTTCTGTGAAATTTCTGAAGAATTTTTTGACGAATCTGTAAAACATTCTGATGAATCTTCCGACAAAATTTCTGAAGAGCCTTCCGAAGAATCGTTTGAAGAATGTTCTGCAGATTCTTCTGAAGATTCTTTTGAAGAATGTTTTGCAGAATTTTTTGAAGAATCTTCTGAAGGATCTCCTGAAGAATCTTATGAAAACGCCGCGGTGATAAAGCCAACATGTCAGCACTTACGAAATTATAAACGCGGTCTCAAGTGCGAACATACAAACACTCGGTCCCGCGCGATAATGAAGTCTGAGCCGTACACTCAATATCACACATCAGAATATTGGCCCGTTGCAATTGGCCTAGAGTAATGTTTTGCTGTGTACCATATTCTCTCTCGTCTGCAATTGTAATGAGTGATTCTGACAGGGAGCCCTTCCGAGAATATAGCCTTGTAGCTACAGTTGGACTACGCTCAAAGCAACCAAACATTTAATTTCCTTATTTTTGAAAAAGAATGTTACCTCTCAAGCCGTTGGTTAGAACAGCTTTTTCCATCTTTGTTCAACGCATTGGGTCAAATGGTAGGGCAACAATTGGGGCACTCGATTCGAGTTTTTGTTTTATTTAACCCTTTATAAGGCCCAGAGTTTGGAGCTATTAATGAATGTTATATTAAGAGAAATATGGAAAACAGTCGAGCTGGATCAGAAATACAGAAAGAAATGGAGGTGAGTTACTGGTTAATACCTGATTAACAGTAAATAGCCCCTGGATTCTGAGGATAAGTTGAAAAATGAGACCACAGATTACAGACGTTCATTTACTCATTTTATTTTTTTCTTTGTAATTTTCACCACTCATAAACCAAGTTTTCGGATTAAAAACAGTTGTTTTAACAAATTTTCTAAGTCGAGCTAATTTTATTGTCCAAATGGAAATTGCCGTATTTTTTCAAAAAACTCTTCGCCAATCGAGACATTGCAAAGTCACTCAAGATCATTAGAAGATCCTATCAATAACCCTTATATACGTGAGAATTTTGTCATATTTCTTTCTACTATAGAACTTACAACTTATTGAACATGGAAAATGTTTTGGGGTACACGTGTTACATTCGACACAATACCTTGTTTATTTCAGTTACTTCTCCCAGCCCACAGAATTACTCTATCGCATAAGCAGGCGGTTCCAGTAGTGCCCACGTGGATGGAAACGAAAGATTCTTAATCATGTACCGAAAATTATGGGATGAAATTGATGGATCCATATAAGCATATTTATGATTGAATGAAAATCGCACAAATTTTCATTATTTATTTCATGAGCTGTAGTATTAAAACAAATGTGATTTCCGTAATATCTAAATGAAAGTAGCATCCATTTAGAATCAGAAAAGAGTTGAGCCTAGTTTATTTTGTCACCCTACCTGTAAAAAAAAACAGGCTGTTATCTCTATTCAATGCATTGTCCCCAAATTTGCATTCTGGATCACTGTGCTATGTTTGCTTGCACTCTTCCAAACAAAACATCTCATTCCCTATACACCATGTAGAATTAGTTTGTCTTCCACCTTTCACCCTAAAATTTTCGCTTTCGTTCGCGCACCCCTCTGACCAGTCAATGTTGAACAAAGCCAAAACGAGCGAAAACTGTCATAATCGATTTTTAAACACGCCGAGGGAGTTGCCACTTATTCAACAGACTCGACCCTTGCCTAGCTTCTCTCATAATCACTACGGGCGGCACTTCAATTGCAACTTTGTTTACATCTGTCACATTTTGTCATTTCGTCAGTCTTGATTCATGTTGTGAATGTTTTTTTCCCACCCGCTAAGTTATGATTCAATTTGGCAGACTAATTTTCTTTTTTATATTAACTTGACTTTGTGACTTGATTGCATTACCCAAGTTCCCCTTTGTTATGTTTACAAAACAGGAAAATGACGAGACCAAATTGAGTTTGAAACTTTTTCTGTTTAATTTGGATCAAAAAACTGCGAGCAATATGTATGAAAAATCCGCGACGAGCAGCGGCTCAGAGTGCAGGTAATATTGATTTTCATGGTAGAGAAGGTGGTAAAGGTCACACAAAATTGAGTTCGAAGTGGAGTGGTGCGGGTCGGCCTGTAACGAACTTCAATCACGGTGATATATGTTGCATATTGATTTCATGTCAATATTGATTCCCATTGAGAGTGCATGTTCTTTGCATGGCTGACTGGGCACAAAGAGAGAGAGCAGAGGAGGTAAAATTGCAAATCGGTTTGCTCACTTGCAAAATTGAAATGCACTGAGGGCACGCAACGGCTGCATAGTATAATCGAAGAATTGGATTTCTGGTTTCTATTGTAATAACAAGTGGCACCGAAGTAACATTTCAATTCTCCTTGAAAGGATATGTGGAGATAGGTACGTTCTATTCCACTATTGTCCCACTTGCGTCTCTGTTGATATTAGTTACACAATTTCGATTTAAAATAAACGGTTCGTCATAAAATGTCTCCCCAAAATAACTTCTCAAACCCCCTGCATCTATTCTATCGTGTGAAGGTATAATTCAATCACTCGCAGCTGTAAGATCGTGAAATCAAATCATCCGATTAACAGCCGCCGTGTCACACTAAATTTGGCTCCGGTGGCAATTTCCAACTTTTCAAAAAGTCATTTAACTGCAAACAACGGTATAGCAACGTCGCTAAACGGTTTCGGCGGCAAAACATCGATTCGAGCGCCGACTGACTGACTGACTGACTCGGTGACAAATGTGATCAAAACATGCGAAAATATGATGACTTGTATCGTTGGCGAAGAAACCAACAGCCAAGCGCGAAAGCAAGTTTCGGCAAATAAACAAACGACGCCTTTATTCCTATAGGGTCGCTGCACGGAGCAGGGCGAGAAAACGACACTTCCGTGCATTCCGACACTTTCGTAAACTGCTATCGGTGTCAGCCTAGCTGCCACTACTTCCGCGCCGTGCAGGTCCTTTGGGAAGCGCGGGAAAAAACTCACCGCCACCCCGTCCATGCTAACGAGAAAGTTGACACCTGTAAAATGGTATTTCCAAATCGAAACCTGTCAAATTAGCGGCCGAAGACGAATGGCTCAATCTGTGCGCGTGCGGTGCAACAAAGTGTTACAAATTAAGTTGCTTTCATTATACCTTCCCCACTTTTCCTAGAAAGCAAAGGAATCACCTCTAATCGGAGATTGTTCCCAATTTGTTGATGGCTAATTGGGTTTCCCTCGATAATAGATAAGTTACGGCGCGTTTCGATCGCGTGCGTGATTGATAATAGCATTTCCGGCTGCTTGCCCTTGAAGGTACCTGCCGTACACACACACATATACCAAGCTTGGCTCGAGCAGGGGTGTTTTCGTCGTAGGAGAACAACTTGTTAACTTAATCCGCTTTGGGAAGAGGATCGAAGCGAAGATTTATTCCCGCATTTAGATACAAGTCTTTTTACACTTGACGATCCAAAAGGTTGCCTAACCATCACCGCAGAGCATCCCGACCGGCATCGAGAATGGGATTTGAAACAAGGAGAAGTTGTCTATCGAAATGTGGATTACAATTAGCTAGGTTGTCACTGTCACGTGCACAATTGGTTGCGTTTTGGAATGCAATCAAAAGTTCGTTAGTTGTTTAGATGAACGGCCAAATACAACGGTAGGGAGTGGAAATAACTCTTCTAGTTCTGAAAATCGCCTCCAGCTTACTTGCCAACCATTTTGATTAGAAAAGTAAATTTTTTTTCTAAACGAAACATTTTTCTTCAAATCGCACGGATAAGAAACACAGGTACTCCGCTACAGTGGGAGATCGTTTATAATATTTTCAAAGTCATAAAAGTAGAGGAAAAATACTACTATGTTGAGTAGCACGCTTGCGGAATGTCAAATTTGAGCTAGAAAATTACACAGATAAATATATATTTAAATAGGAACGAAATTAACTTCAGAATAATTTGCAGAAGAATCAGATTCATCAGGAGAATTCCTCAAAATATTTTCTAGAAACTTCTTCAGAAGATTCTTCAAAGGATTCTTCAGAAGATTCATCAGAAGATTGTTCAGAAGGTTCTTCACACAATTTTTCAGGAGACTCTCCAGAAGATTCTTCGCTACTATTCATAAGATTCTTCAGAAGATTCTTCACAAGATTCTTAAGAAAATTCTTCAGAAGATTCTCCATTAGACCATTCTTCAGAACATCTTTCAGAAGAATCAACTGATTAATTAATCAGAATAGTCCTTCCGAAAACTATTCAGAAGTGTCTTCAAAAGATTCCTTAGAAGATTCAGAAGATTCGCCAGAAGAAGATTCAGAACGTTTTTCAGAATATTCTTCAGAAGACTCCTCATAAGACTTTTCGGAAGATTCTATAAAATATTTTGCAGAAGAATCCTCCGCTCCGATGCATAAAAAAAATCATCAGAAGATTCTCCAAAGGATTCTTTGGAGGATTCTTCAGAAAAAAAATCAGAAGAATCATCTGATCAGATTCATTAAAAGAATTCTTCGGAAGATTCTTCAGAAAATTCCTCTAAAGATTTTTCAGAAGATTCTTCACAAAATTCTGCAGAGAATTCTTCAGAAGATTATTTAAAAAATTCTTCTTCAGAAAATCATTCAGACGATTCGTCATAAGACTTTTTAAGGTTCGTCAGAATATTTTGCAGATTCTTGAGAAGATTCCTCAGAAGATTCTTCAGAAAATTCTTCAGAAAACTGCAGAAGATTCTTCAGAGGATTCTTCAGAAGTTTCCTTAGAAAATTCTGCAAAAGATTCTTCAAAATAATTCCAAAAAAAATCTTCAGAAGATTCATCAGAAGATTCTTTAGAGAATTTTTCAGAATGTTGTTCATACGACTCATCAGAAGATTCTGTATACCATTCTTCAGAAGATTCTGCAGAATATACATAAGGGGCCATTCATAAATTACGTAACTTTTAGGGGGGGGAGGGGGTTCGACAAGTTGTTACATATTGTGACATAGGGGGGAGGGGGAGTAAGCTAGACCGTTACGTAACATGTTTTCCCTCAGGAAAAAATTTTTTTTCAAGGAATTCGTTACGTAATAGGGGAGGGGGGGTTAAAGAAATTTGTGACAATTTGTTACATGGGGGAGTCAATTTTGGGCAATTTTTGCGTTACGTAATTTATGAATGGTCCCTAAAAAATTCTGAAGATTCTTCAAAGGATTCTTCAGAAGTTCGTTCAGAACAGTTTTCAGAAGAATCAGCTGATCAGATTAATCAAAAAATTCTTCAGAAGTGACTTCAAAATATTCATCAGAAGATTCATCAGTAGAAGATTCACAACGTTCTTCAGAAAATTCTTCAGAAGACTCCTCATAAGACTTTTCGGAAGATTCTTCAGAAAATTCTTCACACAATTTTTCAGAAGACTCTCCAGAAGATTCTTCGCTACTATTCATAAGATTCTTCAGAAGATTCTTCACAAGATTCTTAAGAAAATTCTTCAAAAGATTCTCCATTAGACCATTCTTCAGAACATCTTTCAGAAGAATCAACTGATTAATTAATCAGAATAGTCGTTCCGAAAACTATTCAGAAGTGCCTTCAAAAGATTCCTTAGGAGATTCAGAAGATTCACTAGAAGAAGATTCAGAACGTTTTTCAGACTATTCTTCAGAAGACTCCTCATGAGGGAAGATCATATAAAATATTATGCAGAAGAATCGTCTGCTCCGATGCATAAAACAATCATCAGAAGATTCTCCAAAAGATTCTGCGTAGGATTCTTCAGAAAATTCTTCAGAAATTTTATTAGAAGAATCATCTGATCAGATTCATTAAAAGAATTCTTCGGAAGATTCTTCAGAAAATTCCTCTAAAGATTTTTCAGAAGATTTTTCACAAAATTCTGCAGAGGATTTTTCAGAAGATTCTTTAAAAAATTCTGCAGAGGGTTCTTCAGAAAATCATTCAGACGATTCGTCATAAGACTTTTAAAGGTTCGTCAGAATATTTTGCAGATTCTTGAGAAGATTCTTCAGAAGATTCTTCAGAAGATTCTTCAGAAGATTCTTCAGAAGATTCTTCAGAAAGCTCTTCAGAAAACTTCAGAAGATTCTTCAGAGGATTCTTCAGAAGTTTCCTCAGAAAATTGTGCAAAAGATTCTTCAAAATAATTCTTTAGAAGATTCATCAGAAGATTCTTTAGAAGATTCTTCAGAATATTGTTCATAATACTCATCAGAAGATTCTGTATACCATTCTTCAGAAGATTCTGCAGAATGTACATCAAAAAAAATTTCTGAAAATTCTTCAAAGGATTCTTCAGAAGATCGTTCAGAACAGTTTTCAGAAGAATCAGCTGATCAGATTAATCGGAAATTTCTTCAGAAGTGACTCCAAAAGATTCATCAGAAGATTCAGAAGATTCATCAGAAGAACGTTTTTCAGAAAATTCTTCAGAAGACTCCTCATAAGACTTTTCGGAAGATTCTTCAGAAAATTCTTCCTTTGCGGGCGAAAGTCTGACCGTGATTGTATATTCGCGTTTGATGTGCTCAAGCGTTTGTACGTTGACGTATTTGCTCGCGTTGATGTTTGTATGTCGCTGATGCTCGAGTGTATGTAACTTTGTGTGTATAAACTCGTTTCTAACAGCAGCGTGTGACCGATTGTACATTCGCGCGAGCTTCTGAATGTTCACGTGGATCGTGATTCTGATATTTTGTTTCTGATATTTTGCTGCAGGAAGAGAATGAGCTCTAGAGTGGTGCAAGCAAACAATTTTTCGTACAATGATGCGCTAACCGGATTTCGAAAATATAAACAAAATAAGAGATTTAAGCTGTTTTGTTTTATTAAAATTCCAAAGGAATCACCCGCACAAATCACTTGCAAATATTGCGATTTTCACTGTTTAACAGCGATTTAACAATGTTTTATGTCAATCAAATGTATCGAAAACAGAAGAAAGAATCCAGAAATGTGTATGAAAAATTTGAAATAAATCAGTTACGTGATTTTTGAATGGTAGTTAACACCGCGAATCATGTTTTTTGCCAGAGACGTTCTACAACGTTCTACAAAAAGCTTCGTCATCGAGTCGCTTGTCGATATTTTTGCATAGAAAAATTACAGCATTTTATCGAAATGATATATTATATTGTACAATAGTTTTTATCAATTCGCTTCACCCAAATTTCTAAAAAAATCGCGAAAAGTGTTTTTTTTTTCACGCTGAAGCCCTTACTCCTTGTTGAATTTCGCTTAAATTTTGTCCAATTTTTTTTTTGTTACTTTTCTTTACGCCTTACTCAATTTATGTAACTTTTTTAACGAACTAAATTCGAATCAAAAACCTTTTTTAACGCACCAATTTCGGTAAAAAAAAGTTTAAATACATGCAGTACAGTATCAAGTTGTATACAATTTAGCATGTTCTTGGCTAACTGTTACCTATAAAAGTTGGGTATTTTCGGAACGGGGTTGACGAGTGCATGACGGAAATCGATGTCTGAAACCATTTAGAAAATCAATCTGGCGACTTCCAGTTTAAATATATTCTCGATAACCGCAAACTGTATGAATAGTTTCGTAATGGGGTTGACAAGTAGATGACTGAAATCGATGACTGCAGCCATTTTGAAGTTCAAGATAGCGACTTCCGGTTTAGACAAATTCTCTAGAACGTCTCCAGTATGGGTATTTTCAGAATAGTGTCGACAAGTAGATGACGGAAACCGATGCCAGATGTTATCTCTATAATCTCAACAATATGAATATTTTCGGAATGAAGTACACGAGTTCATGACAAAAACCGATGTCTGAAGTTATTATGAAATCCAAGATGGCAACTTTGGAATTCTTTGTAACCATAACAATTTGAATATTTCCGGAATGGGATTCACGAGTAGATGGAGAAAATAATGTATGAAACCATTTTTAAATTCAAGCTGATGAATTCCGGTTAATATATCCATATAGCCTCAAAAATATAAGCATTTTCGAAATGGGATAATTATAGAGTAGATATAGGAATGATGATGATAAGGTTATTGAAATTTTTTTCTCAACTGGTCTTCAGAATGACGTCACTCATCGATTTTCGTCATCTACTCGTCAAGTCTATTCAAAAATATTCTTATTGATAGGGTTATAGGGGAACCCGGGGGTATTCAGACCTACCTAAGCAAATCGCCTTTTTGGATTATTGACGTGAAATAATTCATTGGTCAAACGTCGTAATTGTTAATTTAAAGCCTCAGTTACATTTTGGAACCATAGACTTTCATTTGTACCACTCCATGGCAGTGCTAGGCGACGATTTTCAAAACTCTGCGTTTTTCCATGTTTTTTTACAGTGTAGGAATAATTCGGAACTTCCTATGGGGTAATTCAGACCGTCTCTTTTTTCATTTTTAAAACGCCATCTGCATGATAAGAGGAAGTCATTCAACAAACACATTTTTTAATAGATTTTTGATATTTTATAATTGGAAAACGCGAATATCTTTTGAAAAGGGCATAATTACACGTTTTTGCTTTTGTCGTAGCAAAATTCCAAATATCTCGCCAACTATTGCATTTTGGAAATTTTTTGGTTAGATACATTTTGATTTAAAATGACTTTTAAAATTATATTCTGTAATAAATTTACATCTTTGTTTGTCAATTAGTATGCAATTTAGAAACATGTATAAAGTAATCATCAGAAAAACATTTTTACCGATAAGTTCTCCATCATGCAATCACATCAAAAATGTTTCTTTTCTCTTTAGGTATTTGTTGACAAAATATATGAAATTTAAAAAAAATGGATTTTTTAGCAGTTTAAATTTTTAACATAAATTTTTGTTTTGGTGAAAAATGACAACATTTTTTTCAGTGCATATTTTTTCGTACAGAAGTTTTCATCCCCTCTAAATCGTTTTAAGATAGTTTTGCTGTATAAAATACGGTAATCGAATTTTTTTTTCGAAAATGTTACACGTGGAAACTTTTGCGCTCTTTTAACAAAATGCTCTTGAGTCAAAATAATCTATTGATTGTGGAAAACGTTTTGTCTTCCATGCCAGTGAAACGTGTAAAGTTTCATCGGAATCTAAGGAGGAATTCCACGAAGATCCGTCCGAAAATCTTTAAAATCGTGACCGACCATCTTAGATTCCAATGAAACTTTACACGTTTCACCGTCATGCAAGACTAAATATTTTCCACAGGTAATAAGATTATTTTGACTCAAGAGCAACTTTTCAAAAGGGCGTAAACGTTTCTACGCGTATGAATTTCAAATTTTTTTTGTTCGGTTACTGTATTTTATACAGCAAAACTATCTGAGAACAAGTTACAGGGAATGAATACTTCTGTCCGAAAAAAATATACACTGAAAAAAATGTTGTATCATTTTTCAAAAAAACAAAAATTTATGATAAAAATTTAAATTGCGAAGAAACCCATTTTTTTAAATTTTTTATGTTTTGTTACCAAAAACCTAAAGAGAAAAGAAACATTTTGATTGTGATTGCATGATGGAGAAAAAATCGGTAAAAAAGTTTTTCTAACAATAACTTCGTACATGTTTTTAAATTTCATACTAATAGACATACAAAATTGTAATTCTATTACAGAATATAATTCTAAGCACCATTTAAAATCAAAACGCATTTAACAAAAATATTTCAAAATGCGATAGTTTTCGAGATATTTGAAATTTTGCTCCTTCAAAAACAATTAATTCGTGTAATTATGCTCTTTTTACAAGTTATTCGCGTTACCCCATCAAAAAATGTCAAAAATTTAATGCTTATCGTTTTAAAGACGTAAAAGCAACTTTTTTAGTGTATTTGGATCCTGGAGAAGCTTTCAATAAAAAAGTTTTCCTACAACTTTTGACATTTTTTTATAATTCTTACTATTTGCAGTCAAAAATACAATTTTCTTTTTGAATATAATTCTAAACGCCATTTTAAATCGAAATTCTCTTAACAAAAATTTTCTAAAATGTAGTAGTTCTCGAGATATTTTAACTTTTGTTTTAACAACACAATTATTTTGTTACGACCTTTTTATAAGTTAGTCGCGTTTCTCTATCAACAATAATAGGTTTTTCAAAAGGCCCGTAAACTTTCGTGCAACTTTCTCTTTGACATCAAGGCGATATTGTAAACCATTTGAAAGTTACATGAAAGCAAAATAATTGTGTTGTTAAAACAAAAGTTAAAATATCTCGAGAACTACTACATTTTAGAAAATGTTTGTTAAAAGAATTTCGATTTAAAATAGCGTTTAGAATCATATTCAAAAAGAAAATTGTATTTTTGACTGCAAATAGTAAGAATTATAAAAAAATGTCAAAAGTTGTAGGAAAACTTTTTTATTGAAAGCTTCTCCAGGATCCAAATACACTAAAAAAGTTGCTTTTACGTCTTTAAAACGATAAGCATTAAATTTTTGACATTTTTTGATGGGGTAACGCGAATAACTTGTAAAAAGAGCATAATTACACGAATTAATTGTTTTTGAAGGAGCAAAATTTCAAATATCTCGAAAACTATCGCATTTTGAAATATTTTTGTTAAATGCATTTTGATTTTAAATGGTGCTTAGAATTATATTCTGTAATAGAATTACAATTTTGTATGTCTATTAGTATGAAATTTAAAAACATGTACGAAGTTATTGTTAGAAAAACTTTTTTACCGATTTTTTCTCCATCATGCAATCACAATCAAAATGTTTCTTTTCTCTTTAGGTTTTTGGTAACAAAATATAAAAAATTTAAAAAAATGGGTTTCTTCGCAATTTAAATTTTTATCATAAATTTTTGTTTTTTTGAAAAATGATACAACATTTTTTTCAGTGTATATTTTTTTCAGACAGAAGTATTCATTCCCTGTAACTTGTTCTCAGATAGTTTTGCTGTATAAAATACAGTAATCGAACAAAAAAAAAATTGAAATTCATACACGTAGAAACGTTTACGCCCTTTTGAAAAATTACTCTTGTATCAAAATATTCCAATTGCCAGAGAATATCATGGAGATTCATACAGCGAACACACCTGCAAAGTTTCGTTCGAATCGACGATGGTCATATTTTGCGGTCGGCCGGTTTCTCATGGAATCCCTCTAAGATGGTGTTGCATGTTACTTCATGTGACGGTAGTTCAATGCTAACTTATTTAGGCATGCGCGGGTGGGTGTGTGAGAGGGATGAAAAATATTATCCCTTCATTTAAGACTAAGACTACTATAACCTTCATCTAAGACTTTGATTGTGAGAATCGAGTCAGCAATACATGAGAAACAGGTGTGAATCTAATTTCGGAACATGACCATTTCCTCGGATCTTCCGGAATCCTCAGATGTTCTCGGTTTGGTAAAGGAGACTTTGATTTGCAATTAGTGATCTGGACCAACAATTTAAAACTCATCTCAATTGGTTTTACATCATTTAGATGTAATAATTATACCAGAATTTTGCATGTGACCGCGTACTTTCAGCCCGTAACAAAGGAACCAAAAGTTTGATTTCAATGGAATTTATTAGTAGTCAATATGGATGTTATTACTTTCATTGAGACTAAATTTGGGAAAATCGAGTGCGATATTTCTGTGCAGCAGATGTGAATTCAATTCAGGAATTTAGCCACCTTCCTGAAGTTACCGGTTCCGCCGAAGGTGTTCAAAATGGTTAATGAGCATCAGTGATATTAATCAAGCTATTTAGAACACTTTTTTATGAAGTTTCGCATCTTTTAGATACCATGCTGATTTTTATGGGGATTTCATGCGTGACCGCACTCTTCGACGCGTAACTCCGGAACCGGAAGTCCGAATTAAATGAATAGCAGCCTATGGGAACGTTGTACCTTTCATTACAAACTAAGTTTGATAAAACCGGTTGGGCCATCTCCATGTAACCGATGTGCATTTATTGGTCACATACATACGCACACATACAGGCATGTGTCGAACTCGACGAACTAAGTCTAATGGCACTCGGTTAAAAAATCGATTTACAGAGTGATTGCATAGCCTTTCTATAGGAGAAAGATAAAAAAACTTTGGTAAAAAAGTTGATAAAAAAATTATTGGGAGATCTAAATATCCTATCCTAAATTTCGTGCGGTTCATCATTGAGTTTGAGTAGATTTTGTATTGATCAAGAAAGTTGAACCAAAATCTAACGAATATCGATATTACAAATTCAGTTATTTTATATTTTTTTATCCTCAGAAGCTTTCATTGCCTACAGGGAAATTGAATCAGCTACAGAGATGGCTGCTTTTTCTTATGATACGTTCGCCTGTTCCACTTGAACCGATGGGATCGATTGAACCATAATACGATTGATAAAGTTTACCGAACCGACGGGATTCCTCCTCCAGCCGCATCATTTTCCACAATTTATTCTATGATACATTCCGGACGAGTGAAAAAAATCGAACAGACGCTACACAAGCCTTGGATTAAATTTCCCCCCTGACGGGCTACGATGTCCTTTCGCAGTTTCTTCCGTCCGACTCCCGGTTCCATCAGCCAAACTCTTGAAAGACAGCCCCATATCATGGTGAATCGTAGGAGATGCCGGAAATAGTAGTACGAGATTCAGTACCCATCCACGTCCGAATCATTCGGACGTTTAGTCGTGTTGTTGTTTTTGTTGTTGTGAAAGAAGCCAGCACGCCCAGACCACAGTAACCATTGCCATCGAACACATGTTTTCTCACATAATTATCAGGGATTAGGACGTCGCTTCGATTCGAATTATGTCCGACCCCTTTTCCTGAAGGATATAGATTGATAAATGTGTTGTTTACGATCGGGTTGAATGCAGGCGTGAAAAGGGTCTAGTAATTAATTTTATTTTGTGGTTTGGCGGGAAAAGTTTCCGGGATGCAGCTTGGTGTTATTAGGTTGTTTGCCATCTGGCAAAATTGCTTGGAACTTGTCTGGTGGTATTGAGCTCGAGCCGAAACCAGAACAAAATATTGATGTTAGCAGTCATTCTGTTCGGTAGAAATTGTTAGCAAGTCTTCTTCAAAGCAAAGCTATACTGTAGTTAAACTTTTTACTAAAACAAAATTGTCCACCAATTAATCACTCAGTAGATGATCAAACCTTTTCCACTTTCCCTCTTCCGCGCAAACAAAAAACAACACATTTCCTCCACTTAAAAGGTAGGCCAAAGGAAATGTGTGAGTTAAAAAAAGTAACGATTTGATAAAATAATAAACACTTGCATGTCGTCGGTCAACTCGTCATAAACAACCGCCTCAAAGCACTGACATGCACCTACCTAGCAAAGCCGAAGGACACACCAACAGACCGCTATCCACCACCGGTGCACAGTGGTCCAAAACGCGAAAAACGTGATCGTTTTGAATAACTTCGAAATGGTTAGTTATAGCGATATACTGTCTTCGGAAGAATTTATGACAATGAGACGCCCCATCTTTATAAGTAAAAAGTTTGATGATTAATCCTCTTATAAGTGAGATTCAAAATTTATTTCTCATATAATTAGAGATAGCAAATTGGTGTATTCTGCAAAGTTGTAGTAAATTCTTCTACAAGAAACTTTACTGCGGGTGGTAATAGTCTATCTTTAATAGTCTTTGAGATATACAGCATTATAATAGGAAAAACCGAAAAAATCAATTTTTTCATTATAACTTCTTTCCAAGATTTTTTGGAAGTTCAAAATGTTCTACAAAACTATCACAATTAATGAAATGCAAAATTTCTGTGAAGGAAGCAACTTAATATGTTGAGCAGATTCTGAGATATTCACGACTTTTATTCGAAAAATGGCCTACTTTGCACTCAAATAATTGATGAACGGGCAAAAACGGGCAGACCATTCAATATTCATCTGAAAGTACAAGAAAGATGCTACAATATTCCGTGTTAATCACTTGTATCCGGTTGTATCCATGGCTCTGGTAGCTGGATTTAAAGAATATCATTTATTAGTCTAATATCTTGATTCGAAACATATTCGGTGAACTGAAGAGATAAAGTGGGACTATGTGCGGCATTCTATGTGGAATGTTCTCACAAGAGACATTGTCGAAGACAGCAGCCTTCTGTCTTGACTGGTTTTTAGATACAGTGCAGTGTTCGGTGGTAGAGAGAGTAATGCGTTGTCTTATGAACCATATAGTCGAATCCTAACAAGGAACGATTTTAAGTATAAGTAGGCTGTGTATTAGCTCTGAAATCGGTTGCAAAGTTTGTCAACACAGAAGGTCAAGTTCCACAATAGAACTTAGTACCAGGGCTTGGAACATTAATATAAGCAAACCGTTTACGTTTGCTATGAACGATTTGACAGTTGAATTTGTATTGTTATATGAAAGAGAGCCTTTTAAAAAATTGTTTATTGTCCATCATCGCGATTACTGCAAATACAAATCATTCGATCCAATAAACTAGTTTTGTTGCTTACGAAGTCTGACGTAACGCTATACAGTGACATTGCTAAACAAGTAATCAAAGCATGCGCGATTACCAAATGAATCGCTTTTAGTAGGCTTTTTATAAATATTGCACCGCACCTAAGAAACTAGTAAAGATGGCAAACTGGTGTCTTCGGCAATGTTTCTAAGAAGAATATTCCTCGGCACTTTGCCGAAGGTACCACCACTTTATCTCAACAGCTTTACCGAATATATTTCGTATCAATATTTAAGACTAATAAATGATATTCTTTAAATCCAGCTACCAGAGCCATGGATACAAACGGATACAAGTGATTAACACAGAATATTGTAGCCTTTTTCTTGTACTTTCAAATACATATAGAGTGGTCTGCCCGTTTTTGCCCGTTCATGAATTATTTGAGTGCAAAGTAGGCCATTTTTCGAATAAAAATCGTGAATATCTCACAATCTGCTCAACATATTAAGTTGCTTTCTTCACCGAAATTTTGTATTTCATTAATTTTGATAGTTTTGTAGAACATTTTGAACTTCCAAAAAATCTTGGAAAGAAGTTATAATGAAAAAATTGATTTTTTCGGCATTTCCTCTAATAATGCTGTATATCTCAAAGACTATTAAAGATAGACTATTACCACCCGCAGTAAAGTTTCTTGTAGAGGAATTTACTACAACTTTGCAGAATACACCAATTTGCTATCTCTAATTATATGAGAAATAAATTTTGAATCTCACTTATAGGAGGATTAATCATCAAACTTTTTACTTATAAAGATGGGGCATCTCATTGTCATAAATTCTTCCGAAGATAGTATATCGCTATAACTAACCATTTCGAAGTTATTCAAAACGATCACGTTTTTCGCGTTTTAAACCACTGTGCGGTGTGGTGTGGTGGATAAAATTGCGCACGCGAACTGCGGCGACACTAATTAAATTAATTATTTCAACTAATGTGACCTATTTCGAGATGCTATCTTAAGTACCGGCAACTGAGCCAACTGCTAGCTCACCCGATTGTTGGGTGAATTATAACTCGTCGCAGGAACTGCTTTTTAGCATGTGAAGTAGTTGGAGAGGGGAACTAACTCGACCACGATGACGGTTGGGCTGCGATTTAGTCATGCTACCTACCTACTAGCAGCCGATGTGTGTAGTGTTTGCTGGGCTGGGAAGTGAAACTTTGTTTTAACAAGACTCGGGGTATAATTGGTTCTCCACAGCTGTGTGTGATGTGCGATTAATGGAACCGGTTGCGGAGGGGTGCTCAATTTTCAAATATTTTTTTTTGTTCTTGTATTTCTGATCCATTAAAATCATATTTTTAATACAACGAGTAGCATAGACTACTGCGATTGCAAAACGGAACGATCAAAATCATATTGGGATACCCCTCAGCTAGTTCGTGCAACACTTGGCTTTCAATCGCCCCCTACTACCTGCGGAGTCGCCTCGACAGCAGTGGCTCAAATGAAAGGGCGGTTTATTTGATTATTGTTTATGTATATTTAATTATTGTGCCATTTGCGAGGATTAAATTATAAATCATGATAAAAGCGAGTTGGGCCGAGTGAAAACGAACGAACAAAAACTGTGTGATGTGGCGTGATTAGAAATGTGCAACAATGGCAACGAAAACAAAAACAACAAACAGCAAGCGTTGCAATAAGCAGCGATCTCACCTCGCGTCACCGGATGTTATGTGTTTTGATTTCATACTTATTATTGGTAGTTATCCTCATAGTCAGAATTGTGCGGAGAAAAAACAGACAAATTGGGAACCTTTGATTCCATTGTTAAAAGCTAGCAGTGCTACCAAATAATGGTTTGCATCGGGTGGCTCAAAAATTTGACAGTTTCGCTGATTTAATATGGTGTCATATCTCTCCCTAGAAGATGACTAGTTTTTAGTACAGTTACGCAAAGATCGATTGGCAGGGTCGTGGCAGCACTGGCGAATCGCCCGGACGTGTTGTCGTTAACGTCCAATATTTTTCAAAGTTTTCCAGTGATATACAATATATTCAACAGGAAAATGAAGTTAATCGTTTAGTAGGTAGTTTTTCCTGTTGAGTTACGTGTTAGTAGGTTGAAATATCGCGAGAAAAGTGTGATTTTGCATAGAAATTTGTCGTCACAACTTTGCCATTGAAGTATGTGAAGCAAGACGTGAAAAAATACGCCCGTTCGTTCCGCTTAGTGCCTGCAGCGCCGCCTGGACCTGAGTAGCTGATGCAACAATTTGACGGATAGAGGAGAATTGTTCCCAGAAATCTCATGAATTTATTTATTCAGAGCTAGTGAGATCGTTTCATGTCATTTTTCAATGCTTGTCTACATAAATATTTTCCTTTTTGTAAATACGTGCCAGAATTATAAATATTTTTCATTCTTGAAGTGCGAATATATTGCAAATATCCAACTGATACGTGGATGTATTCGCGCGGGGCTTAATGTATATGAAGGCGAATGTACGTGTAGGAACAGACATTCTTGAAATGGGTCGTTGGATGTACAATGGAGCTATCGCCTTTCATTTCCAGGGCCAAACATGTGTACATCTATCGATGAAAACAAATATATCATTACATAGATGCAGACAAGTTTCTTTCATAAAAGCACTGCCGGAGAGCGGGAAATGGATTGTATACACACACACAGTTACGCAAAGATAGATTGGCAGCACTGGCTTGTATATTTTTTTATTCTAGCAACCCTTATTATTGCTAATATTCTAAATCATTCCACCCGAAATTCAGCATTATCGCAATTGTACGATAATAATATCTCCCACATACGAGAGGTGGTTTCTAATTTTATTCGATGACGCGTTGGCCGTTTGATAGGTGGATTCGGCTTCAATTTTATGCGTAACTTTTCTTTATAAATTGTAGTTTCGACACGCTACTGAAAAAGTATCGAATAATTAGTCATTTTTACCCCTCCAACTATGAAGCCGAAAATAAGATAAGTCAGTTTATCCAGTTTTGATTTTTTGAACTTTGGAACGGTCCTGCTAGATGAGTATTTTGCAACAAAAAATTCGATCTTCAGTAAGTGTTTATGTGGAGAATGTAAAAAACAATACAATAGATTATTTATTTTATAAAAGGAGACCTCATATCTGTGATTCTTTTAGAATCTAATTTTTCACGAAGCACATTTTTTCCTCCTAACACAACGTCAAGTTGAAAGTTCTCGACCGAAAGTAATTTCTTGAGTTAAAAAGAAATTGTTGTAGTTATTAAAATAATAGTAGTCTGTCCTGCTCTACAATCCAAACGTTGTAAGTTCGAATCACATCTTTAATATCAATGGTGCCTATGGTTGGTTTGGTATATCGATGCGTATCTCTTACCATGCCCATTTTAACTTATTTTTGCTATACTGGTTATTATTGATGAGCTTAACAACTGTTTTCAACATTTGATCTTCTTTACCGACAAATCAGAGTTAATCGTATATATTGTTCCAGAATCACACTAGTTAAGGATATCGTACATAACCTGAAATTGTTTCGCATATCCAATCGTAAATAGAGAATATAGAATCGCTTTCATACCAGAAATTATCGGGCTTAACGTGTATATTGTTGTCAGAAATCATCTATTTTAATAGCATATGCCGATTTTGTGCATTTAGTGCGACTTTTTAGTAGTACACTGAAACCTCCATTTACGAACTCTTTTTTACGTAATATCCGATTTACGTAACTTTTTTTACGAACTAAATTCGAAATAACGAACTCTTTTTTTACGAACTAAATTCGAAATAACAAACTCTTTTTGGAAAGTTTAAGTTCGTATATTACAGCATGAAGTTATATGCTTATATTTTCTTAGTTAATTGTTACTAATATAAGTTGGATATTTTCGGAATGGGGTTGACGAGTGCATGACGGAACTCGATGTCTTGAGCCATTTTGGAATCCAAGATAACGATTTCCGGTTTAGATAAATTCTCTATAACCTCAATAATATGGGTATTTTAGGAATGGGGTTGACGAGTGCATGACGGAAATCGATGTATTGAACTATTTTGGAATCCAATTATCTATAACCTCAACAATATGGGTATTTTCGGGATAGGGTTGACGAGTACATAACGGAAATAGAACCCATATTGTTCGTTATCAAGGATAATGCTCAACCGGCAATCGTCATATTGAACATGGAAAAGTTTCCAATTATCCATTTTCAGCATCTACTTGGCAAGCCCATTCCAAAAATACCAATATTGTTAGGGTTATCGAGAATATTGCTCAACCGGAAGTCGCCATCTTGGATTTCAAAACGGTTGCAATTGTCCGTTTTCTACATCTACTTCTCAAGCCCGTTCCAAAAGTATCCATATTGTTAGGATTATCGAGAATATTGCCAAACCGGAAGTCTCCATGTTGGATTTCAAAACGGTTCCAATTGTCCATTTTCAGCATCTACTTGTCAAGCCCGTTCCAAAAATACCCATATTGTCAGGGTTATCGAGAATATTGCTCAACCAACGAATATTAATAAGAATGTGAAGCAAACTTTTTTTACGAATTAAATTCCAAATAACGAACACTTTTTGACGTAGGACTACGTCTTTGTTTTCGATATGGGGGTGCACTCTGCAAATTCTACAAAAATGGTATTTATCTCACGATAAATTTTCAAATTTTTTGCACAAATCGCACCGAAATACTTCTAAGAATAGATTCCAATAGATAAACCCAAAGATTTTTGATATCAAAGCATTAAAACATCAAATAATATACAACCTTGTCAAAATATTGCGCATTAACACACAGAAGATAGCGCTTCCCAAGCCCTGTACGACGGATTGGTGTACCTAGCGCGCAACGCTTCTATGAATGACGTCATCATCGACTATTTAAAGAACGGACTTGGCCAGACACGCTCAGTTCCCTGTTGAACGGCTGGTGAAGCAGATCACTGCGCTGTGTTTTTTACAACCAGTGTAGCTGAGCTAGAAGTCCGTTACACTGGCTGTGGAGGGACGCTACCCTGTGTCGTCCAACAGGCGACCGCTCCAACTGCTTCCTAAATGCCGCTGTTATGTTGCCAGTAAATTTTTGGTTTAACTAGCACATGTATTTGCTATTTGCGCTTGAAATTAAGTAATGTAGTGGTAGTAATAAGCTTCCCATTTTGGTTTAAACGCAAGGACAGTTTTTAAAACAGGATTTGATTAATTAGTTTAGCTCATCTAAGCAATTTTATCAATTCTGTAATTTAAAAGGAATTTTACGGAACTTGGTGAATTTGGCCCCACTTGCAACTGGTATAATCAACCTGCACAAAGTGTTGCATAACGCAGGGCTGTTTTTTGGAACAAAATCATTCAGCCCTTCGCTATGCAAAATCACGATATTATGACAGATGGGCTAAGCGCGGCCGTTCGTTTCAATCGGAAAAGGCCGCGTGGAATTTTGGTGATATGCGCTAATAGTGTCGTGGTGGTACTAGTAGTCTCTTTCGCTCTACCCATCATCATCAGCGTTGACTAATTTTGCATTGTACGCTTGGGTTCAATGTTTGGGGCGAATGTGTTGGTAGGTAGGGGAACTAGCGGTAAAATGAACACGTTAAGCATAGTCATTTTTTTCTAACTAATAAGTGAATGAGATGTTACAATCACTTTATGTTTCTTGTTAGACATGTTTTGTACATATCTGGTAAAAATACTTCGTCATAAACACATTTTTTCAAACATGATTCTTGATTTCTAAACATGTCCAAAAATGAGACATGTTTATAGCGAGTGGGTAAAATGAACATGTGGCGATGGTAAAATGAACAGCTTCTGGTGACCTGCAAAATGTCCTTTATGTATGCAATGCGCAGCGTTGGAAAGCATTTTCTGATCAATGCTAATATCCCAACAAATCATGAGCTTTGCATACACACAGGGCATTTTGCAGGCAAAAAAAAAATTGTCACGGAAGAATTGAATTTTCATGACGTAATATTAACCATTTTACAATCCTGTGGTACTTTTAGGATCTGTTTGAGAGCAACTAGAAATCTTGTTCTATACATGAGATGTGATTATATTGTCTAAAATTTGATTTTTCTTCACCGGTCCGGATGTTTTCCCCACACACTAAGTACTAAGAAAATAAATATTTTACATTTAGTAGTATAGTCCTACGTCTACAGTTCGTGCAACCCCATAGGGCTGCCCCTTGTAGTTTTTTACGAACTAATTCAATTTACGAACCCCCGGTTTTGTTCGTAAATGGAGGTTTCAGTGTATATAAACATGTATAATTTAGTTGAAACTTGAATATACCATCAAACAGGCTGACTGCGGAGCACTGGCAAACTTATATTCATATAGTTTCAAATATTTAAAGCATTGAAAATCGTATTTTTGCTCACATTTCGAATTAAAAACTTAATAAAGTCATTGTGGTCGTTCCTATGTGTAGGAATAGTCAATAAGCAACATAATCATATCTACGACTTCGGTATACATCACAATGACTTCAAAAAGTTAGATACGACTTAATATATCACAACATATAAGAAACCCGATTTCGCGAAATTACTTACGATTTATCTCATTTCTTGTAAGTTCGAATCCCACCTTAACGTGAGAGGGGTGTGAGACCTCTATGGGTTGGGTTTTGGCTCCGGTTCATAACCGACAACCGATTATGTGTTAACTGTTCCTAGTTTTTGATCTTCTTTACCGACGAATGAGAGTTAATCGTATATCGTGTTCCGGAATCGCATACTAGTTATGGATATCGCAGATTGTTTCGCATATCCTATTGTAAATACATTCTCTAGAATCGCTTTCTTGCTAGAAATTATCGCGCTTAACGTGTATATTATTGTCAGAAATCGTCAATTTCAATAGCTATGTACGTATATCGCCTCCAGTTTTGTACGCATATGACGATTTTCTGCATTTTGTGTGACTTTTTTGGTGAGATTTAAATACGTATTATTCAGTTGCAACTTGGATATACCATCAAAAAGGCTGGCTGGGTCAAATTGAAACTATTTGATATGTTATCAAACACTTACGGCCTGATTGAAGCTTTAGAAGATTTATTTTGGCTATTTCTGTTTTTTGGCGATAGTTAGTAATAACTCGTTTGTATCAATACCATTCTTTGAGCCATCTTTGTTGAATTCTTCACATGAAGCTAATAATCGTACAGTTTGATAATTACTGAAATATTTTCCGAGCATGCTTAAGATTTCCGAGCAAACTTTGACATGCCTAAAACGTCTTGGTAGTCCGTGCTTATTGATCTGTGTTAAGGTTGGACAGAGAAAGGGTAAAATTCGCAAACGAAAAAAGCAGTTTTTTTCCACAACGTATGTCAGATCTTCATAAAAATCAATCAGCAGTACTGTAACAACCTTCTACATACGCTGATTGATTTTTATGAAGATCTGACATACGGTGTGGAAAAAAACTGCTTTTTTCGTTTGCGAATTTTGCGCATTCTCTGTCCAACCTTAAAGACAAGTTGTATCGAAATATTGGAGTAAAGTTTGGATAAAATAATCTGGTATCGTTTGTTCAAAATATTTAGCTTAATCAGACATCCATGATAAAATTGCTTGTAAAAGCTTAAAAAAGAAAAGACTGGGAAATTCTTGATCACAGTAAACCAGCTCGAATCTCTGTACGCTACCAGATTAAGTTGCCCAAATATATTCCAATATCTCGATATAACTGGATTTGTCTTTAACACGGATCCATCAACATGGACTACAATGAATCGTTTCAGGCATGTCAAAGTTTGTTTGTAAATCTTAAACTGAAAATGGTACACCAATTTACAACGAGATTATTCAATTTTCTCTACTGCGTTTGCTAAATCTTCATTAAATTCAATCAGTAGTACTAATACTATATATGCTAATTTTCTTGGCAAAAATCTATGAGGAAATAAACTGCTATTTTCGTTTTCCTGTATTTTCCCGTTCAAACTTAAACGACAGTAATGATCGTACTGAAAGAACAGTAGCTTTATGTGGAGAAATCTACGAGATGGCTCTAAAAATGACACTGATAGAAACGAATTATTACTATCACCCAAAATACGCAGAGTCAAAATAACTTCTAAAACTTCAATCATGCCATATTTATTCGATAACATATGAAATGGTTTCATTTTGAGTGTTTTATTACAAGACATTAATAAATAAATCTAATCAATCGTGAATGTTACATAGGTTATAGCATCATTGGTGTTATCACTTTTCATTCGAAAAAGTTGTTTATCATGCACAATCCCATAAATCTCTCAATAACTGCCTTAGAATAAGATGGTAAATTCCACATATGAAAATGTTTTGTAAGACTGAGAGAAATTCTTTTCATTTGACACCCAATATGCCTACACTGGTCAAGTTACGGTTGAGATATTGAACAATTCAAAAAATGTAGCAAAGTTCCATGGTTTGAAAGCATTTACTAAAAATGCTATATTTCAGCCCCTCGACCGAATTTTCACAACATTTGTTCACGAAATTTTTTGCAATAAACAGTACTTTCCAAAACATGCCTTTGGCTTATTGAAAAAAAAAAAATTATTGACATTCGTTTTGTGTGGATTTTCTTCAAAATTATTTTTTTCGCCATGATTAAGAGGTTCTATAATTAATATAAAGACTTTTTGTAAAAAAACTTTCAAATGGGATTTATTCTCTAAGGTCCACAGAAAAATGAAAAAATATATTAAAAATAATTGGGCTTCGAAAAAGTTGCGAAACCCACTTATATACGACAATTTTACAAAATGACCATTTTCCATACATCTCATTAGCAGAACCTCTAGATGATTTTTTAGAAACTTGCTTTGTTCTACAAAAATGCTTAAAATATGCTTATCTTTCATTATACGGTTGAGCACCATGACTTTTCGAACATCGATTTCTTTTGGGACAGCCTAACGTACACGTCACATGACACATATACTACATCACTACCTGATGAAACATAATAAACAAAGGAGGCAAAAGCAAATGGGATTGTTTTCAACCAAGGAACCGCATTAGTGTTCGTGAGACCGGCCGACAAAAGCTCGCTTTTTCGTTCACCTAAAAAGTGTAAATAATATGACTTACTTACTAATAGGTATTTTTCTCTTAACCTTTGAGTTCTTTGCTGATGGCGTGTAGAAATCACCGTCGCTTCTAATTAATGGAAAAGGATCATATTTATTGTGCAGTTTTTTTATTCGCCTTATCGTTGGGTGCCTGGTTTTTGTGTTGCCAGAATGTGGGTTGTCGCAAGCTGGTGTGTAGGTCATTACTGAAACGCTGAGCAAGAGAAAGAAAAACATAATGCTATTAAAGCGCATTTTTCAATTTTCTACATCCATTTTACGCTAAAGTTATAAAATGTGATAGTATTTTTTCCGGTTAGCTTCTGGAAAAAAACATGTATAGGTATCCGAAGACCACAACCCATTATGGCGCTGTGTCTGTTCCTGAAGGTTATTCACAGAAATAATCCAATTTCGAAATGAAATCAAATTAATCTGATTGCCAGTTCGTGGTTTAAAGCGACAGTGTTTACAATTCGGTTTATTTAAAGACCCAACTTTGATTGTAATTGGAACGTGTATCTTGTATCTCAAGTTCCAACGGAGAAGATCCATGTCTATGATGAATAAATGACCTTAAAGGTTAAAGTACCCAAAAACAAACAAATAAAATCCATGTCCGTGCTAAGAATTCGACCCAAAGTTAACGGGCTTGATCTCACCAAGTAGGTATATTTAAAGGTCAATTAACACATTTCGAAAACGAATTACAAAATACGTTACTCGAATGAATAGAACAAGACAAAATTCTTCACTAATATGCAATAAATTCCCACTCTTTCAACGGGCACCAAAATTACCAGCCGAGAGACGTCTGCAAGGAAGCACGGAAAAATCACGCCAAGCAAGAACACATTCAGACAATGCGCTGGGGAAAACCGGTCGTACCAAGAGCTAATCATGGGTGAGAAAAGTGGGATGGTTTACATACATGCACCTAATACGACTCATCATCTCTGCTTTGTGGTTTCTTTTCTCGCGTCGCCCTGGGCCAGTTGGATGATACCCGGCAAGTGTGTGCGAGTGTTTCCCTATACGTAGCCCGCCATCCGGTATCTGAGCGGATGGATGGGATAGATGCACGGAAGAAAATGGCTGCCACCTCGCTCAGGCCGCCGTCCGTTCGATTCCGGTTGCGAACGAGCGAGAGGTGAGCTGATTTATTTCACTGAGGGTCGCACTCACACGAGTGTAGTCACTCAGTTCATTCGTGCTCGGTTGGTGCGGATTCTGTGGTGATGTTGGAAGCGCTGTTTTTTAGTGCTCAGAATATTGTTGTAATTATCATGATTAGAACATATATTTTTTATTTTATTTCCACACTCTGCAGATAAGTTTCGACCGAGAATAAAAAAAATGTAATTATTGACGTCTGCATCGCGTTTTGTAATTTATTCCAGTCTTTCGAGATATATACAGCACGTGATCGTATATTTGTCCCATTTTCTGTGGGATTTCCTATCTTCATGGGACTGATGTGCGGTCATAGACAGCATAACGAACGAAATTTTCGTTATGCTGTCTATGACCGCACATCAGTCCCATGAATAAATATTTAATATGTGCGTCGATCAAATTAAACATCTGATTCGATCGCAGTAGTTCCACGTGTAGGGTGACCATAATCCTGGTTTCCCAGCTGGTTAGCTGACTGTCATGGTGCACCGGGATGTCGAGGAAAACTCTTAATTTGTTCTGATTTTCCTCCCCCTTGTTCCCAGGTATTTACTTCTACGTCAGGAATAGCCCAGGCAGGTTGCTTGGGACCGTTGATATATCTGCTTTACTTAAATGACGTGAATTTAGCGCTGAAGACTTCTAGCCGGTCCTTCGTAGATAATCTCAAAAGGTATCGTCTCATACGCTCAAGAGAAAATTTTTCAGATTCCTCCAACAACGGCTTGAATACTTCACTAATGGTGGTTTTGCCAGAACTGTGTGTGTGTAAATCCGAAGAAGGGTTCGTTGATCGATTTCTGGCAGAGGTCCGCCGATTTTTGCTTTATGACGGTAGTCATAAAAAAAAATTCCGGGGAACGTTCGATAGAGAGGTAACGGGGAAGAGGACCCCTTTTGGCTGTCCTGCGTGTTTACTCGCCTGATATGGTCATCCTACCCACGCGTGATATACAAACATTTTGAGCTCCCCTGAAATTGATTTTGTAAAATTCCGCGCGAAAGGAGTGGAACCAATAGATTATTCAGTGTGATGTTTTTTTTATGGTTACCGACCGTCCTTATTTTGAAGGACATGTCTTTTCTCTCGGCAAATTTGGGAAGCTTCCTTTGTTTTACTTCAAATATCTTCAACCCTTTCTTGACCAACTTCTTTCTATCATATATAGAGATTCTATTTTTCCTAAGAGCTGTTGGGGTCATGAAATACAAAAAACCTGTTTTGATCAAAATATGCACTTCTTTAGCAGTGCTACAAGCTGCTCAATTTTTACATTACATCTCCATTTTCCTAACATATTTACAGTACTCCAATGAAAAAGATAGTCGAAGATAGTCTAAATTCATAGGTTTTATAAGTTTTTAAAAATATTGCAAGACAACAAATTTGTACCAAACAATAATTTTAGACTTTTAGCTAAACTGTTCTAGGCAGCACTGCTTCAACGGCATCCAATCAATTCAATTGCAATAAATTCAGTTATGCTGATAATAATCTTGTGGAATCCAAAAGTTATGGCTGTTTAAAGCTATGGTGCTCTACAGGCACCATGAGCGGGAAAGGGTTAATTTTTGTCTCAAATCTTGGTATATTTGAAGTCTTTCGGTCAAAAATACTACGCGACAAGGATTTTTTCAATTGCCATTTAAATTTGTCACTTTTTTCCGGCGCTTCTCCATCAATAAATTGGACAGACTGTTGATTTATTTCAGTGAAGATAGTCGTAATCGACAATGCGCAAATTTAAGGCGCTTTTATTAAGCTGTTACGAAATGAGAGCGAGAAAGATGGTAAATAGAATGGAACGCTCAAAAGCAGTTTCCTCACAAAGAACGTGGTAATCGGCAATCAGAAACTAACGAAGAGTTTCAGGCTTCACCACGAAATGCTTTGTGATAAAGTACTTCACACCATTATTTAGATTGATCACGCTATCAATACATGAATACGAATAAACAAATTTAAATAAACAAATAAAATAAATGCAAATACAATCAAAAACAAGACAACAAAAATCGGACAGAAAAATATTCGTAATAGAAACTTTACGCAAAAACAACGTTACTGGTGAGATTACTGGAGTTACGAATAGAATGTCATCGGCCTCCAGTTCAGGGGCGGCGAAACACTTTACGCCCGAGTGGGTAGAAAGCATAGGGTGAGGGGTCCATTAGTAAGGATTTTTTCCCTTTTCGCAATGCACACGCTTACATTACATTCACGTTAAATCACGTTCGTTTATGCAAATGGAATTGTGGTACATCGATGTTTTCAAATGTGTGTAGTGCGAGATACATGCGTTGCACATCTAAATTTTTGGAAATGGTTCAAAATTTCGAGTGGGTAATTACCCACTCGGTTATTTTTGAGTGGGTAGTACTACCCATACTACCCACGCTTTCCGCCGGCCCTGCTCCAGTTTCCCACTCTCTTCCGAGAAGCTATTTTGGCGATTGATTTTCGCGCGATCTTTCAATAGTGCCAAACAACAATGCGCACCAGCCTGCATTCAACCTATTCTTAATTCTAATATAAGGCACTGTTACTTTTCATATTCATTATCTGTCGGGCTCTGTCCACATTGAGTACATGCCAGTGATAATGTGATGGATTTTGAGCAGATGTGGCAAGGCTGTTGCTCTCTCGTTGGATTTCTTCACCCTAGATATCGCCACGTCAACACACGAAACGAGTTTACTTTCCTTCCGAAGGACCATGGCTAGGGGTGAGAAGCTATCACGCTTACCACTCATCCACCGGTGTCTGTTCGTTTGTTAGTTTGATCGGGATGTTGAGAATATACTCCAGATTTACACACAGGCTATTGATTTTAAATATTGCCTTGCTAGACCTTCTGTTCGTGATGCGGAACAGTTTTGGAGGTAAAATTTGAACTTGAACTTGCGGAACTTTAAGTTCAGTCCCCAGGAACAGATTTAAAATAAACATTGCGCAATACGTAATTCGTAAAAATCTCATTTAATGAAATAAGTATTTTTGGTCAAATTTGGTTTAAAAACTTTGAATTTGAATATAAAGTTCAAACTGATTTAAATAATGGGGTTATGTAAACAATAAAACACTAATCGCACACCGCGTGACACAGGTGCATGCTAATGCTGATTTCGTTTTTGGATCAGAGTCGCTCTAGGTTCGCTCTGTATTGTCATTTTCATACGGCTGTAATTAATATTAGAGCGGACCTCGGGCGACTCGGATCCAAGACCGAAGTCAGCACTAGTTTGGAGGAGAGCGAGTAAAGGCGCGTTAACCTAGGCTTAATGAGCCAGGGCAAGGTGTAAATACCTCTGTCCCACCCCAAAGCACCAAAGGAGTGACATTAACCTTCTTAGCAAAGTCACTCCCAACGTTTTATTCTAACCCCATATAAACTGAAACGGTCGGTACGGTTGTCCTCGTTTCTTCCTCATTCAAGTTTCAAAACGATTCGTTGGTTGAATTGTTCATTAAACGAATAATTCAATCGAGGGTATAATATTGAAACATCTTCAAACCCAACTCTGCACAGTAGGCCTGGCCGTTTTAATATTTGCGACATATTATAATATGCTTCAAATATTAATGTTGACAAGAAAGACACTGAAGAATAACTGCAGTGTTTTCCTGGATGCTTTTCAATACTGGCTGTGTAAGGGTTAGAATAGAATAGTATAGAAAATGAAAATCAAACTGATTTAAAATTTCTCAACAAGTTGAGAATTTTTGGGAGGGGCCCGGACCCCCAGAACCCTTCCTCTGGATCCGCCATAAACAGTTCCCTTTTATACGATATTCTGCACCGAGTGCATTCAGCTGTTTAATCGAGAAAGGAAGTTTTATTTGGTATTTCAACTTGCAACACATTCCACGACTACACTTTCTGCCATAACGTACTTTCTCTCACCCCAATGGGTTTTAGTTTAATCTCAGCCATGAGCACTGGGCTTTTCCGAGGTGAAAAATCTCTGGTCATGTATTATTTTGGAAGGGAAGCCAAGTTGATGATCCCGGCCCAGGTGGTCATGGGCCGATATCTAGGGTTCAGATGGTATAGTCGCCTCTCTGATGCCGGTGATAGGCACTTATTGCGGACAGAGGTCGACGGGAAACAAATATAAATAAAAAAATTGCGAGCATCGTGCCGAAATGCTGAGAGGTACACTCCGTTGCGTTTTTTTGAATGACGTGTTGTAAGAAAACAAAACACATGGCATGTTCCTTTTCATCTGAATCTATTCCAAATATGAGTCGTTATCAGCTCTCATATCACATGATTTACTTATCAAGAACAAAGTCTCACGTGCCAGTTCTTCAACTAGATGGAACACTACGGAAACTAAAAACACAGAAGCCGTCATGACAAATGATCTACAATCAAATCTAACACATAGCCTTCAACGTAATCAGCTAAACTCCGAACGGTTGCCCAACCAATAGCATCTAGTCAGGTTGCAACATAAGTCGCTTTGGGCACTCCTTGAATGCTGTTTCTTAAGTATCTGTATCATACTTATTTAGCAGAGATGTCTCTATTTAAAGCATAAATAAAAATAAATGTTGTACTTTGTGCATACAGCTCACCTGGGTTCGATTCCCAACCCCGCACATAGGGTTAGAGATTTTTTCACAAAAAAATTCTCCAACCCGAAAAGAGGCGGATGACCTTAAGGTTAAAATATTTATAATCAAAATAAAAAAGGCCAGACAATAGTGTTCTGAATAAATGTGTGCATAAATAATGAAGAATGAAACTTGTTTCTATTCTTGCACACATGTACGAAATAGTGTCACAAAAGGCTCTAAAGGGCGAACACGAAATTATTGCGACACCGAAAATGTCATGCCAATTTTCTTATAATGTTTAAAACCAAACCAAAAATTTAGGGTAGTTTTATACATATATTTCCTTCAAAAATCAAAAGAAAAGGTAATCGATGGAGCCTTGAGTGTAAAATTGAACGCATTTTCGCTTGATGCCCTCCATCAAAGTCTTTACAGTGTCATCCGGTACCAGTTTCTCAGTTTTTTTCTTCATTTTCTTAACATGTCCTTCTCGTCTTTGACCATGTTCTTGCTCTTTCGAAGTTCCCGCTTCATCATTGCCCAGTACTGCTCCACCGGGCGCAGTTCCGGACAGTTTGGCGGATTCATGTCCTTTGGAACAAAATGGACAGAATTGGCCTCATACCACTCCAGGACACTTATAGAATAGTGGCATGATGCCAAATCTGGCCAAAATAGCGGAGCTTCGTCGTGCTGCTGCAAGAACGGCAAAAGGCGCTTCTCGAGGCACTCAGATTTGTAGATCTCGCCATTTACTGTGCGCTTTGTCACGAAAGGCTCACTCCTCAGTCCGCAAGAGCAGATGGTCTGCCAAATGAGATATTTGGAGGCGAACTTCGACATTTTCTTCTTCTTAAATTTGTCGTCCACATAGAACTTGCTCTCGCCGGTGAAAAACTCCAACCCCGGAATTTGCTTAAAATCGGCTTTTATATACGTTTCGTCGTCCATCACACAGCAGCCATATTTTGTCAGCATCTTCTCGTAGAGCTCCCGTGCTCGAGTTTTAGCCGTCGATTGTTGCCGCTCATCGCGGTTTGGGAAGTTCTGTACCTTGTATGTATGTAGTCCAGCTCTCTTCTTTGCATTCTGGACGTCGGCTCTGTGACATGCCGATCTTTTGAGCCAAATCACGGCTTGAGACGTTGGGATTTGCTTTAAACATCCGCTTCACCTTTCCCTCCGTCTTTTTGTTCTCCGGTCCTGGTTTTCTTCCAGCTCCTTTGCCGTGGTCCAACGTCAACCGCTCCTGGAACCGCTTCAACACTCTGGAGACGGTTGAATGGTGAATGCTCAACATTTTTCCCAACTGCCGGTGCGACAGGTCAGGAAATTCCAGGTGTTTGGAAAGAATTTGTTCTCTCGACTCGCGTTGGTTCACCTCCATTTTCGTTGAATCGAAAAACACAACTTCGAGTTTGACAGCATGTAAACAATACACATCAATGAGAAAGTGTGCAATATTTGGTTGATTTTTACCCAATGGTAAAAAAGTTATGCCTTGTTGAATGTGTCGCAATAATTTTGTGTTCGCCCTTTACTGCCATAAAAGGTGCCTTACACTATCTAAATTATTAGGCCTAAGTGTAGAGTCCCTCTTATTTTGAATATGTTATACATATAAAAAGACCCATGGCTCAATCAAGCTGACGCATTGGACCGTGTCAAATTACCTAACTTAAAATATGAGTGCATACCAAGCCTAACTACATTGGGTTACTTTAGTGTCGCTGAATTGTCTTTGTTTGTGTTATTTGTTGTTGGAAATTGTAAACAGCAGAAAAAAATTTAGTAGAAAATCTGTTATTGGTAGTATAAGCGTCCACCAAAAACGATGGATAAACACTCTTTGATCCGTTCGTTGTATCGTATTCCTTAGATGATGAATCTGGATACAGGTGACTTCCGTTGCACGAGACATCTTGCATCACCTAAATTCAACTGTTCAGTGGCGTAGCCAGAAATTTGGTTTGGAGGGGGTTTTGATGAAAATCGCAAATTTTTTGAAAAAATTTTAAAATTTAATATGAGTTTGATAAATTATTGAAAACTCAAAAACATAAGTAGTCTAACAGATGTCATTACAGTCTACAAACAAGAAGGATCAACATGGAACAGTTTTCAAACCTCTATAGATTATTTTCTTGTATAATATGTCAATGAAGTCAAAAATTGCGATCTTTTAAAGTGGGATAAATGATCTAAAAAATTTTCAACGTTCAAGATCGCCTAATATAATAATCCTTGACTTTGAAGGTTTGACAACTTCGGGAAGTTATCAACATAAAACAGCGCCTGCTTTGATATAGAAATTTTAGTGATTAACTATATAGAGGTAATTATGGTGAATTAATTTTTCAAAAATATTAAGAGACATGGTGCCTTCAGCAAAGTTTTTGATAATGTCATTTCAAACAATTTTGTTGAAAATATGAAGGCTACATGAATTCAACATATAGGGATTTAAATGGACTGGGCCTGCTATATTTCTTCTTAGTGAAGAAAAATTTAGGTGAAAACTATTTTTTTCTGCGCTACGGATAAAATTGTTTGAAACAATCATTGCGAGTTGAGAACACAAAACCTATAACTAAATTATGGATGGATGGAACTGAAACTTGCGTTTCGACTTCATCTCATCAGAATCCGACACTAACTTGGTGGGCGGACTAAGCTTGCGCCGAATTGATGCTAGCTCCTGAAAATGGAATCACTCTTTGTGTTTTTGAGTCCTTTTAATATCTGGGAATTATTTGTTTTATATCCAGTTCCCTTATTTTTTTGTAAGCTTCAAAGGCACCTTGAACGCAATGTGAATTTATTATTTAATTACCGCAGAAGAGATTTATCAAATACAGTAATTTCAGAATAGCTTGTTGTAAAGGTTTTCTACTACTATATTTCGATACTCTGAATATGTGGGATATTTATGTCTTTGACAAAGTTGTTTGAAATAGCACTTTCGAAAACTTTGCTGGAGACATTAAGTCTCGACCCAAATTTGGTTGAAGAGTAATTCTTGTCTATAATTACTTCTAGGAGGATTAACCGTCAAAATTATTCTATCAGCAGATGAACAGTTTTACGTTTTGAAATTCTTCAATGTTACTTAACATCGAAATTTGGCAGTTTCGAATGAATGTGATCGTGACCGTTAAAAATTTATCGAGCATTAATTTTACTTTTCTTTATTAGTCAACCTCACAACTTGCAGTACTAGTACGTAGCACACAAAATTTTAGTACGCCATTCATTGCATCCTGCTAAGAGGCTATTCATATAGTTTATAATACAACAAAAATCAAATGCTCATAAAACCGATCCTGACCTGCTAGAGACAAAATTACATCAGCTTTCAACTAGTTTCTGAAATGTTATTCTTGTTGTTAACCATATTGAATTGTTGTCTAAACTCTACACAATCTAAAAAAATACATTTTCAGCAAATGTTGAAATGTATGTAAGTTTTCGGTAAACAAGCTTATGTTTTATATGCAATCAACCTATTCAAATTTAGATTCCCATTCGAAAAATTGTCTCTAATCCATATTTTGAAGCATCTTTCCAAAAATGAGCTCATAATAATTCAGACAGTTATTTTAATTAACATTGAAGTAATTTGACAACTATGGGATTCTGGCTAAGAGATAAGTTACAAGATCCCCTTCCTACAATTTTCCAAAAGTTCTGATGACGCTTTAAACACAGTTCTCAATGTAGTGATCAGAGAATATTTTTCCAAAAATATTTTGTGGAATATTAAATTAAATTCGTCAGCATCAATTTTTTTTCAATCCAATTAATTTTGGTTTGGGGGGGGGGGGGGTTAACCCCCAAAACCCCCCCCCTGGCTACGCCACTGCAACTGTTACTTTATGACATCAACTCTCTCTCTTACTAATCACTCAAAAAAATATTTGCACCTTTGGGGAGACTTACTATCAAACATCGTTTACAAAATGAGCCTTATTCTACTACGCTTCTGATCGGAAAGTTTCGGACTGATCAGTTAGTTCTCCAAATAGGTTTCATTTGTTCTACAACGAACAACTAAAGGAATTATTCTTTGGTTGGTAAAAATTTCATTTGATTAAAAGTTTTTCCTGATTTTATCAACTACTTGTCTTATATACTAACATTTTACCACTCTTGCTCAGTATGAATAAACGGGTTTGGGGAGAAGATACCAAAAATTTATGTACGAAGCCAATTTGAAAGCCAAGAGGCGACTTCCGGTTTAGGGGAATTGTCTAAAACCCAATCAATATGAGTATTTTCGAAAAGGGCTTGATAAATAGAGGCCAAATATCGCTGTATGATGATACCATTTTGAAAACCAAGATGACCACTTCAGGTATAGCGGAATTCTTCCAAACCACAAAAAAGTGGAAACATATGGAATAAGTATGATGAATAGTTACCAAACCTAAATACTGGATGGTGATTTTTTATACCCAACGTATTTTCGGTAAGATCAAAATCGAAGGTCGCCATTAAAATATCGTTATACATTGATCTTTGACTAGTACATAGTTGTCAAGCCCGTTCCAAAACAGATCGATTTTGTTATAGACAATTTTGTTAAATATGGCGAGGCCATCTTGGATTTCAAACTGGCGTGAGACAACAACATCTGCCATGCATTCATCTTGCTCGTTCCGAAACTATCCATATTAAACGGGATTTAGAGAATTCCACTGAACCGGAAGTTATCATCTTGGTTTTCAAAAAGGCACCAAGCATCTACTCGTCAAGCCCATTCAGAAAATACCCACATTGGTGGGGTTGCGGCTCATAAAAAATCAGTGTTTTTTTGTTAATTTATTAAACTTTTAATCCCAAAAGTCATTCACATTTTTTTGTTAGAATATACAATTCAGGAACTAATAAATTACAATTCATCAAAAATGATAGAAAAAAATCTTATCATTGGTGTCCTCTACTCGGGTCGCATTGGTTTCCCCTTCTTATATTAATTTTATTTCTTGGTGGTGAGCTATGGTCAGATTTACTCTCTGCCGCTTGCTGATCATTCCGTCTGCTTTCTCCCTCGCTTGTGTTTGTGTCCATGTTGTTGTCACTAGAGCAGCTTTGATTTTCACTGTTAATGGTTGGGTGTTTTCGTGCGATTCTGGTATAGTCGTCTTCTTTCCAGATTATTACTTCCCTGGGTATGTAAACTATTGACTTGGAAATACCGTGGAATATTGTTTATCCGGCATATATTTTTTGGGTGGCTGTCCGTGCTGTATCAGCTGGTGTCGAAAACTGTTTGATGGTGTTTGTCATAGTAAATGACTTTGCTTTAGTTGTTTTAGCGCATGCCTTACCGCAGTGTACCGTTTGGTTAGAGTGCTGGCACGTGGGTATCTGCTCAGAGTATGTGCATAGGGTTCTTTGTATGTAATTAAAACTTCAAGTCAAGTAAGACGATATAGGTTGGTTCAGCCGCGCCATCCAAATGCCGTTGAGAATGCCAGGGGAAAAGTTTCACCAAGTGTTGTTACGGATTCCCCTTCCATATACTCCGATACGAATCTTTCAATATAATCCGTACTAGTGTGTGGTGCCGAGTGGTGTAGGCAAATTACCGTCAGGTCTATAAGCTATAAGCTTTCTGCCTCGGCTACGGAGTTGAACGTTATTAGTACTTCTTGTCTCGTATGATGTAGTTGTATGTGTGACACTTATATAAACACAAGCTCCATTTTCGCCTTGATCAACTGTTTCACTTCCCGCATTGTTGGGGGAAGTCTGGGAAAAGTCATTTCCAGATTCCGGATATAACGCTGTTTTGCACGGTTTTCTTCAATAGATAAAGCGAAAATTGGTGAACATCTCACGTAAAGAAGAATATCAGATGGAAAGCGTTATCCAGCAGATTATTTCGCAAAAACATCTTTCGCTATACGACCTTGGCGAGCACACACGAATACGATTAAGAAACATCAAATTGTGTATGTTCGAAAAGAGTTATATGGCAGGTATGAAATGATAAATGCACTATTCATTATTTTACCTAAGCAGGGATACAGGGGCTGAATTTAGTGAAAAGAACTCTTGTCTTTTGGAATTAGAGTCAAATGCCTGTGAGTACCTATGCAATCTTTTTTCCTAAAGAAAAAAGGGGTCTACCAATTTGCGCTTAAGAGTACAAAACCTACCTTAGAGAAGTTGGATTCGAATGTTTCGTCTTTCACTTGTCAGTAACTGGCAGCAACTTGCTTCCAGTTAACGATATATCCAAACTAACACCAAATTGGTGTCAGTTGGCCTTAAAAATGTCATTAAAGTAAATGTAATTACTGTTGACTGGGTAAGCAACTTTGATTCTTCCGCAGAACCTCTCCCTTATCCAAACAAGCCAAACAACGCCGAAATTGTGGCTATTATCGACCCAACAATTATAACTTAATTCCCATTTGTGCCGTTAATTTGTTTCTTCACTTCTCGTAAACTACGGAACACCGAAAGGGACACGTCCGCCATCAGCCGAAAATTGAAACTTTTGTGCAATTTTAATTAACTTTTTTCCGTCGTCTTTTGCCCCCTCTCACAGCACGGCGGCCAAGTTTCCCGGAGGGCGGTTCCGCCCCTCTCATCCGCAGGATGGGTAACATTCAAGCCTTGCTGTGACTGTGACTATGCGCTTCAATCACCTCTTTTCGTCACCTTGTCCTATCACTTGGTCGTTCTGGTAAAACTAGCAAAAAGTGAGATATTCAATTACCTCCTCTTGCGCCCGATTTTCGCTTCCGCGACTGTTCCTACTACACAGAGTTCCTGATAGGGCTAGTTTTTTGGGTTGCATGGGACACAGGACACGAAACTATTTATTTTTGATGGTTTAATCAAACTGAGCTCACCGGCCGAATTTGTTTTTTCGTTGGAATTTCCGCTTCTGAATGCGTCTTCATTCTAGCACTTAACAAGCTTTGTCTACTACCGAACTCAGCCGGGGGAGTACAAGCAGTGCGGTGTTAGAAAGACAATTCTCCCGCCGCGTACCGAAGAAGAAGAGATGGTTCCGTGATAGTCGCTAATAAAATTAAAACCAAGCAGCCAAAGTTATTTTGTTACTTTTCATTTCCCTTTCCCGTGGATTGATTCCCTGATGGAGTTTGATAGTGCAAAAGCGACGCGACACGTCGTAATGAATTTGAAAGTTTTGTTGTTCGGTTGGGTTGTGGTGGACTGGAATCTTTGAAAAGGACCGGTTTTGTTGCATGAATACCTGCCGTGTCAATTTGACTAACAACTTATTTTTGTTTTGATTTTGGTTGGCTGAAGGTAGTTGGACGAGCAGTGGCGGATCTAAGGAGAGGGTCCTAGGGGTCCGGACCCCCTCTGAAATTTTTTTGACTTGTCGAGAAATGTTAAAATAATTTCTATTTTAAATTTGTTTTAAACTCAAAATCCTTTTAAATCAGATTCAACCACCAAAACCGATTTTAATTAAATGAGGTTATTACATATTATGGTTGAACACTGAATATTTCAAAATCGGAATTTCAGACCCCCTCCAAAAAAAATTTCTGGATCCGCCCCTGTAGATACGTCAATATAACAGTAGCCTAGCTTTCATTTGTACTTGCAATCTAATTACTACTTATACCGATTGCCACAGAGCATTTGGAAATAAACGAATTCGTGAATCTTGCTACGGAACCGGACATCAAGTTCCTCAAAAAATCGTTATTCATATTTAACTATCAACTCAAATAACTCAAACACCGACGTCGCCACCAGATTATCTGTAGACCGGCTTCTGTCTACTTCAAAAGGTGATTTTTTCTTAAATCAGTCCCGCCGCACCAAGGCAACCGACTCTGTTCAAGGAAAAAATATCAAATAACATATAATTTCCTACGGTGTACGTGTATATCACACCGGTTTCGGCACGTCTTTAATCATGTTCCGCCGGCATTGGTTTGGGACAAGAAAAAGAAGGGTTTAATTGAATTACAATTCAAATTAGTGCATGATCCAACAAACTCTCACAAAACCGGCATCGCAGTAACAAAGGAGGTAATGAAAAGGTTCCACCGAAAACTCGATTCTGTTCGCAAAAAAAACGGGAGGAAAAAGGAAGTAGGCCATGCGAAAACTGTTGACGAACTGATTTGAGCTAATTGCGTAATTGCCGGTTTGCTGTGTTGAATTTGGAACTTTACCCAACAGGAGGTTGCAGTGAACAACGGAATAACTCGTCCTCCGGATCGATAAACAACTACTCCGACCTATTCCGTTCGATTACCGTCAATAAACGAAGCCAAAATCATGTTTCAATATTCATCATATGTGAACCAATTGCAATAAGAATTGGAATAAAGACGACGGTTTACGATATGCACATGACTGCGAGGTCACACAAAATAGAAACTATCCTTACAGCGGAAACCGTACAGTAATAGTAATCCTAATTCATAAATTGGCCCTTTTTGTTTCGCTACCGCTTGTCGAATGTTTGCAGTGTACGTATGGCACATATGGTACACGAAGGTGCGTGCCACCGCGGACCTTTCAATTTGAATAAATCTATCAAATTTATGTTCGTTTTATTGTTCTGTGAAACGTGAAACGAATGTGCCGTCCGCCCACTCCAGAGGTCGGCGAATCATATCTCCAATTTATTCACGTATAAATATGGAAATTCATAAAGATAACGCTTTTCGGCGATGTCCCGGGACCTGGGCACTCGGAGCCCGGTAATCAAAAACTATGACCAAAGTAATGAGCAGGTCGTTTCGGCGTTTATTATCCATTTTCACGCACAATCACATTCAATTGCTACCTCCAACCCGCACCGCCGGCGTCGAGGGGTGAGATGCTTACGGGATCGTAAATTTACCCATGACAGCGTGGGCGACGTTAAGGAAGCTCGTTAAGGAAGTTGGAGGTCTTTTGATAACCAGTAAAAGTAAATTTAATCACTATTATTTGTTAGTTGAAGGTATTTCTGGTATATGGATTAAACAGCTGCAGTTCTTCTTCAACAAACTAGATTTTTAACATCCCCCTCAATCATCATACTGGTGAGATGAAATCAGTTTTGTATTTAAAATCATTTTTTAAACTATTTGGTCATCCTTGATTTCCGATTTCGGATGCGATGCAAATTTTAAAGTTTGTATCTTGCTTTCATATAGTGCAAATGAAAGCAAGATAGAACTTTAAAATTTGCATCGAATTTGTTATAACAAACCTGATCCACCTAACGGCATTGAAAATGATTTACTCGACTAAGATTGGGGCTAGGTGTAAAACTGTAATTTGAAATTCGATCCGCAACACAAAAATGCGGCATAATTTTAAACGACTGTAGCGCTGTCATTGTTGATGCATCAGCGGTATTTAAATATCAATCGATTCAGAAAAGTCCAACTAGGGTGTGTAATCTCTGGGACATAACAGCGGTGTTGACGTAGGACTATTCGTTGGCGTATCATATTAAAATTCTGCTTGTATCTTTTTCCAACGGCTAAATTTACACATTAAGTTTGATTTTGACAATAGCAATAATTTGATTCAAGAGCAATTTTACAAAAGGGCGTAAACATTGCGTGCGTTAATTTCATTTTTTTGTTCTATTACTGTATTTTATACATCAAAACTTTCTGAAAACGAGTTTCGGGGAATGAATATTTATGTACGAAAAAAATATACGCTGAAAAAAATGTTGTGTCATTTTTCACATAAACAAAAATTTGTGTTAAAAATTTTGATTGCAAAAAAACCCATTTTTTAAATTTTTTATATTTTGTCAACAAAAACCTAAAGAGAAAATATTTTGAATATAATTGTATGATAGAGAACTTATCAGTAAAACAGTTTTTCTAACAATAACTTTGTACATGTTTTAAAATTTCAAACTAATTGACGCACAAAACTGTAATTTTATTACTGAATATAATTCTAAGTATCATTTTAAATCAAAATTCGATAGTTTTCGAGACATTTGGAATTTTATTCCAGCGAAACAGTTAATTCGTATGATTATCCCCTTTTTAAAAGTTATTCGCGTTACCCTATCATAAAATGTCAAAAATCTACTTTTTATCGTTTTAAAGACGAAAAAGAAACTATTTTAGTGTATTTGGATCATGGAGAAGCTTTCTATAAAAAAAGTTTTCTTAACAACAACTTTTGATATATTTTTATAATTTATACTATTTGCAATCAAAAACACAATTTTCTTTTTGAATATGGTTCTAAACGCCATTGCAAATCAAAATGCTCATAACAAAAATTTTCTGAAATGTAGTGGTTCTCGAGATATTTTAAATTTTGTATTAACAACACAATTATTTTGTTTTATTACGACCTTTACGTTTCTCCATCAGCAGCAAAAGGTTTTTCAAAACGCCCATAACATTTCTTGTAACTTCTTTTGATATCAAGGCGATATTATAACCCATTTTAAAGCTACATGAATACAACCAAAATATGATCGACCTATTTTAGTTTAATCATAAGACACTATGGTTAAATAGTATTTTGATTGTTTTCTTATAGCTTTCAAATGGTTAACAATATCACCATGATGTCATAGAGAAAGTTATAGGAAATGTTATGAGCCATTTGAAAAACTTATTGTTGGTGATGGAGAAACTCGAATACCTTCTGAAAAGGTTGTAATAAAATAAAAGAATTGTGTCGTTAAAACAAAATTTGAAATATCTCGAGAACTACTACATTTCAGAAAATTTTTGTTATCAGCATTTTGATTTAAAATAGCGTTTTGAATCATATTCAAAAAGAAAATTGAATTTTTGACTGCAAATAGTATGAATTATAAAAATGTGTCAAAAGTTGTTGCTAAGAAAACTTTTTTATTGAAAGCTTCTCCATGATCCAAATACACTGAAAAAGTTTCTTTTACGTCTTTAAAACGATAAACATTAGATTTTTGACATTTTATGATGAGGTAACGCGAATAAGGTTTGAAAATGGCATAATCACACGAATTAACTGTTTCGCTGGAAAATAAATTCCAAATATCTCGAAAAATATCGCATTTTGGAAGATTTTTGTTAAATGCATATTGATTTAAAATGATGCTTAGAATTATATTCAGTAATAAAATTACAGTTTTGTATGTCAATTAGTTTGAAATATTAAAACATGTATAAAGTTTTTGTTAAAAAAACTTTTTACCGATAAATTCTCCATCATACAATTATATTCAAAATGTTTCTTTTCACTTTAGGTTCTTGTTGACAAAATATATAAAATTAGAAAAAATTGTTTTTTGCAATTTAAATTTTTAATACAAATTTTTGTTTTTGTGACACAACATTTTTTTCAGTGTATATTTTTTTCGTTTCGTAATATTCATTCTCCAAAACTCGTTGTCAGAAAGTTTTGCTGTATAAAATACAGTAATTGAGCAAAAAAATTTTTGAAATTAATGCACGTAGAAATGTTTACGCCCTTTTAAAAAACTGCTCTGTTGTTTAGTCTTCCATGCCGATCAAACGTGTAAAGTTTTAAAGGAATCTAAGATGGTCGGTCACGATTTTAAATATTTTCGGACGGATCTTCGTGGAATCCCCCTTATGGCAATCAATTCAGTAAAACAAATTTATTACCGAGTTATCCGCATAAAGTGTATATAAATATCTGTCAATAAGAGTGTATAGATTTTGGCAAATTTGCCGAACGACCAGTAAAAGTGGCATGTTTTTTTTAACGTTATACAGAAAATTTGTACACAAAAAAATGTCCTACGTCAACACCCCGATAATATCCTGGACATTATCTACCTTTTCTTTACCCAACTCGTTACACTAGTTTACAGCATTTCTGAACTAAATAAGCTAGTGGTCATTTTCAATGTAAAATCGTGTGCTGAATCCGAAAATGTGGTACAAAAAAATTACAGTAGAACAGTTTTCGATCTACAGTGAAAAAATGAATTTTACCTTTAAAATTATGAGTACGTTTTTAGGCAAAAGAATCAAAGTGAACTGACTTGCCTTCCTATAAACCACTCTCGGTGCTCTTCCAGTATAGAACCAGGTGAAGAATGACACACAAGCAAAATGAAAATATCCATCTCCTTCCCTATTTCTGTCATTATACATCACTAAGAACTCGCCACCCTTGGTGAATCCGTTCAGCATACAGAGATATAACAGTTTTTGGTGCCTCTTCCAGATTCGAATATTTTCAGAACCATTCGATTGATACAAATAAAATATCAGCTGAACGGAAGAACGGTTCATGTGAACTAGTTTTTTTTACAGAACTGTTCAGTCGGGAGTGGCTCTTCGAAGTGAACTGTTTTGCCCATCTCTTGTCTGGTGCTCTTTAAACATCACATGAGCTAACGTCCAATGTACAAATCCGAGCAACTGATTCAATGTTACCCACACGCTAAAGAGTTATAACCAATTGATTGCTGCTTTTTTGGAACATAGCCTTCAAAATGATTCTATATTCATCCTAAGCTGGGGGCCCCTGAAAGCCCGGGGCCCCTTGCCCTGACCCTGTGTGCCCATTCATAAAAACGGTACTGCACTTTCGCTATTATCTAATCAGTAACGTCTCACTTAAGGGGTATCATCCGTGACCAGTAGTTTTCTTGTGAACCCAAGTTACGTTCTTTTTGGATTCAATGTCAATGAGGTGGTCATGTTGGTCGACAAACTGATGAGGAAAGATCGAATCGTTGATCCTAACTTTTTAAAAGTAACTTTATTCTTGAAGTGTATTTGTTTTCATGTTGTTATATTAACGAAAAATAGACAGATCTTTCACAAACCAATGATATTTTTATCCAAGAGACTCGCAATTCTGGAATCTGACGTATTACCATTACGATATGTTCAACTTTGGAAAATTGGGAATTTACTAAACTGAAATATCGCATTCTTATTAGTCAAAATCTGATATCTTCTAAGTAGAAATCGTTATGGTCCCAAAAACCTATCTGCAACCGGCGTTCTTAAATCACAATGGAGGTCCCGGTCGTCCAATTCACAATGCATAAGTCAAAATATTGTACAGCGGTTGTTGACAGTTTCCTTTCGTCCAGTTTGACTTACGGATGTTATACGAAATGCGAAATGTGTTCAGCATCACACAATGCACGTACCAGATTTCTCAATGGATAATACCGCAAACACAGCCCTTCCTCCCCTCTGCGACCGGGCTAATTTTTTAATCAACCAACAATGGCACTACCCATGGAACCCCCTAATTAACGACATTTACCGCTCGATTTTGTGCTGTGCTTTCCTGTTCCAGTATTGTGTGTGCGAATATGGGATTTCCTCCTGCGTGGTCGTATAGTTATTTAAAGGGAACAACAGCCGCCATCCGTTAACCATGCGGCAGTGCAGGCCTCCATCAGCATATGAATGGGCGAGTGAATGGAAGTTTAAAACAAATCAAAACAAAAGGAGTTGAAATTAATAGCGCACTCTCCGCGCGTAGGTTGGCCCCGGGGCATCGGAGGGCTTCGCCCATATGCTATACACGCATCAGCTGAATTGCTGAAGACTCCACCGACATCTGCGAGAAATATCCGCGTGTTGCGGACGCGCGCGGTTTCTCTTTAATCTTAGCCTCGTGGTCCAGGCCCCGGCAGCGCTGGTCAGACCGAGCAGGGGCGCGCGGTCAGCCGTTCTAGTCTAGCTACTCGTCTCTAAGTCGTGTTTCGAAGGAAATCATATCAGAAATTATATTGATTACCCCAAGTTGGCTTCTTGGCGTTGCCTTCGCGAGAGCAGCGCAGCTCTAAATTATCATCTTTTTTAATCGATTTCTACTTTTCCTCCGGCGAGCGCATTTCGCCCGTGTAGGAAACACTTTTGCGCGAACACGTGGATAAAAGAACACGTTTTATGTTAATTTTAAATTGCTGCTAATTACAGCCAGGCCGAATCGTAGCGCGCACCACACCTTTCCTGACTCATCCGCGATGTGGGCTTCGGTGGGTGTGCGGGGAGGATCTGAACGCGAGGTACGGCAACGAGTGGGACAAAATTACACTAGGAGAAATAGAGAACCATCTGCTGTTTCCTGTTTTGATTTTGCTGTCGGGAGGTTTTTTTTTTGTTTCAGCATTGCTTGTTTCTTTTGAACAAGAAAAAGTTATTAACCTTGAACTGTCAAATTGATGCACGGCGGCGGCGGCGGCGCGACGTTGCCACGACCCCAGCCGCAGCGAGACGCAAGGATATGAATGCGGTTGCCGTAAATCGTTTTTTAATTAACCCTTTGGGAATTTTAGCAATTTCGTATCGGCTGCGGCCACGGTCACTAGTCGTCATAACGTACCGCATACAACTCCATTAAGAGTTAATAGAAAGCAACGATTTCAGTTGTTCTCCCCCTTTGGATTGTACTTGTAACTCCTGTTTAGGTATCTGTTGGCGGTCGTGTGCTGTAGATTGATTCATTTACCCCCTATATGGCGGAAAAAGGAAAGGAAGTTGAGCGTACAGTGTTTGTGGCGTTACTGTATCGAGGGGGTGAAAAGAGCAATCTGCTTTTTGAAGAATTTGGGGTGTGAGTTCTAAGTGCTTTACGGCCTTTCAGATCGGATTGAAACCCAAGGAAAATTTGAGTTCTGTTGTGGAGCACAGAGTTAGAGTTCCATTTCAAGAATGCAACTGATAAGAATAGCTCAATTGATTAATTGTTACATTCAATGATGGACCTTGTCAATACTATGGCTTCTCAGTGCTTTGAACTATACTTACACATTCGCATTGCATCGCCAGCTAGAAAATTTAGATATCGATATGCAACGAACAACGAGTGCTACTATTTGTCACATTCGGCCGGATGTTTTACACATAATCCCTCTCAAGGTGCATTATTTCTGCGTGTATCTTTCCGAAACCGGGTCACGAAAAAAAACTAAATGTTGTCTAATAATATAAACCCCTAATGGACTGCACCTCCTGATAAAAGGATCCTCAGCTTGTAATGGAATAACAATACAGATCAACCCGTGTTGATAGGAAAACAAGGATATAGCCTTGGTCTATTATTACCGATTGAGAGGTAATTACGGTACAATGAGTTTGAAAAGTGTTTCCCGAAATATATTGCCGGATAAAAAACGAAACGTAATTCCTATGTGTGTGTGTGATACACGGAACAACATGAGAAGGGTTCGCTTCATTCATGGAACGAAAAAAAAGTGACGGCTGTGTTAAAGTACTTGAACTCAACTTCAAGAGTGCTTGGGAAACAGGCTCAATACCATATGCCCAGTATCGGTAGGTACGGGACGCGGGCCTCAGTAAGAACCCAGCAACAGAGAAGAAAAAGAGTGCGCCAACTAATTAGAATCTTGACGCATCGTTTCTGTGTCTGTGCAATAAGCAAACTCTTTGAACTTCTTACCGAAACGATCTGCGTGGCCTTCCTCATTCATGCGCTTGCTTTGATTGTCGGCGAAACTGTACACCGCAAGTAACACGAGATGCCTATAATCGGCGGAATTACCCGGCAATTATCACGAAATCTTGGTATCACCGGGTCCGAGCCGATGGACCATGCTCACGGCTTGCGGCAAGATCACATAGCCATGGACAATTGAAAAGTCCTCCGATGCAGCTCCGTTTGTGGCGGCGCTACGCGTGGTGACCGTTGGCACAACCTGGAACAACTCAAATTTCAATTATTTTCACTGACAAATCCTAAACAAACAAAGCCCTTGACGGCGCTGGAAGAAGGTGTGAAGCATCTATTCGCCATGACAAATGTCGATTGATCCCTTTTTGGTCGTGGCCGTTGCCGCCGCCGCCAGCACGAGGGTTCAATTTGTAAGTATTACGCTTTTGTGCCATTCATCCCTTCGGGATATCCGACCTTTGACACATTCGTCGGTTCGTATTTCACCGCATTCAACTGCCCCCTCTTCGTATATGTGTGCACATTGTGTCGGTCCCCTTTCCCATCAATCTTCGATTACGAACCATTTATAGAGGTTATGTTTATAAATAAATGACTTAGGTTAGACCCTCTAGATTATGGTTCGCTTTTTTTTCTATGGCCTGAGGCTGCAGTTTTTTCTGCTGCTCGTAATATGTGCTCGTTCTGGAAAGATATTTGGAGGGGAATCCATGTGGAACGGTGAGAATTCGCATACTGTTTCTGATGGCCGTAACGAAAAGGTTCGGGTTTTTGGGGGAATAAACGTTCTTCGCTATGGCTCAGCACTTGAACGAGCTACCAAATCGAGTTGATATGGCTTTAATTGTTTGGTAATTTGTCTTTTGAATAGCAGAAGATCAACGTTTTCGGGAGGAAAAATGCATAAATCATGTCTAATCCCGTGGATCAATAAAATTTACCGGACAAAATTACTTCCCATCTCAAAACGGAATATTAATCGTGCGCCCCATCTTCAGGGTTTAATATGAACGTCAACCGGAGCGTGTAAAGTGGCTCATAATTGTCAAATTATTCGTTAAATTAAACGCAATAAAGCTTGGTCATGGGCCATGGCCCACTCCGCCTTCAGTCTTCCCGCAACGTGTACCTTTTTACCGCTGTCGCCGTCGTCGTATCGTCGTCACGGAAGCAGGCAGCTCGCTCCCGGAGGCGACCGCTTTGAACTTCAGCAGGCCATGACGAGGCGCGCGATGCTCACTTTTGAAGCTTAAGGTCACCGACGATGACGACGACGACGACGACGCTACGCCGTCGATGTTTTATTTACACTGTACCGGTGCGGTGTGGTGCGCCGAGAGAATAAATTTCAATTTGATCCTGTCGTTGATGAAATAAAAACAAACAAAATCGAGACGAAATAGGTTTTTTTTCTGTGCCTTGACTCGGTCGGGATCGGATCATCACCCTTCCGAGGTTTTGCTCTGATGCATGTGCTAAAGAAAGAATTGATCCCGGATTGTAACCTATCGAAGGGCAGGTCGTTTGTTTCGGTTGAAAATACCCGCCGGATTAGGAATGTGATTGAGAGAATACGCATACGCATAAACTTGAATTTAAAATCATTAAATTTTGATGAATGAAACCAACAAATAAATAATACGGTTAATATAATATTTTTAGCAAATATTTATCTTTAAAATGATTTTCAAACTTCTAACAGCTTTATTTCCTTAGCTCAAATATGCAGACTTTATTTAGTAGGAAATTTTATTAACCATCTAATAACCATCTAATAACTAAATAATAAAATAATGAAAATATATTTACTTTATTTTCAAAATATGGTCGTATGACAAGCCATGAAATCATTCACAATTGGTTAGTAGCTTAGTTTTAGCAAATAAACCGAATGTCAAAATGTATTGTCAAAAATATTATTTGTTTGAAATTAACCACCAATATCAACCAAAAAACAATAACAGAATATTTCAAATAGTATCGTTCCTTTCTTTTTTCGCAGCTGTGGAACGGGAAGTTTGATGAGCTATTTGATTATGTTTCATGAATTAAGAGTCTCGAATAACAGTCAAAGTTTTTGACCTACTTGTGCTTTTTGTACTCTGCTTTTTGTAGAATATCGAGAAGTTCAGAAAAAATTATTGCAAAATGCCTGTTCTACAACTTTATGAAAGACACCTAATTTCTATCTCTTTCTGTTGAAAAGTTAGTGTTGGCGCCCTCTATGCGGTCACAGGCAGGGCCGCCGAGAGGGGGGGGGGGGGGGGGGTGGACCAGAGTGTTTCCCCCCGGGCCCGGAGTTTTGAAGGGGCCCGGATTTTTAACAGAAACTAAAATTTTGACATATACTCTTTCGACAAAAATTTATTTGAGAATACAATTAAAATTCAATATCTTGAGGTAACTAGAATGGCGAATATTCTAAACTAGTATATGATATCAACTATGTTTACACCATCGTAATGAACGCAGCTCACCTGGGTTCGAATCTCAACCCCGCACACTGGAATAGAGATTTGTTATAGGAAAATTCCTAACCTGAATGAAGAAGCGAATGACCTTAAGGTTGAAATATCTATAATCGAAACAAAAATATGATCAGACTTGTAAGAGTTAAACAATTAAATAGTTTGATTAGAAGTCATGAGGTTGTCTTCAAATTCCGCCAATTTTAAATCGATTTTTTTGATTTATTGAATTTCCAATCTTCGAAAGCGCTGGATTAGTATTGAAAGTAATTATTGAAAGAAAAAAAACCCTGCTTAGGATTGCCACACCAGTTTTTGGAGGCGAATTCCGTGTCTTCGTTCAGGTAAATCCGAATTCGCCCGGAAGAATCCATTGGATTATTTTGCAATTTTGCGTTGCCCTTTTCCTTACCAGGAATCGCCCAGCACCCAGTCCTCATAAACATCATCCTCGGATTGCAGGCCCTAATTGTTAAGGAGGGCCCCTCTTGGCGTTGACAAATATTATTTTAAAAGTGTCATTTGGGTTTACTTTACCCCATTGAACCCCAATTTATTTGGAAGCGCAAAACTGACTCAGATATCACTTCGTTAAAAATATAACTTCTTTTAACAAAGCCAGATTGACTAGCAGTCTTCGATAAAGTTGTAGACAATTAAATTATCTTTCTTAATTCCACTTACAGTGATAGTACGATGCATACAGTGCCATCTAGTGGCGAAAATGCGAGCTTGTGGGTTTTCTCCATATAAATTGTCAAAAATCCCATTCAAACTTCAGGCACGTTGGTCCGGTTGCTGTACTTGACCGATTTGCTTTGGTGCAAGTACTCCTGGTGGGACTAGGAATCGACTCAAGGGTGGGTCGATTGAGTTTCATTATAATTCATTTATCATAAATTCATTATTTTTCTGGGCAGTCTAACGTACACCCATCCGATCAGCGATGCTACAAGTGCAGATTTATCTGGAAAGGTACAGATTTTTGGTACAGATTATGTGCGGTATAGATTACAGATTTTTGTAATCGCCCGCATAAATGTGTACCATTTGCCAACCATTGCATCAATCGTTTCAAAACCATTTCCAATATGGTTCGTTCAACATTAGATTAACCATTGCCTAGTACAATATTGAACATAACCAGTGTCGTTTTATCATACTCGACCATACAAACAACGGGTTGTTAAGAACAGTCAGCACACCAAAATGTGATGCTTTACATATACATTTTGACAACATACCATTCAAGAACCATACAGATTATGGTGGCATGCATATTTTGTGTCTAGCGATGGATAAAATATTAGGTGGAAAAAAAAATCTCTTCCCCTTCACATTTCAATTCTATCGATTGATGAAACATTATTTTGTTCACGTCATCTTCTGAAGAAAGCTTCGGTGAAACTAAGTGGACTGGCGCTTTATCCAATCGAGCTATCACAGTTACATTGTAAGACGAAGATTTTTGACCATCCTAAACTACAGTGTTTTGGAGCAGGGTAAACAGATATACGAATAACAAAGGTCACCAGAGCAATATGCAATATCTCTGGCACAAAAGTGCAATGCAGTATACAAATCTCCAACATAGGATACACGTAAGGTATTGGAAATGGTAACTAAAATGGGTATGGTAGTATAACAGTTCAATTATAATGGTGGAACATATCAGTAGTATTCCCAATATGGTGAGTATTATATGAATAGTTTGGAAGTGGTTCCAAAGATTTCTGTAATGGTATTTATTTATACGGGGGGACTCTGAGGTGGAGCTGGTACTGACTTAGCTTGAACTGAAGCTGACATTAGAATGCGATATGCGAGAGACCTGCTTCCAGCGAGTCAAGGGGATGATGTCTGAGTGAAATCCGAGCGAATCTTTGAGGAGTACCTACATTTGCTCTGACATGCTCCAATTGATTTGCTGCAAGCAAGATTCTCGCATCCTATGGAGATATCTGACGTTTAAAATACGCACACTGAGATCTCGCATTTTTATACTACCGCCCTCCCCTCAGGCCCAGAAACGATTTATTTGCCTCCCAATTCGCCGTACAAAAGTTTTGTTTGCCTCCCAATTTAAACGTCAAAGCGGCACAATACCAACGCAGCTGGACAAGTCTACTGATATTACCAGCTCCATCTCAGTTTCTCGCCGCCACTCTGTAAGCGACCGTAGGTAGCAAACAGAGTGGCGTCGAGAATTGGAACTGGAGCTGATATTGACATTACCCAGTCAAACTCATCCGGAATTAAGACTGTTTTTTACGGAATTCCAGCCAAAAAAAAACGAGTCGGAATTTCTGGTTTTATTTCTCAAATGAAAAATATGTATTAAAAATGATTTTTTGTTAACAACCTTATGATTGTTTGGGTGCAGAATCCGGTACAGATTTATTTTAAACATCCATGTATGTACACCGAGTGCGTACACAAGAATATTTTACGCAAAACAAAGCGAGACGACACCAGTGATGATGAAGGAGAAAATGGATGACACGAACCCGTGTATACGCATACAACGTACGAACATGATGTCCGGTTGTGCAGGCGAACACTTGCACGTTTTTTGATCAATTTGTTGGGATTTGTACGCGGTATGTGGCTCTATTTCACACACATACATGCACCGAATTTTCCCAATGTTCCCCAACCACGGAACAAATTTTAACACCAAAATAAATATGTAAAGAGCACTTTGTTTACACTTCATAAAATGTGAAACACAAAATGCACAATATGTGAAACCATTGGGCATTGGTATTAAGTCCCGGGTACCAACGAAAACTAAACCGGGAGCGAAGACAAACACGACTACCACATACAGCTCTCTCAGCTGAACTGTTGACACTTTTTTTGTAAATAAAAACTAGTATTATAAATTCCATTTTACGGGATCTGGATTTATCTTTACATTGTGTCAAGTAAAATTTCCGAAAAAAAACTTATTTTGCGCGCTTTACAGTGGTGTATTCCTTTAATAAAATTTTACAATCTGGTAACAAAAAAAATAAAAATTTCTAATCTTTCGCTACATATATGAACCCCTAAGGGAGTGGCCCGTTATCAGGGCCGCCGAGAGGGATGGTGGGAAGGGGTATTCTGAAAGTTTTTGTCAAATAATGGGACATATATGTTTGCCAATTATTTGAACTCTAACACTAATTCGCTAAATAATTTAAATTTGTGTCGATGTACAATCTTTTTAATTTTTAAAGAGCAGAAAACATTGGGCTTTCATTTATTGATGTACAAAAATATGTATTTTTTAAAAAGGACAACAATATAAATATAACATTGCTAATATATAACCCCTTTAGGAAAATTCAGTTTTCCTACCACAATTTAGATATTTTATTAACAGAGCATTAATAATAATTCGTTGGTATGTCTATTTTATGTGCCATTTTTTCGCTTTCCCATTGATTTGGTTTGAGATTTCTAGCACTGATGTTGTCCTATGCTGATTTGAGCGATTCTCTGAGTCCTGCCACTATCCCATGTAGTATGTGTTATCAAAAACTTACATCGCGAAGCATCATGCTCTAAATGTTCTCAAACGATATAATATCCGAAGAGAGTGATAAGAGTTATAAGAAATGTCTCATCACACTGTTAGGTGGATTAAAAGCGTTTTTTTATTTGTAGCAGTTTTTTCCAGTTTCATTGATTCTCAAATTTTCCTACCTTTACCCATTTTTTATTAATTTCACCATTTGTTCAATAATGTTCGACTTCTTTGATCTTTGCAATTTGATTGCTCTTTTCTTTTATTAATTTTTTATATGCTCTGTTTTAGTTTATCTCGATTAAACATATTTTTAATCAGTTGAATTAAATTTATTTTATTTGGTCGATATTGCTATTTTTGGTTTTTTGTACATTCTTTCAATATTCAGTTTTGCCATTGTTTTTTTTCTTTTTCCATTCATCGCGATTTAGATAATATTTTGAATTTTTGTAATTACTACATTTTAAATCTTTCAGTTATTTTTTACATTTACAAACACTATTGTTTATGTTGATTGAATCTTTCGTGAAATTTTGTCTCCGAATCTGATATAAGTTTTGATGTATGTGTTCATTTGATAAAGTTATAACATATTTGTGGAAGAAAGATGCGTCAAATCGTTGTAAACGTCACGAAAGAATGTGTCATGTGTTGATTTCTACTCTGGAATGAATTTTCTTTAAAATATGTTAATAGTTCAAGAATCGAGTATCTTTGACAAAGTTTTTTATGATTTCTATTTAATCAATTAAAAAATTTCGAATCTCACTTTTAGGGAAATTGACCATTAAAACTCGTTCTTAGATTGCGTTCTCTCGACAACGAGCCTATTTGGAAACTTTCAGATCGATGCGAAAATTTATAGTTAGACAATTTGTAGAAGGTAGAACCCTAAATGTCCGCCCTTATGGGGGATCAATAAAATTTTATTCTACAAATAACAAGCTTTAAACTTTTCCCTGATTGCTTGAAACAACGTTAGATAGAAATATTAAAATCAATTATATTTTGTTGATTTTATCAATTTCTCCATTTCTCGACAAACATATGATTACGGCCTAAAAGCCAACTGTCAAAATCCACTTTGAATGGAAATTCCAGACAAACCGTTACTAGTCGAACACAGTTCACAACAGTTTATGATAGAGAAAACTTTTCTCTTTCGTTTACTACCAACATCTGTGATTGGCGTGTAACGGTTTGTCCGGAATTTCCATTCAAAGTGGATTTTGACAGTTGGCTTTTAGGCCGTAATCATATGTTTCTCGAGATTTGATCAACAAATTTTTTTCGAATAGTTGATAAAATCGAGCTGTTACTGTGCTTTAATGATGTTTACGAAAGTTTGTTCTCTAATAATCCAAAACAATTCGTATCAGTATTGACTGCCGACATTAAAATTTCTAACTGGCAAGAGTTTCGATTATTACATTGAAAATGCGTTGAATGTTTATTTTCATAAAAAGTGCGCACGGTTGTTTGTCCGCTCAGTATGATGATAATCATTAATTTCTCGAAAAAGATTAAGACGGAAATGGATTCAGTGACCCAAAATTATGGAAAAAGTTATCAAATAAACATTTACGTACACCTTTTGGGTTATTACCAACTTTTCTAAGGAGGGGAACCACTGAGCGGTGGGATGTTCTTTTTTGTTTGTTGTTCTTACGGGTCGCTTTTGTATATCCGGCTTCATCGGACTTTGGTGGTGCTGGTTGTTGGTTAGGAGGCACTAGTGGCAATCTATATTATTTCATTGTCTATATTAATATTCCATATGTAACCGCAAATCGTAGTATCAATAGGAGTCATAGTGCTTTCATTTTTAGATTTGTCTTGCGAAAATGAGTTAAATCACTTTTGAGAAATTGACGTGAGAATAATTTTGCCATTGAATTATTTCTACCGAAGTAATGTAGACCTAGAATTCAAATATTATTTTCGGGCTTTGAGTTAATTTGGTACCAATTTATAAGGGGATTCCGTATACTACCGCACTTATTAACCTGTGTTTCCAAGACCCGAACTAGGGTTTCAATAACAATTTATGAGGACCAATAGAATCAATGTGGTCTTTTTTCAGCCGATTATTCACTTTTTTCTGGTTCTGTTGTGCTACCCTACGTCGCTTTCAATTCACAATGGCGTGAAAAATTTCTACCAAAACATCTTCAATTAGCCCTATACACAGCATCCCCAGACTATACCACAAAATGGGGACCACAACCAAGCTCGATCCACCCGAATCAGCATCTTCACAGACAAGGCGCATGCGTTTCGATTCCAACCCACCTTCAAGCCCCATCCCGTATCCCGAGACGGGGAAAGCGGCGATGTAACAGTACCAACCGGCACTACGATGGTACGCTTTGTGTCCGCATCACAGCAGAAGCTTTGCCTCGGACTACAATGCAATTAGAAAGCCCCTGGCGGTGTATTCGAGAAAGCCTCTGGTTCCCAGCGGAGGGTCCTTATTAGCTTCGATGTCACACAGCAGCCCGTAATTATTCTGGGAAATTCAAAGGCCAACAGAACTAGGCCGTCTATCGTCCGCTAGCTAACTAACATCGGCATCAGCATCGTCATCCTGTCATCTGTCTGATTGCAGCCAGACACACACAAAAGGAAACAATGTTTGCCGTGTTGTTTGCAGATTGGACGACGACGCACGCACGCTCCGGTTGGCACCGGTTCGATCGGTAGCATATTGCCCGGCGTAACTACAATGTTGTTGATTCGTAAAATAGTTATTAGAGGGTTAATTAAACACTTGGCACGTGTGTACACAAAAGATTGACTTGTTTCAGGGGTGGAAATCTAGCCGGGAAGTGTGCCGCGTGTGCACCGTGACGGGATGCGACGCGGCTGCAATTTAGCCTGCGGGTGGGATGTCCCACTGACTGGTTGCAAGTTTGGTGGAAAGAAAATGTCACCCAGCAAAGGGGGTGACGCTGCACCGATTAGTGTGAAACTTCAAAAAAGGAGAAGGAAAAATCTTCAACGGTAAATGTTTCTTTGCTCTGTTTGGTTTTGTTGATTTTCGCTCGATCCGGGCCTTGTGCAACTTTGCTGCCGCGCTGCTATGAAATGAAGTTCCTTCGGAAGCTTCTTTCGGGTTGTAAAATATAGAGGAAAAGTGTTTATTTTCCCGCTTGTTTTCTTCACTCTGGATTAAGCAGCCAATTGAAATGTTATCGTTAAATGGTGTCTGTTTTATTTTTTATGTTTTAAAATTGATTCAGTTGAAGTGCCTTGAAGAGCATTGCAAGTACGTAGAAATCACTTTGTCAGATTCAAATCAACAATTATATGTGGGAGTGCGGAACTATTGTTTTCTCCTCGCGTGGAAGTATTGAATGGCGTCCTCCTACCTTTTGTCCTTGCTGTTTGTTTGTGATTTTTTTTTCGTTTCCTCTTGTAATATGATTAGGGTGTCCTGGTTTTCCAGAACAAGTACTGATTTTTACTGATTGTTCTGGTGTCCTGGGATGTCGAGATGGTTTTTCATTCACAAGCCAAATTTGTCATGTTTACGTTTTAGATGTTAAATTTCAAAGAGTGATGGCAATTTCGTACTTAGTTGTTACAAAATAGAGGAAATTTTAAGAACAAATGGAACCGGATGTGACGCATGGCAAAGTTTCATAGCGTTTGTAAAACGCAGACGTCAAAAATGGCAAGCGGTCCACAACAGGGAACATCACCCTATTTATTTAGTACAATTTACATATATTGGATCAATTATTGGAGGTTTTTAGTTGATTTCTCGACATTTTCGCCTAATAATACCATGTACATTTGTATCCGGTACGTTTTTCACGTGATTTTTTGGCATTTTTATTTTGGAAATGTCATCCACAGCTGCAGATTTCTTGCCAATAAATTAAGCGCATTTAGACATTTCTTTCTTATTGATTCGGATATCTCCTTTGAAAAAGTTTCGCGGTAAAAATCTACGAATTATGCATGGCATATGACGAATGGTTTCCCATGTGAGTGCACAATTGTTCACGTGTCTCCAATTGACTCCAGGCCTTCTCGGCCACAACAAAACACGCAATTCATAGGATGTAAACAATACACTTCATAAATAAAAGTGCGCAAAATTTGCTTGTATACACTCAATAGGTGTTTCAACTTTTTCGTGTTAGCCCTTTGGCACGTTTTATTGTTGTTTTTCTGAAATAATCAGATTAGAGGGTTACGAAATACCTGCTGGAGCCCCGTTCGATTAATACCTTAATTTTCCTTAAGGGAGTACTTTCAGAAGACTATTTTTTATTAAACAATAGAAATAAATTCTTATGAAACCTCTTACAAAAGTGTATTTGGAGTAACTTTGCTGAAAATACTATTAGTGCATTAATTTATTTGGGAGATACATATCCATACACTGGTAAGGGTCTCTTAAAATCAGTTTTTTTGCCATTTTATCCATACAAAAGATTTCTATCACATAGGTATGACTCGCAATAATATATAGGTAAATAGTATCTTCAGCACAAGTTACTCCAAATTAACTGTTTTTTTATGTTGTAGAAGTAAACATGTTTCATTATTGAATAGAAAAATGGTTTCCAAAAAATTAAGTTCCTCCTTAATCAAAGTGACGACTCAAACTCATTTAGATGCGTTACTACGTTTCATAAAACTTTGCTGAATATATCTTAGCACGAAAATACCATCTAAAGCCAGTAAATACTTTTAACCGTCTCTTTTAGGAATTTTTTCACTCGCAGTGCCAAATTGGTACTCTGCCGGATTACACTATAACGGGTTGGTACCTCAGGCTCTATCTTAGCTTAACTGCCTATAAATTTTACACAAGGAAGGTACTTAGGACAAATGCTACTTAGTTTGTTCGTCAATGATCTATGCCACCGTGGCAAAAAAACTGAACGCTGAACTGTGCGGTAAATCCGTCACTGAGAAGGCTCCAAACAATAAAAAAGGAAGCAAGTCCGTTAGCTGTATGGCAAGGTGCTGACAAACCTCAATGTATGTTTCCGAATCGACTATGAAACTTATACAAAAGCTTATTTCAAATAAATCCCGGGGCTCGATATTTACTAACAGGTTGTTTTCGCGAATAAATACCCGGCAAGGGAATTGTTCCTGTGGCAAGAAAATAACCATTTTTGTGGCTGTTAAACTAATTTTTCTTAAATATTTAAAAGGGTGTACTTCCAAACGAATTTCACCCTTCATTAAATCCCATGATGGTCTAGTGACGTTATGGACAGATCTAGTCAGCAGCTGAAAGTGCAGAGGCATATTGCCGAAGGTGAAACTGAAGATGAAGGGTGCAGTCACCAGTGACATTGGTCGTACATAAAATTGGTGAAATTACCTTTCTAAGACTACGACTGAAGACTGTAAGTCAATGTGCAGCGAGTGCGAGATATTCACAATAACGATGGAATAATTGTTCCGGTTATTGTTTTATTTGACGTGTGCTAAATTGGAATCGTTCTGAAACATCTCTTCGGGATGGCGACATCGGAAATATTCTTGACCTTTGAGTACTTTTAAAAAGAAAAAGCCTAACTTTTGCTGTCGTAACAGGATGTTTATTTTACATTATGCATTTCGCTGGAAACTGGAACTTATTATGAAATGTGGCATTTCATAAACCCCAACTGGAAATTATTATGAAATGTGGCATTTCATAAACTATTACACTAGACACTTTGAATTTCGGCAACGTTGAAATATGCACACAGTCGCACCTAAGAGATTCAATCAAATACGGGTAGCTCACAAATAGAGGTGCCGCGTATCCGTTTTCATCATTCGTCGCTCGAATACTAAACGAGCAACATCATGCCTGTATCATCCGGACAGTACAATCATTTGTGTACATGCAGGGTTTCGGTTCGTACGGCGGAGTGGGAAGCGCACTATAGACTGCACACAGCAGGAAACGAGTGCAATTTTTATACGGTTTAACTGTGTGCGAAGTATTGTCGCCACTGCCGAAAATACAAAGCGTCCACCTCTACTATTGGGTTTCGGCAGTGGAGGCATTGACTCGTACACAGTTGGACCGCATGGGGCTTGCATGTTTTTGATGTTCAATTTTGACGTAGGACTACTACGTCTTTGTTTTCGATATGGGGGTGCACTTTGCAAATTCAACAAAAATGGTATGTAACGAAAAGTGGTCCAATTTTAAACGCTTATAATTCAGTCATCTTACGGTAAATTTTCATTTTTTTTTGCGCATATCGCTCAGAAATACTTTTAAGAATAGATTCCAATAGATAAACCCAAAGATTTTTGATATCAAGGCATAAAATTTTTAACTAATGTTCAACATAGTTAAAATACCACGCATTTGCACACAGAAGGCTGCGCTTCCCTAGTCTGACACGACAGATTTATGTACCTAACGCGCAACGCTTCTATGAATGACGTCATCATCGACTATTTAAAGAGCAGATTTGGTCGGGCAAGCTCAGTTGCCTCTTGGACAGCAGGCAGAGCTGAGCACTGCCCTGCATGCTCCCACAGCCAGTGCAGCAGAGGCTAGCGTCGTGATACTAGTTGGTTCTTTCGCTCCACCCATAATCACCAGCATTGACTCATTTTGCTTGGTGCGTATCTTCCATTCGTGTACGGACACGATGTACTGGCACAGCTTTTTGATTCAAGCACGGTACACCGTTCGCTTGGGTTTATTGTTTGAGGCGAATGTGTTTTGCGTGTATGATAGAAATCTAAGCTTTCGTTGCGCGAAGCGAAAGCTTTCGGTTTTTCTTTGCGTTGTCGTCTCCATGACGGGCTAAGGAGACGAAAACTTTCTTAGCAACAAATTCACGCGAATGGATAGAAGAAAGCATAAGCATAAGAGATCGCCCGTAGTTGCTACTCCGTTATTGACCAGAACCACGACCGACGCCGGCCACTTCCGAATGCAGATCTTCTGGGAAAGGAAGGAATGTTAGTCCGATACATGTTGCTTAGGGTGACAATAAAACGACCATTTTTGAAATCACTAATCTACACCCCCTAGCGTCGTTCCAAATCATGAAAAAATGACACTGTCCAAATTTGAGCGAAATCGGTTAACTCTAACCCCTCCCCCAAAGAGCTTAAAGTTTGTATAGGATTTTTGGCCAAAATGTATGGAAAAACACTCGCAGTTCACAAAATCGCTGCTAGAGGTCGCTGTAAACTTCCGATCACTGACCTAGGAAGGAGTTAAGCTTTTGATGTGCTGAACAAGTTTGTCGAAGACTGCAAGACAATCCAACCAACCGTTTAAGAGTTATTAACGTTTAAAGTTGGATACTGCTGCTTAACATTCGCAAAGGGCGTACTCCGCTTATCTCATGTATGTGAAGGTGGGACAAAGTTAGGAAAAACTCATATATCTCTGAAACGATGAGAGATAGAAAGCTATGATGTTCCACAAAGTTGTAGAGGAATAAAAGGACTTTTTGGTTTCACTGGAAAGTTTCAGGATTTCTCCGCAAGGTGGCGGTAGTGAGCCAAGCAATTTAAAGGGAATACTCCTATCTGTATAACGATAAGAGATGGAGCATTTGAATGTTCTACAAGTTGTAGAGTAGCAAAAAATATTGTCTTTTCTCATTTGAATAATGCAGAATTCTGTCACATGGTGGCGCCAGTGATCAAAATTAATTCAAGGTAATACTCCTATCCATACAATGGTAAGAGCTAGTGCAATCTGATGTTATGCGAAGCCATATAGTATTTCAAAGGCTTTCGTGTCTCGTTGTAAAAATAGAATTTAGGCAGCTTAGTGGTGCAAACAGCATAGAGTATGAATATATTTTAATACACCTTTTGAATATTTTCTAATTTTTTCGAATTTTATGTATGTATTGTATATGTATTGAGAGGAAAATTAACTTTTAATATTTAACTGAAAAAGTCGCATAGTTGGCATCACTGCCGGAAAAAATAATATTTTTTCTAGATTTCTTGAACAATTTTCTTCAAAAGCCATCTTGTGGTTTGATTCTAGAGTAAACAGAACCGGAGATATGATCAAAAGAAAATCAAGGGTTTTGGTAATTTGCCAAAACGGGGGGTGCTCCCATGACCCGAGGGGTGGTTCAATTGTCACAAAAATTTGGGTGTTTATATATTGGCCCTAGATGAACAATTCCTCCAAATTTTGTTCAAATCCGTGAAGGTCGATTACACGTGCCTTGATCACTTCGCATGGAATGACCCATATAGCTTTGATGAGGTAAGGATTAACGATTCAACGCCGTCTATATGGCAAGCGACTTGACCACCATTATTTATTTATTTATTTATTTATTTATTTACTTATTTATTTATTTATTTATTTATTTATTTATTTATTTATTTATTTATTTATTTATTTATTTATTTATTTATTTATTTATTTATTTATTTATTTGTTTATTTATTTATTTATTTATTTATTTATTTATTTATTTATTTATTTATTTATTTATTTATTTATTTATTTATTTATTTATTTATTTATGTATCAGCGGGCATTATAGTCTAAATGATTCGGGTGGGAAAAAAGTCCGTTTGAGTTGGCCTCCTCCTACTAGGCGCCACCCTCAAATGGACGTGTAAACCACTATCTTTTCGTAAAGTTAAAAGTATAAAGTCAACTAATATTACATGTCAGGTTTCTTATTACTAATACACATAATAATCACAGTAAACGCAATCTTCTTAAATTGCTTGCAAATATTTTCGAGGAGTCATCAAACTCAAAGGCACCGTCCGCACGAGAAAAGGTTCGAACCATTGAAGACAGTGGCTCATGGAATCCAAAAGATGTCCGATGGAACCTCGGCAATAATAAGGATGTATCTCGTGTTCTCCTCGCTACTCGGAAATCTAAGCGGGACAGCAGTTCAGGCGCATCACATTCTCCATTTAAGATTTTCACCAATGTAGTAGCTTGCTGGATACTACGACGACATTCTAAAGTCTCCAAATTGAGCAGCTGGCAACGGTCACGATACGGTGGTAAATTTTGCGGATCCCGCCAAGGCAAGTTCCTAAGAGCTAAGCGTATAAACCTTTTCTGTACTCTTTCCAATTTTAAACACCAAGTTAGGTGATGGGGATTCCAAACCGGTGAGACGAACTCGAGGATTGCGCACGGTAGGGGGGGGGGCGGTTTCGGGGGTTCAAACACCCCCCCCCCCCATGAGGGTTTTGAATTACTTTTAAAAAAAATTTATTTTTCTGTCCAGGAAAAAAATATACTGCAAACCGCTTGGACACATAAAATGTCATTGGAGTTCGGTTACTCTAGAAACAAGTCAATGAAGAGACCAAGGACGAAAATTTGCGAGGGTGGCTGGAAAGGGATGTATGTCAAGTTGGACGGCTTCTCTGAAGGATCGGTTAACGTTTCGACAAGCTTCTATATAAGCAAAAGTAGTGAGTATACAGCAGATGTCGGTCAGTGGGCTAGCAACGGCAGTTAAGGAGGAAAAACACGAAATTGGAGAAAATCGGTATATCGTTGTCTAGAGAAATTTTACCGCCGATGATTAATCCGTTAGAGTGGCAGCGAAATGGATCGCGAAAATGGGCATCGGTATAAGGTGAAATACTGCCGCCAAGAAGTTCTCAGCACCAGCTAGCAGATAAATAGGAACGACTAGCACCAAGAAGGACAAGAAACCCGGCGAAGGTGGTTGTAAACAGATGTAAATCCTTATGGCACCCCCGGAACGGTTCGTGTCCAACAGGGTACGATATTTGCAGCAGACCTGAGCAGGTGAGATATATCGCGAAGGTTTGACAGCAAGTAAGGAAAATTTGACAGCAAGTAAGGAAAAGTAGCTATGGATAAAAACATGACGATTAACACAAAACAAAATAAGCAAGAACACAATCCTTACTAAAGCAGTACTTAATGGTTGCCCCGGATGGATGAGGATTACGGGGTACAAGGCTTAACAACTACTACAAACCAATCCGAATCCACCACGAGCCAGCAGGCAACGCACAGTGGTCGGAAATGCCAAAAACGTCACTAGAGGTCAAACCATTGAATATATTCATAGGGTATCTTCGGAGGAATTTTTCGTAAGAATTTTCCCCACAATCTGATAAAAATTAAATTGAGGCATGGCTTACTATGATTGAACTAGAAAAATTAACTTTTTATACTGACAAGGTAGAAAGTTGGTGTCTTCGACAAAGTTTTAGGAATGCTCATAATGAAGAATGTTAAGTTCAACAACTTGAGCTTGTAGGACTTAATGTTATCGATTTATAAAGCGTTTTCTAAGGCAAACTCCTTAAATTTTGCTTTTTAACATAGCTTTTTTCGCTGTGGCTTTTCGTGCAAACAATGTTCCAGACAAATGTTGAGGTATTAAAACCACATAATATTGTTGAAGACTGCATGTAAAAATTAAATTATTGTTGAAGACTGCATGTAAAAATATCGTTGAATACTGCATATAAAAATTTACCTGAAATCGGCGGCGCGGCGCACACCTCTCGCACACCCCTAATACTCATTCGTTTTAGAGTTGTTGAAGAATTTTAAATTTTTTTACACTAAGTTCGATTGCGTATAAGAGAGAAAGGTGCAAACCAAAATGGACCAGAAGGCACTATTTTCAATGTACGGACTACGCATAATAAAAGTATGAAGGTTTTAAGCTCATTTTGCAATGTTTTTTTACTTGGGTATTTTTACTTACAGTCTTCAACAATATTATGTGGTTTTAATGCCTTCACATTTGTCTGGAGTACGGTTTGCACGAAAAGTCACAGTGGAAAAAGTTATATTAAAAAAAACTAAATATGGGGGTGTTGCCATAGAAAACGCTTTACAAATCGATAACATTAAATCCTACACGTTCAACTGGTTCAACAAAATTCTTTATTACGAGCATTTCTAAAACTTTGTCGAAGACACCAACTTTCTACCTCGTCAGCATAAAAAGTTAATTTTTTTTTTATTTGATCGCAGTAAGCCATGCCTAATTTTGATTTTTATCAGGTTTTGGGGTTCTTACGAACAATTTGTCCAAAGATAACCTGTGAATATATTCGATTGTTTGCCTTCTAGTGAATTAAGTTCACGTTTTTGGGGTTTCCGACCACTTTGCAGCGGTTTCTTTTGATGATTCCTTCTCGATAACAAACATTTACCCAATTTGTTGAGCAGAGTCGTTTGGTTCACAAGACTAGGTTCAGGCCTCTGAAAAAATCTTCAAAGTTTGAGGGTTTCTGTATGTTTCTTTTAAAATAAACGTTAAAAAATCAAAACCCCTCCCTTGAGAATTTTCTGCGCACGGGCCTGGTCTAACCAATGCGCAGTATAGGGATTTTAGACAGTAAGGATCCGTAAAATCCCGTGAAATCTTCGAAATGAATCCCAACTGCCGATTTGCTTTCGCAATTATGTTGGTCATATGTGAATTGAAGAACAGTTTGTGGTCAAGAATTACACCCAGGTCACAGAGGTCGTCAAACGGTGAGATAACATAGTCTTCACTAAAGGGATTGGAATGGCAAGGAGGCACTATGTTCCGTTTGGAGTTTCAATTCAGCTGTAGAAGCTTATAGCAGAGTTTGGATTCAGGGCGGAGCATGTTGTTTTTTTAATCTCTTTAGTTCTCACAAGTCTCCTATCTCATACCTCCACGTGTAACCCGTCAGGGTAACAATTTAGCACTGGGTGAAAATATACCATTTATTGGGTATACACTCCGTAGAGTGTATTTGTTTACATGTGTAATTATGCTCACCGCTGTTCGGTACCGTTCACTTTTTCTTGTAAATTTTGTTCATTTACGCGTATGTGAACGGTTTTGTTCGTGCAGCTAGGTTAGATAATTTTTGTTAAACATTTGTCAATAACTAACATAGGGCTTAGGTAGGTTACCGCGCTCCTCTTGCTGTTATATTGGTTGCTGTTTATGCTGCAAAGGAGATGACAGTTATGCGGTGCGGTTTTGTGGTGATGGTGTTTGTTTTGGTGGAGTGGAAAAGGCGGCCATCGTGAAAAAGCCAGAAAGTGACGGACCACGGCATCAAACAGACGTCCAGATAATTTTTGTCTTTTTCGGGACAGTTCCCCGCCACTAGAAGGAAGGATTCAGTGCGCGCGTGTGACGGCGATATAAAACCGTCGAATAGTGCCGGCCCGTGGTTCGGGCACTAGTGAAGTGAGTGGTGTTGGTTCGCCGAAGTGGGACAGCTAACCGTAAAGGAGCATTCTCGCGTCCCCGGCTAAAACCCAAGGAACCGAACACCGACCGTTCTCGCTATAGAGGATAAGTCAACGAGCCTAGCTCTCCTCTATAGCTAATAGCCAAGGAGAACGAAGCAGGGTGGACAAAGGTTCCCCCTGGGAAGTGCACTGCGGTGACTTCCGGGATAGCTTGCGGCGAACAAGTTGATCCGGCGATAGTTCGCCAACGTCGCTAGGGAGGTTCCAACAAAGGAGCCAAGCTCACCTCCCTAGCTAACCGTAAAGGACCGCTACCGGAGCAGCCAACGGAACCCGGACAAGTACGCGGCCGTTGTTGTCCCGGCCTGCCGGAAGGAAACCGCCCGCCTTCCCTTCACCAGCAGCATTGGGATTCCGCATCAGCAGCAGTGGAGAGTAGGAGAGAAATAAACACGGTAAATTTAATTCATTTGTTTGTTTACTTTTTTTTTGTTGTTACGAAAATCCGAAATTCTGTAGAGGCACCTAGGCCGCCCTGAAAAGAAGGGTTCGCCGGGCAAACCAGAACCCGAGTAGTGGGCAAACCCCCACTTACACACGCGAGTCTAAGTCTATTGATGACATTTGGTCCTTAGACCGGCGATGACTGGGTGCTATCAGCCTTCTGCCGATAGTAGCAGAATGAGAGGGTGCGAACAGAACTAGTAGAGAAAACATTGCCGTAAAAATGAATATTTGTTAGGAAATTAGCCTCAATACGACTAATCTGACCAGAATCGATGATCACGGGTCAATACGTATTGAAAATTCACCGCGCCTATTTTTATGAATCTAATTTCAAGTTCAGTTATTGCTAACCAGCCCGTGTATAAGGTTAAGAATTCTTTGTATTTCTCTTCAATGGTCGTTATTATCGCTCGTATACGTGTATTTTACAAATCATCCGATACGTAAAATAGGAAATACATACCTTGATTTATAACATCTCGCGCTGTCAAAACTTTTTGTCTGTATAACGTGTTATCACTCGGTAGTTTTCAACCAAATAAATATACCGTAGGAAAGAAGGTAGCGAATTCTGTCTTAATACTGTTACAATAGATAGTGATCCGGCCCATTACGCAGATAAGATTAGCTTTTCTAGGCAATACTCCCACGGTCGGCTGTGTGGAATTCAAATTGCTTTTGTTTAGGAAACATAGGCTGCCCAGAGTTTAAAAAGAACCAAAAACTAAACAAGATCTTTTCTTTTTCGAGTGATCGTGTACTCGAAGACTCACTAAACTGCAATAAAATATTCTTTACCATACGCATCGCTTGCTTGGAGCGAATCCTAGACCTTATACCCTTCCAAACCACCAACTCCGCGACACCTATGGAAGAGTCTGGTGAATCGTCGTCCTTCCGTTAAGTAGGTGGAGTATCAACACTTCCCGTCTACCTTATCCTTTATCCTTCCCCGTGAACGATGGAGATGGAGGTGGCCGGCAATGATGGCTATCATGTGTTGAGGTTTTAATATGGGTCGGATTGGTATGAATTATAACTTACCACTTCCTAAGCAACTCTTATTAGGTTATCAGCAGTCATACATGATGAAGTCAGTGTGCAACCCGCCAAAATCATCGTCCCAACGCAACGCAAAGAATTACACCCAGGTCACAGACTTCATTGACTCTTTGTAGCGCAACCCCGTCGATACTGCAATCGAAGATTAACGGATCGTTCTTCCTATGGAACGTCATCACGGAGCATTTGGCAATATTTACGGTAAGCTGATTCATTCGACATCACTTCACAAAGCGATCCAAAAGTGCTTGCAGCTGGCGGCAGCCCTCGACTGACTGGATGACTAAGTACAGCTTAAGATCGTCAGCAAATATGACAAAAGCAAATAGCTTGCCGGAACCTAACACTACTACTACATCATTAAAAACAGTGAGAAAAGTAGTGGGCCCAGATTGCTGCCTTGCGGTACGCCTAATCTATTGGTAAACGGAGCCGATATACAAGAGTCCAAATTCACACAAAGCATTCTGTGCGTAGAATAGGAGCGTAGCCACGATGTAAGCTTGTCGGACGCTCCTAACTTGCACAACTTCTTGAGAAGAATTTCATGGTCGATTCGGTCAAAAGCTGCTTTCAAATCTGTGTATATAGTGTCCACTTGTGTTTTCTTATCCATGCAATTGATGCAAGTTGACGTAAATTCGAGCAGGTTTGCTAAAACGGATCGCCCGGGCATAAAGCCATGTTGGTCTGGGGAGATGAAACTTCTTGTACGGCTGAGAATGAATTGATTGACAACAATTTCAAGCAACTTAGATCCAGCTGAAAGATTCGTTATTCCGCGGTACTGCTTGATATTTCGCTTTTCTCCGGCTTTGAACACCGGGAACATGTAGGATTGCTTCCAAACGTCGGGGAACTTAGCCTGGTCAAATGATTGGTTGAAGATGCTAGACAAAGGTTTAGCCAAAGCGACGGCTCAGCGACAGTAAACAGCAGCTGGAATTCCATCCGGTCCAGGGGAGAAAGAGCTTTTTAGCTTTCTTGCAGCTGCTATTACCATGTCGGGTGAAACCAAAAAGGTACTTAAATCAGCGATATCTTGCGGAACAGTTCCTAATGCGATATCGGTTTCCTGATCAGACGCTGAAGGGGGAGCAAAGACTGAGGCGAAATGAGTGGCGAATTGTTTGCCAGGCTGTTGCAGTGGACGACGCTGCCTTTTCATCGAGGTATACATTGGAAAGAACGCTGGAATTTTTCCGTTTAGAACGTAACCTATTATGACGTATGAACTAAAACGAACACTAGTTGTATTTGTAAACAAGAGTAAACATCAATAATAGTTTTAATCAATTTTCTCCTTATGGAGAGATACCGCAAATTAATGTTTTTACTTGCTACTCGAAAAAATGGATGCGCTAGAATCTTTTTTCTGTCTCATTAGGCAAACAAATCTCTAAAATTTTAACATACTATATCGCGTATGAAAAGCGTTTTCTAATTTTGATCATAGATCAATTTGACGGACTGAATTTTGCGTTACTCACAAATCAGTGAACCGCCGCCGACGTCGTTCTGCAAACGATTTCCCAATTAAATGAGTCAGATGAAACCCAGTTCCCGCTCGGTTCAGAACGGAAACTAAACACATCAAAATCACGTAAACGTAACCAGCAGTCTCCCCAAACACATACACACACACAGCCGCACAAACACATCAGCACCATCAAGTTTCCGGATCAGACTTCCATGCAGCTTGGCAACGGCAGCATCAGCAGCAGCAGCCAGCCGCCGTACCAGGCAGGAAAACTCTGATTTCATTTAATTAAAGTTCTGTGTAAATACCGATCGAAAAGTTTTAATTACATTTGCATAATAGTTTATACGAGTCTATTCGCCATCATCGGAGCGCTCGGGTGCTTTAGGATTGCAGCGCTCCCCTTTATCAGTGGACCGGGAGCAGGCGAGGATCCCACATTGGGTGGCACAGTAGTGGTGTTAGTTTTCCGTTCATATATAACCCTGAAAACATAGCACTTGTTTTGCTAGAGCACACGCAGCAACACATCAAAATACAACATCCAGATATTGGAAACTGCGGGTAGGATCTGCAAGCTCCGACTATCGGGACACTCTGCTGGAGAAGGCAGATATTCCATTAACGTGATTTGTATTTAGTTCGAGCGTTTTAGAAATGTTGTTGAATAAATTAAATGGAAATGAAATCAAACCCTCAGCGATTGGATCGAATGTTGCGGTCGGTTGGGAAGTTTATTCGAGTCTGATCCAGCTCCAGATTTTGCGGAGCTGGGCTATATGGGTACAGTGAGATGAAAGGTGGGTGAGGTCTTTTATTTGATGGCCAACAAAGTTGACAGATTCAATCAACGTATCATTCGGCAGTAACGCAACGATGTCGAATCAATCTCAGTACAAAAGTAAATAAAAAACTGCAATTAGTTTGTATGTATGTAGGTATGTTTTGTTTTATAGTAAGGTTTAAAAAGCTTCAAATGCCTGATCTGTAATGTATTGGCACTGTGTGGGACTCACTTTCTTGTCTAACCACTAAAGACACTTTTCTCAATGGGACTACATAAGGGCATTATTTTGTGAGGAGACTGATTGTGCTCCTCTTCCTTTTACTCGCAAAATTTCCGCAGTTAACTCCCTGCATGCATTAGACCATTTGGATCCACTGTCTTTTTGAGCCATTTAGCTCCGAATATCCAATCGGATAGTTCCTGGTGCTAATCTTCCGTGAAACATTTATCCCAGGTTTAGTTCCTGGTGGTAAACTTTCGTGAACCATTTATTTCCCAGGTAAGAGATAGAACAGATTCACCACCGGGGACTATCCGAGTAGATCCCGATCAGATTAAGATTTTACTCTGACTGAGAGCTCCGCGGAGGCGGAATTTCTCCCAGTATCGGTACTCGTCCCGTGAGCCGTTTAGCTTCCAGTTTTGTAGCGCTCTGTCACCGCCAGTGAATCCTAATCAACAGCCAACCTGTAGGGGCCCGGGTCGGTCCGGCGTTTCCATATTTCCGTAGCTTTATCCATAAAAAGTGAGTCATAACTTTGAAGATGTAGCAGATAGAGACTTGGTAACCTCGGCCATTTTATTTACAGAAGCAGGTTTCACATATTTGCTGAACATATTATCTCGCTATATCTACATTTATTATTTTTAAATCTCGCTTTTAGGGCGATTTTTTTTAATAATTGCCCACCACACTCCCCCACACCAAAGAACTCATACAAGAGAGGGGGCTACCAGGGGGGACGCAACTTGTCTCAGCCCATGAACAATTGCAACAAAAACAAACAAAACAAATAAAACAAACTGAGCTGAGACAGACATTTATATCTATCTGATGTGAAATTAAAATAAGAAAATTAACTAAGGTGGAATCCCACTGGAAATAGATTTCCTGTTAAGGGATCCACATTCGATTTTGGAAATAAGCTCCCCTCTGAATGTCTTGACCAAGAATAAGTTTAAAACTACTGTCCTTCATCTTGTAAATAGAATTGTATCCCTAGTTTTAAGACATCTGTGAAATTTCTCATAAATATTTGTTCCCCCTCTTGTATATTAAATTGAATTCCTTGTTTTAAAATTTTTCATAAAAAAATCTTTTGTCCCCTCTCTTGTATATAGAATATTATTTCTAATCATAAAGTAAATGTAAATTTTTCCTCTTTTATAAAAAAAAATTTCAACATTGTAACCTCCTAGTTTTAAGATACCCAAAATGTAAAAACAAAAGAATTTGGTACCGCCAAGCTAACGAATTTGTGCCTATCAAATAAACGAAATGAATAATAAAGGGACCCACATTATAAATTAAATTACAGTTAAGTTAAATACTGCTGACGGATGTTTACATTAAATTACAAAACAATACCGTTAATTAAATATTTCGTTAAGTCTATGTTTAAAGTACTGTTTCAATCTAGGCTCGAAGATGGTATGATTGTCGATTCTCTGCATGTCAAGTGGAAGTGCACTAAATTTGGTAGGACCAATAAAAAGAATCCGCTTTTGGCCAAGGTCTGCCCGAATGCGTTGCAAGTTACTATTGAACGAGTGTTGAACGAGATCACCTAGATCGTTATCGATCTAGTTAATAATAGTATTGACATCACTGATGGGATAAAACAGAGCTGTGTTATCAGCAAACAGTCTAGGAGTTCCGGTAAGCCTCAAGTTTCCTAGGTCATTAATATACAACAGAAATAACAAAGGTCCTATATTACTACCTTGAGGGACACCGATTACAATGGGAGCAAGGCTACTACGTTCACCATCCACAGATAAAAATTGCTTTCTATTCGTCAAGTAACTATGAATAACAGAATGAGCAATGCCCCTGATACCGTAACATACAAGCTTGGCCAGCAGTATTGTGTGGTCCAAAGTGTCAAATGCTTTTTTAAGGTCTAGGAATAGAGCACCAACAATGTTTTACGATCCACTTCGGTCATTATTAGATCAACTAATTCAATTATAGCATTTTGGGTGCTAGAGCCTTGTCTAAACCCATATTGAAATCTATAGAGGACGCTGTTTGTTCAAAAATTCTAATAATCTAGCAATTAATAGTTTTTCGAGGATTTTGTTGAAAACGGACAGTGTAGATGTAGGACGATAATTAAATAATATATGGATTAACCACTGATAACATAGAACCAGAAAAAGAGCTGATGATTTCCATAAGTTTCTACATAGACTTGATTGATCTAAACGCATCACACGTTTTTGACAAAAAAATAACCGCTGTGCCCTGGTTGTAAACATTACGTTTCGTATGAAGCGGAAGCGTGATCAGTCAAAAACGATGTGTTCCAGCTTGAATTCGACGTCTGTGCATTGCGGACAGAGAGGAAAGCCCGCGTGCCCAAATCTGTGCAGGTACTTCCTTTTCATCCATGTCAACACTTACGGGATCAATCGGTGTTATTCGGGCGTTGTCCCATTCCTTTTGCCACTTCTCCATGGTGTTAGTTCGCGTTTTTCGTCGGTCTTCCCTGATTCCTATAGCACTCCTGATCCTCCTCCATGGTCCGGCACGATCCGCTAATCAACACTACATCTATTCTTTGGTTCGCTATCGTTAGTTTCTATTCCTACATCCAATCTTGCACTGAATCTACTGCGAATCTGGCGAATACTTGCACTTCTTCTAGTAACCCCCCGACTACTTGGAGCACCACATTATCCGCGAACACGGTTTCCACTATTTTTCAAATAAAATCTGGCAGTTCAAATAAGAATGTCTGGCAAAATCTGTCACTTGACAGCGACCTCGAAATCATCGAAATTTGGCATATAATTTAATATTCATAGAGCATTAATCGTTTTTTGAATGGAAAAATATGACCCAGATTTCCAAAATTTGTGTGTAACAACCTCTATGATTTTAAAATTTGGTAGAATGAGAGATTTTTCTTTTTGGTAGCTCTCTAGCTTTGCAAGATAGATATTCACTCTAGGGTGTAACGTAGAATTCAGAACATCTGGAAAAATCTGACAAAATTTAACCCTAGAACGTTGCACTGGGGTATAAATGTACCCCACGCCTTCTTTGGGGCCGTGTAAAAACAAGAATTCGGTATTTACCGACCTGAGACCCTAACCATAATTCAATTTAGAGTGCCTAGTAAGAGTATAAAAAGATCGTATAGCCAGTTTGCTTATAGCCTTCGTGGAAGCATGTGTCAAAGTTGGCGTGGGGTACATTTGTACCCCAGTGTACGGTTGCCGTTAGTGTTTCGTCAGGTTTCGTGCTGTCAGTGGAAATGTGATTCGTGACAATACCAGTATAAATACTAGTTGTTTTACTACGGTAGTAACAACTAGTATTATATAATATTCTTTAATCGTTTATTTAATTAATTTAATTTAATTTTGAAGTGGAACAAAAATCGTTCTCATATTTGCTGATTTTTATTGTTTTGTTGTGATTTTTTTTAGTTTTTCAAAGCAGGGGCTCGCAAGTATAATTTGCGCACAATAACAGCTGTAATAGTAATATTGCGTTTTACAAATGTATTACTGGTCAGAAATATTTTTTTCATTTAAATTTCCACCCCATTTCGTGGTATTTTACAAAACCCGATTTTTAAACTTTCAATTTTCAAAATCATTGCAGTTTTTGAAAAATATCGAAATTCCATTTTATACCGTATCAAGATCTTTTTTTTTCAATTTTTAGAATCATTTGATTTTTTTTCAAATCGGTTGAAAATTCGCAAAATTATAGTAATTTTGTGAAAAAGGCCAAAACAGCGATTTTTACACGTTTTATTTTATTCAAACCAATTTATGTATCATTGATTCAATAAATTGCGTACTTTCACTTACGCAGCTGTTTTTGCCACTAAAAAACGAAGAAAATGGTGTATTATACATTTCTTTTGTTTGCATTTTTACCTGCGAAAATTGCGATCAAACGCGTGTGGTACATTTGTACCCCAGTGCAACGTTCTAGGATGGAAAACGCAAGTGCAACGTTCTTGGGTTAAAAAATCTGGCAAAATGTCTAGCTTGAACTGTCTGTTTATTTGGGAAAAATCTGGAAGATTCCACATACATCTGGAATATTGGCAACGCTGTCCGCGAAAGTGACAATCGTCACGCCTCTGGGAAGGTTCAGCAGCAAAAGAGTGAGTCGGTAATTATTGCGACACCATCAAACTTGTGTGACTTTTTTCATATTTGACAGAAATGTACCAAATTTTTGCCATGTTTCTATTTAGAGTGGATTGTTTACATTCGTTCAGTTGTACAGTTGTCAGTGCAAAATGCAAAATCCTACACGCTTTGGGAAAACTAATGAATATATATTGCTTAACCGTCTCAAAGACCCTCCAAAGGATTCAGGAATAAATTATAGTGGAACACTAGCTAGGAGCTGGAGGAAATCCGGGAAGAACGCACAAAAAACCAAGAGAGGGCTGATTGCTCATTTCAACCGGAATCTGAACATTTCGATGTGGGGCTTGAGTCAAAAAGCTTGATGTTTCGCAACATTTCGGCCAAAGGAACAAAAAAACGATCTGAATTTAAAACGTACAAGATTCAGAGCTTCCCAATTTGGGGATGAACGCCATCAAAGTGTTGCCAAAACGCGCACTCGGAATCTCTACACGACTCTTCTAAAATATATACCGGTGCTGTGTCATTGACGATGACACCTACGTCAAAGCGAAGTTGTTACCAGAACAGGAATATTTTACGAATAAGGACAAGTTTTCTGCGAATGACGGCTTCAAATGGAAGAAACCCTCGAAATTCGCTTCGAAGTCCATATTCACTTGTGGAAAACCATTCTTGATAAAAGGCACCATAAACGATGATACTTGCAAAACTGAGTGCCTCTAAAACGGCTTTTGTCATTGTTGCGGGTTCCCTGCAGCGGGTAGAGCAGAACTACCAAAAGCGTGTGTTACTTAAATCAATAAACATGTATTATTCCCATTATCACCACTCTTCATCCTCTTCTTATTCATTTCTCCTTTCTACTAGGCCACTACCATGGCTTCTTTCTTCTCACTTCTTCTCTTCCTCTATGCTTTCACTCTAATCTCTTCTCATGCCTTTTCTCTTCTTCCTACTGCACTTTTCTTACACTCCTACCACTTACTGCACCGTCATTCATCTGCTTCCCCTTTGACACTATTCGCTCTCCGCGCCGTTCGCCATCACTTGAAATCAGTGGCCGACAGCTCCCAGTGCCTGCTGTCGGACATGCTCGATCCTTGAGTGTAGGACTGGTGCACTCCGTAATGTGGATAGCTACCACCGTTTCAATGCAGACATCCACCTTCGGTATGTTTCCGCCGGGCTGCAGATTCGGCGATCCTGCCTGATTGATGAACTGCTATATGTTTCCGCCGTGCTGAAGATTCGGCGATCCTGCCCGACAGATGAGCTGCAAATAAGCCAAAACAAAGATCCTATTGGGCACCGGCAATTAGTCCTCCGCCTTACGCTTCCCTTCCGCAAACTCACCCTTGAATGAGGGGTCTTTGTTCTCGCGGTAAATGCGGAATTCCAGTCGCTCTACCTATGGGCACTTCCACCCTGGTATCTTTCGAATGCCCTTCAAGTGGCGGAGAGGAAATCTCGACGGCGTCTTTTCGACCTGACGTTAGTTGAATGCTGCAAATTGAACTGCTTTAGGTGGGTTTTTTTTTCAAGTGCGCACATTCTTACCTCTTCCGTCACTCGGGAGACTAAATCCCAGCTTGATGAGACCAGACTGTTCAAAGCTGCTCAATCTGGATCACAGTGCACCCGAAATTTACTATCCGTGCTTCTGCGGGCACAAAAATGAAGCGGAGTGAAAATTGTTCGGCCGGCTTTAGCGGCGTTCTTTTTTCATTTGGCGGTAGTGAACAAAACTGAGGCGGTTTCTAGCAGCATAGATGTGCTCGCTTGTGTGAGTGTGTTTCGATCGTTCTATTTCCTGCTGTTTTTTCGGCGGCGCTTTTCGAAAGGCCTTTTTCCCCTCGCTGTCAAGGGTTTTGATTTGACGGTTGAAGTGGATGGTTTGATTTGACGGTTATCGGCGAGTATAACAGTTTCAGTTTTTAGCTTAGGGTGTACATTACAGGCAAATCTTATCTTATCGTAACATCATTTTAGAAGATGTGATAATTGTAAACCATTTTTCTATATCGATATCGCTTCATACCGCTATCCCAGTACCGATTTCCAAGCGTCCAGATCGTCGGTTCATGCTGCGGGAAAAGCCCTTCGATAATGACCTTCATCTTCTCTGGGTTCCCTTTCAGGTGGTACAGCTGGGTCTTTTATTTTTGCCATGACAACTCCGAAGCCGTCTCCCCAACGATTCGCGTTGGCTTTGTGACAGGCTTTCTTTCTTAGCTTGATTGCTTTGTTGAGTAAGGTTATTGCAGCTCTATACACCACTTTTTTTCCTTTCTTTTGGTGTCATTGCGAGCCCTCTGACTTCTCCTGGCTCGCAGGCAACTTACACGTAGATCGATGATCGTCGTATTCCACTTGTATGCTGACCGGTGACCGTTTCTAGGTTTCCCTAACCTCGGCATAGTCCCATCGCATGCCCTTGTTTGTGCTACCGCCACAACCCATCAAAATCCTTGCATTGAAGCGTCGCTTTCGGATAAAAGGCTCTCACTTCTATCGCATCGCCCATGACTTTCTCTATCTCTTTACAGCAGGTGCTACTAGCTTTCGAGTCTTTCTTCAGATCGAGGATCGTCTCACCGTTGCTAATGTGTATAATATTCCGCAGGTCTGTACATAACTCCTTGAGCTCCGCTTTTTTCCCGCATGGCACACAAGTACCCCTGCATACTATTCGCCGCTTATTTTAACTACACGGAAAAAAATGTTCCCAAAATCGTTTAAACAGTGCCATGAATTCTGGAACTGTCACGTTTTTACGGTACGAGAACAGCACAATGAACAAAAAGCATGTGTTTTACAATTATGACCAGTTTCCCTTCAGTAACGCTTGCATAACGCTTTTATTAAACTCGATTCTCTGTACGTGAACTAGTTCACAACTTTATTGACATTATTCAGAAAACAAAAGGTTGACTCGTGATTTTATCTATAGATTTAGGAATATTATTCAGGGTCCAACTTACGACGTAAACTGATTCATGATTTATTATATCTTGAACATGATCTGATTTTCGTGGTTATGAATTAATACACAAAATCAGATCATATTTTATCGTGAGCTAAATCTTGACTCCTAATATATTAATCACGATTCAATAACTGTGCTTGTAAAATAGTGCACAAAATCATAAAATATTATTCATATATACGTGAACTGGTTCATGATTCTTAGCGAACTAGTCACGATTCACCATTCGTACTCGTGAAATAGTTCATAAAATCATTCATGTATTCGTAAACTGGTTCATGCTTCCTATTATATTAGTACCATTCGTGTCAATGAAATAATTCACAAAATATCTTGAAATATTTTTCATGTTTTCATGTCTTAGTATAATAGTCACGACTGATCGTACGTGCTCGTAAAATAATTTACAAAATCGTAAAATACGTGACCTGCATCATGAATCCCAGTGAATTAGTCACGACTGACTATTCGTACTCGTGAAACTCATGTAAATAGTTCACAAAACCATACAATATTATTCATGGATTCGTGAACTAATCCATGTTTCACAATCAATCGTGAGTGCTTGTGATAATTAGAACATATCCCTAATCAATTTTTAAGTCCATGCAACTATGCACATGATCATGAAATTTTGACGCTTTTTTTTCAGTAAGGGTTTCAGAACGAAATTTTTATGGGATATCCGATCTTTATGTGACTGATTTGCGATCATGGATAGTAAACTACATTGTAAAAATGAAATCATTTTATTTCACGATCAAAAGGTTTCTCTTTTATCGGGTGAAAAATATTATTAGCAACAAAAAGAATGGAGCCGCTCGTTTTTAGCACGATAGGGCGATGTTCTGAAGTTGACCTCTTTTGGGTCTTAAAGTTTGCCCTCTTTTAGGTCAAACCATTATTAATGACTAGTTTAAAAGGGTCAGGCATAGTGGAAGAGCAGAATTTAGAGTGGTTTACTTTTGTAGTTTGGTCCGTTGCCGGTTCTAAATGTGATGAAAACCTGAATCATTTTTCCACATCCGCAGTACGCTTGCCAGACACAGATTTGTTCGCAATCGTGTTTTGTTAGTTGCTACGGTCCGGACCCTTCCGAAATTTTTATACTTGTAATCCAAAACACATCACATGGTTTTGCTTAAAATAAATTAAATCTTAGATCGAAATGTTTGTGCGAATTGGTTCAATGCCACTCTGACATTGCTACGATGCGTTTCCTGTCACTAGTATTACTAAGCATGGTTGTCAGATGCTTTTTGAATGTTTTGCTCACATGAAACACGAATCATTATGCGATTCCGAATGGTTCTGCTACCGTTTCATCGATATAAGGTATTCGGATATTGATAAAACAATTCCAGTATAAACTTAAACTATAAAACAACTTTCAATTCAAATTTCTGCCATTTTTAGCAACGTAGTGAAGAGTTATAGTATTGGAGTGGACCTTAAAGGGCGAACACGAAATTATTGCGACACCGAAAATGTCATGCCAATTTTCTTATGTTTAAAATCAAACCAAAATTTCAGGGTAGTTTTATACATATATTTACTTCAAAAATCAAAAGAAAAGTTAATCGATGGAGCCTTGAGTATAAAATTAAACGCATTTTCGCTTGATGCCCTTCATCAAAGTCTTTACAGTGTCATCCGGTACCAGCTTCTCAGTTTTTTTTTCCATTTTCTTAACATGTCCTTCTCGTCTTTGACTGTCTTCTTGCTCTTCCGAAGTTCCTGCTTCATCATTGCCCAGTACTGCTCCACCGGGCGCAGCTCCAGACATTTTGGCGGATTCATGTCCTTTGGGACAAAATGGACAGAATTGGCCCCATACCACTCCAGGACACTTTTAGAATAGTGGCATGATGCCAAATCTGGCCAAAATAGCGGAGCTTCGTCGTGCTACTGCAAGAACGGCAAAAGGCGCTTCTCGAGGCACTCAGATTTGTAGAACTCGCCATTTACTGTGCCCTTTGTCACGAAAGGCTCACTCCTCAGTCCGCAAGAGCAGATGACCTGCCAAATGAGATATTTGGAGGCGAACTTCGACATTTTCTTCTTCTTAAATTTGTCGTCCACATAGAACTTGCTCTCGCCGGTGAAAAACTCCAACCCCGGAATTTGCTTAAAATCGGCTTTTATATACGTTTCGTCGTCCATCACACAGCAGCCATATTTTGTCAGCATCTTCTCGTAGAGCTTCCGTGCCCGAGTTTTAACCGTCGATTGTTGCCGCTCATCGCGGTTTGGGAAGTTCTGTACCTTGTATGTATATAGTCCAGCTCTCTTCTTTTCATTCCGGACGTAGCTCTGCGACATGCCGATATTTTTAGCCAAATCACGGCTTGAGACGTTGGGATTTGCTTTAATCATCCGCTTAACCTTTCCCTGCGTCTTTTTGTTCTCCGGTCCCGGTTTTCTTCCAGCTCCTTTGCCGTGGTCCAATGTCAACCGCTCCTGGAACCGCTTCAACACTCTGGAGACGGTTGAATGGTGAATGTTCAACATTTTTCCCAACTGCCGGTGCGACAGGTCAGGAAATTCCAGGTGTTTGGAAAGGATTTGTTCTCTCGACTCGCGTTGGTTCACCTTCATTTTCGTTGAATCGAAAAACACGACTTCGAGTTTGACAGCATGTAAACAATACACATCAATGAGAAAGTGTGCAAAATTTGGTTAATTTTTACCCAATGGTAAAAAAGTTATGCCCTGTTGAATGTGTCGCAATAATTTATATTCCTCCTCAGTGCGGGGCCCCCAAAATTTCGGGACCCCTGGCCCAGACCCAGTGTAGCCATGTGTACAAATAGGACTACACTCGGTCTTACTTCTCCCGGCGAAGGTTTTGGCCTCTTCTGTGTGAAGTAAGGTGTGGTTACTACCCTTTATGAATTGCCATTCACCTCGCTGATTACCCTCCCTGCTTTGTTGATGTTCACCTTCTTCGGTGCTGCAGTTTATACTGCCACCAAAGCAGTCTTAGAAGAAGTAATTGTAGACACCAAAGTGTCTACAATTACTTCTTCACTGTTGCAGCTCTCCACGCCATTCTTTGCCATTCCTTAATGGTCAATCAAAGGGCTCCTCGGATCATAGTCACCATCTGTTGAAATTCTTTGTGCACATCAACCTTCTTGTCAACAAAAAGTACAGTTCATCCACTATCTTGTTTGCCTCTTCTACCTTCGATAGTTTCGCTACTGTCCGCAATGCGTAGTGCTGCTGCTGTTGTTGATGCCGGACATAAGAGGGTGTAGCGATCGCGGGGATGAATCTCCGGAATATTTACTGCCTGAAATGGATTCACGAAAACATCGTAGTGTGCTTCCCAACCGACGCTACGGTTTCTAACTGTTGAAAATGGAGAAAAGCAAACGTCACTCAGCTTATCCTCCACAGCGAGAGTGGATGGTGTTTTTGGATTTGAGAGCGAAATGCTACACTCATTTACACCAACAAAATCTCTAACAAAAGCGAAAACAAAAAACATTTACAGCCAAATGTGAAAGGGCACCGAAAAATGTTGATATTTGATAAAATATGGCACTCTAGGGTGAATATAAGTAGAATTAGATAATTTTTCTAGCAGTGCTGAATTGTTACTCTAACGGGTTACAGAACAAATGAAAGAAAGAACACTTGTTTTTTTGTGTAACTTATTGGAGATATTAAGATTAGAAATTCCATGTGGTTTCAGTGAAGTCTATCCCCAATGTTTTTGTACTGGAATAATGTGCACGTTTGAAATCATGTAATGTCATATACATGAATGTAAAGTATGTTCAAAGAAATATTTATTTTCTCGTGAATGAAATCAAACCAATCCGCCTGTTTCATTTCAAAATGCTCCGAGATGCACCGTAGCCTACCATCTCCATCGAATGGGGCTTTTCAAACAGGGAAATTCCCCGCCGGTTTGCGGACAAACTCAATTAAAACAGTTATTTCATGCCATGGTTTCAATTAAGGTTTTTTTTATCGTTGAAGTCAGGTCAATCCGCTTCCGTGTTCGCTTCGTGCTGAGAAACAAAAACTTGCTTCGCCATGATGGAAAAGTCCCACTTTTTATGAGTTCTGCTTGTTTCGAAATCATCCTTTATTCAAGCACAGTTCGTACACGGAAAGAATTGGTTCTTCCATCTGGACAGTAACCGTGGATAATCTGTGCAGTATTAGTATCTCGTCAGATGTCAGTATGTGGTGCAAACTAGAATATGATTAACGAACCTGTAAATAGGAGCAAGTAAAATTCACAATTTGTTTTTTTTTTCGTGTAACAAAAATGTCATCATGCAGGAGTGCGCCACTCTAGCTCTCGCTCAATTTTCGACCAGTTGATGTTTATTGCATCAAGCATGTCCACCGTGAGTAACTCCCAACACAGCTCAGTAGGAAGAGGTCGAAAAAATCCCGGACCCTAGAGGGGACCGTTTGTCGTTCGACGAGAATTCATATTACTGGTCCTCTACCATTGGCACAAGCAGCAGCATCAGCAGCAGCGGCATCATCGGCCAGTGCTGGTAAAGAACCTTTCCATTCCAATTTCGTTCAATTTTATTATTTTCTTCGTCGTGCACATCCGGGGTTCTTTCGTGCGTTGGCCACCGATACAACGATGATCGCGGCCATCAATCGTCAGCGGGGTTTTTCAACGAGTTCCTATTGTCCGGTGATAGCAGTGATGAAAAAAGGCTCTAGGATTCTGTTTGAAACAAAGCAATAAATGAAGTTTTTAGCAGCCGAATCTAGAGGCAATGGTTTCTGTCATCTCGCGAAACGTCCCCAACCGTATGACAGGGTTTTCCCACGCGAAAATTGATTTTTCATACTGATGGCGGCCGACGTGAGTGCATGAAATAGGCCATGATGAGTTTTTTCTGTTGGCTGTGTCGACATGGCATAATATAGTTTCAGATTTTGTATTGTCCTTTGAATGAAATTGTTTTGAAGGGATTGATCTAACGAATCACAGACTAGGAATATTAGCAAATCAAAGTATTCTCGCGTGGCGTTCAAATTAGCATACTAAATAGCACTTCTTTAAAATATACCAGAATGCCAATCACCTTTCTTTCGAGAGGTAAAAAGTAACAAATAAGATTTAGGGAAGCTTTTCCCCAAACGCCGTCGTACAAGAAAACATTCCTGTCAAGCCAATTTTCTTTTCAAACGAAACTGTCACAACCAGCCAAGAAAGTCCGCCTGCTTCGGGGTCCATTATGTTTTCCCCATCCGACCTGCCGCCAATCTACGTTCGTTAAGGGATACAAAAGCAGAGAAGAAGTTGTTGCGATCCTTGCCTTTTTCTGCTTCACAAATACCCCCCTCTCCACCATTATACCAACCCCAGAAAACCGTCGAAGCAAACGACATTCATAATAAATGTTTTGATTGCTGTCTGAAAGGGAAAATAAGCACCACACAGCATGTTCCATTCACGTTTAATCTTCTGTCAAGGTTTCTTGCTGACGACGATGGTGCCTACCCGGGCGACATTTACACAGTCAGACCATCGGTAGTTCGAACGAACGTTTCGGTAAGGATTTTTCCAGCCCTACTGATTCTGATTCGATCGTTTAGGGCCAGTCTTGACTGTACACTTTTCTCGACGGGAAACTGGCAACCATCTTGTTTTGCTGGAGTTTTGCGGTGAATCGATTTTTCGTGGCGTGACGTTTCTTTGGGTCGACTAATTGCAACAAATTATTAGATTAATTATTGCATTAGGCGAGCAATTAAGGTGGTACTAATGAGCAGGAGAGTTGGGTTGGCGTGATAACTTTGTTTCGTGTGAGTTGAAGAGTGTCACTAATTGTCAGCCAGTTGGAGATGATCACTTCCAACTGTGAGGTGTCGCCACTGTTTAGGTGTCTGGAAAGAGTTTTGCTAATTGGCAGACTGTTGGTTTTGCTACAGTACATGCGGTTGAACGCTTAATTGACGTGTTGTAGGTTACTTTGAGGATTCGGTAATGATCTGTTGCATCGCACCGATTTAATGTCTTTTTTAGCTCTGGGCATACAGGAAACAAACGCAAATGATTCTGAAACTGTAGGTAAGAAGAAATATTAGTTTGTACTCTCTTGATATCTGCAATATTCGTTATAATCGATTTACAACTAAGCACTGTATTCAAAACAAATTATGCGCTGAAACAAATGTATTCCAACATTACCAGGTCATTTTTTATTATATGTATTGGCCAGGGGCGGCGAAACACTTTACCCCCGAGTGGGTAGAAAGCATAGTCCATTAGTAAGGATTTTTCCCTTTTCGCAATGCACACGCTTACATTACATTCACATTAAATCACGTTCGTTTATGCAAATGCAATTGTGGTACATCGATGGTTTCAAATGTGTGTATAGCGAGATACATGCGTTGCACATCTAATTTTTTTGAAATTGTTCAAAATTTCGAGTGGGTAATTACCCACTCGGTTATTTTCGAGTGGGTAGTACTACCCATACTACCCACGCTTTCCGCGGGCCTGGCTCTTGAGAATGAACCAAATATGCTGACACCAATGCATTCCATCGATTGTATGCCGCGTAATTAATAAAATAGTGCGGAACCCTCCCTAATAGCGCTAAAATATGCATTTTATCGTATTTAAACTCTAAGCGAGTTTATTTCATTCAATTTTCTTATCACTGCTCATAAAGTCGTGTACAACGTTTCTGCCAACTTGTTATTCTGTGAAAATATATTTTTCCTCATTTCTGATTCTCATTTCGCTTCGTTAGCATGTTTCCGGAATACCTGCGTCATGATGGCCCAGTATTTCCTGATATGTCGCATTTCCAGCGTGTTCGGAGGCTTAATCCTCCGGAAGTCGCGCTTATGGCCCACTGAACGAGCAGCCGCTAAGACGATTTTGCTAGTTTCTCAGAGCAGCGTGCTCTCAGTGCATTAGCGCGACTTCCGAAAAGTTAATATTCATATTTACTTCCTAAACCTTATACCACTTCAGAAAAGCGTAGGGCCATCGTGAGAGCTCAGAAGTGGAAGTAGACGCTTTTGGAAGTATTCGTTTAAGTACACCTGCCCATTGACCGTTCCGGTTGTCACGAACGGGACGCTCCACTTTCCACATGAGAAAATTGCCTGCCCAATCTTGTATTGTCATCCATGACGAAGTAATGTGGTTCCGCCTATAACTGGGTTTAGAGCTTCGCGCATGTGGTTTCCCTACAGATTTTTGCCAGTTATCGCGATTCGGCGCCTTTTGGACTTTGTATGTGCATCTTATACAGAAGTTTTGCTTAAATGCAATTTTCTCACCTCGTCTCTCACTGTACTATTGGGATTGAAAGCTTCTACTAGCCGCTTATAATCCTTACACTATACGAAGATCCATTTTAGTTTTAGAACTAATTATGTTATATTTGTACGACACACCGCCTTATCAAAAAATATTTTAGGCCGTCAGAATCAGGAATCAGAATATACTCGCTGAAATGGAACGTATCCCGTAGATAGTCGAGGTTTCCTATTTCGACTGTTTTATTTGACTGGTATTGAAATGAATTTTTTTAACTTAAATTTTAATTCATTTGTGTTTGTGTTTACATTTTGTATGATATTCCAGTTTAAGTGATATTGCATATGCTTTTCGCCTTTGGTGAGCTTCTTTGGTAGATGGTTGCATTTCTGTTTGTGGCAGATTATGAATCAACTGCTAATAGTTGTGGTAGTGAATTAAATGAATTGGGATGCTCATTTTATTAGATTCGAGTAATTTCGATATTTTACTATGTTTATTTGTTTACGTACCAATGAAGGTATTGATTTTGTACATCTGTACTTGCGAAAGGTGAAAAGTCTAATTATTGTTATTATTTATTTATTTTCCTTCGGTCTCTTGCTGCACTGAGTGCCTATCACCAATACCAGAGAGGTGACTCTATCATCGAAACCTTAGACTTGCCACTTAATTACCGGCGCCGTAATTGAGATACTAATTCGTTGAATATAAACATATTAATATTACTTATAGTGTACTTGTTTGCTATCTTCGTCTCTCCGAACCTTTCACTATAAAAGAATGCACTGCCTCACAAACTAATTGTGCATGAAGAGACACTATTTCAAAGAATCGTTATATTTCTGCAGCGAAAATTGCGAATATCTAGAATGAATGAACCTAGAATCACACACTTTGATTCGACATAATATCGATTGATTTCAATGGCTGTAATATCCAAAATATTGTCATCTGTAAATGAAGTTGAATTATGATTGAAAACAATGCGGTTTTTTTTGTAAAGCTGGCAATTGACTTTCCAGCTGCATCACATCAGGAACAGTAAGAAATTGAGAACAACATTGTACGAATCAATTAAACTTTTGTAAATCACGTAATCGTCATGTTTCAACAAGTTGAATTTAGTTGGCATATTGCTAAATATTTTTCCCAAATTGTTGTAGTGTAAGGACAATTGTTGAATGAATCATCGACATTGTAGTGTTGACGTTTAACCCGCCTTACTCCGTCATTCCTAATTATTGACGGTGGCACTCTTTAGCCTCAAATAGCGTCTTACAATTATTAAGGTCAGATTATATGATTTGGGTGAATAGCGTGGCTGGTAAGTCCTTTATACTGTACGCAGCTCACCTTGGACTCCCACAACCGCATATAGTGTGTTAGGCTCTTTGCCACTTTCGGTCAGGTTGGTCAGAAATGCTAATATCATTTTAAGATCTACCAAAATCATCTTCCGTTTTTCGACGGTACCTGGACATTTACAATGCCACTTATAGTGATGGAAATCTATTTTTTTCTCAATATATTTTGCTTTCTACAATATTTTTAATGCTTTCACATGGTTGAATGATTTGACTTGATTTGAAAAATAAATCTGGGGATTATTTTTGATCATCCTACAGCAGTTTATACCTGTTCAATTATAGGGGCCCCTCAGCTCAGTTGTGCCCAGGGCTCCCGAGTGGTCTTAAGACGGCCCTGTTTTGTTATGTGCATATTTTGCATGATTGTTCAACAAATACGCGAAACCAATTCAACTAACTAACAACGAAATGTAATTATATAAATATCTCGACATCTATCGCATTTAGAAAGATTTTGACTTGAAATAACACTTAGAATTATTTTCTGTATTTAATAAAGTAACAGTTTTGCCGGTCAATTACTATATGAAATTTAAAAATATGTATGTAAAGTTATCGTTAGGAAAACTTTTTACTGACAACTTCTCCATCACACAATCGCATCTAAAATGTTTCCTTTATCTTTAAATTTTTGTTGACAAAATATAAAAAGTAAAAAATGGGGTTCCCGGCAATTTAAATTTTTAACATGAATTTCGTTTTTTTCATTGTATATTTTTTTCTTGCAGAAATTTTTATTCACTGTAACTCGTTTTCAGATAGTTTTGCTGTATAAAATACGGTAATAGGTATCCGACGGGTATGTTTCGATTACTTTTGGGTAAGATTATTTTGTCTTTTTGGTAACAGACCATGCAATTGCGCATTATGGTATTAAACCCACATTACCGCAAAGATAGTAAACGGTGGAATGACGAATTTCGGTAGCTGTACAAGTATGTGCATCACACAACCAAACACTTTTTCAGTATGTGTCAACCTCGGCTCTCTCTATACTAAATACTTCTGTCCCATCCCAGGAACCTGGGACCAAAGGAGTGACATTAACCCTCTTAGCAAAATCATTCCCAACGATTTATCAAACCCCCATCAAATTTAAACGGTTGTGTACGGTTTTCCATGTTTTTTCCTTATTCAAGGTTCAAAATAATCCGTTGATTAAATTATTCATTGAATGAATAATTTGATTGCCGTATAATATTGAATCATCTTTATTTTGTACGCTACACAGTTAGCCTGGCCGCTTTAATGCTTGTGTCATATTCAATATGTGCCACAAACATTAATAATGACAAGAAAAATTGTGGACGAACGTCCTCATTTTTCCAGGCTGTATTGGCTGTGTATGTGTAGACTAGACTAGGCTAGATGTGTCAACCACGGCTCTCTCTCTTTCTCTCGCTCTCTCTGTATGTAGCATAATTCGGTCGATTTATATGATAGTATTAGTATCGAGTGAATCCAACTGGAATTCTTGCGGACTGCTGCCGGAATTCAGGCAGGAATCTGCCCCAATTTTGCAAGAAAACAGCCGGAATTACGGATTTTTTACTTGGTAGATTGGACAGGACCATTTCTCTGATCCGGACCAGTTCCCGGATCCGGACCAACTCAAACTAGGTGCTTAAATCCAGACAAGTGTCTGGATCCGGACACTCGGTTCGGATACGTGGATCCACACCATAAGTATTGCTTCCCGTACATGACGGGAAGAACTGGTCATATTTTGTACAGGCATTACCTTGCTTTTGCCCGAAATGCCCCACCACTATTCCGAACCGGTTTTTTCTGACTGTCCGTTGAAGCTAGCCGAGTGTGAGCCGATCTTCAAATACGAAATGTGTAAATAAAATCGAAACTCGTCTTTATCCACATTGTGTGCACTTTGCTTGATGCGCAATACAATGACAAGCGAGATGCTACACACTTCTAAATAATCTGATGCGGTAATATTTATTTTATAAGAATTGATTATACATGAGTGTGACGCAGAGAGTATATGAATGTATTGGTATTGCCGTTAGGAAATTTATTTTTCGGACCGTGTCCGTTTTTTGTGATGAAAGTTTAAAAAAAGAGCATAAAAATTACCATTTTTGCCACTATTTGAACACTGTGCTGATTATTACAATCTAAGTTAGCATAAAAAAGTTTACATAAATAAAACTCAATGCAATAAATCTCAAAAATAACTTTTTTATGTAATTTATCGAAATAAAACTTCGTAAAATCAATAAAACAGTGAAAACGGCAATATTTTCAAATAAACAGCTTAAGTTTCTTGTTTTTGCTTATATTTTTAAAATACGGTTGGGACATTACCCAAGTAGCAATTGCAACTTGTTGAAAGTTTTAAATGTTGCACAACTGCTACACAATATTTTTTATTGTTGGATATATTTGAAAAGAATTTCCTCGGGTTTTTAAACTGATTGTATAACTATGTAACTATAGAGCTGGCCAATAGTGTTAAGTATGCAAACATCAATAACAGTTGTGAAACTAATCAGAAACTTTGCTAACTTGCACAAACAGTCTAACAAGCTGCAAATGCCTCTTTGTTTGCAATTTCATCTTAAAACAGAACTGTCCAACTACCCAGTGCTCGATAAATGGCACAGCTATTGTTTTCATTATTTTGCTGCAATTAGGAACATGTTGCACAACATACAAAGTGCACTTGTTCCATAACATAGTTGTTAGCAAGAGAGTTACAAATACTATACAGTATCAAAGCGTGCTACTTGGGTATCGCACTAACTTTCATTGATCACTCTAGTGACGACTCGTCTTTATCAACCCGTTGGAGCATTTCAGGCTGACAAAATAAGGATATTGATAGCAGTGTAGCTCTTATCTGTAACAGTTCACTTTTTCGCTCTCGGTTTTCTCTCGTACGTTCCAATAGAAAATAGTGCATTTTCACATACGGTAATATTACGTTGTCAGCCAATATTAAGCTGAACAACGGTGATCCACTATACCTTGACAATTTGGTGGAAATTTTCGAATCAGTTCCTACCGTTTCATTCCCCATACTTGACTCTCATACAGTAGGATTCCGTTTTTGGCATGTTCCAATTTTGGCAACAAAAAAGTTCCGTTTTTGGCAACATTGTTTTTGTTCATAGTAAATCTTTAAAAAAATGCTCACTGGGCCCGTGCAGAAATGACTTCCGTTAAAAATTATTCACCCTTAAAGTGTCAAAGTAAGATGAATGTCGAAATAAAATCGACTCCCCGGCTTAAGCTAAATCTATGCTCCTCAACCGGGCCTTATGTGAAATATCATAAATTCGCCCAGACAAACTTCGGGTGGTGATAAATATTTTGAAGCAGGCAGATGGTATTACTGACTACGGGCCTTTTACGAAGGAGTACAGAGTATATGAACCAGCTAATCGGGTTGAAGTAGATGTAGTTATCTTCGATTAAAGTTTGAATTGCGCGGATCTTCTGACATGTGGGTTTGGCTGTTTTACAGATCCCATGCTTCAGCCAGTGAAGATACTAAACTGCAAACGTTTGCAGTCAGTGACAGTCGCAGCTGAAGGAAAGAGGTCATATGTCAACTCGAACTCTTATCGGGTGACCTTCGCTCTACCCTAACTAACTACCTCCTCTTTGACAATGTTTGTCTACTTGTTCGTGCCATGGGTCTTGAACTGCTCTTATTGGAATCGACATCGATATTCCTCACTTCACGAACTTTGCGACAACTTCAATAAGACCATTTTAAACACGACTGAAATGACACGGATTCCTGTTCCCCCGACACACCTGAGCGATTTAGGCTTCTCCCTCGTTTTTATTTTCGGGTGTTGTTTTTTTCAAAAACGCATTATCTTTCGTCCTCAGTACTGCATATTTAATCAATGTAAAAAATGTCAAGTGAGTTTTTTCTTACGTAAAAATTAAAGCTGAACACGAGTATTGTGTTTGTTTTTCGATGTTTTTGTTTAAAAAAGTACATCATCAATGAAACATACGCTCGGGGGAACGAGAGGTCAGCCGTTCGGGGGCACTATAGGTTACTACTACAATGTAAATTTGAATTATTTTGAAAGGAGAATTGTGCGTAATTTCGTGCGAAAAACGTCAAAACGAAGTGAAGAGGACATAAAACACACAATTGCATCTGTTGAAGATGGCGCCAGAATTAAATCAGCCTCTAAAAAATTCAAGGTTCCGTTTCGAAACATTACGTGCTCGTGTGAAAGGAAAGTGCTCGTCAGCAATGAAAGCGCGTCAGATATTTCGCGTGAGTTAACAATATAATAATTTAAAGTGTTGTAACCGAAAAAAAACCAAGATCAAAAAAGAGAAGGAAAAGGAATCCAAAAAATACACTTCGAAGCACAAGCGTTATCGTCGCACAGCCGGAATGCATAACTTCAATTCTACACTCTAGCAACGACGAGGACTCCGAAGAAATCATTAGTAAATAGAAAACCAGACACAGCAGATGAAAAAGTAATGTTTTTCAACATTATCTTCCGCGGTTTCATGATTTTTTACATCATTTGACACTTCCTCATTTTCTTACCTGAATGACATCATTGGATTGCATTTTTTTTGTGTTATTATTTTTAAAATAATCTGCAGTACTCTTCAAATAAAAGTTTAACCGCCAATTTTCTAGGTACATGCATTGTTTTATTTATCCTCGAATATTTACCTATCGTACCTCCATTTTTTAAAAACATCGAGAAAAGTATCTTCGCCTTATTGGATTTAGCTTGAAAAATATTCAGCCATGCAGAAAATCATTATTGCCAAAACGTTGCCAGATGTTTAACCTTCCCAATGAGTGCTTGTTTGTCACAATCAGTGCAAAAATACGATCACACAAGCTTGCCAAATAAAACTGACCTATTTGGCCCCACTCTACTCTACTGGTTTCTGGTCGGCTTGATTCTCGACACTGCACTTTAAACTCAGACTACACGCGTACCAGACGCGAACTCACGCTGACGGTTTCCCAACCTATGGCGGGAGAAAGAGTGCTCAGACGTGTACGCGGAGAAGGCATGCACGTATGAGATCTTCCAGGATGATGGTTTACCCGTTAGTTATCGACAGTATACGACGTTAGAAACGCGAATGAATTTGATGAAAGCCAAGAATCGTAGTTACTGGCGCCGAGCCGTTGACGAATTAACGAAAGAAACATTGATAATCACTCTTTCGGCACGGCTCGGCCTGCGCGAAACCGAAACAGTACTAACGAGAACGTGGAATATTCAAAGTGTTGGGTATTTGATTTTGTCAAGAAGGTTTGCCCGGTTATCACCCGGTATAGAAGATCTGCAGCGCCGCGTCGCCTCACGATAGCACGAACGAAACACCGTTTTCAATGATGGAGTTATCACTTGCTCTCTTGCTATTTAACAGGGCCAGACAGAATCAAATTCAATTTGTTGAAAAATCTACCAATCTCTGCCAAGAGACGCTTGCTGAATTTATTTAACAAGTTTCTTGAGGGAAACACTGTACCTCATGACTTAAGACAGAAGAAGGTTATCGTCATCAAAAAAGTAAGAAAACCAGCCTCCGACCACAACTCGTATCGACCGATCGTGATGCTGTCCTGTATCCAGAAATTGTTCGAGAAAGTGATCTTGTTTCGCCTCGACAATTGAGCCGAGACAAATGGCTTATTGTCAGATACACAATTTGGCTGCCGCAAAGACAAAGGGACGAACGATTGTCTTGCGCTTCTCTCAACAGAAATTCAAAAAACAGAACAGAAATTCAAATGACCTTTGCTATCAAGGAGCAAATGGCATCACTTTTCTTGGATATTAGAGAGGTTTTTAATTGTTTCTATCAACGTTCTTTCTGAAAAGCTGCGCCATCATCGTCTTTCACCGATTTTAAACAACTTTCTACTGAACTCGTCTAATAAAACGCATGCATTTTTTGCATGGTGATTTATTGACATCACGAGTTAGCTACATGGGCCTTCCCCAGGGTTCATGTCTAGGTTCCCGTCTCTACAATTTCTACATAAATGACATTAACGAATGTCTTGTCAATTTCTGCGATCTAAAGCAGCTTCCACGAAGAATTAAGCTAGTTATATTTTCAAGGAAGTGTGAACCAGCGCAACTATAGGTTTAATGGGTCAAGCTATTGCTCAGGTTTTAACATTCAAACCAAGTTGCAATCAAAAAAGTAAAAAAAAAGTGTCGAAGAAAAATGTATTTGAAAAGTTCGGTGCCCAAAAAAATTTCCAATAAAGAAACCAGCTTGACAAAAAATAGATGTTTGAGGTGTTCAAAATACTGAACAAAAATTCATTGCAAGGAATCGAACATTTTTGGATAAAAAGGAATCCGTTCGTTATTTATTATTTGTGGCACTAAAAACTGGATTCTAACCGCACTGCGCACTTACCACTCTTTCATTAAATTCTTCTCATAGACTGGTTAGTTCGACTGGTCTGTCTATGAAAGTACCATCTCTATCACTGGAAATACATGTGTTTTGACAGCTCGCAGTTTTCAGATCACTCGCACTTTGAAAGTGCGGAGTCCAGGTTGGTGGGAAGTGCGCAATATACTAACCGACATAATCCCACAAAATGAGCCGGATGATCTTCGTTTGACAGTTCTCGGTGGTGTGTTTACATGGGAGTTACGCGAGTTCAAATGTAACAGATGAGAACCCGTTGCACTCGAACGCACGCAACTGACAAAGTAAACAAACTACAGAGATGTCAAATATTAGCCTTTTTTTAAACACAAATCTCGTCGCTGTTCTGCTATCTCATGAAAGGCGCTATTTTGGGGTGAACTGTACTAGATATGCCACATTACTGGTCTAAGAAATCTCTGTATTCAGAATTTTGACATTCTGTTTGGTTACTGAGATATAGTGAAAAAATGCTAAGAAATTCTGTGATTTTTTATTAAAATAATTATGTATGGGGGTTGACTCAAGTTATCTTGATGTATTAGATGTTTTTTTTTTTCTATTTAAGAATGTCTGAGAAACACAATGGCTTAATCATTTTGAAAATTAAAATACACGAATTGTGAGAAAAATTCAAAGTTTTGAACTGGAAATATAGCATATTTGGCAACACTGTAACTAAAAATCATTATTTTTTCTAGATTCCCTGACTCATTTCCTTCAAAATGCATCTAACCGATTGTTTATAGACTAAATGAAGCCAATGATGTGAATAAACGATGATAATTGATGCTTTATTTGCATGGAAAATTTTCCATGCACTATTATAACACGCCATACAAATTTTGTTATCAATACACACCTATGGCACGTGTGAGTGAGACTTTTGTTTACATTTTTAGTAAAAACTCGCAATATAGTCAACCGATCTTCGTAATATTTGAGAGATTAATACAGAAAAGACAGAAGCATCATTTAAAAAAAAAGATTCGTTTGTCTTCTCTGAACTGTTTCTACCACTCTTAAGTTTCAAGATATTTAAACTCAAACTTTAAAAATAGTTTTTCTCGAAATGTACTAAATGGCGCTTGTCATAAGATAGCACAACAGCGACGATCTACAATGGGGAATCTCATTGTTTACTTTCTCTTCTGTTATTAATTCAGTCACTTTAACATTTATCCCTCAACTCTTTGCGTAATATGCTAGTAAAAACCACCGTCTTTCGATCTCTACTCTAAAATAAGTGAAAAGTGCTATAGTGAGGCCGTAATAATCGAAAGAGAAAGTAAGCAAAGAGAGTCACTCATTGTAGATATGTCGTTTTGAATAAACGCTCTAGAAATATGAACTTAATTCATCATGAGTTCATTCGCGTCGTCATCTTGTAGAACTCGATTGTGATGTTGTGGATTTTGTTGTGTTCAAAGGTGTGTATGAATCATGGCGAAGGGGATCAAGTCTTAACGTATTTTGAGGGATCAAGTGAACCCAGTGGCACGACTTAGAACAAAAGGTGGACTAAAGTCCAAACTTTGCCGTATCGGTTCAAATAAGACGATTTTATGTAATTTTGGTACGCTGAATTCGTTTTTGATATTAAAAAATTTCAAAAATAAGCGTTTAATAATCATTAGGGTGTCTCAAATTTTTTTTTTCGAAATCGTTCTTAAAATTTGTGTATATTAATTTTCGTGTGCTAAATCGTTTTTGATATTAACACATGCAAAAAAAAATAAATCATACGTTAGGGTGGCTCAAAAAATTATTTTGTTGTGAAGGTTCAAAAATTTGTTTAAAGAAGTTTTTGTGCGATGAATTTCTATTTTAATTATAAAAATAGAAATTAACTTTACTACTTATTAGAATGGTTCAAAAGTAAATATTTTGTCTTTTATAATGATTTTTTTCAATAGTTATTTTGGAATTTATTTTCCATATTGAAACGAATTAATTGACATCTCATTATGGGGCTTCTGAAATGACTATTTTGTTTTTACAGATCAAATAAGATGTGTTCGACTAATTTTAGAACATTTAATTTATTAGTGGGTTACTTGATATGAAAGCTACATTTTCTATCATTTTCAAAACAAACATTTTGAGCGTCTTAGTGGAAGGTTTTATTGCATTCACTAATCAACAAGATGGTCAACGATTTTTTCGTAGGTGTGTTTTAAGTTACTTAGATAGCTTATTTCATATCTTAAATGAAAATAAAACCAAAACCCTTTTTTCGTCTTCATGGTTCATTTAAAAATGGTATTATTTTATTTGGATAATATCGCATACCCTTAAGCTATATCAGTGCTATACAAATTCGGATCAAAATACTCCCACCAAACGACTAGAGCTCAACTGTATTCACTCTATTTGACAGTTATTGCGCAAGTTAGCACGAAATAGTTCCAGAAACCTTTTATAACCTATTTCAGATGGTTGAAATTTTTTACTGATTTTCAAACATTCTTAATGCCTCCACCATTTGAAAAACATACTTCCCATTCGGCTCCTTACTCTTGATCACTAGTAAAACCCTTGTTCATCATGCTCTCAATACTATTTGACAGTTGTGCATGTATTAGTGTCATTATTCTAGCTATAAACTGATTATTCAAATTCAATATCAGTAATAACCATGCGTCTCCATTCACAGTTTTTTTAAATTTTGACTGCTTATCGCAAGTTTTCGCAAAACCAGCATATACTCATTTTAAAGAGAAAATTAAAAGCTTTCAAATGAGTATAGTGTGATCGCGGGCATTCACGGGCGTCGTTGTTGTTATCGCATTAGAAGTTCGAATTCAATGAAAATTTATGACAAACAGTTATCTAAACACTAACTAAACCAACTAGTGACTTATTTTTGGCGATTTTTTGATGGAATTTTATCACACGGATAATTTTGGTGAAGTAATACAATGCATAAAATCAACCATTTCTTTGAAAAACGAAAATAACCGGATGTGGTTCCTATGGTCAAATTATGCAAAAACACCTAAAAAATGCCCTTAAAAAAGCTGCCAAAAATTCAATTTACATTCAAATCACTTAAAATCTCGCAAAAATGGTTCTGATGGCTCAGCTGATAGGAGAAAAATACTAGCGAGAATATCGCATAACATTCATATATGGACTTTAGTCCGGGCTCGTCCCACTGTGCATAGCATCTATTTCGGTAAACGTTAGTAAAAATATAGTTCAGCAAAAAAATGAGTTCAATCATAACGTGTTCATATACTTGACATTCTCCTGAAATACTGTATGTAAAATATATAGTGTGTAATGGGCGATTTTAACATTTCTATAAAAAATTGAAAATTTAGAAAACAAATCTTCTTCAGTTGTTCTGAAATATTATTTTTAAATCGGTAAAAAGTTAGCTACACGTTTCCAATTTATGTTTCTTGTATGAAACCAATTTATGTTTAGATAAAACTACGCAACTTTCTAGAATATTCGATTAGTGTTTTCTGTTCCGCCTTCGAGCTATGACGGTGGGATCAAGTCTCCCCGGGGATTAAGTCTCCTCTACTTATCATCAATATCACAAACTCGTAAAGGGTTAAACAAGGCCGGCAATTGCTTCTTCTATTGCAAAAAACTAATGGCAGTTAATTTTATGAACTGTTGAAACAAATACCTATTTTTTTAAATATAAAATATTGTTTACTTTAGTGCAAGTTCTAACATGTAATCTTTGGAGCGGGTGTACCCAGCCCCATGAAAACAGTTTATTGCTTGAAGCTACCACCAAATGCCAGTAGCGCTAGCTACGTTTCAAATATTTAAGGTCTGTTCACATGAATTGTACAACTCTGTTTGAAAGTGGGATTCAGAATAAGTAAATATTAACAATATATGAGAATGCACGCTTTTTCTTGCATTGCTTCTTCTCCATAATCCGTACGTTTTTATCACCTGAATACCGGTTAAGCACATCAAAATGAAGTGTGTTTGCATTCGACAAGTTTCCGGTCGTGTTAACAACATTAGCTCGTAGCAATGTGAATGTTGCTTAAAGCGCGTTCGCTGTCATTTTTGACAACTATCCGAGCCAGGAAGCCAGCTTATGTTGGCTTCACTCATTTTTCAAAGAAACGTTAAAACATTCACCCTCTTGGGTGTACCCCATTAGGCATAAATACGTTAGACATACGGACGTTTGGCATACGTACGTTAGACATAATTGACGTTTGGGCATAAAGACGTTTATCATAATGGATGTTAGACATAATATACGTTAGGCATAATGGATGATTGGCATAATGAACGTTAGGCATAAATTATCATGTTGAAGTATACTTTACGAAAATAACTTTTTGGTGGAGACAGCCTCGGGTGGTAAGAGCGCAAATGCTTGAATTTTTTTTGATGTTGTAGAACTCGATCAACATTTTATTCTATTGTAAATACCTCAAAACAGCTTAACTCAAATAAAAGATGCAGAACGAATGCACATCGAATAAACGAATAAACAAATTGCACATCTCTAAAATAGGCTTAATACTCTAGTTTAAAATCGGTCTATTTTGTATTAAAGCATGAATAACGCACATCAACCCCTTCATGCCCATAATTTTTGTAATCAATTACGTTTTGAAACTGCTAAAACTTTTGATTTTGGCAGAATTCATTCGAAAAACAAATAAGACCAATAACTGGCACTATTAGAACTTAGAACCAAAGTTATTGCTATTAATCTGATATAACTCAACTGGAGCATTACTACCAGAGATATTTACAGTTTGCGTTGATAAATGAAATTTTGATATATCTTCATTATTTTCCATTATTGTTGAAAACCGATAAAACGTATCAATTTAGACCGTCTTCGGCTATCTTTCCTACCATATAGAATATTGAAATTTTCTATAAGAATTGTGTTGAGCACCGGAAGGTAAATATTGAGCAGCTTCCAGCACTGCGAAAGAAGTATCTTTCAAAACGGGTTTTTTCGTGTTTCTTGAACTCTATGAACACTAGAAAAAAAAATGGGCATGTAAGGGTTAACTTAGATTAGTTTTTCATGCATGCAAGGTGAAATTGTCCAAGAAGAAAATATATAGCCTTGAAGAACAGCTCATGAAAGAAAGAATGATGCATTTTATTATTAATTTAACGAATATACGAATATTGCTAGTTCTATATTGATTGTCTCCCATATTCTTATGCATAATGATTGTATTCTCGAGGCCATCACAAATAGAACTACGGAAACTCTTTGATATGAGAGAAAGTTTAATCCTGTACTGTGACGAAAAAGGTATCGTCACAAACGTAGAATCCGTAGCCTAATGTTGATCCTTTTTAAATTTGGATGCAACTGTATTAGTAATAAATCTAAGAGGCTTGAAATGTGCTTGTACCAAAATTGTTCACTTAAATGAAGAGATATTTTCTTCGTCTCGTCTTCAGAAAAATTGAAAAAAACTACACTTGCAAGGGTTAAATGTCTCGCAAAAGTTATGCGAAGGTATGGTATAGCAAAGCGTCCTTTTTTCCAATCTGACAAAAACAAGCAAAATCTCTATAATAACGAAAGCCTTGCGATTATTTTTATTTTTTTTGAAATATGCCTATCGTCCATTATGCCTAACGTACTTATGCCTAACGTATTTATGCCAAACGTCGCGCACCCTTTCGGAGCTGTCAATGACCGCAAACCATTTTACAAAATATACCATCAGTTGCTCACAATGCAACAACCTAATTCGATAGATGAAGAAAATTTCATTATCCGCAACTTTAATTGAAAATCGAGTGGTTTCATACCTGTCAACAGTGTACCAAATTTATTTACTTTGGAAGTATTTTCCTACAGAACAAGTAAAAAAACCCAATATCGCCCACGGATATCCGCATTCTTCTCGTCTTCTCAGCCTCGCACTAGTCGAGTGACGACAACATCGAGGTCCTGAGAATTCCGTCTCTGTGTTCGCAAGGAAACGAAACACTAAAGCTAAAAGAAAAGTATACCGATTACATTAAAATCAGAAATTGATTGCGTTTTAATTTACATAGTAGTAGGCGATGGATGGGCAACGACACGACACAAACCGCGCTGAGAGTTGTGGATTTGTGGTTGCTCTGTAGAATATAGGCTACTTAGGTTACCTGCTGGCACCTACTTGCCAAGCAAAAGAAATCGAAAGGATATTTGGTCGGTATTAAGTCAGACCGGACTAAGTGACAAAATCTTGATTTCGAGAAAAACAAGTTTAAAGGAAAGAATTTTTGCCATAATTCTTGTTTATTGTTACATATTTAAAATCTGACAAAAGTCGGATGTAGCTGACGAAATGCTTCAGTGCTATCATTTTCTCATTTTTTGATGTTTTGCGACTTAGTCCGGTCTGACTTGACACCGACCATTTGGTTTTCATTTACTGTAATTCAACCTACAAACCCACAGCTATATTACTGTCGAATGTTGTTGATTCAGCTAATTGATTACCATATAAATGAATGGACTAATTGACCATCTATAGTAACGACACGGATGATATTTTTATCAACCTCCCTCACTAGAGAAATAGCTACACCAGACAGACGCGCAAAGAGACTGATGAAAAGAAAAATTCTGACAAAATGTAGGGCTAATTGCATTTTAATCTTTTCTCATTCGTTAATTATTTCACCGAAGCAAGATCCCTCTCGTTCCATCTTGCCAAGCCAAAGCCTCGAACCTCCTGCCCGCCTACTACGAGATTTAACTGCTTTAGGGCTCTTCATTTTTTAATTAAAAGTAATATAAAATAAAATTAAATGCTCTCTGCATTTTCTGCATGGCGACAAATTTTCTTTCCACTTCCATCGGCTTTCGCTGCCTGCCACATCCGATGACGGATCCGCCATAATTATTTTCTCGCCCTCCAACCACCTCACCCCACACCACCCCAGTCACTATACCGCTCGTTCTGATGGCGGCTTCGAAATGTAATTAAACGTTCATAAATGGAAAATAATGTCATTAATTTCTCCTTCACCGTTTTGTTTTTTTTTTTTTTCATCCGCCTGCACTCGTTGCACCATTAACAGGTCTGGTTCCAGAATCGACGCGCAAAATGGCGCCGCCAGGAAAAGTCGGAAAGCTTGAGGCTGGGCCTGTCACATTTCTCCCAGCTACCGCACCGGTTGTCCTGCAATGGAGCGAATCTTCCGGTCGATCCGTGGCTGTCGCCACCCCTCCTCTCGGCGCTTCCCGGTAAGTTGAACTCATTTCCATAAAACTACAAACTTTCCAACTAATTGAATCATTTCGCTTTTAGGTTTTCTCTCCCATCCGCAAGGCGTCTATCCCAGCTATCTAACGCCCCCGCTCAGCCTGAATCCGTCTAATCTAGGCATGACAAATCTCGGGCTGGGACATCCAAACGGACCGCAAAACCTCAGATTGTCCTCGCAGGGAATGCCGACGATGTCCCAAATGGGTGGCCCCAATATGCGCCTATCCCCGCCCCATCCCAACGGAGCCATGGCCCCGCAGAACCTATCAATGGCACCGCAGCAATCGCTCACCCCTCGACACTCTCCGCTCGGTGGTCACGGGGCTCATGGCGGGCAACCTCCACCACCGCAACCCCCACAGCTAGCTTCTGTAAATATACCCATAACATCATCACCCCAAAATCTATCACTAACGCCACCTGGTTTAAGATCGCCGCCAAGTTTAAGTAGCAGTACCTCCAACAACAACAACACCAATAACAACAACAACAACAACAATGTTGGCGCTGGCCACCCACTTAGCCCAAATTCGTCAACCACCTCGTCGCCTACTTCGAGCTCGGGCCTAAAAATGGGCAACCACCCGCCTCAGGATAGTCCTCAGGATGGCAGTGCCATCGAACAACAGCAGCGGCTGCTTGGGCTAGGGAAAGATAGCGGCGGCCCGGGTACTGCTGGAACCGCCCTCAATATGACCGTGAACCATTCGACCGACATGCGGACCAATTCGATTGCCACCCTGCGCATCAAAGCCAAGGAACATCTGGAGAACATTACCAAGGGCATGACCACGATGGTGTAATAGTTGGAGCCCGGCTGGCTCCCGATGGTGAAAATGTTTCCTATTTATTATTACGATAGAACTGTTAGATAAGTTCCAATAACAAATAAGAGCAAATGATCTCCGGAATGGTAGGCGGACAGCAAGCAATGCATGATTGCTGGGAAGACAAAAGTACTAATTAGATAATGGCAAATTATTGTTCAATTCAAGGTGAAACTATGCTTAGCGTGTAAATAGCCACTCACTCTGTCAGGAGGCAATCCGTTCTGGTATGTGTAATAAAAAAACGGCACATTTTAGGCTAGGTATAACAGTTAACAATTGTACATAGTGAAGCCGGTATTTCGCAGGGCTTCAAGTTCTGGCACCGAGAATAGTAACGTGAATCAAGATCATTTTTTAGTGGCAAGGAATATTACAATAATTCTTCATGTATATACTAGGTATTATTAGTAGCCTAATTTTAAAACAACTAGCAATGAATGCTCTCATTTTGTATAAAAACTGCAAAATTAGCGAACGTTGACGGCTGGAAATTGCAAATTGCTATGATGAAATAAACTATGTGCAAAATTAATACCTCCATTAAAAGTGTATGCTTCGAAATCCTTCCCATTCTTGGGAAATTTTTGTATTACTTTTACAACTCAAGGCAGGCATTCGGCTTCGGCTTTCCTGGCAAAATCTATCTAATTCACAATTTGGAGAAAGGTATTCTGAATTATCTGCTGTTGGTACACGCTGAATATTTAGATTACCTTTCCCTAAACTGTGAAACAGATATAACAAAATAATATTGAAATGAAGCTATGTACCACTTCTTGTAGAACGGACTAAAACAGGATGATCCGTTGGTGAAATAAATGCTACACAAGCAAGAACTCGATCAGTCAGTACTCCAATAAGATGCCAGTAAAAATATTACATAACAATGAGTAAGTCGCGTAGCATAAATCGAGTTGTTCGTGATAGTGTGCGCTGCAATGTGCCACGATGTACCACAGTGTTCAAAAAATAAATCCACTGGTTGCTATGATTATTTAACACCTTCATGCCAATGTTGTTTATGAACAAAAACGTTTGTAAACAGCACTCGGGTGATTCGTAGTTATTCTGCCTAAGCTCGACCCTCATTAACAGAAGACAAAGATTAAGCCTGTACGATATTAAGCCTGTTCTAATGACCCTGCCACTTCTAGTTTTCCGATCTGTTTACTTCACATCCTTGCTCTCACTTGAGTACTATGGCTCTAAGTTTGATAACTTTCCCTACCCAGTAATCTCTAGCTAATTGAATGTCGTTAAAATGTAAAAAAGAAAATGTGACTAACATAGTCGAAATAAAAAAGGAAAAAAGTTTGTAAACAGCTATAACTTGGTTTAGGCAAGAATTGCTCCCAAAAAAGTAAGGCTATTAAATGTGATTTTGATTTGAGCACTAACAGTTGCAAATATTGGCTCTAAAACTGGAGTTATAACAATTAGTCTGATTGGATTCCGATGGAACAGTGCTGCCAGGAACAGTTTACGTTGACGACGAAAAATGAAATTTTAATGAATTTTGTAATATTATTGAAAACTGATAAAACCAATCAATTTAGACTATCTTCAACTGCATTTTCCACGTAATTGGACTATTATAAAAATTGTAGGAACATTGTATTAAGTATTGGAAGAAAAACTTGAGCAGCTTCTTGCACTGTAGTGGTAGCACCTATCTTTATAAAAAAAAGTATTTTCGTGTTTCTTGACCCCACTTTTTTCAAGAAAAAATAGTTTTGGACCCATATATGCACAAGAAAAAAGATGGGCATGAAAGGGTTAGTTATTTCCCATTCGAATTTTAGGCAATCGCACGACTAATGCAGCGCTTCTACTGATAACGGGTGTTCACTAGAAAATGAGATTTTTTCAGTTATGTAGTTAAAAAACAAAAAAAAAAAATTCAATGGGTTCAGTATTTTTTATTAAAAACAAAAAAACGTCGATGAATATTGGAGAAGGGGCTCTGGTCAGCCGTACGACGCAACTTAGTCGCGATGCCACTTATTTTTGTACACTAGGGCACCGAGGAAGCCGAAACAATCCTCAATGGGACGGCACCGGAGCAAGTTGCTCGGGTTCATTTCTTTCGGCAAGTACGGTATCTTTTTCTGTTCAAGATACTCCAGCGTCTTCTTGGCATAGAATTTTCTCAAGACACTTCTCCTGGTACACTTGTTGATTGATGGCCAGACCGCTCGGTTTGAACCAAGGCTTTGAAACCCCTCTCCGATATGACAATTCACAGCATAACTTTTTAATATCGCTGCCATTTTTCATCTGATTTTGTTCATAAATAGGCCTTTGGGCGAGGAATTAAATGTTCTCCATTAAAATAATGACAATAAAAATGTTGAGAAATTTTCATGCTTTTCAGGGCCGGCGAAACACTTTTTTCGCGAGTGGGTAAAGAGATTTGGAATGATTTCTACTCGTAGTGACGAAAGTTCAGACATGGTTTATGTAAGTGAAACTGAAAATTTCCGGATAATACCTGCTGGCTACTTGGAAATACTCTCTGTTAACGAACTGTGTGACCGATGGCTCAGCGAAAATGTGTTTGTTGATTACTGATACCACAAATGTTCCACGGTTAAGTACCAATTACTCTATTCTTTTAAATTTCGTTGCATAATTTTTCTGTTTACTCCGATAAAACCTTCTTTGCGCGGGTACCGAAACCCGCATGATAGTGTTGACTAATAGGAAGGTATTTCCGAAAACAGACAGCCTCATAATGCCGATAAATTTCCTTTTCGATATAAATTATACTCAGCTAATTCAACAGGCCCTTGGAATGTCTACTTCCGGACGGAATATAACCCATTTAACATCATCAATATAGCGGGTAAACTAAATAAACAACACTCGGTCGTATGCGAACAACTATCTTGTCTACATACCCGTCTGCAAAGTAATGATGGATGGTGTAGTCTCTGATAGGCACCTTAATTGCGAAATATGGGGTTGGCTCCTTTTCTTTGCTTCAGTCAGTGAAAATTCTGGTTTGCAAGCAAATGCGTTCAACATAAATCAAGGAGAGTAAGAACTTATTTTCAATCAGGCTCATGTCGAGCCTTTCGCCGGATCTTCTCTTCCAAACTTTATTCTTTTGACCGGGGCTCGTCCACCTGTTCGCCTTTTTGTGCGTCAGGGCTTGTCGTCCTTGCGAACAATTGAGTCATACAACTACCCAACGTAGAAACCACGACAAATTTCTACGCTCCCTTGTCCACTAAAGAACGAGAGTCTGACAATCCTATGTTCTAATGTGCCTGTAACTTTCCGAAAAAAAAGAAAATCATTTTCTCTCCAAATCTGCCTCGTCAAGGCCTGAGAGTGTGCTTTGCTGCGTGCTATTACAAAACCGAATTAAGTGGCTCCTCGTCAGTCTACTTCTGCTGCAGTCAGACGTACAATCGAGCCAAGTGAACAACAGGTCTCTCGATCTAGTGTGCATTGTCTCGAGAACAAAGGAAATATCGGATTATTGTTGTCATCATGAGTAAAGTTGACGAAAAAGCTCTACTCCGACCCAACGCTGCGGTCGTTGACTTTAAATTTTGTTTAAAAACGACCGAGTTTTAGTGAAGTGGAATACCTTCTGAAGGTAAAAATGCAACTTAGGCTTGCGGAAGTCTTGTACCTTCAGTATCATCATCTTCGCAATGTAGTGTTAATATCATTCAGCACTTAAAACTTAAAACACGTGGTTGAAAGTGACAACGTTGGAATTAAGATTCCCGTATACATTGAGAATGATTATATAGATGTAAGGTTATATGACCTATCACCTCGTACCCCTCCTGAGCCAATTGCAAAATGCATGTCGCAATACGGAGAACGGCTTTTTTGTAGTGAGGATGCGGGTTGAAAGGCCCTCCTACTTGGCAATAAAACTCAATACTCACGGAACTACAATTATGCAAACTACGCTATGCACCCATGAGAGGCAAACTCCTACGTGCAAGCATTGTAATCAGACAGCTCATCATGGACAACCTTGCGCGGAAGATGCAGGGGAAAATGCATCTCAACCGATTGCCAACTCATCTACGGCAAACCAACCTAAAACAGAGTTTTCAATACCAATGCCTGAACCACAAACGGTGGCCAAATTTGTGGCAGCTGTTCAGACCATAATGACAACCGCAAAACAATCATCCAGCACCACAAAAGGAACTGTAAGCAACATCGGCAACGAATGCAATAACAATGACGATGGATTTACACTGATCAACAATAAGTGCAAGAAGCAAGGGAGAACATCTGATCCCGGACACCAAGCCAGCTTCGACCGGGACGTGGAAAACAAGAGAGAATTATATGACCCCCTGACGCTGTTTGCAAACAGACCTCGCGAAAAAGGTCTCCGCTCGCAATAAAAAGTTGGGCGCACGAGATCCAATTAATTAATTCTTGTTTGTATTTTTATTTTTATTTTTACATGTATTGTAAACGTATAAAAGATCCATGGCTTCGTTAAGCTACCGCTATTAGCCGTGTCAAATAAACGAATTAAACAAAAGTGGCTCCTCGCCTCGGAAAACTTAGAAACTAACAGGAATTTCCTCATGGGACATAACAAATCCCATGTGTCCCTATATTTCATTCCAATGATTTTCCTAGGTTCAACACGAAGTATTTCGTTAACTTCCGACGTAGACCTTCCACAATTTTAACATTATTCGCAGGGCCGCGTTAATCCTCGGTACCAGATATTGAAGTTGTCGGCGTCAAGTCCGAATCAAAGGCAGACATTGTTCTTCTATACCTCGCAGTTCAGCTAGTTCAAGATGACTTCAACTCACACGGTATGCCATATGGTTGTCTTCACGTTGATAACCGATCTATCTTATTGTATGATATTCGCAACAATTTCAATATGATCATGACTACTCCACCACCAAGTTTTTTGTCAATTTTTATTAGAAAGACGAAGCTTTTTGTGGAACGTCTCTGGAAAAACATGATTTGCGGTGTTAACAGCCATTCAAAAACTACTTGACCGATATATTTCAAACTTTGCATACACATTCTATGTAAAAAATGCCTAACCCCTACGTTGAGTTTTTGAGATAATTTTTCAATTAAGGGGGTTTTATACTAATAAAATGGCGGTTTCGCTGTTATTCACGAAAAATTTCGCCATTTTATGAGTATCACTGTAGCGTTCGTTAAATGATGACAGCTATGCATCGCTTCTATGCAAATTATTATGACAGTAGAGGTGAGGGTAATCATAAAAGAGGCTGTGCTGCATACATTTTCCCCACAAAACTGATGGTTTTATATTTCCCCCCAACGACCATATCCACATCATCACAGTTCCAAGGATGCTCTCCATTCTATGGCGCATGGAAAGCACTCCTTGCATTTTTAGGGAAAATATGAGAGTTCCTTAGTTCTTTATCTGAAAAATCAAATCACATTACCTTAGTTTGAATTCTTTTGCATTGCTCCATTTCGGGTAATCAGAAGGCGGACATTTAGATTAGCATGGTAATGAGAAAAGGTGAACAGTTAGGCATTAGAATGTGATATTAATGAAAGATCGCGTAGCTTTCACGAGTTTTTCAGTATTTCTTATCAGAGGACGCTCGAAAATTGGAAAATTTCGTGGAACAATGGAAGTTTAGGAATCCCCAATGCACAAACAAGCCTTGGTTCAAAGGGATTGATAAGGTTCGTGGCTTCATTCAGATGATATCTCGGGTCATGTCCAGTCATTATACGTTGGCTGAGCATCTCCGGTGTAGTGGGGTCATGGAGAGCGGTCTCTACGCTTATAGTGACGATTATCGCAAACATTAAACATGTTGTCTGGTCGTGCGCCTAGTACCATAGCGCCAGATCTCCGTTAAACGAATCCCTTCGGCCTCGTTCCAGTACGAGATGTGGTAGCTATTCTCGATTTCCCTATATGTCTCTGATATACAGATTTTTAACACAGAGAACAGACATCCATGATCGAACAAAAATATTTAAAAAAAAACGTGTGTAAACATTTGAATATATACGATAAACACTAGCGCCGCCACACCAGCCTATCCCAACTATCCGTCAAATCCATTCCGGAACCGGTTCGAAATCTTGAATGGATTCAGTATGGAATCTTGCTCAAAGAGAACAACCGATTCTGACTCTATCGGTTGATGCATTTGAGCTGGAATTCATGCTGGAAGTCCGAACCGGTTCCGGACTAGTTTGACTGGGTAGAGGAATAACCGCTGTCAATTCTGTCGAACTCAGCCACAAAAAACATGACGACAGTAGCGCACCTGGTTTGAATATCCCAACTACCTTCGAAACCGTTAGAGATTTTACACAAGTTGAATGCTGAAGATGGACGTCTGTTCTCTGTGTTTTAATCACAATAGATAGACAAATTTAGTTATCTCTTCTCATTTAGTTGAAATGCTAACAGCTCCCTGGAAATCTGGTCCCAAAAGAGTACCAAACGGATCAGTCAACGATCCGGTTCATGATGTCCTGTAGTATTCTTCCTTTTGTCAAAAAGCTGCAAGTTTAATTTCTTATTTCTCTAATATTGTTGTCCGCCCTATCTTCATGTTGAAATCAATTCCTCTTGTGTACATCTTTTGCCCTCCATATAATAAGCCTAATAGTGTTTCTCCTTGTTTCAATTGTTACTCAAATAAAAGTTCGTGCTAAAAAAACAAATTGTATATCTAATCTTTGAAAGTATTTCTAACTGCATCCTTTAGTCTGAATAAAAATGCACCAATAATTTTTCTGCATATCGATCTGAGTTCCTTGTTTTAAGATGTGAATGTGTCAAAACACATTCTTCTTAGAATTACTAAAATAAGTTTAAATTTCAAACAAATCCTAATTATTATACTATATTTTCAAGAAAGTTGAAATAAAGAAATTTGTATTTCAATAAAAAATAAAATTATTATGCATCAAGAATTTCAGACGCATGCATTTTGTGCGCAAGACAAATATGCGATGAGTTTCAGGTTTTAGTTTGATCCAAACTTTCGAGTGGGTATTTCCCATCTCTGTTATTTTCGAGTGGGTAGTACTACCCATACTCAGTGATGCCACAAGTACAGATTTATCTAGAAAGGTACAGATTTTCTAAGCATTATTGATACAGATTCTGTACGGTACAGATAACAGATTTTTGTAAAACAGAACAGATTGGTACAGATAATCGCAGTAAACAGCAGGTAAACGTTGAGTTAGACAGCAGTGATGGCAAGAATCGGAAGTGGAGCTGGTACTGATTGAGTTTGAACTCAAGCTAACATTAGAATGCAATATGCGAGAAACCTGCTTCCAGCAAATCAAATGGATGATGTCTAAGTGAAAGGCGAGCTAATCTTCTACGAGTGCATACGTTTACTCTGACCTGCTCCATTTGAATTCCTGCAAGCAGGTCTCTCGTATCCTATTGATATTACCAGCCTCATCTCAGCTTCTCACCGCTACTCTGTTGGTCACCTTTGGTTGCAAACAAAATGGCAGCGAGAGTTTGAGTTGGAGCTGATATTGACATTACCCAGTCAAACTCATCCGAAATTCTAACTTGTTTCTTGCGGAATTCCAGCTCAAATAAAACAACCGAGTCACAATATCTGGCTTGATTTTCCCGAATGAAAAATATGTATAAAAAAAATGATTTTTTTAAAACAATCTTCTTATTGCTTGGGTACAGAATCCAGTACAGATTTTTCTATGGAAGAGTACAGATAGAAAAGATTTTTCAACTCCCGGTACAGATTTAATTGTGGCAACACTGCCCATACTACCCACGGTATCCGCCGGCCCTGATGCTTTTCACAAACAAACATTGCAAATGATTGCTTTTATATTGTCCCAAAACTGCATAGCACTTTTAATAAAAGAACATAACATAGCATACATTTGGAATGGTAATTTCTTCTTTCCAAAACACTTAGAGAATTGAAAATCGGTTGAAAAATGACCGTGATATTTTTTTCGTGCCGAAAATTCTGAAAAAGTTTTTTGGCTGTAAATAAAGATTTTGGGTGTATATTAAATTGAACACACGTGGTTTTGCGTCTGGTCCAAACCTACAACCTTTAACAGATCACTTTAAATGTACATTCAATTTTTATTTTATAACACCGTGTAATTAGGATAGGACAACCATCCGCAACGCAAGAAAATACTTTTATCATTTGACTGGTTAATGAAATCTTGTTGGCGCGTCGAGCGGATAATTTTCACGTTTGAGAGCCCATAGGCTGTTATCAACCTCCATGTAGAATACGAGAATACCACCTCCAAAGATTCACATTTCATTTTTTTTTCGAAGTGTTATTACTAAAATTTATAGAAGCAATGTAGCAATTGAATAATATGAATTTACATGATAAAACTGATGAACATCGTTATCTAGATAATATGTAATAGATAAGCGAAATAAGAACTTCAGTAAACTCAACACATGTCCAAAAGAAAACCGTCTCTTCTTCTTAGCGACAGAAGCGCAACATTAGCAAATGTGACTACAATTGGTACTACCTTCTATCTCAGACGCACTGCATATCGCTTCGACTATTCACTGCCAGGCCGTACTCGATATGAAGAAAGCTTCTTTTTCCCTTTCCCCTCATAAGCGATGGCACGCTGCACAGCACAGTGAAATGTAACAGAATGTCGACAAGGTTGGGCCACTTTCAACTTTTTCCTGTAACTTTCGATTGAATACGAATAATCTCAATATCTGAAAGTTTTGACTGTTCACATAAGAAACTTGTAATAAGAGCGATTTGGTTCCTTTTGATAAAACAAAAGTTATTACCTGTTTTAATCCACCTAGCGGTGCAATTGTGCCTTTCTCAATCACGAACACTAGAAGGATGATTTAATTTGGTTAATTTTTATAGAGGAAGTGAATTTCTAAACGATATTCTTACAGGTAAATACAAATTATTTTGATATGGAATATAAAAGTGATGGTAAGAAATTACTTTTACTTTATTGCGCAATTTGGTAAAGTTATTGTTCATGAAGTTTTGAAGTATTGCAAAACCTACTCTAAATTATAAACGGTTATGTTATTTTTGTCATATTGCGACCATGAACGTCTTGCATTACATCGGAGAATCCATCCGTCCGATAAAGGAGGGATATGCGGTTTTCGCAGCTTTTCTTACTTGCAATAACATCCGCCGAAGTAAAATGAGCTGAATACACTCAAGTTTTTTTTTACGCGGTATTTTTTTGCGCGGTATTTTTTTACGCGGTTTTTTTTACGCGGATTTTGAAATTTACGCGGTTTTCATTTACGCGGATTTTGAAATTTACGCGGTTTTCATTTACGCGGTTTTTGAAATTTACGCGGTTTTCATTTACGCGGTTTTTGAAATTTACGCGGTTTTCATTTACGCGGATTTTGAAATTTACGCGGTATCCATCAATGAGGTTCCCTTTATCGCGGATTCTTAAATTTAAGTGGTCTTCATTTACGCGGATTTTGAAATTTACGCGGTTTTCATTTACGCGGATTTTGAAATTTACGCGGTTTTCATTTACGCGGATTTTGAAATTTACGCGGTTTTCATTTACGCGGTTTTCATTTACGCGGCTCGTATCCCCGCGTAAAAAAAACCTGAGTGTATATAATTTCGGCGCTTATCGGAGAAGTGCAAGAGCTGCTTTCATTTATGAAACACTGGATAGGGAATTTTGAAAAAGGTGGTAAAATTTCCGGATGCGCCAAAATAGCTCAGGCACGCGTGAACAACACATTTTTTCTTTTCTGAAAAATAATCAATGTCAGCGGTTATTAAAACAAAAAATTATTTAAGTAACGTCAGATTTTTGACGTTATATCTTTGATAGATTTCTATAACTCACCTAACGTTTTTCTTGCCGTTTTGTATTCCGTGTTGAAGATATTAGAGGTTTCGTAAATACCAAAAAATTCACCGTAGTTTGACGGATATCAAATTTCCCATCATCAATTTTACATACTTGCCATCTGTGAGTCAATCACGCTTTTATTCGCCAATATTCATTATAAACATTCAAACGTATAATATATTATTGTGCTTTTCACCGAAGATTAGCATGCGACGGAATCAATTCAAAATAGCGAAAGAATTGAAAATATACCCTGTTAGCTCCATCTGCCCAGTTTAGAGCAAACATCTAGCAATATATAGGCCCTGTTGGTCAGGTATCGGACGGTCATGAATTGACAGTTCATGGATTTATTCACCCCTTCATTACCTGTTGAGCGAAAATCGGAAATGATTTGTTACTATTTTTTGGTACCCATTTAATTTATTGTTTAGTGTGCCTTTTTGATTCCTAACTCAATCCCTTTGCATCCTCCTAAGTTCTTCCTTGGTTCAAGAGCAATAGTCGCTCGAAGACTTCATATAAAAATCAATTCAAATTACATTTTTGTAGCCTTGCGGAATTGAAAAGGTTAAATCTTAAAAATGGCGGTTTCGCAATCTTGTCGCGATCTTGTCGCTATCTTGTTTTTTCGCTATTTTTGCTAATTTCCAGTGAAAACCACAATATATTACATTTTTATTATTCATGACATGACATTTTATAAAAGAAAGAAGGCCAAATTGAAAACTTGAACCATCAGAACCAATAATCAACGGTTTGAGACCTAGTTTGGTCGTCTTGATCAGCTAGTGGGAGAAGGTGGGTAGTGTTCGCAACAAAGGCGTTATTTACTTACACACCTAGAAAAAATAGTGTAAATTTACGTCTCCTGACCCTGACATATACGAGCATCAAAAATGACTTAGTTTTACGTTTGATTTTAATTTTACATGACGTTGAATTTTGTAAACCATGTAATTTTACTCCTCATACAGCGTTTGTTCTGAATGGTAGGAAGTGTAATTTTATGTCATTGCGCATGTAAAGTATATGTTTCATGTGAAATTAAACGGAACACGGTAATGTTCCGTCATTTCGTAAATTACGGTTTGTCTAATTGTGTCATGTTTGCAATTACGTAAACGATAAAATTCAGATTTTTTTGGTGTGTATGTAAAGGCTCACACAGAATGAAGCCAAATCTACCACTCGTACATGTCACCAGCTCTACCTATCGTGCAAACAGGGTGGCCAGATAGAATTCCTTAATATCGGTAGGCTCACTAAAAGTTTATCGGTCGGCCGGGTTGTTGTCCCAAAAACGTAGTATTGACATAGAATTGTAAAATACTGACAACACAGATCTCAGACCAAATCCAACCCAAAAAATGAATGTTGAGTAGGATGTGTCCAAAATCAATAAAAATCGGTAGTTTTCGGAATTCGGAATAACAAAATATCAGTAGTTTTGCCTTGGTCGTCTGTGAATCGGTAGGAAAGACCAAAATCGGTAGGACTACCGATAAATCGGTAGGTCTGGCCACCCTGCGTGCAAAGTAAAGAAACATACTTCTTTATCTACACTGAAAAAACTAGACACGTTAACATCATGTGGAAAACACTTGAATTGATTCAATTGTAAAAAACATGAAAAGCTTACGTTTACCATTTGAATATCTAATAGAGTGTGGGCAATATGATTTTCTAGTGGAATTCTTGCGAACATTATGTGAAAATAACATAAACATCATAAGAAATACCATTGACTAAGATTTCCAAATGAATTACACGTGAATATCAATTAATTTTACCTATAGATTTAATGGGTAGAAGAATCGGCGATATCAATTGTTTTACATATGGATATGCACTATATGTTTTTCACATGAATGTTATGTGGAAAGTTCATACTATGCGACTCAACAGCATGGCAACCAAAATTCAAGGGTAAAACAAATCGTATTCATGTGAAAATAGGCTGAATACAGTTTGAAATAGCACATGAACTGCGTTTTAATAGATTTTCATGTGAATTTCGAAGGGAAATCATTTGATTTGCCTTTCAACTTGCAAGTGCACTGGAAAATGATGTTAAATTTCCCTTGGTTTTATAGTGTGATTTTTTATCAGTGTATGCTCTCATGCGTGCTCGCAAGGGGAGTATTGTTATTGGCAGGAAAAATATTGCAATATCAGGAGTGAAAAACTATTTGTTTATACATTTACCTTTTCTCATTTCTTATATTGCTTAAAACAGCCAGCAAATCAACAAGAACGTGATGAATGCAAATTTTAATTGATTCGCCGAACCTCTACAGTGCCATTTAACGACTATCAGGCTTATTTTCCCTTTTTTGTATGGTTTTGAAACGGGACGTTACAAAACGCTCGAATATCCTATTGCGACTATTATGACATTCTTCTTCAAAGATATTTATGGTAAGAGATTTCAGCTTTGATGAAACGTTTTCATTAGAAGTAACGGACTGGTACGTTGTTTCGAAATATTCTCTCTAGTGCGATAAAAAACAAATAAACAACTTCTGTTACATACAATAGTGCTTCCCCACTAAAATCTTTAAGTATAGTATAGGGTAACCAACCAATTTTAGACCCCTAGAGGAAGTGAAATTACGTGAACGTCAAAAAATATTTGCTTGCCTATGTTTTTAATGCAATACATGTCTGCTCCAAAATTACTGTTCTTGAAAGAAAACTGTCAATAGATGTTTTATACATTGACATTTCTTCACAGCATGAATTTTTCACATTTCGGACCCTTCCACACTAATTTGGACAGTGTTCCAAGCATATTTTGGACACACTGAATGTGACTGAATATATTTTGGAAACAGTGAAGTTTTTTTCTACTAAACTGACCTACTGACTCGTTCTCTTTGCAGTACATTTAATGCATGAAAGAAGAATATAAGCAAATCAGTGACTGCCAATCAAAAATGCATTAATCTTTATATGGAAGGCTGACTGCATGAAGTATTTTTTTAGTTCTATCATTTTGAGAAATAGAAAAACTTTCGGTACAATTTGGTTACTGCAGACTTAACAAAGCAGCATTGAATGTTATGCAATAGAGTAAACAATAATATATATGATAAATCAAGGTTCAAAGTTCGTCAGGAATCTTCTTGCACTAAATATTAATTTTTAATATTTTTTGTTTACGAGGTGTTTTCTTGTTATTCTTTCTAAGCTCAGTTTTTCTTTGTTTCTCTTCCTTTACTTTCCTTTCACATTTCTTATAAAAGAAATGTATAGAATTCGCTCAAACTTTCAAGATTTTTCCCGAGGCCCGGAGGGCCGAGTCTTATATACCAATCGACTCAGCTCGACGATTTGGGACAATGTCTGTGTGTGTGTCTGTGCGTGTGTATGTAACGGACAAATTCTCATTTGTGTTTCTCAGCAATGGCTGAACCGATCTTATCCAAACCAATTTTAAATGAAAGAACTAAAAAAACAGTATGAACGCTATTAATTTGTTTTTGATTCTGATGTTTAGTTTCCAAGATATGAATGTTTGAATGCGTAAAAATTGCGTTTCTTGCAGTTTTTTTTAAATTATCTGCCGAAATTGGCAATATAGATTAACAATTTATATGTTTTTAGACAGCGAATACCTTTCGAACAAGCTATAGATTGTTGAAATAGGACTATTATCAAAAGAGATATTTAACATTAAATGCGGACGAAAGATTTTTATCATTTCCCATTGCCAGAAATATGACCAAAAACATGTAATCTATTATTAACGCCAAAACGGCTTATTTTAGGTCAATAGTATCTTCGGAGAATTTAATGGAGGTAATATGCCCTTTCTTTTGGTATTGTGCTTTTGCTGATTAATCCCCCTATGAGTGAGATATTTTCACAAATTTTCTTGGAAGTGATTATAACGAAATGATGCCTTCAGCAAATTTGTAGCTCTTACTTTTGCGAATAACTTTACTAAAGACTTTAAATATCTGTATTGAATACTTTAAAAGTTATGGCTTGTTGTTTGTTGTTACTCTTTGTCACCTATTTATTGTTCAATATAGTAATAATCCATTGAAATAAGCTAAACATTATTTAGATAAAACGAATTTTGTATTTCATTTTACTATCTACAACCGCTAGAAATAATCACTGAACACTTCCAAGTTGTCTGGAAGGAACTTGATAACTTATCAGTACAAAAATGTTCATTTGTGCGAACCTTCTGACTGCAATTTTTCTAACTTATAACCATCGGATCGATCTGAAACATATCGGAAAATGAAAAGCGAAATAAATAACTCCAAGCAACGGCGTAGCCAAGAGAAGGTTTTGGGGGTTAAGACCATACAACCGAAAACCCACCACACCCAAAAAAAATTATTGGATTGAAGTTGAAAATTTATTGATGCAGACTGATTTAATTCAATATTACAATAACAATTATCTGATCCGTAGATTGATAACCTGTTGTTGTAAACATCATGAGGACTTTTGATAAATTGTCGGAATGAGGTCCTGATATGTAACTGATCTATTGGTCTTGATTTCACAGTTGACTAATAGCATCAATATCAAATTCCTGCCTGTAAACATTCCAATAGAAAATTCCAGAGTTCTGTAATCACTCAATCCTCAGATTTCTTTTCAAACTGAGCTCGTTTTTGTAGAGATGTACTGTAATAGGGGTCTTTATTTAATAGGAAGCGAAGTTAAAATTGATTTAATGTTTATGAAACATAGATGAGCAATTCTAAAAAAAAATGCATAACCTTCAATATTTGCTAAAAATGTTTTTGCCTTTCTCATTCACTCTAAAATTCGTCAATCTAATCCCGACCCGGAGAGCCGAGTGTCATATGCCAATCGACTGAGTTCGTCGAGATCAGAAAATGTCTGTGTGTATGTATGTGTGTGTATGTGGAAAAAAATGTGACCTCCGTTTCTCAGAGATGGCTGAACCGATTTGCACAAAGTTAGTCTCAAATGAAAGATACAACCTTCCCATCAGCTGCTTTTGAATTTTTTATTGATTGGACTTCCGGTTCCGGAGTTACGAGTTGAAGAGTGCAATCACACAGCAAATTCCCATATAAACTGAAATGAAAAAAATTCAAAATCAAATTTGTATTTTTGATGCCAAATGACTATAAAATGCATGAAACATTGAGATGTTTGACAAAAATTGACTTCTTTGGACTTTGGTGCATTTTGCCTTTCTCATATAGAAATATTTCTCATTATGCAATCACTCTAAAAATCGTCAATCATACCGGCCCAGAGGGAGTATGCAGTGAGGTGTTGCTAGTTTAAAATTTCTCAACAAGTTGATAATTTAAGGCAGGACCTGGACCTCCCGGACCTTTCTCCATGATCCGCCGCTGGTTTCAAGCGATGTTTCAGTATTCTCAAGATCGTGGCTGTTGATCCGTTGTATGTATGTGCAAATCGTACTGAACATGTAATATTCATTTCCACCATTGTATTGAACATAACCAGCCATGGAATCGTAGTCTGGACAAATGAGACAAGCACAATTGCTCCATTAGGTGGATTAAAACAGGTTTTTATTTTGGGAATGCGTCGAGCTGAGACGAAAACGTAATATGATTAATAACGAGGATAACACTTTCCGAATGTAGAGAGAAATTTATGAAAAATGATGATTTCCATTCGATTCTAGCAGGTTCTGATCTTTTGTTGTATGACCAATTATATGTATAGGCCAAGTGTTTAAAAACAGTAATTTAAGGTCAAGATAGCATCATTTTGAAACCGCCAATTTCGGAGGTTTAGTATCTTCGATGAGTTTTACAAACGTTAAACAGCGCATCATTTGATATAATAATTTTGACGGTATATCGTCCAAAAAGTATTTATGGTGAATTTTCTCAGGTTGATATTCATGACTACAAAAAAGTCTCAACAAATTCGCTAAAGACACGAACTCTGTTACTATTTTCTGAAAAATTAATTCTGCATAATTTTAAAACTTCAAAAATTACGGTTTCGGAATTATGCCGTTTGGACAGTATGATCGATTTTCACCAAACCGAATTTCTGGCTACGCCGCTGATTTCAAGTAAGTAGAAACAAAGTCGTTCTACACTCGTTCAAAAGAAACTTCTTCGAATGCTGAATATCTATTATAACGCATTGAAACCCCGATATTATCAGCCAAATATGAACATATGTTTGATGGGCTCTAGCAGACGAACAAGACTGAATTTCTTGAGCATGTTTTCCTTATCATGCATATATGCGAAATATGCGAAAATAAAAAGTTCATCATAATCAGAAATATTTATCACCATGAGACTGATAAAAATGGGTCTTTATTGTATGTATTATTCGCTGTGTTTCACATTAATAGGTACATTTCTTTTTTGGAGATTTTTTTATTGCATCGAACTACAACAATTTTTAGGTAGTTTTCAAGGGGTTATTTTATAGACTTCTTCCAAAATTTGGCGAACCTATTCCAATTCGTATACCAATTAATTGGTATACTTAAGGGTTTATATGTTGCAGATAGAGAAAATACTGAAATTTTCAGCTTTTTTCCTACACAATATTACGAAAGCTTATTAAACAATTTTTCCTAATAAGTTTGTGAAAATTATAAGCTATTTGAAATTTTTTAATAGTTTTATTTTTTATTTAACCGTGATTTTTTAATAAATAGTGACCATCGCTTCACAACGTAGTCTATTTTTCATGGCTTGCGGTGAGCACGATCTCTCGAATTGCTGAACTGAAAATTATGGAATAGAAATTAATTTTTAGTATTCTTTACAGACCCGCTGGTGCCCTAAGACGATTTCGCTAGATTTTCAGAGCACTGTGCACCCAGTGCATTAACGCAAGTGACGGAAGGTTGTCGAAAAGATTCTTGAAAATGAAAATTCCAGTAATGATGATGATTTTTCCAAACGGTTCGTTTTCGTGAGGTTTTTATTTGTTCTTTGGCATTAGGATTAGCGATAATAATTCAAATCAAGGATACTACTGGGAAGTCACCTTTAGAAAAAGTCGATGTCGAAGTAAAATTTGAAACTATGCATGCATGCACTTCAGAGATAGCGTGATATCAGGAGCTGCGATTTCATTTCAACGCTTTTTTGTGAAAAGGGCGATACTTACAAATGTAAACATAGGGCTTTTTTCATACATGCGAATGAGGGCTTTGAAACGCAACAAATTAACCTAAAAAATTTGATTCTACGATATTGCTTTCTTAAACTACAGCAAAAATACAACGGGTGAAACTGTATTTTTGTTTGTTTATTTAAAGTTTCGCTTTCCACGCTCCATGCAAACAAACAGGGCGATACTTTTTTTGCTGGCAATTTAGAGGCGAAAGTTCTATTTTCGTATTTTTTTAGGATTATCAAGCTGATACCAGCTGTAAATAGTAACAATGATCTCTATTGCAAAAACACGGACGAAATCGGGAGTGTAGAACGATAGTTATTGTAAAAAAACGTAAGGGCGATACTTCAATGCTGATAGGTGGGACCGAAAAAGTAAACAATCGCCAAAGGGGTGATACTATCATTTTGTCAATTTCAATAGCAAAAACAAATTTTAATTTAATAATTTCAAATACTTTATGAAGTTTTGGGTTTCGATCACTGAATCATGCAATCTAGGATGTAAAAAAACACAATTGTTCTTTAATAGGAAATAAAACCAAGTCTTGAAATATTCACTGTTGATTTTCTTTGAATGGTATCACTGCTAGTATCGCCCTTTTTAAGAAAAAGCGATGATTTCTTAGTTCTCAGTCGCGTTGGAAATTTGAGTAAAATATAAACTTCAAATCGATTAAAAAAAATCGTTTTTTTTTTGTTTCAGTACAATATATAACCCCTTTAGGAAAATTCAGTTTTCCCACCACAATATAGATATTTTATTAACAATAATTCGTGATTCGTTGGTATGTCTATTTTATGGGCCATTTTTTCGCTTTCCCATTGATTTGGTTTGAGATTTCTAGCACTGTTGTCCTATGCTGATTTGAGCGATTCTCTGAGTCATGCCACTATCCCATGTAGTATGTGTTATCAAAAACATCGCAAAGCATCAAGTTCTAAATGTTCTCAAACGATATAATATCCGAAGAGTGATAAGAGTTATAAGAAATGTCTCATCACACTGTTAGGTGGATTAAACACGTTTTTTCTTCAGTTTTTGCCTTTTGGTATTCAACTGTTCGGCGCAATGTTAAAACAGCAGGACTACGTCGCTTGAATCGTGATGTTCCTGTTCGTGCGAGTGTTTCAGGCGATTCTAGGAATTCAGCAAGCACACTCTTATTATCATTATTTAGCTGTGATATGTCTCTTAGATTTGTCAACATATCGCTCGTCGAATTCAACAAATTCGAACTACAAATGTTCTTTAACATGGATTTCAGAAGTCTCCTCTTTGGTCATATTATGGTCTTCAATGAAATGTCCCTCAATCGTTTGATTTTCGACATCCATTGGTGTGAACATTTTTAAATAATTTTACCAAAAAGAGCAGGCGCACCGTTACGAAATTTTTCACTTTTTGATTATTCTAACTCAAATAGCTGTCAAGAAAGAAAATCGAGGGGTGTCCAAAATAAGTTGATATCAATTTTTTAAGACATATTGTTAACACCATTTATATAAGATTTTTTAGATAAAACATTACGAAGAAACCTTCTCAAACACGTAACATGCATAATACCAAATAAGACGAACTAATTAAATTGAAAAAAAATATTATAATTGTACATTTAAATCCAATTTGAAAATGTATCATTTCCACCGGTTCTTCTTGGCTATCGTTGAAACATGAAACGTTCTTGGTGATATTTTTGAAAACTGTGGATTCTGTTTAATTTTAAACAATTAGAGATGAACTAATGATATTGAAACTTAATAGACAACCCAAGGAATGTAATTGCTGCATCAAACCAAACAAATGCAGAAAAACTTGGCAGTGTAGGAGGCAAATCCATTAACAGGGTCCAAAATATTTAGGGGTCCAAATTAGGTTGGTTACCCTACTTTGTAAATTGTTTTAAAAATGGGGTCTTACTAATACATGGTGTAAAGCATGCCTCACAAACAGTATAGTTTTTCGGGACACTCTTAAGAATGTATCCTGCAATATGGTACACTAGATTACGTTTTGTGTCATCGAACACGCTATCGTCAAAGAACTGTTCAGAATACTTTAATTCCACAAAATCCATCTGAAAAAAGGAAGACATTTTAGACCCAGACTATATTTGGTGTTATCCACCTGGTTTACTTTTTCTTCCATCTGTTCATTACACTCTTTTTGATCTGATTTGATTTGTTTGATTTACGGATGCCTTCGGTTAAATTCATTAACCATTTTATATCGTCCGGCCTATAAGATGATGAAGGAATTTTAGACATGAACTGTGAACTTCAAGTTATTTTTAAATTGAAGAGCGGTTGGACGTTATTCAAGCAGTGTTCTTGCAATAAATTTACACTAATAGATCAAGTAATAATTAATTTCATTTTCCAACAATCAATGATACAGTAAATTAGCAATAAATGTTAAATGCGTGGAACATAAAGATTTGTAAAATAAAATTAGAAAAATAAAAATCGGTACATAACCAACGCCCGTAGTTACTGTATAAGTCTTGTTTTGGTATTATAGTATAACATTGGACTTCACTGCAAATGGTTATTATCGTTAAAATTGAAATTTAATGGGGTATCCCATCGAAAAAGAAATTTGCTTATATTGGAATTTCATGTGATCGAACGGGTCAGTCTATATTTTCGGAACCATAACCTATAAGCGATCCCTAGGAAATTTTATAGGCGTTAATACTGATACCTTGCATTTGGGACTAAGTGAGTGAATATCGGCCCAACCACCGCCGATAAACTGATGTGAGTTTGATAATTTTCATAAGTGGCCATTTTTCCGGAGCACTTTCGGGATCGTCTATGGTGGTCAATGTGGTCAACGAGACCTCGGTTGGCCGTCAGTGACCTAGAACTGCAAATGCAAGTTGTTTGCCACACATTTTAACGAAAGGAAAACCTTTCGGCATTCATTGCGGCATCGATTTGAATCGAAATTCTCACCGCACGCCACCCTTAACTCCGGTGCCGGAAGTCGGATCGGGATGGTATTTAATAGCTATGCATCTATCCCGTCTTGTGCAGGAATGCTTCCATAGCCTTATTTTAAGAACAGTGCTAATATAATGGTCACCTTGAATTGTATTGTTAGTTTGGGGCTTTAACCTTAAAGATAATAGTAACTTCTTTGTCCCGTCTTCGTAGCTTTCAACAAAATTGCATGACAAATCCATGTCAAATGTCTTGTGCTTGTTTTGTATCCTAACACACAACTAGCACAAGTCAATATGACTGTTGACGCAACTGTTTTTTGGGATGCAATTTCCAGGCTGTAGAGCGCCATCACTACTTTCTTAGAACGGTTGGTTTCAAAATCGTCCAATGAAAGACGTTCGTTGGACCAATTTGAACAACGTCCAAATAACCGTTCAACAAACGTCCATCGTTGGGCCCTTGTTGAACGATTTTGAGATAATTTTTTGAACGTCTCAGTGGGTAATGACTGCCCCTGAGTTCGTTTCAGGCAATGGGATATAAATAGGTGTGTCAGAAAATATGATTTGCTAGTGTTGGAAACCAAAAATATGTAAACGATTCAGAAGCACAATGGGTCCACAATGCTATGTCACACGATTCAATAGAATCTTAACGAACGGTATGACGTAAGCAAATCGATTTATTCTGATATCACTCACACTACTCATGTAAGATGCATCTTACGAATACCAAAGTGCCATCTTAGTCCCACCTTTATATACAATATAGCGTTTCAGGAAATTTAAACGACATATAAATCAATACGAATGTAAACATACAACGATTGAATCCAAAATTTGATTGAAAATTACGTTAAAATCAATTGGAGCATCAAACAGCATACAATTTTACACTTTCATTCGTGTAATATTACATGTCATTCATTTTACAACAGTAAAAATACATTGAAGTGCATTGATTTTCTGTTTAACCCTCTAGTTCCCAACACCGCCTCTAGGCGGTCTCTTTAAAAATCTAAATAAAACTTCTAAAACATGATTGTGTGTTGTCATCCGCACTAGTATTTCTTCCCAACGCTCACACCTTTCATACACACACATTGTTTGAATAATCGTAGCTTTCTGTTAAAGGCAATTGAAGCTCAAAGTTGAAAATTCCATGAAAACGTGGAAAAAAACTATTTTGTGTTTAGTGGTAATCTTCATTAAACAAATTTTAACTATTTTTGGAAATTTTAATAACAAAAAAAAATATTTTTGAGTAGCCTGTTAGTAGCATTTTACTGTAGATGCGAATTGGTTTAGTGGAATAATTCGGTAGTTTAGCTTTTTTGGTAAAACACTTTGCCCGCCTATAGGCGGTGTTGGGCACCTGGGCAAAAAAATTTCAGTCTTTTGTGATTACTTATCGTACCGAAACTAGCTTTATGTGCAATTTTAGCTGAAAAGAAGTATGTTTTAAAATCTTTGGGTGAATGCTGATGTTAGAATATGGATGTCCTTATCATTTAATTATATTTAGAGGAGTCTGGGGTAAGTTGGCGGAATCTTTTTTTTTCTCCTTTTGTATTAGACATATGGCGCTCTTTATAGTCCTGCACTTCAAGTACTGTGTAATACATTCTCCCATGTACTTTTGTTGCATTACATTCTGTTTCGTTCACGTTAAGCGTTAAGTTTTCGAGCATATTAGAGTGAAGAGCCCATTTTAGTCGTATTAGGGAGGGTGCCTAACCATTAAATTACTCGGAATACAATTGATACAATGCGTATGAATTGGCACTAGTATCTTTGCATTCCAATGCATTGAACAAAGATGGCTAACGCTGCTCTAACCACCGGCTTCGAAAATAGGCTCATTACCTTAGGCGAAGTCTTTAAATTTCAGCATTTTGTTATTTAGAGCTAGTTCAAAGCTATTCTACGAATGACTAGATTTTTCGATAGCGCGCGAAAAGAACTTTCCGTGGTCGTATATACAATATACGTAACCACAAACTAAATTTGTACTTTTTTGTTTGTTTACTTCGGAATTTCACGTGAAGAATCTCGAAAATTCTCTTTTACATGATCTTCTTAAATTAAAAAATAAAACATGATAAGTGAAACCATCGCCAGCAGACACTGGTCCCCCCAACTATAAATTAGAAGTCAATAATTAAACAACCAAAGCACTAGAGAAATACTCCTTAACTTAGGTAATTTGCGTTCTAATGGAATCCAAACTATAAACCATCTGAATTCGCTTATGTAGAAGTGACTAGAAGAAAAAAAGTTTTTGTTTTTTATTCGCCCAGGTGCCCAACACCGCCTCTAGGTTTTAATGAAAATCCATTGCTTACATGAACTATCAACATTATTTTCGTTATTCTCATCACGAAACCCACCTACAAAAGTTTTTTCAAGCCAAATAAAAATTTGGGCACTAGAGGGTTAAAGAAACTGTAATTTTCAATCCACGTGTAAAATTATAATAAAATTCGTTGAAGAAAGCACGACAAGTCGTGTGTATTTGTGGTGGAACTTAATTTTACATTTATATTCATGCTCCAAATATGTTCATGAAAATAAACTTAAAATTACAAAATATTTTTATCTGTGTAATACTTGGACATTTACTCGTAGAATTGCTACACCCGAATTGATCAAATGGGTGTTAGAAAGTTTTTGTATTCGGGAAAAGATGGAGTCATTCCAGATTTCTATTTCAATGAAGATATAAACACTTCAAGCATATTTTCAAGAAGTTCTTACTTGTAGTCTTGCAATAGGATAAATTCCATTTGCGGTGTGAGAAATATTATTAAAAATCATTCCGAAAGGTGGCCGCACTATCAATAACGAAGCAAAGAGTTTTATTCGACCAACACAATTGGAATGTTAGCTTGGATGAGCATCCGCTTTTCGCCAACGCTATCCAACATAGGAGTTTTTCTTGACACTGATGGTGCTTTAATTAAGAATCTTTCGAATCCATTTAGGAAGCAGCACGAGGTAATGGAGTACATCCGTATATAACGAACTGGATACACGCAATGCTTAGTAAGCGACATCTGTGCTCATCGTTAAGACTAGTAGAGATAAGGAAACTGAGCGTCTGTGGATATCCTCAAGGCGGTGTGCTTTATAATTTATTAATTACATCCACCAGGGAATAGATAAATGATACAAGTCGAAGACAGAAAACAAGACGAAAATTCGTTTTGGTACAAACACACATACGATGGTGACGAAACCTGTTTCCTTCCCAAGAGCCGTTAAATATCATCTCTTTATCGCTAAGCCCCATTAACAAACGGTTGCAGTCTTGCGAAGATTTGCAAGATAAACAAATCGAGCTGGCATTCACTCTCGCCACTTAGCGGCCCCATCGCGCGCTACCCAGATGGGAAAATCAGTCCCGCATTCGATGCCATTCACCGTCCGAATCGGTCTAGTTTGCGGCTACAAAGTATAATGAAAATCAAATTAAAATTGTTCACTTCACTTTTTGTCAAGTCGTAACATGTTAATTAGTGTACACATGACGCATGCTTATCGCGTGGCCCAAGTCAAGACATTAGTTATTGCTTTTGGCGACTGTCTCCCGTCGGCGATATGTTGTATGTAGGGCCCGAATGAATAAGGTACATCCTACGAGGAATCGCTTTTCCGACCGTGGTGAGACTAACTGATGGTGACGGATGAAGCCAAAACGGCATGCCGTAGAATACAATACTACCGTGGAACGTTGCGTTTTGTCATGAGTTGTTGCCAAATTTAGCGAAAGGATTATAAAAGACACCACATCATTAATTATGAGCAGTTGGCTGATTATAGCAGCAACATATTTGGTGACACATTGTTAAGAGTCTAATATATTAGATTTCAGTTGTTCAAAGTAAGTCAGCTCGTGTAAAAGGGTTCTAGAAATATGAGGATTTTTGGTGTTGTAAATTAGAAGGCAAAGTCTTTGCCCTCATAAATCCTAGTAATCCTGGAATCCCTTTTCCACAATACAATGTTTCACCTAAATCTTTAGAAAATAAAGTAAACTATTATTACTTGGCTTCAACGAATCGTTCTCTATTGTACTGACATTTACTGCAAAACACGCTCACTCCATTTAACCTCCAAAATTGATTTTTTAAACTATTCAACACGCACATCTCACCCACCTCCCAGTCGCGAGCAGTGAAAAGCCATTCACCGTGGACTCGAGATGCTGCTCGCTGAGAATGACGGCATCTCTGGTGTAACCTAATTTAGTAACACCCGTTCCGTTCCACAACCGTGCGTGACCCGACACATACTTTCGCTCGGCTTGGGAGCAGCAGCTAGCACCTATAGGAATTCATATAATTTTCTAAACAACGCACTGTCAGCGCCTACCGAGAACGGTGCCGGATACTATTTTTGAACGAGCCGAGTCTCTCATTTCGAGCCCGTGCTCGCACTACACTCTGACCTGTTTCCAGCCGGGAAAATCGGTCTCCTCAACGCATACTTTGTTTAGTTGCCTTTTCCCATACTGTCCTTCGCAAACGCGCATGCAGAATTTTATCCGGGCAGTTGTACCAACCTATAGGTAGGTGTAGGTTGGTAATGAGAGCGGGAAAAACTGTCGGGTAGGTAGGTAGGTATGTATTGCTCGAAGCGGAAGCAATTATTTCTCCTGTAGTAGAAAATCTTGGGAACGGTTTTCCGCCAACCGCAGCTTCCCAACCAAACCAACCGAATGGTCAATAACTTTCCTTTTCAATACAAACGAGCGCGCTTCTCGTTCAAATCGTACGACGACGATTGAGGTTTAAAAATATGACCACGCTTCAGCTAGCCCGCTGTTCCGTGCCAACTCAAAGACTTAATATTAATTTTTACGGTTCGGTTGATTTATGAGACTTGCGCGACTGCGCAACCGGCACCTTACTTTTTAAAGTAATGTTTACATTTTTGAATCGGCTATTTTTTGTGATTCGACTCACCTATCTAGAATAGACGGAATCTCCTACACTGAGAAGGTGTAGTAACTTTGTTTTATTTTTGAAAAGAACAGCTCATAAGATACTGTCGTTGAATTATGCATTTTTTTAAGCGAACATTCTTTAGTAAAGCTACTGAGCAGATACATCTCTGTAACTCTTCTAGATATAATTAGTGCGAAAAGCGAGAGAAACATGCTGTCAATCTTTGGCAAACATGGCAGCAGTCATCGTTCCCGGTAGGAATTTATGAAAGTAGTTAAAATGGAAAAAATAAATGATCAAATTAACTGCTTCGGAGGAATGTTTGCGAACAGCGACAGAACGATGACAGTTCATCAGAATGATTCATCGTTTGCACTAAGAGTATACAGTACAGATTGGTTATTTTTAAACTTTTGTGACATTTGAAAAACATTTTATATGGGTATCCAACTTCTGGAATAAATTAATTTGTCTTCTAAGGATGAACCATTGCACGGAAGTTCGCAAATCGATACTGGCTAATCATTTCTAATTTGGCTGAATCTCACTGGCGGCTACAGGGAGGGGCACGTGCCTATCCGATTAGATGTTTTCGTAAAAAGATATTTGCATTTACCTACTTCAATATGTCAATATTCTAGAAGTGATCAAAAAGGCGATCAGTTTATTTTTTGTAATACTTTATTTAACCAAGTAAAAGCTAATTAATTAAATTTGGAAACAAAAGCAATTTGAAATTTGTGCAAGCAATACGCAAAGTGTTGTTTCCGATCCACTTTTGGTACGAAATTTTTTGGTTCAGTGTGTTCCTACCGATTAGTTGTTTACATTAATCACTCCAACTATTTATAACTTTTGAGGAGATCTGTGGAGTTTTTATCGTTGTTTATCGTGTTAATTGACTGAGAATTTTGTTTTTACCTTTGTTATTGTGCAGTGTAAAAGTGTCTCCTGTTTGCTTTTGTGTTGCGAAAAAATCAGCGAAGAACGCAATTGAGTGAACTTCTGTGACTTAACCACTTTCCACCGACCGCAGCGCCATCTAGATTTCATTGTTCGCATTCTCAGATCGGCACGCATTATGGCACGTGCATGCGATCACTGCGCGAAAACCGTCAAATCGGATGACGACTTTATCGAATGCATTTTTTTTGCAAAATGTGGTACGTATGCGATGTACCCAGGCCCCGTGGTGGTGGAGGAACGCTATGTGGTAAGCTGAGCTGCAAGCAACCGGGCGGGTCATAGGTGGTGTATAATGCTTAGTCGCGATAGCAACTATTTGTGATTCGCGACCCGAACCAGTAGCGGGGGCTGACTGCGGGTGTGGTAGGACGAGGAAGTGGGTCCTACACGTTCTAGGCCTAAAGTAGCTCTGACAAGGCGAGCCAGCGCCGCCTTTAAATAAGCGCTTAGCCCAAATCTCTCTCCTCCCGTGGTCCTTCAGCGTTACTGCAAGGTTGGCGCAGGCCTAGCTAGCCGCCCATATAAATAGCATGCTCAGGAAGTTCAACAAGAAATTTCGGAATGACAAAATTGGCACAGACGTATGCAACGGAAACGGACAAGAGACTGGAAACTTGGAACATGAAACTGCAGGTCGCTTAACTTTATCGGGAGCCCTCGCATACTTGCCGACCGCAAGTTAGACATTGTGGCGCTGCAGGAGGTGTGTTGGAAGGGGTCTACGATGCGGGTATTTCGCGGAAACCACAACATCTACGGCAATACACACGAGCTGGGAACAGCTTTTATGGTGGTGGGGAAGATGCAAAAGCGTGTGATCGGATGGTGGCCGGTCAGCGACAGAATGTGCAGGTTGAGGATCAAGGGCCGGTTCTTCAACATCAGCATAATTAACGTGCATAGTCCCCACCTCGGAAGTAGCTATGACGACAAGGACGAATTCTACGCGCAGCTGGAGCGTGAATACGATCGCTGGCCAAGACATGATGTCAAGATCGTCATCGGCGACCTTAATGCTCAGGTTGGCTAGGAGGTGGAATACAGATCAGTAATTGGAAGATTCAGCGCCCACCAGCAGACGAACGAGAACGGCCTAAGACTAATCGATTTCGCCACCTCCAAGAACATTGCCATAAGGAGCACTTTCTTCCAGTACCGCCTCCTGCACCGATGCACCTGGAGATCACTGCAAAAATACGCAAATTGATCATGCTCTGATTGATGGACGGCACTTCTCGGACACTATCGACGTAAGGACCTATCGGGGCGCTAACATCGACTCAGACCACTATCTGGTGATGATTAAACTGCGTCCAAAACTATCCGTAGTGAACCGTGTAAAATACCGGCGCCCGCCGCGGTATAACCTGGACCGACTAAGGGAAACCAACGTCGCGACAACGTACGTTCAGCATCTTGAAGCAGCGCTCCCACCGGAGGAGGAGCTCATCGATGCTCTCCCTGGAGGACTGCTGGACCAGGACTAAAGCAGCCATAAGCAGCACTGCGGAGAGCGTCCTTGGATACGTACCGAAGAGTCGACGGAACGATTAGTTCGATGGCGAGTGCCAAGAGATATTGGACGAGAAGAATGCAGCACGCGCAGCGATGTTGCTTCAAGCCACTCGTCAGAACGTGGAGTCATATCGACAGAAGCGAAAACAGTAGACTCGTCTTTTTCAGGACAAAAAGCGCCGCCTGGAAGAGTCTGAGAGAGAGGAGATGGAGCTGCTGTATCGATCTCAGGAAACGCGGGCGTTCTTCAAGAAGCTGAATGACTCGCAACGGTTTTATGACGCGGGACGAAATGTGCTGAGACAAGGAAGGAGGCATCTTGACGGACGAACATTAGGTGGTCGAAAGGTGGAGGCAGTACTACAATGAACATCTGAATGGTGCGCAGGCCGACAATCGGGCGTTCGAGGAGGACGATTATGTCAGTGTCGCAGCTGACGGGGATGTACCGGCGCCCACTATGAATGAGGTTAACGAGGCTATTCAACAGCTCAAGAACAACAAGGCAGCTGGTAAGGATGGTCTAGGAGCGGAACTCTTCAAGTTGGGTCCGGAGAAGCTGACGGAATGCATGCACCGCATAGTCGAAAGAATCTGGGACAGGGAACAGCTACTGGAGGAGAGGAAGGAAGGTGTGATCACCCCGATATACAAGAAAGGCGACAAATTGGACTGTGAAAACTACAGAGCGATCACAGTGACAAATGCCGCTTACAAAGTGCTATCCCAGATTCTGTTCCGACGCCTATCACCGCTGGTAAATGGATTTGTCGGGAGTTATCAGGCCGGTTTCATCAACGGCAGATCAACAAACTACCAAATCCTTATGGAAAAAGATGGACGAGAACGGCATCCCTGGGAAGCTGACAAGACCGATTAAGGCTACGATGGAGGGTGTAAAGTGTCGTGTCAAAATTTCGGGCGGCCTCTCGGGTCCGTTTGAAACACGCAGAGGACTAAGACAAGGCGATGGGTTGTCACACCTGATGTTCAATATAGCGCTGGAGGGTGTAATGCGAAGAGCGGGGTTCAACATGCGGGGCACGATTTTCCGAGGTCCGGACAGTTCGTGTGCTAGAGTAGGACTGAAGATAAATGTGTCTAAGACGAAGTACATGCTGGCTGGCGGAACCGATCGCGATAGGGAACGCTTGGGCAGTAGTATTACGATCGACGGCGACGAGTTCGAGGTGGTTGACGAGTTCATCTATCTAGGTTCATTGGTGACTGTGGACAATAATATCAGCCGGGAGATCAGAGTGCGTATTATCTCTGGAAGTCGTGCTTACTATGGGCTCCACAAAACTTTGAGATCCAGGAAGCTTCACCACCGCACGAAAAGCGCCATGTACAACACACTGATTAGACCGGTGGTTCTCTACGGGCACGAAACGTGGACAATGCTCGAGGAGGATCTGCAAGCACTCGAAGTCTTCGAAAGAAGGGTGCTGAGAACGATCTTCGGTAGTGTGCAAGAAGATGGCGTGTGAAGGAGAAGGATGAACCACGAACTTGCGCGACTCTATGGCGAGCCAAGTATCTGGAAAGTAGCTCAAGCTGTAGGGGTACGGTGGGCGGAGCGTGTTGTGAGGATGCAGGACAACAACCCCACCAAGTTAGTTTTCACCTTCAACCTGGCAGGTACAAGACGGAGAGGAGCGCAGCGTTTCCGGTGGCTGGACCAAGTGGAGCAGAACCTGTCGAGTATCGGGCACCTGAGAGGTTGGAGACAAGCAGCAACTGACCGAGTGACGTGGAGGAATATTGTGGAACAGATAAAATCATGTTAATATGATGCATAATCAGGAAATAATAAAAATAATAATAATATGCGACGTGGGAAACAACTTACCAGGCCGTGTTTGAAAAAAACTTGCGGGAAACTCAAATTTATATTGGATGTGCAATGAATGTGTCAAGCTGATGAAGTTTGCTCGCTTTCGCGACACCGTTTTTTTTTGCTTGGATGTGTTATCACTGCTATCGCTGAGAAAACGGATGAACTAAAGGTCGAGTTATCCAAAAATAACCAGCAAATTTCGCGCCTCGCTAGAAAGGTTTCATCAGCTACTCCAGTCCGGCCAAACTTCAGTACCTCTCGACCACCTCAGAAACGTTGTCGCGAGGATGGCACTGATCCAAGCAATATTCTTGTTGGTGGTCGAAAGCTAGTCGAGAATAGCAACATTGTTACGGTTCCACCTCCCACGCCGTTGCTTTGGATGTATCTTTCCCGCTTTCATCCTAGCGTTAGCAAGGAGACCGTCGAAAAAATGTCTAAAGAAGGACTAAATTGTAACGAGGAGATAAAGGTTATTCCGCTTGGTAAAAAAGGCATAGACGTCAGTACTTTGAACAGCATATCCTTCAAAGTTTGTAGTTCACCCAAAGTACCACGATGCAGTTCTTAACCCTGACACATGACCGCAAGGCATACGGTTCAGGGAATTTGAGGACAGCCGTACCCAGAACATTTGGAGCCCACCGACTTATTTTCCACCACTTCCAGAAGAAGCATGTCCTTCTCTAATGCAAACCGACCCATCAATGGTCCTGCAGAGGACTCCGCAACGATTGGCTATGCCACTATACCAAGCGACACCGCCATTGTGAAGGAGTATCGGTGCCGATAGCATACTGGGATGCAACACAGTTGGTATTATGGAAGCCCTCGATCCCTCCGCTACAGTCGAGCAATCATCAGCCAGCGTTCAGTAGTCGTCCCGGTCCTGTGTGTGGGATGAGTGAAAGGGTCTTCCAACCCGCCGCAAATGGCAAGTATACATATGTTCCGAAGACTTCAAGCACTGATGTATTCTTCGCTTCCAGTTTGTTGCCTTTTTCTCCGACATCTTGTGATCAGATACCAACCATTTCTCTCACCGACGACGATAGTCGTATTTTGAGGCGCGACGCAGTTGATTCGGGATACCTCGAATCCCTCACCGCAGTCGACCAAGCGACCGTGAGCCGTTCCGATACTGTTTTTTGGGATTGACGAAAGGATCTTCCTACACGGCAGCATGGCTTCGCTCTCTGCTGTAGCTGATCTGTACTCCAACAACATCGAGGTTTACAACTAGAATGTTGGTGGCTTACATTCATCAATGGACGGCTCGCGACCACGAGTTGCTGTTACGACGTTATCGCCTTGACCGAGACATTCGATGTTTACAGCTGTGACCGCAACGCCCACAACAGCCACAAGCCATCAGGCGGTGGTGTGCTTATCGCCGTTCGCCATGGTATAAAAGTCCGAGTGATCAACGATGACCGGTGGGCGAGCTCCGAGCAAGTGTGGATATCAGTGAAACTTGCCGATCGCAATCTGTTCCTGTGTGTTATGTATTTTCCACCTGACAGAATTCGTGATACCAGCCTGATCGATGTACATCTTTCCTCCATTTCGTTTATCGCCACGATCATCGCCCCGTCTGATGATATTGTTAAACTGGGTGACTTCAACTTACCTGGCTTGACGTGGTGCCAAGTAATGGATTTCTAAGATTCTGGTAAGTAATGGATTTCTACGATTGGAATCTGCGCTTATTAACAAAGCCAGTTGTATTTTGGACAACTACAGCAGCGAAAGTCTTCGGCAAATTAATAATGTCACCAACGAGAATGGACGTACACTTGACCTCTGCTTTGTAAGTGCCAGGAGCTACGCTCCGTACTACTGCATTGCACCGGGTGCGTCAGCATCCCCCACTACATCTTGTATTCGCTGGTATCCTAGGAGTGAATTTTGAAAACGTCTCAAGCTCTATCGTCTACGATTTTAAAAACGCTGACTACGACAGCATCGTTAACACGCTGTTGGATATAAACAGAGAAGAGAAGTACCACTTCGAACAAAAAAAATTACGAAAGTTCTCACAAAAGCGAATCGGATTTGTTGCTGGGTTTCCTTGGTTTGATTTGAGAGTGCACCCGTATGACGTTTCAACTAGTATAACTTTTGAGACTGGCTCGTATAAATCGTTGCAGGCGGTAAGGTAGAGCTTCGCTAAAGCGTACAGTAAATAACAGAAAATGTATTATTGCGTTTCGTATCATAGATTTTACTTTTCTGATTGATATTATGCTTATTGCTGTATGTAATCATTGAACGCTCGTTTTCTAAAACGACATTATCTGTTATTTTTGCGGGGCGTCCGGAGAATCATCCAGTTTCAACGGAATGTTCTCTGATTACCTGGTCCGCTTTTATTAATTTTGCATATTGAAGAGTAACTCGTAAGGAACCTTTGCTAAGCAGCACATGATTGCAGAGCCCTCTTTCTAATTAGTGGAACGTGATCTTCCGCATGGGTGGTGAATTTTTCCATTTGTCATAAATATTACTTGTGATAATTAAGCTGAAGAAGTAAACTTTTTTTCTGAATTCCAATCTAATGCAGTGACAGCTAATGTGAGTACTTAAGGTCACAAGAGCACTTAGCACATATTAGGAAATCCAATGGAAGATTTTGTCGTGATAATTCAATTTTGTAAAAAAATATTTGTAATTTTTCGAACAAAAAAATAAAAAAAGTTTCGATAAAACGTCAGCTGCATCGGAAAAAATCGAAAACAGCATATGGCTTAATGACCCAATGAACGTATACAAGCCATCGTCAGTCTTAAGTTGTTTTCTCGAACAGTTTAACTATTTTTAAATTTATTTTAGAAAAAATCCTTAACTTGACTGCTGAGTAACTGATTAATAATAGCTTCTCGGTACGCAGAACTGAAAAGTGTGTAGCAGCGATGCCACAAGTACATATTTATCTAGAAAGGTACAGATTTTTCGAGTATTTTTGGTACAAATTCTGTACGATACGGATAACATATTTTTGTAAAAAGTACAGTTTGGTACACATTTTTTTGACACGACAGGTAAAATAATTTAACACTACGATGCATACCAGTAATCAGGTTATAAATGTTGAGTTAGACCGCTGATAGAGTGATGGCGAGAAACTGAGCTGGAGCTAGCACTGATATTAGGATGCGGGATTTCAGAAACTTGCAGCAAATCAAAGGATTGATGTCAAAATAGGTTTGTTACAGTACATAGGAAAAACTGGAAGTACTTCTTCTCCTTTTCTACTTCCAGTAGCAAACCGAATTAAAAATTAGCAAGTTTTTTGTTCCTGTTTACTACGGAGCAACTAAGAGCAAGAACCGTGTATTGAAACAAACCTAATGAAAGCCGAGCGGATCTGCGCGGATTGCTTGCGTTTACTGTGATAGGTCGCTTACAGAGTGGCGGCGAGAAACTGTGTATGTGCTGCCCAAGTAACCATAAGCATTAAGCCATTGCACTATATTGGCTATACATTTGCACCAATGTTGCATTGAAACCCCTTTACAGCTTTAACAATGCAATAAAGCTCTATATTAGCATCAATAATGCATAATAGCGCAGCCGACATATAGCATTATCACTGGCTCTCTATATGGCGTATATAAAGCTGATATAACTCGTACATGCTTCAAGCATCTTTAAAGCATGTAAGCTTTACAAGTGCATTTACTGCCATTATAGAGCAAATAAAAAGCCGATATAATGCTATTATAATGCTATGGGTTTATTTGTTATGCAACTCTTCTTGAAGATTATATTGGGCATATTTCATTTCAATCGAACATATGCAATATTGTCTAGGAAGCAAACGCAGCGCACTTACCGTGAAGGACGAGGCTAGGTACCTCAGTTCAAGACATACTAAAGGTAATTTTCGTGAAACATTCATATCATGTGAGAACGAAAACACATTAAGGATAGTCATTACAATACATTAGAAGAGAGTCAATTACGGTTTTAAGCAGAACATTTTATTTTAAAATTTACCCTTTTGCTCATCATACCGAAAGGAAACATAAGAAATGATTTTAAAACCATGGCGGACAATGACAGCCAACTGAAGCTAATGCTAATAGCATTAGTACTGCAGAAACGAGCTGTCAATCTATGCACAGTAATAGCACTATATTTCTCCTTTTCTGGCCTAACACCAGCATAATATCAGGCTTCACGGCTCTTCAAGAATGCATTATATGTGGATCTAAAGCAGATATTAGGCTACGTTATAATGCTTATGGGTTACTTGGGTGGTACTGACAGTAGGATGCGAGATGCCAGAAACCTGCTTGCAGCATATCAAATGGAACCTGTCAGTGTAAAAGCAAGTAGCCGGTGCAGATCTGCTTGGCTTTCACTCTGACATCATCCCTTTGGTTTGCAGCAAGCAGGTTTTTCGCATTCTAATGTCAGCCCTAGCCCCAGCTTAGCTTCTCGCCGCCACTCTGTAAGCACCCATAGGCTTCATTTGATTTGCTGAATACAAGTTTGTCACATCCTGAGTGCATATAAGGAGAGAGACGACACTGTCAAAATGATTATTTGTCAATGTCATTCCAAACGAGACAAATCCATGTATTTTGAGAGATCATTTGTTCGTTTGGAATATTACTGACAGATAATCATGATAATTGTCTTCACTCTCCTTACATACACTCTGGTCACATCTCGCATCCAAATGTCAATACAAGCCCCAGCCAGGGTTGCACATTCACAAATTTTTCTTTAATGTCACAGATTTATTTAACAATTAGGTAATCCATGAGACGTGTTGGATCAGCAGATTATTTCTTGATTGTTTCTTCTGACGTTACTCCGCTTTGCTGGGCACAACGTCCGACAAAACCATTGATTCGATCCAACATCAAACGAATCGGAACTAATGAAAGATGTTTGTGTTTGCAGGAGTAAAACAAAACAAACTTGTTACAAAACCCTCCACTGAGTTGTCAAACAAACGTCTCATAGATTGCCTGATTTTTGGTCACAGCTTCTTTTTTTCAGAAGACAGATTTTTAACATTTTGATGAAAATTTCACCGATTTCCACAGATTTTTGGAAATATTTCAATTTTTTTATAGATTTTTCGGAAATCCGAGTCAGATTTTTTTGGTTTTTCGCAGCCAAATATCAGCATCAGCACCAGCACCAACTCAGTATATCACTATCTCGAATGAAAAATAATTATATAAAATGATTCTGTTTGTCATTGTGTTGGTACAGAATACGAAGAATTTTCAACTCCCAGTACAGGTTTAATTGTGGCAGCACTGGTGAGTAGTCAGAACGATTGTCATGGTTTACAGACCTTAGTGACATTTCGTAAAAATTAAAAGATACTCATGAGAATTTATACAAAGCAGACTCCAATATTAAAGATTGAAAATAATTATAAACTAATTTCCTCCACTTTTGAAAGGACCAAAAAACTTATATCGAATCCTGGAAAAGGAAAATGGCTGGCTAACAAAATGCTGTTTGTATTTAAATTTAATGTCCTTGCTTGGTGGTTGTCAAAAGAAAGGACACACAATAACCATTGGGAAGATATCCATTGAAAATCTTTCTTGGGAAGTGCACTAAGAATTAACTGTGCAGTCAAAAGTTTCGATATTTAAACATACTTACATACTTTAACCACAGACTAACAGACATAACACTATGAGGGAATTCCCTCAAAAAACATCGATCCGACAATTTTCCCAGAACACTAGCTCCACCTTTTCTTCACGGTCCCAAACACTCATTTACTGGTAGGTTACCCCTCAGGTTTGGGAGCAATTTTTCACTAGTGGTCTACCCCCCGTATGCTTGCTCATATGACAGTGGCGCCATAATTTCAAATGTGGCCACAGTCCCAACTACAAATATATTTAAAATGACCGTTAAAGCGGGCGAAGCTTTGTTTTTAAGTGTTATGTCTGTTAGTCTGTGCTTTAACATTAAAACTTTCGTTTTTCGATGGAAAAAGATTGGTTATTTTTTAAAGTAAAATATCCGTTGCAACCCAAAAACGCAGTTAATGTTTGAAAGCTGGGTTAATTATTGCATGACAATTTTTATTTGGTAGAACATATTCTGACCACTTGTCGGATTATCGGGGATGAATTTGCTAGATATTTTATACCAGAAACGTCGTATAATTTTGAACTAATGTGTTGATTAACAGTGTATTTTGCAGGGCTTCGACACCACGTGCCGCTAGTGATTTTAAAAAGAATTGTGAGAAGTTTTGATTTTGAGTGGCCCTTCTCTTCTCTGATATAAACTAGGATTTCGATCTTAACAATGACGACGCGAACGAAGCAGCGATGACATTTTCTAGTATTTTTAACTATCTTATCGACCGTCATGTGTCAAAACGAATAATTTGTACCGATCAACACCCTCCCTGGCAATCAACCGTCCTTAGACGATTAAAAACTGCCAAACGAGCTGCTTTTAAAAAATTCTCGAAGCATAAGACACTTGCATTACGAAATCACTACTTTCAACTTAACAACGAATACAAACAGCAAAGCAGACGCGCCTTTTTCAGACACCAGCGCAACGTCGAGCGTCAACTAAAATCTAAGCCCAAGTCATTCTAGAAGTATGTTAACGAGCAGCGAAAAGAATCCGGTTTACCATCTTGCATGTCGTTTAATGGAGTTTCAGGCACCGACACTAAGAAAATTTGCACTGTTCTCCGACAAATTTTCAAGCGTTTTTTCCAACGAGCGCCTTCTACCACAACAAGTCACTGCCGCCGCCAATTCAAATCCTTCTCTAAGACGAACCATAAACCAAATTTGTGTGGATAATGCTGCCATTCTTGCAGCAAGTTCCAAACTGGAAGCATCTTGTTCCCCAGGCCCAGATAACGTTTTCTCGATTTTCGTCAAAAAGTGCATCAACGGGCTTCTTGAACCACTTCGGCGAGTCTTCGAGCTATCGTTCAATACTGGAACATTCCTTTCCTGCTGGAAAGCAGCACGTATGTTTGCAGCTCGTAAAAAAGGAAACAAATCGAACATTGACAATTATCGGGGAATCTCGTTTTGGAGTGCCGTATCAAAGCTATTCGAGCTGGTTGTTTTAGACCCTATTTTCTTTCACTGCGAACACTACATTGAAGATGACCAACGCGGTTTAATGTCTAAACGATCGACAACGACCAACCTGCTCTCGTTCACAACATATTTAATCGGTGAATTTGCTGACGGATTGCAAACCGATGCTATTTACTAGGTTCTATCTGCGGCCTTCGACAAAATCAACCATGATATCTCAATAGCGAAGCTGGACAAACTCGGCATTCATGGACAACTTCTGCGCTGGTTTCGTTCCTACCTCCTACCTACCTTCCTACCTACCAAATCAGCATTAAGGATTGTCTATCTGCACCATTCTTTGATACATCCGGCATACCACAAGGAAGCCATCTCGGTCCAGTAATATTCCTCCTCTACTAACGTCAATATCACATTACAAGGACCCCGCCTTTCTTTCGACGACGACATGATTTTTTTTACAAATGCGGGATAAAACCGATGCCGAGCTTCTTCAGAGGGAAGTGGACAGTTTCAGCACGTGGTGTGATCTAAACAGAATGGTATTAAACCCGAACAAATGCTCAATCGTTACGTTCACGCGGAAACGCCATCCGGCTCAGTTTAACTACCATTACTTCGACTCGAGCATTCCAAGACACTATCACATCAAAGATCTCGGAGTCATCATGGATTCGGCATTAAAGTTCTAACCACATACTTTATACAAGGTGGATAAGGCATCACGGCAGCTTGGGTTTATCTTCCGAGTAGCGAAAAACTTCAGGGACGTATACTGTCTTAAATCGCTTTACTGCTCGTTGATCCGCTCAACGGTAGAATATTGTTCTGCTGTTTGGAATCCGTACTACCAGAACGGGATTGACACTCGGACTTACTCTCTGCCAGAGTGGATTGTGCTACAATTTTTGAACGCCTAAATCTTCAAGCCCGCATTCGAACACTGCGTACTAACTCTCTTCTGCGACTACCTTTTAGGAGAACCAACTACGGTCGACACAGCGCTGTGGCCGGACTTCAGCGAGTCTTCAATGGAGTTTCCACAGGTTTCAACTTTCACTGGACTAGAAATATGATTAAAAATAATTTTTTGTCTACCCTTAAGTGTAACTAGACTGAGAACCACCATTGGGGCCAAGGGGCCTGTTGGTGTTTATATAAATTGATAGACTGAACAATTTTTTTTACCCAATGAAATTTCAGAATTCAAATTTGTTTTTGCGATGCCAAATGTCTTTAAAATCCATGACACGTTGAGATTTTATGCTACCTAATTTATTTTTTTTGCTAGGAGCGCCCCCCATTTTCGCCCTTTTTTAAATTTAATAATACCGTACTACCCATGATCGCATAGTTGTCCCGTTTTCTATGAGATTTCCTATCTTTATGGGACTGATATGCGATCATGGGCAGCGTAGCTGTTTCGAAAAATTATTGCAAACATTTTTTCTTGTTTTGACCTTTTTGGCATGAAATACACATGGTTCCATCATTACCCTTCTCCTACCAGCTGATCAAGACAACCAGTAGATACAGAACACTAGATTAGGATCGTCGCTGGTTTCCCATTGTTTTCGTCTCGGAACATGTTTGTTTTGCTTTCGGTATATATCTGTCAAGGTATCGAAAGTCTCTCTAGTAAAAGTCTTTGGTCCCCATTTTTGGTACACGCAGAAAAATATGGCCTACTTATAACCACAAACCGTTTAGTTGAACTTCAAATTAGTAAAATGCTGAGTTTACATTTTTTATGTCAGTCTGGTTTATTCTGCTGTGATGTTTATGCTTTCAAAACCGAAAATGTCCAATGCATAAAATTTACAGCAGAATAAACAATAGGCAAACAGAAAAATGATGTGATATTTGCTATGAAAGAAATTTCTATGTGGCATACTATTATAATTTTATTAGTTTTCACATGGTATCTATGCGTGACAGATTCTACTACAAATTGCAAAAAATTATGTGTGAAATTAATATATTCAACATAACGAATTTTCTCGGTGTAAATTTTTGACTGTTATTTTTATGAAATGAAAGAGTTTGTATATACCGCACAAGAAAATGAAAATTCATCAAAATTCAGTACAGGTTTGGATAATTTGTGTATTCTAATTAGTGAAAATTCATCAGCCAAGAATGACCATTGTGTTGCTGACTAAAAGGAACAAAAATGATTCTTCGCTATAAAACGACGATAGAGGATTTTTTTGCTTTTTTTATTTGGCCTATTTGACAGGTATATTCCGGAATCAAAACAATGATGTTCCTACCACTGATGCCAGCGACAATCCTAATCTAGTGTTCTGTTCTACTATGACAACCAAACTAAGTCTCAAACCGCCGATTACTGGTTCTGAAGGTTAAAGTTTTCGATTTGGTCTTTTTACCTTTAATTTTTTTTAGAAATCTCATGCTGATTGCTATTTTTGTATATAATTGACATGTAATGAATAATAAAAATGTAATTACAGTAGAATGTTTATAATAGGCTGTCTAACGTTAAACTTTTTATAGTCATACACCGCCTATGTTTCATTAAATGAACCAAGAAAATAATGTCTTTACAACATTTGTCCAAGGATTATCATACAAATCGAGAATAAAATCCTCATTTACGCAGTATAAAAGTGATTTTTTGCTATGCATACTGTCGAAATGGGTAAGAAATGTGGCAAATATTTATTAAAATTGGACTTTTTTTTTTCTAATATTGTTTTCAGCAACGGAACTTGAGGTCGAAATATCTATTGTTGATATACTGGATTGTGTCAATGAGTCAGTAAGGCCAATAAGGGAAGGCCACGCTGTATTTGCCGCAAGCCAAGTAGTTTGTATCAGTTACCGGAAACACGAAGAAGCTCACATTGACGTCATAGCTTATGTCAATCAATGCTCTCATCCAGGACTCATGCCTCACACAGTGGAATTAAAAATCTGTTTTGATATCGAAAAGTGGATCTTGAAATGTTCCTGCAAAGCTGGTACTGCAAAGTGCAAGCATATAATAGCTTGTCTCCTCCACCTCGAAAGGTTTGTGATCAACATGAGCTATTTCCATTAAATAAATTCAGTTGATTGAACTAAGTGTGACTCAGTTACATAGCTCACAATCCTCAACTTTTGGATCAATTGAAATACCCACGATCCACATTTTTTAAGTATAGAAAACTTGACTATATGTCTTGCACTGACGTAACGCAAGCTTGGGGTATCACCAAGAGTCAAAAAACAGCTCCCTGGACAGTAAAACGGATCAACGATTTATGCTGTGTTAAAATACCACAGAAATTGAAATATGTTGAGAACGAACTCGAGGAACACATATTGTCTGAATCCTTTGGCCGAATATTATCGGGTAATGAAATATCTAAATATAATGTTATATTTCTCCGAACTTTGTATTTTCCGCAGTATCTAAGGAATCCGCAATCTCTAAACACCGGAATGGAAGATTTTTGAACAACTTGAAGGTATACCAGAATCGTGCCTTGCAGGCAGCAATAAAAACAAGTCGACCCATTCTGTTCGGCAGATGAGCTTAAAATGTGCCTAACTGACGAACGAAACAAAATTAACATTGTATCTTGTGATTTTGATTCTAAAGCAGAGCACGATTATTTTGATAATTACATAAAAACCGGAATCGAACAATCTGTAACAATTGCAATGGAAACTAAGAATCAGAACACGAACAATTGGAAGATTCATCGATCCATACGTATTACCGCAAGTAGTTGTTATAAGCTTTACACTTACATCAAAAACAAGAACCCAGATTGGGACAACAAAATCACTCAGTACTGGAACTTGAGGACAATAAATGTAAAAGCAGTAAAACATGGCAAAGAGGCAGAACCGTTGGCATTTAATTGCTACAAAATTAAGCGAAATCCAATGATGAAACAATGTGGTTCAGTAATTCATCCATATGAGAGTTGGATCGGTGGTTCTCCTGATGGATTAGACCCACTTATGCATATCGTTCTGGAAATTAAATGTCCTGGCGATGCTAATTCGCCTCTGAACGAGATCTTATGTAGTCCAAGTGTCAAGAGATATGTTAAACGTTGCCCGATAGCTGGAGATTTGAAACTTCACAGACACCATTCATATTACTGTCAGGTTCAGATTAACATGTGGATTTTGAATTGTGACACGTGTGATTTCATAATATATTCCATGAAAGACGATGACTTCATAGTTATTGGAGTGCCTTTTGATACCCATTTCGTTCAGGCTGTGGTAAACGATTTGAAATATCTCTTCTTTGAAAAAATGCTTAAGAAATTATTGGTACTGAGAAAAGTGTCTAACGAATCATCTGTTTAAACAATATCTGTAAACTTTGAAATATATTAACTCAAGTTCACTAAACCGCAAATGCACGTCATAATATCATCGATATGACCAAGAATACACGAGTGAATAGTTCCATTCAAAATTTCAAAAATTTAAATTCTTTGTATCACTCGTTCTACGTGTATACGGGATCGGGCGATAGATTTGTTTTGACTGACTTCAGTTGGAGAAAGGCGTTCTCCGCGCATAAATGGTGGAATATGTAATTTGATACATTTGGATAAACACTCGCTTTAAATGGTTACGCCTTTGTCGACCATTATTTCATCAATATGAGCTTGTAAACGGTCTATCAAATGCTCGTTGTTGAATATGAACTTATCAGAAGCTTTGCCGGAATACGCAGCACTGGTAAATGAAATTAGACCGGCTGGAGCTACTCCAATTAAAAATTTGACTGTGCGCCGACTTTTATAATTGGAGTAGCATGATATGCGGCAATTCAAGCATTTCAGAGCGGCAGCGGAACCTCAGTTTAGTCCAGAATTATAGATACATTCGGAAAGTTTTCTCTGAAACACAATGAAATATTTTTCCTAATTTCCTCTTTGGATGGCAAATATATAAATCGGTTAATCTATAAGCCAATTTTGTTGGGATAAGAGTTTCGATTTCATGTCTTCAGTATGTGACAGTCTTTCGTTCCGTTTTTGCTCGTCATGGAATAAAATGAGAGAGATAATCTTAAATAAGAGTGAAAAGAGAGGAAAAAATCAACCAATCGAAATCGTCTCAAGATCACTCTTCTATCTTTACTATACACTCAACACGAGTTCTTTCCGAATTACGCTCTGATCATCTCATTTCGTATTCGTTGCGTTAGGTGCAACAACTTTAATTGAAACTTTTTCCCAAATAGTGGTAAAACAAACATGTAATCAGACAAACATTACAACTTTCTTCATGAAATCATACATCTCTTCCAATCTTGATGATGATTGAAAAAAAAATCAAGAGCTAATTATTTTTATTCATAAACAAACCTAATACTGAACAAATTTGTGTTCACATATTTGTTTAATGAATTGACAAAAAGTTTTGCAAAAGTTTCACAGGAAACGCATAATTTGCTGTAATTTAAAAACAGACAACTCTAAAAAAAGCCTCTTCGGCAAATTAGATACAAGTGCGATGTGTTCTCTTCCATGTGTCGGAAGCAAATGATGCTTATTGCTGAATTATTATCTATGTTTATAGTTTCAAGTTATTTTGGTGGTGTCATCAATGTTATATTTACCAAATTTTACGTACATTAGAAGCATTGACTAATCAGTGCTACGTAATTTTCTTTCGATTAGTGAATAAATTCTGAGCAGTTTCGCTCAGTAGATTAAATTCTGAGTAGTTTCCATTAGTAGATTAAATCATTGAAATATATATATTTGACATTGTCCAAAAATTCCGCGAATTCCGAAATAAAACCTTCATATGTTCAAATATAATATTTACTTAATATGGTAATCTTCTCAAGTTACAGCGGTTTTGCAAGATTGTTAAAAGTCAATAGAGCTAAGGTATTCTTGCTTTGTAGTGAAATCAGTAGTTTTTTGCACTCACTTTACATTTTGACTTTTACTATAGTTTCAGGGATCTAGGAAAATCAGTCTACGATATTTTTTATTCGTAAGTACAGTGATATAAAAAGTACCTAAAAAGAATCTACTTAAATATTGATAAAAAGGTAGTTATTCTGAGTTGCCTGATAATATTGTCGAAGATATTCTTTAACCCATTCCCTATGAGAGTCAAATGAAAAAAACATGTGTTTTTCTCAGGATTGTTTTGATTACGACATGATCAGTATCATTTAAATTGAAAATTTCATAAAGTTGAGTTAACGCAAACTTCGGATGAAGTCACAGAACTAGTAATAGTAGAAAGACGCCTGATCATGAAAATAGGAATTGAACCTATTTTCTGCATCTACAAATCGCCTGCCTTATCAGAAGATTTGAAGCAAATTTCAACATTCACTTTGTGCGGACATTCTTTGCAACGGTAAACTTTGATTTCACACTGATATATTCCTATCCATGGGGACAACCTTTATGTTAGTTTCGTTCTCCTGATTAGCAAATGCGTGTAAAGTTTCGTGAGACGGGTTTTCGTATACTTTTTACTCATTCCAATTTAGCGTCTTCTACAAATTGTAAAGGTGTGGCGAATGTGTAGCATTTTCAAGCAGCATAGTATGCAGCGTAGCATTTTCAAGCAGCCCTAAATACTTTGAACTCTTGAATATTCATTTTTGTAACTAGAGAAATTTCTTACTAAAACTAAATTAAAAATAATCAAATTTAATTCGTCGATGCACTATAGCCTTTCTTGTAACAGATAACATATTATTAGGGTTTTCTAGTGTCTATTGTCTCAATTCTAAGTCGATATTGCATAATTTTCGTCTTGTCACTTTCACTTCATGTGCGATTTATAGCACACTATTCGAATCAACAAGTTTTACAACAGGGTCAAAAACTAGTAAAACATTATTCTGTCAATTGTTACATAAACGGTTGCCCACACCTTTTTGCCAAATTATCCAACCACCTACGAGGTGGATCATCGACAAAACATTCTGCAAGAATGTGACTTTCCACACTCAAACATGTCACCTCGCTGGTGCCATTAATAGCGACCCAGTTGATGATTCAGCGCAGAACGCTGTCCAAAAAAGTCAAGATCCGGCAGATTTCAGTAAAATTTCACACCTTTAATTTAAGTGTGCCTACTCTTAGCAGAACGGCTCCAATCGAATATTCACACGTCTAATTCGATGCACCCTCAAACATACTACACACACACACAGCAGAAGAGTGAAAATCTCCATCATCATCAAGGCAGGCGGCGGTGTTGATGATGAGGTAACCGTCGAACCGAAAATGTATTCAATTTTGACCGCGCTTGGCCGACCACAAAGTAGTGTCTCCCACAACGCGCCTGCTCCGAGCGCGTCGAAAATTCTTCGAGGAAATCTCGCACAGTTCGCATGGAAACACACCAGCGAGCTACCTACTTGGATTGCGAGATTTCTACGTTTTCTTCTTTTCTGGTCCATGGCAGAGTGAAAGAAAATTCCTTAAAATATCTCAAGGTTTACGACTTTGATGCTGCGACTATATAAAGTAAAATTCTAATATTATATTGGACCGAATTTTTCTCACCCACACAGTTTCCTCTGATTGAATCATGTCGATCAGTTGTCTTTGTTTTCCAACTCTAACACATATTCATATAAGATCTTAGGAACGGAAAACTCATACGCAAATATAGTCAAAGTACGGGGTACAAGATTCATCGCGTGTAGCAAATAAATAAAAAAACAACATTCATTGAGCAAAATGTTGCCTTTTTACTACTTTCGCAGTACGTGTAGCAAGAGTCTTTGCCGTCGCGATTTGCCAGCAAGTCGACTTACCGGTAAATTTACGATGAAAATTAATTGCCACCAATCTCATCGTCCATATGCATGTTGATACACAGTTTTCCCCTTCGTTAGTCGAGTGGATGGCGAAACGAACCGGGACATACAATAGAAGGACACTGAAACGCTAGATGTTCTGTTGCTTGACTCCCGTCTCATCTCAGTTATAATTGCACCGAAATGTGGACAAACAATTAAGTACTTTTCTAATTAAGATGATGATTGTAAAGCTGAACTGAAACGACGGTGTTGAGAGTAAGATTTTGGCAACTGCTGCTAGTTGCAATTTAGAGACTGTCCAAGAGGCTTTAAAGATTCCGGATCTTTGAATTTAGAACAGTCGAGTCGAAAATGCATATCGGGTGCAGATCATACCCGAACGATCGTTTTCATGATGTGTTCAGAAGCAGTAGGAGCCGGAAGAGAGGATACTAAGTACGCACCCTCGAAGATGTATTCTTAGTTTTTAGCTCCTGAACGGTTTTCGCAAGGAATAAAATTAACGGCAAAGCTTAGCCAACATTTTTTCTGTAATGACAGAAATTTTAAACCACTTTTGAGATTTTATTTATTTGCAAACCTTCCGCATATATAAATAGAATGTTTATAATTGTTATTAATTTATGCGGAATATTCTTTCTGAATTTTTTATTACAACGAAGGTGGAAAATATTAATGAATTTACATACATTTCATAAAAAAATGCCACATATTGGTTATTTTCATATTGTTGTCTCAAAACCGCAAAGTCTTTCCTATAAAAAAACACAACATTGTATACCGTTGGAAAGGTCTATTCTTATTTCCAGAACAATTCGAAAATTGAAAATCAACTGAAAAAAGACAGCGAAGCTTATCTTTTGGGTACAATACCACAAAAATGTTTTTGGACTATTTCAAATTTTGAAGGTTTATTAAATTGTTCAAAAGTAGTTTTGTAATATATTTGACCAAACTTACAACTTTTACTAAATCACTTGAAAAGTATATCCATTTTTTAAATATCGTGGCGCCATGTTATCTAGTAAATACTAGCCGACTGTTCAGCAGAAATGGAACAGACTTACCGTATTTCATCCAAAACAACTTTACAACTCTAGTAAGGCACCCTGTGAAGTTACACATTCTCTGTCAAGTCACACATCAAAAAAAAAAATTTACGCATATTGCGAATGTTTCTACGTCCTTCATAAGTTATTTCCGTGAAAATATTTTCAACAAGACTCCTAGAAGTCAAGGTGAGTTTTTCCCGAGTAAACGAAAAGCTCATAACACCCCTACAATCGTGGTCCAAATTCATCCCCACTGCATGGTGTTTTGATAACAACCCATGAAAACACCGTCACTCTTGTCCAACGAATTCTATATAAATTTTTTTCCTAAGTCCATTTTATAATGTTTTGATAGTTGTAAAATTTGCTATTGGGTTTGAGCCCATAAGAATTTCCTGGGGTTCCTGATCGTCGTGGTATTTGAGTGCGAAACAATTCAGTATTTCCGACAGAAAGCTTTTGATTTCAGTCATTGGAAGTCGTGTTATAAGGAAATTGTTAGTGATTTTTGGCCAAGCGAATATTTTAAACAATAAAAAAATCTAACTTTAAAATTTGACCCAAAATCACAGAGAACAGACCTTTAAACTAGAATAAAATTACACAAAAAACCTGTGTAAACATTTAAATAAAAATACGGTAAACATCACAATCGCATACAGATTCGCGTGCATGAATTACCATTGTATCCAAGTTGGCATGCAACGTCCATAGAGCGTTTGCTGGCAGATCATAGCGCCCGCTCGTGGCAAGTTGCTACTTGAAGGTGGTATTTCAAAACTACAGTATTATTTCTTACACATATTGAAAATTTTACTTGTATGTCAGATCTCAATGGTATCACGGAAAGAAAATATTAAGTTTGTTCCAGTACCAGGAGAAACTGTTCCAGTACTCCGGAGAAAATCGTTCCTGTACTCTCTTCTTCTTTTTTTTCTTCTGGTAGCAAACGGGAGTAAAAAGGAGCAAGTATTTTTTGCTTCTTTTTACTCCGGATTGACTTCCGTGTACTGGAACAAACCTATTGTTTATTTCCGTTTCCCTATGCTCCATAACACAATGAAAAAGTACAATAACTAACACCAACATTACAATTAGGCAATCCATGAGACGTTTCTGACCAGCTGATGATTTCTTGTTTACTTATTCTGACGATACTCCGAGGGGTGCGATGTCCGGCAATATCGTTGATTCGATCCAACATCAAACGAATCGGACTAACAAAAGTTTTTTGTCGGACGAGTTTTTCTGTTCGCAGGAGTAGACTTGTTGACAGAACCCACCGCTGAATTGTCAAACAAACGTCTAATGGATTGCCTAATACCTTTTTCATATACATCAAAAGAGATCAGGTTATGTGTCGTCATGCTCGATTGGCTCCGCTCAGTATTTCCGCCTAACTATGAATATAGCAACTATAGATCCCAGTTATCGCAGTCGAAATGTCTTCTCTCAGAATTTCAGCGCAATTGTAACAAGCGATTCGAAGACCGATTCCTCCAGTACGGGTTGAATCTACCGCGCTAGAATTATAACATAATTCAGCCCACATTCCGAATCTCCTTCTGGATGTATTCTACTGGGAGGAGGTTATTATATAGCGCGGCCATCTATGTGTCGTCATATAAAAGACGAATTTCGCGCCAATACGTATTCGGATTTGGCAGCACCCTCTCAGATTTTGATGAAACTTTCTGTACATGAAGACTTTGTCATAAAAAGCCACTTTTCATACTTTTTTCCAAAAATGATCTAGACTATCTTTTAAAAAGGGCCAAACTTTTTTTACCAATTTTTTTCAAATAGCTATAGTCTAAAGATGACAAATCCTACCAAAAAATGTTGTAGGAGTGATTTTCACAAAATTAGTCAAATTTCAAAAAAAAATATTGAAAAAATTCTTCATTGAATCCTATACTGAAAAAAATCGATTATAAAAATTTAAAGTCGATTTACAAAAAAAAACATTTTTGATTTGGATGAAATTTTGTTCCAAGATAGATAATCATGTTCCCTACCTACCGTCAAAAATTCAAGTTGGGCACTTTCAAGGAAAAAAAGTTATTTGAAAAAAAATTTTCCTTGTCCAAACTGAATTTTTTTTTTTTCTTCAGTGTATTTTTACAGAAAACTAAACCAATGAAAATCATATTCATCTCAGAATCAAAAAAACTCAGTTTGTGAGAATATATTGGCTAATTTAGCAACAAAGCATATTTTTATTAAGGGGTTAATACTTTTTCATTTTTCATAAAATCGAATTATTTGTTTTATTTATCTGAAAGTACAACTCCTTGAGAATGTTTTCCCAAATTTTCAAAGAGATCCGAGAAATAGATCGAAAGTTACAGCGCTTCCAAGCGCGCTTCGTCTACCAGGAGCAATAGTTATTTGAAATTTTAAACTCGATTACCTCGAAATGTCGTCTTACTAAAAATGGTTTTTCCGTGATCACGATTGCCGAAAAACTACTCAATTTTCTTAAATTTTTTTTACAATTGATCGTAATTAATTTTTTCGTACTTTAACGCTTCCTTTTTCATTCATAAATTTTTGCTTCATGGATAAAATTCTTTTAATGCAATTTTTAGAGCTTAAAACAGCGATTTTTTACTGTAAACTTTCTCGAATGCAAGAAAAAATTATTATTTATTCAACTAATCGTTAAGGTACGAGGAATACTCATATACTGATTTTTTGAATTTTGGGATTTTAGATGATCTATTGGTCTTCAATCGTGATCACCGCAAACCTCTTAAATAAAAAAGGGTTTCGGGGGAAAAGCCATAACTCTGCCAATTATCAATTTATTTTTATAAACTTATGCTTGTTTATTTCACTGTAAAATGTACTACCAAAATATTATAAGTTTGATGTAATGAAATCATAGCTTTATTAGTTTACTTGAACTCAAAATTTCTTGATATTTCTTTCATTCGAATTTTACATAATTATTTATTTATTTTTATATACAATATTTGTCTTCAAACTATCTTCATGCATGCTATTTTGTATTATTTCTAAACAAGGAAAATATTTTTGGTTCATCTTCTGAATTAGAATACCTTTTCGTCTCTACTTTGCCACCAGGAATAGGCACAAAACTGTGGAATTTTTATGTTTCAGATATTGTTTTGGCGTTATTATACAGCTCTTCGAGTTCTTCTGACATTTTGTTGTAATGTTCAGTAAATATGTAGCAGAAAATAAATTTTGTGATGTTTTACATTTCTTATAAAAGAAATGTATAGAATTCGCTCAAACTTTCAAGATTTTTCCCGAGGCCCGGAGGGCCGAGTCTTATATACCAATCGACTCAGTTCGACGATTTGGGACAATGTCTGTGTGTGTGGATGTAACGGACAAACTCTCATTCGTGTTTCTCAGCAATGGCTGAACCGATCTTATCCAAACCAATTTTAAATGAAAGATCTATCAAACAGTATGAACGTTATTAATTTGTTTTTGATTCTGATGTTTAGTTTCCAAGATATGAATGTTTGAATATGTAAAAATGACTTTCTTTGCAGTTTTTTAAAATTATCTGCCGAAATTGACAACATAGATTAACACTTTATATATTTTTGGGCAGCTTATACGAATATCTTTCGAACAAGCTATAGCTTGTTGAAATCGGACTATTATCAAAAGAGATATTTAACATTAAATGCGGACGAAAGATTTTGTATCATTTCCCATTGCCAGAAATATGACCATAAACATGTAATCTATTATTAACGCCAAAACGGCTTATTTTAGGTGAATAGTATCTTATGCCCTTTCTTTTGGTATTGTGCTATTGCTGATAGATCCCCCTATGAGTGAGACATTTTCACAAATTTTCTTGGAAGTGATTATATCGAAATGATGCCTTCAGCAAATTTGTAGCTCTTACTTTTGCGAATAACTTTACTGAAGACTTCAAATATTTATTTTGAATACTTTAAAAGTTATGGCTTGTTGTTTATGGATTACTCTTCGTCGCCTATTTATTGTTCAATATAGTAATAATCCATTGAAATAAGCCAAACATTATTTCGATAAATCGAATTTTGTATTTCATTTTTCTATCTACAACCGCTAGAAATAATCACCGAACACTTCCAAGTTGTCTGGAAGGAACTTGATAACTTATCAGTGCAAAAATGTTCATTTGTGCGAACCTTCTGACTGCAATTTTTCTAACTTATAACCATCGGATCGATCTGAAACATATCGGAAAATGAAAAGCGAAATAAATAGCTCCAAGCAACGGCGTAGCCAAGAAAAGGTTTTGGGGTACACCATACAACCCTCCCCCCCCCCCCCCCCCCACCACACCCAAAAAAAAATATTGGATTGAAGTTGAAAATTTATTGATGCTGACTGATTTAATTCAATATTACAATAACAATTATCTGATCCGTAAATTGATACCCTGTTGTTGTAAACATCATGAGGACTTTTGATAAATTGTCGGAATGGGGTCTTGATATGTAACTCATCTATTGGTCTTGATTTCACAGTTGTCTAATAGCATCAATATCAAATTCCTGCCTGAAAACATTCCAATAGAAAATTCCACAGTTCTGTAATCAATCATAATCCTCAGATTTATTTTCAAATTGTGTTCGCTTTTGTAGAGATGCACTGTAATAAGGGTTTTTATTTAATAGAAAGCGAAGTTAAAATTGATTTAATGTCTATGAAACATAGAACTGCTCACCAAAACAATGTATAACTTTCAACATTTGCTAAAAATGTTTTTGCCTTTCTCATTCTCTCTAAAATTCGTCAATCTAATCCCGACCCGGAGGGCCGAGTGTCATATGCCAATCGACTCAGTTCGTCGAGATCGGAAAATGTCTGTGTTTTTTTTTCAAAATCAAATTTGTATTTTTGATGCCATGACTTTAAAATGCATGAAACATTGAGATTTGATGTAAACTCGAAAAAAAATAATGTTTGACAAAAATTGACTTTTTTGGACTTTGGTACATTTTTGCCTTTCTCATATAGAAAGGTTATGCAATCACTCTAAAAATCGTCAATCATACCGGCCCGGAGGGAGTATGCAGTGAGGGGTTGCTACTTTAAAATTAAAACTAGTTTAAAATTTCTTAACAAGTTGAAAATTTTCGGCAGGACCCGGATCTTTCTCCATGATCCGCCGCTGGTTTCAAGCGATGTTTCAGTATCACATAGTATCTCAAGATCGTGGCTGTCGATCCATTGTATGTATGTGCAAATCGTACTGAACATGTAATATTCATTTCCACCATTGTATTGAACATAACCAGCCATGGAATCGTAGTCTGGACAAATGAGACAAGCACAATTGCACCACTAGGTGGATTAAAACAGGTTTTTATTTTGGGATTGCGTCGAGTTGAGACGAAAACGTAATATGATTAATAACGAGAATAACACTTTCCGAATGTAGAGAGAAATTTATGAAAAATGACGATTTCCATTCGATTCTAGCAGGTTCTGATCGATTTTGATGAGCATTTGATTTTTGTTGTATGACCAATTATATGTATAGGTCAAATGTTTAAAAACAGTAATTTAAGGTCAAGATAGCATCATTTTGAAACCGCCAATTTCGGAGGGTTAGTATCTTCGATGAGTTTTACAAACGAACAGCGCATCATTTGATAAAGTAATTTTGACGGTATATCGTCCAAGAAGTATTTATGGTGAATTTTCTCAGGTTAATACTCATGACTACAATAAAGTCTCAACAAATTCGCTAAAGACACGAACTCTGTTACTATTTTCTGAAAAATTAATTCTGCATAATTTTAAAACTTCAAAAATTACGGTTTCGGAATTATGCCGTTTGGACAGTAAGATCGATTTTCACCAAACCCACACCAAACTGAATTTTTGGTTACGCCGCTGACTTCAGGTAAGTAGAAACAAAGTCGTTCTACACTCGTTCACAAGAAACTTCTTCAAATGCTGAATATCTATTATAACACATTGAAACCCCGATTTTATCAGCCAAATATGAACATATGTTTGATGGGCTCTAGCAGACGAACAAGACTGAAATGAAGATGGAAATATGCAAAAATAAAAAGTTTATCATAATCAGAAATAGTTATCAGACTACATCAAGGGACGGGAAGAATATTTTAACAGCTTCAGGTTATTATAAAGAAAAAAATTGCCAGATTTAGTCAATGTCCCCATTTTGTCAGCCTAAAATACACCATGAGACTGATAAAAATGGGTCTTTAGTTTTCAAGGGATTATTTTATAGACTTCTTCCAAAATTTGGCGAACCTATTCCAATTCGTATACCAATTAATTGGTATACTTAATGTTTTATATGTTGCAGACAGAGAAATATTACGAAAGCTTATTAAACAATTTTTCCTAATAAGTTTGTGAAAATTATAAACTATTTGAAATTTTTTAATAGTTTTATTTTTTATTTAACCGTGATTTTTTAATAAATAGTGACCAACACTTCACAACGTAGTCTATTTCTCATGGCTTGCGGTGAGCACGATCTCTCGAATTGCTGAACTGAAAATTATGGAATAGAAATTAATTTTTAGTATTCTTTACGGATTTAACTCGCCGCGCAGATACCTCTGAATGAGACCCGCTGGTGCCCTAAGACGATTTCGCTAGATTTTCAGAGCACTGTGCACCCAGTGCAATTAGCGATAATAATTCAAATCAAGTCACTTTTAGAAAAAGTAGATGTCGAAGTAAAATTTGGAACTATGCACGCATGCACTTCAGAGATAGCGTGATATCAGGAGCTGCGATTTCATTTCAACGCTTTTTTGTGAAAAGGGCGATACGTACAATGTATGAAAAAAGCCTTATGTTTAATAAGGCTTTTTTCATACATGCGAATGAGGGCTTTGAAACGCAGAAAATTAACCTGAAAATTTGGATTATATGATATTGCTTTCTTAAACTACAGCAAAAAATACAACGGGCGAAACTGTATTTTTGTTTGTTTATTTAAAGTTTCGCCCTCCACGATCCATGCAAACAAACAGGGCGAACTTTTTTTGCTAGCAGTTTACAGGCGAAACTGTTTTTTTCATATTTTTTAGCTGATTAGCGTATTATCAAGCTGATACCAGCTGTAAATAGTAACAATGATCGCTATTGAAAAAAACCCGGACGAAATCGGTGGTGTAAAATGGTACTTATTGTAAAAAAAACGTAAGGGCGATACTTCAATGCTGATAGGTGGGACCGAAAAAGTAAACAATCACCAAAAGGGCGATACTATCACTTTGTCAATTTCAATAGCAAAAACAAATTTTAATTTAATAATTTCAAATACTTTATGAAGGTTAGGATCACTGAATCATGCAATGTAGGATGTAAAAAACACAATAATTCCTAAATAGGAAATAAAACCAAGTCTGGAAATATTCACTGATTTTCTTTGAATGGTATCACTGCTAGTATCGCCCTTTTCAAGAAAAAGCGTTGATTTCTTAGTTCTCAGTCGCGTTGGATATTTGAGTAAAGTATAAACTTCAAATCGATTAAAAAAAATCGATTTTTTTGGCTCAGTACAATATATAACCCCTTTAGAAAAATTCAGTTTTCCCACCACAATGCATTGATTGAGGAATTTAGAGATTTTATTAACAGAGCATTAGCAATAATTCGTTTGTATGTCTATTTTATTCGCAATTTTTTCGCTTTCCCATTGATTTGGTTTGAGATTTCTAGCACTGATGTTGTCCTATGCTGATTTGAGCGATTCTCTGAGTCTTGCCACTCTCCCATGTAGTATATGTTATCAAAAACATCGCGAAGCATCAAGTTCTAAATGTTCTCAAACGATATAATATCCGAAGAGAGTGATAATAGTTATAAGAAATGTCTCATCACACTGTTAGGTGAATTAAAAGCGTTTTTAAACTAAAGCTCGAAGAGCCGGTATATTAATATACGCTGCTACCTAGTGTAGAATTAGACTTCATCCTTTACGGCTATTGTAAAACCACCAGATGAAACCTAAAATCTTGGTGCACAATCGGGAATAGCGAAACAGAAAAGGTGACTATATGTCAGTGATTCATTCAATACAGATTGGATAAAGGCTATAATGCAAAACCTTAAGGTTCGTTCAAGTTAAGTCTTCGGTACGGAGCAATACCAATAGCAATACTCCTAGCATGTTGTTAGTTACCTCTTATGACATAGGAGCAGGTTCCCAATGGTGCTATTCTTGGTTGAAATAGTGCAAAAAGATTTTAGCCCGCCGGACACTACACGGCCTGCTTTTGTATATTTTGACGTTTACGATCAAAAGTCATCTAAACAAAATTACTTTGTAAGAACCGGTTACATTTTTGTGGTTTTTATACTGAAGGTATTTTTATCCGATTCTTACAGAGAAGAACCTTATTTCGTTGTTTATGCTTGAAGTTTATACACAATTTTTACATTCTAATATATTTAAAGCGACTGACAAATATTCAAAAAAGGGAAAGAAAAAATCAAACGATACCACGCGCGAGTGTCGTTCAGAAAGTATCGATACCGATACTTGATGGCAGCTGGAAGTATCGATGCAAAAATACTCGATACATTGCGGAAACGTATCGGTACTAGTATCGCCCATCCCTAAATAAAACCATGATAAAATTTTCTTGAATATATCCAATCAATGGAGAAAAGTCAAGCTAGAACTGATAACAGGAAAAGCAGAAGATGCTTTAAAGACTTTGTAAAAAAACGATTACTCCTGTGGTGGTTTGCATATCAAGTTCTACTGATAGTAATATAACTAGGCCAACTTGTCATGACATGGATTTATAGTGGCCTCTAGAAAGGCGTTGAAATTATGAGGTATGCATGGAAGGTTTTAAACATTAGTTGCAATAAACGCTATAAAATTCAATATAACCAAACATGTTACTTGGGTAGTTTGGACAAATATGAAAGGCACAATTGTACCACTAGGTGGATTAAAATAGGTTATTTTAAAGAAAATATTCCAATACCTGTATGTTACCGGTGCTACCGGTACTGAGGGTGTCAGTACCGTTGTACCGGTTCTCGCCAAAAAGGGTTGGTACAAGCATTTATAGTACTGGATTACAGGTGCTCGTTTTTGTTTGATGACCTTTCGAGTAGATTTTGTTCTGAACATTTATGAGATATTTCACAATTTCTTAAATATCGACTAATTTCACCAAACTACTCCCGTACCAATGTAATCCAATCTCATGAGTAGAATAAACCGTTAGACCTATCAACCTACCATTAATGGTAAATTACTTTTACAATTTCTAAGCTTGTTGAACGTAGATTGAAAACCCTATTTTTAACTATCAATTTTATGTCATATTCGTTTTGCCCAATTAACTAGATTCTTGGCGGCGTCATACACTAGGTAGAGTGGAGCAACATGCATATGGGAAAACGGACTTTTTTTTAAATCTGCAAAAATATAAAACTATTTGTAATGTTTCAAAGATTTTCTTCCATTTAATTCCACTATGTTTTTATAGTTAGATGCACTTGCACTTCACAATGGAAGAAAATCTTTGAAACATTACGTACATTCCACTAAGACCTCCGTTCGCGTATATATTGTGAAACTATTTGTATTTTATATAGTAACAAAGATTATCTATGGAAAAAAACAGCAAAAATGATCTACAAATTCGCAATTGGAAAGACACTAAAACTTTAATTAGTATTTTATATTCTAAGAACTTTGATGAAAAACGTTCAGTATTTTCGGTGATCGCGAAATAATAGCAGTCTAACAGGTGCATACTTTTGTTCCATACTATGCAAACATTTGCTCCAACCAGGCTTATATTTGAGTGTTCATATACAATGTTTTAGAACATTTCAAAACAAAACATGGAAAATTGTAATAATTCGTATGAATGATCAAAGATTATTATTCTATTCGGTACTCCAATCATTTATGTTGAGATTTTTTTCCATTCTTATCTTGCAAGAAGTGTTAGGTGCGCACTTCTGCCCCATCTATCTTTACTTATTATCCCAAGAAACTGTAATGACCTCAACAAAGATGCTCCCGTTTGCCGGACAAACGATAGTTTTATAAGAACACTAAATTATTCCCGCAGTAGAATATTGTCAAACCTGTTCAACTAATTTGATATTTGGCTTTTTTCTCGGGCAACATTCGATTCAATGGTGTCTATAAACCGCTCGAAGGCTAAACTAATTACCGCCAACGGTTTGAAACTACCTGGGAATACCTTGGTCATTCGATGTTGCAGCAGGACAAGCTATGAAGCAAATAAATCAACGCTGGGATCATGCGCAATGCCATTGCCCGTACACCCCCGCAGACGAGACAGATCGTGGCGCTCTAGGAGGTGGTTGAGCCGGTTTATTTGGAGAACTTTTCCCACTCTTTCGCTCTCGTGTTTTCGTTTGTTTTTCCCAGCCATGATCGTCATTCGCAGCACAGGATGCGCTCGGTTCCAAATCATACATCTATGTGTGTATGTGCGTGTAAGTGTCTGCGCATAATCAGATCTTCAACTGCACGGAAAAAAAGTTTCCAACACTGACTGCTGCGTGTGGTGCGCGAGTGGGTGTGCGGAATGAGGCACACACAGTTTTCCACGGCATTTCGGACACGCCGTGGAAAAGTGGATTCGCTCTCCCTCGCATCCATATACGGCCTGACTCGTGGTACCGTGGCGGCTTAGACGGGGCGCGCGCGTTCGTATACGCAGACTTTTGAGGATTCTTTTTCTTCGTGCAGCTGCGTTGCGTTTTGTGGAAAACATGTGCGGGGTCTATTTTTAAAATAAAGCAGCTTAGGAATTGACTCGGCAATCGGCGATGGGTTTCGGGGGAAGATAATTTTCATAACTCCGGCGGCGGCGGCGGTGATGTGGAGCGACGAAGATGGTTCTTCACACGCATACACACAGACTTTCACGAATAGCTGCTGCACTGTTTCGGCAGTTGGGCGACGAGGAATCGGGAAACGCCAACCGGCACCGTCGAAGGTATAAAAGTATCCTGCGCCGATCGGAAGCGTTACAGTCTCAAGTGTAGAACTCGTGGTGAACGGACCGTACACGCGTTACCTTAAATATCAAGCTCCTTCTCTTCCGGTGAAAGGCCCACAAAGTACCCACAGCCAAAATGTGTGACGATGATGTTGCTGCGTTGGTCGTTGACAACGGTGCGTATCTCAGCAGGCTGGCGAAAGGATTGCTCGTGCAGGGATAGTGTTGGATTAAGGTGGAATGCCAGTGCAAATAGTTGACTAGGTTGGATTTGTGCGAAAACAATGGGATATGCTAACGAACTATGGACAGTGATCGTGCCTTTCGAGGGCGTAACAGTGAGCAATTGCAAGTGTTTTCAACAAGCAGCAGTATAGATGTGAAACATTTGCAAGTAATGTCGATAACGCCTCATTGGATAATGCAGATTTTTGATGTCAAAGTCTGAAAGGGCGTGGTTCAACAGCTATTTTTTATGGATAATTTTAGTGCCTGTGATCGTTAAATTCTCAGTTTACGAATGTTACGGAAACCAAGTGAAGACTTTAACAATGAGGGTCTTTTGTGAATAAAGTGCCTCAATCAATAAAGATGTGGTTAGGGATCACTTGGTAGAAAATTATTTTTGTGTTCTGCTGAAAAATGCAGTAAACTACCCTACTAGTACAAAAATGTGTGATATTTGAGATTAAATATCAGATCGAAACAATAGTGGTCATCTAAGGTTATAAAAATTCCTTGTGTCGAAATTCAGGCATAATTATGTCGAGTTAGATGCCTGATCTGATGTTGGAATTCGGATTTCACAAATTCCAGAAATAGAAATTGAGTGATTGAATGGTTGCTTCTGGCAGATTGAATGATTATTATTTTACGCTTGTATAACGAATTAGTTAACATCCAGTCAATCGCGAAGTGACAGGTGATGTTACGTAACTGCCACATAGCAAATATTAGATTGTTTCTTATCAGTTATCTTGCCAAATAGTGCAATTTACTCCAATTTCATTAAGGAAATACCACAATAGATCTAAATACTGGTCGCAGTGGTTCGTCTCCAACAAAAAAAATAAAATTAATGAATTTTGAATGTCTCGATGGTTCACCTATTAGAGATATGAAATATTCCCCATCAAAATAATTTATTTTACCGGGTTCAGGATTTTTTTAAATCGAACTTCATGTCTCTGGTTCGGGTCTAGTTTCTCCGAACAAAACTAATCTCGATACAAACCATGAGTTTTCGGGAATACATTTAATTCAAAATCAATTTTTTGATGTTTTGTTACCCTTTTCCCTTCTAGAATGAAATTTTCGTGAAAATCGAAAATTCGTCCAAAATATGCAAATCTACATACGAAATGTAAAAATGACTCACCATCGCGCCATCTGCGCGCTGACACGTTTTTGTATCTTTCAATTACGATACATAAATGAAAATTTAGTTCGTCATTCCCCGCTTGGGCAGCGCTGCTGATAGTAAAATAAGCTGCATTCGTGTATTCAGGGCGTGTGAACTGGCGAAAGGCTCACGAAATGGAAATGAATAAAAAACAAAGCAACCCCCCTAAGAACGGTTGCTTTCAAAATCGTAGAATGAAGAGCGTTCGTTGGACCAACGTGGGGCGACATACAAATAACCGTTCAACAGACGTCCATTGTTGAACGATTTTGAAACAATGTTTGAGCTTCTCAGTGGGAAGAAGAGCTTTTCAGTGGGAACGATTTTGAAACAATGTTTGAGCTTCTCAGTGGGAAGAATTGGACTATTCGTTCAATTTAGAATTTGATTCGGAATACTGCCTTGTCACTTTCAAAATGACAGCTCAAAATGCGACACCGATTCCGGAATCAATTGAGCTGGAAGCGGTTGTTGCACCTTGTGTCGTGTATTCCTAATCTACGAAACAACACAAATTTTTTAATCGAGGGTACGCTGTCAAAGCTGACAAGTAGAATTAAAATGGCTTGCTTTTATTGTGAGTCGTTTTCATAAATAATAGACTTACCCAGCTGTGTTGGTATTAAACCGTTGTGCGCTTTAAAAATGGATGAAAAGAAATTGTTTACGCGGCGAATTTGTTGGCCAGCAAATCGTTTCCTGGTTTGATGCAAAAAGTGGTAGTATAAATATGCAATGCGTATTTTAAACATGAGATATCTCAATGCTTTCGTTATACACACACATTTTTTGTATTTTGTTTTCGCAAAATATTTTACTAAAACTTCCAGGCAAGCCGCATTCGCTAAGAGTTCAGCGTTGCAATTTTTGTTTCGCTGGTATTCAGCAGCAAAGTCCATTATTTTCCGAAAATCAGCAAATCTATTGAATTTGATTGCTGTAACAATCAGTAAAAGAATAACAATTTTTAGTGAATCAAACAGGCAGCTCAGCGAAATATTTCTTGCTGGAAGTTTTGCTGATATTTCAGCTTGATTTTGCGTCTTTGACAGTTAACCCAACAAAAGGATCAGGGATAAGATTGTTTGGCCCGGAGACTTCGGTTTTGATGGCGATATCAGGGCCTCTGAGTTTTACGACAATTGCTCCGGGCCGGATAAGACAATGGGTAATTTTAAATTTTAAAGTACTGAAGTAAATTTTATCATTGCTTTTCATTAAAAAGCCCAGATTGATTTTGCTATTCAATATAGCCTTTTACTAAGTAGTACGGATTTTAAACGCAACACAATATACATAAAATAAAGAGATTAACAATCCCGGTATTGTCATTGGTTGCTCCTGTAGCGATCCTTAACTATACCCCTTCGTTGTCATCTCTAGCGGCGAATTAAGTATTCTTTAATCCCGGAAAGAATTTCATAGCATACGGCAATAAGTATTCCAGGCGAGGTCACAGTCTAGCATACTCAACTCTCCTTGGCTGGTTGCTGTGGAGCAATGCTCGATACGAGTATCATCCACAGCGAGAGCAGCTGAGGCTTTTGGATTCATTACGTTTAAACGGTGAGCAAAATTCCACAGCTGACTTAACTGCCAATATTTACAACTAAATATGAACGGCACAGAGCCAGTTATCTGCCACGTCACGAAGAATTTGAAGCCGAAATCAAAAATTTCGAGTTATGGTCGATCCACTATTTACATAATCAAGAAGAATGAACATGATGAAGTTCGAATTTATTTGATTTGTCATTGCATCATGGTGTATCGACAAATTGAAAACAAAACTTTTCTCTATTTGTTGCCAAATATTTTCGTTCTGTACAAAACATTTAAAGGTCGAGTTGTGCCTTATCCTGTCTGACCAGTGCGGGTTTAATTTAGAGCAAAACGGGCAGAACAATTTGAACTGTCAGTAGGACTCATAATTTGTGTGCGGCTGTTGACTCATATCACTTCAATACAAATGGAAGAGGATGTCAAACCAATTCTGAATCCTGAATGGATTCTGCTTCGGAATCCTGAATAGATTCTGATGTTCCCCTAGGGCACAATTCTGTTACTTTATTCGCATCTACTTCAGTTGAAACCTTCCGCCTGATCGTCTTCGGATTCGTTTCGAAATACTTTAATTAGGTTTTGATGAAGACCGAGCCGGAAGCCTGAATACTGTTGTTATTGTTTATCAGTTATGTTACACATATTGTTTTTTCTGCTGTCAGTCGGTACACATACTAATGAAAAATATTTGAAACAGTGTTCTTTACGCATTTCAAATTGCAAAATTTAAAACAGAATAGTCGAGCTGTTTTAAATCTGTTCCAAAAAGTGCTCGAAAAATAGGACGGCATCACATCATTGCGATCAGGGTGTTTTAGTCGGTTATGTCAAATAGAACCCATAAACCTAAAAGGATGCTCAAAGAGCTGCAATCAGCCGTGATGTCTGATTTGATATAGGCATTTGGCTGGATGATAGATTTAGATGTCTATTCCGTCAAGCGCCCGATCGATGATTATTTGACGATGATGGTATCGTTTGCACTCAAGACTCCTAGGGTTTGACAATATCCACGTCGATCCGTTTTATGGTGTGCAAAATAATCGCTGGATAGTACGTTAATGAATAAAACTACCAATCCATATTGATAGATCCGTAGTACTGATAGTATACAAATTTTGGATGGCCGAAGTGAAGAAAAGAAATCAAAATTCATCAAATAATTGCACTGCTATCAGAAATCCAACATTATTCATGCTATTTAGTGCGATAGCATTTTCACTTCCTCCTCTAAATTTTAACGTCCCTCACTCACTCTCTCTCTCGCCCCCTCCACAACAGGATCCGGTATGTGCAAGGCCGGTTTCGCCGGTGATGATGCTCCCCGTGCCGTGTTCCCCTCGATCGTTGGCCGTCCCCGGCACCAGGGTGTGATGGTCGGTATGGGACAGAAGGACTCGTACGTCGGTGATGAGGCCCAGAGCAAACGTGGTATCCTCACCCTGAAGTACCCGATCGAGCACGGTATCATCACCAACTGGGATGATATGGAGAAGATCTGGCACCACACTTTCTACAATGAGCTGCGTGTGGCTCCCGAGGAGCACCCAGTCCTGCTGACTGAGGCCCCCCTGAACCCGAAGGCTAACCGTGAGAAGATGACCCAGATCATGTTTGAGACGTTCAACTCGCCAGCCATGTACGTCGCCATCCAGGCTGTCCTGTCCCTGTACGCCTCCGGTCGTACCACCGGTATCGTGCTCGACTCCGGTGACGGTGTCTCCCACACTGTCCCCATCTATGAAGGTTATGCCCTGCCACATGCCATCCTCCGTCTGGACTTGGCCGGTCGTGACTTGACTGACTACCTGATGAAGATCCTGACTGAGCGTGGCTACTCGTTCACCACCACTGCCGAACGTGAAATCGTTCGTGATATCAAGGAAAAGCTGTGCTACGTTGCTCTGGACTTTGAGCAAGAAATGGCCACCGCTGCTGCCTCCACCTCCCTGGAGAAGTCCTATGAACTTCCCGACGGACAGGTCATCACCATCGGTAACGAACGTTTCCGTTGCCCAGAAGCCCTCTTCCAGCCATCCTTCCTGGGTATGGAATCCTGCGGTATTCACGAAACCGTGTACAACTCGATCATGAAGTGCGACGTCGACATCCGTAAGGACCTGTATGCCAACACTGTCATGTCCGGTGGTACCACCATGTACCCAGGTATTGCTGATCGTATGCAGAAGGAAATCACCGCCCTGGCTCCATCCACCATCAAGATCAAGATCATTGCCCCACCAGAGCGTAAATACTCCGTCTGGATCGGTAAGTTTAATCCTAGCCAACGAATCAATCACCTTACTAATATTTCAATCTTCGATCACTTTCCAACCAACAGGTGGATCCATCCTGGCTTCCCTGTCCACCTTCCAGCAGATGTGGATCTCCAAGGAGGAATACGACGAGTCCGGCCCAGGAATCGTCCACCGCAAGTGCTTCTAAGCGTTTCGCTGCGCACTTTCGATTCTACTTCTTGTATTTATCATCCATTCTACCCTTACAACATCAACATCAGCAACAGCAGCGACATCAGCAGCAACAGCAGCAATTACAACAGCAACATCAACAAGAAACGACAACACCGACACAAAACAACACCAAACACAAACTGCGAAACAACTATGATACCACAAATATCTTCATCGTGTTTAAGTTTTGTACGTTTTATACTATACGACCATCGTCAGTTTTATTATTTTTAATTATCTTTTAGTTCTTTTTTATTAAAAATAAATGAGAGAAAACTATTTATTAAATCCTATTGTAACATAATAAAAATGAGATATTAAAAAAACACCAACGAGGAAATTTTTCGAACGGGTTTTCCACTTCCGCCATTAAGAGAAATGTCATCTCCTTTTATTTGCGAAAATAATCGAAAATTAGAAACTTATTTTTGTTATAATATAATTAAGGTATTTAATAAACATGAAACACAGCTCGGGATGAGTTGCCTAATTTCTCAGATTCGAAAATATACGGGATGATCTCATAGTTTTATCCGCTTTCAGTCGTGATCTAGCAGAATTCAAAAATAAAATACATCAACCGTGCGTGGGGGTCATTACGCAAGCACACACCCGTACCCGAGCCTCTCCATTGATAGCGATTGTGTAAACAAACGCGCTTCGAAAGAGTAAACAAAATATTTTCACGAATTTTCACCGCCTGCTACTAAACCAGCGTCGGTCGGTTGTGTGCTGTGCGGAATGCGTGTGGGTGATTCACTTCACACTGTAGGGGGTTTCCTCGGTTTTTGGGAGGCGATCCGAAAATAGAAGCGTTCAGCATCGCGCCTGCCTGGATCGCGTTGGAGGAGGCGGCCTGCTTCGTTCACCAACATGCTTTTTCTCGCGTGGATCGGAGCAATTTTTGTGAATCGCCGTGGATTTCTCACACGCACAGGGAAAGTCTATTTTAAGCAACACCAAATGGAACATATTTTTGACATCTGCACTGTTACTGGCACGAGTTTCTGGTTGAGCAATGTTAACTTTTCGGTCTGCATGTGTTGGATTACGGTTCGCAGTGACGGAAGAAAACGTCCCGTTTCGCAACTCCATAAATGGGCATGGAAATGGCGCTTATTATGGGCGCGAAAATCGGTTGACTGGTAGCTGGGACGTTAGGAAATTGTGTTGAAAGCAGAGTGGCGTTAACGTCGCGCAGCTGTTGAGTCACCTATTGATATTGCGGAATTTGTCGGTCGTCGGTGTTGGTACCGAATTAAATGACGGAGGTTTATCCATGTGTATATGATATGCATCATACTGAGCATTGTGTGCAACTTGAATGATTGTGATCATGATAATTTAACTAGGTGATATAATGAGCGTAGTATATAGTTATTTTTCTTCTTTTAAAAACTCTTAAAAAACCAGAGATCAGCTAAAAAATAACAACGTCGCAAATTATTTTGTGCCGAAGGTCCTATAAAATGTGTTTTTTTTTCTTCTATAAATCAAGATTTTGAGGGTATATTAAACTGGTTAAACGTGGTTTTGTATTATATTCGACTAAACCTATATTCCATACTAAATCATTCTAAAGTTTATTCAATGTTTGTCTTTATATAGTACCATGTAATTTTGCTTAATGGAACACAAAGTTTTTTATTTGTTTTTAAAAACCATTTTGTTTTTCAAACAGTATTTAAGCAGTTATAATAATAACTGTTTTAGTTATATGGGTCTTTTATACTTTATTTGAGGACTAAAGGTATATAGCACCAGCCCTGCAATTGTTTCGTGCGCAGAGGGTTAATGGCTAACTCTAAATCTGCAAAAGGTACTTAAATGGCTTAATGATTTCTATTCACCTTCCAAACTGTCATATTAAATATGTTTTTATATGTCTGTTTATGCTGGTTTTAACCAAGCTTGTCATTCATCTGGTGCACTAAGCATTGAACAAAAGTAATTTTTTATATAAGGAGATCAGTTTAATCAGTTGACGTACGATCCTAATTCAGTTTTCTTTGACCATAACTGACCGTTCAGTTAATCAAACTTTTCGCAAGTAGCTACCAAAGCATTATCTGTTCAGACGTGGCCCATGATTGGTTAAATGGGAATTAACGACGCTAGAGACTCTCCATCTCCTACGTGTGTTTACCATTTATCTATCAGTGTTATTCCAATCGAGCACGAGACTTGTCTGTGGCCCTCGTTCAAGAAGGATTCGAAGCGATTTTCTTTGGATTGAGTGCTTTTGACAGGTACCGTGCTGGATTGGAATGACACTTATACAGTGAAGACCCGATTTTATCCACACCCAATTTTATCAGTTTTTTGACCCGATTTTATCAGCTTCATATAAAAAGTGATAGCTGGTCGTTTGATGGGCTCTAGCAGACAAACCAAGTGGAATTCGAGTAAATCCTTTCTTGAGTATATTTTTCTTATCTTAGAGATCCGAAATCTGATAAAAAGTTTTTTTTTAAATTTTACACTATTAGACCCTCTTAAGGGAAGTTTAAGTCAAATAATCAGGAAAGGTTATGAGGCTATATCTAGGGACCGTAGAATATTTTAAGAGCTTCCGGTTTCTTAAAAAGATAGAAAAATATATGTCCCGATTTTATCAATGTCCCCGTTTTATCAGCCTAAAATTCACCAAGGGGCTAATAAAAACGGGTCTTCACTGTAAATGTTAAATACACGATAGAGATAGCAAGTCTTGCTACAATCGATTTATTGAATTCGATATGTGAAATCTATCGAAAAGCGATTATGTCATTTTGGTGATTTGACGACAATGGAATTGTTTTGTGGTGCATCATTCACAAAATTGTTCCGGTCGAAAAAAATAGCCATAGATCGATGAAATGGGTTTTGCAAAATGTTGTCAAAGTAGTACTAGAAACTTGAAACCTAGATGAATGTCGCGGTTGAAAAAGTCGCTGTAGTTTTTTCGGTACACATCATTGAGAATCCAAACACAAGATATTTGTGTGACGAATTGTCTCTTCTTTTATGAAGGTTTTAGGCAAGAGGACAAAGCTGAGCTCATTTTTTCGCATACTGGCACGGTTACTATTCTAGCTCACACTCAACCAAAGTTATTATTATAAAATAAGTAATAAATTCCCCTTAGTTCCAAACTCCAAATGAATACATCCAAATACAGTAGTCGAAAACTGTTGTTTATTTCTTATGAACATTTTGGATAACATTTCATTCTTTATAGTTACATAGAGACCATTCGTCAAATACTTATATTTAAACTCACTTTATTTATATTGTTATTTGACTAGTTCAGAACACTTCACCTCACGACTTCTTCACAGGTTGCTTAATTCGTTGCTCTGATTCTGCATCGCAGCATTCCACTCGAGCAGTGCCCGATCCCACAACCAGAGGAAGTTTATTGGCGGCAAATTCAATTTCTCCATCAGCAATCCTGCATGTCCAAGAGTGGCGGCTAGCCTAGCCTTCCGATAGAGATTCGTTTTTTGCGCATCCAGGGCTTGCTTTTCCAGCAGGGCATGCATTACTCGCATTTTGGCGCGACTTTCACGGGCTGCTAAGGTGTTTTTCTCACGTAATATACGGTCTTTCGGGGTGCGGTGTTCCGTTAAACCGAACGACCGAGCCATCTTGTTGTTGTATTTTACCGGAATAACCAGTTCGCTCATGGCGGTCGCCGAGAGTTGCGACATTCTGGCTGGAATACGATCGATCTTTTTCTTGACTAGCCTTGTACCGGTTGCATCGAGAATATTGGATGAACTACTTGAAGCGCCGTCGGAAGAAAAAGTTGCCAGCGATACCACTGAATGCGATATAGCCTTAAAGCATTGAATTGATGTTTGTGGATTCACGCCTGCTACCAGCTTTGGATTGTTCACTGGCGGAACACGCTGCTCAACGGTTGATTGCCCGTCAGATTGCACTTCTCCTTTCCAGAATGGTCCCTGGACGAGTTTCTTGATGAGATTATAAAGATGCTGTCTTTTGTGAGCTCGGTTTTCTTTGGTGATGGTTTTCCTGCAGGATAATTTCGGCGCACTGTCCCTACAAACGGTTTGTGTCATATTGGTATTGAATATTAAGCACTTTCTACGAAGTTTACACTTGAACGACTGTACTGATTGTGATAGAGCACTTGGGCGCTGCAATGATGTTTTATACAAAGGATATGTAGGTATGACAACGCCATTCTTTCGGTGGTACCTGTAGTAAGTGCATGCGAAACTAGCAATGAGTATTTTGGATATAGGTAAACAATTCTACCTATCAGTTTCACAATTTCTTTGTCGACAATTCATGTGGGCCGCACCAAACATTTTAAACGGGTGATTCGGAACAAAAGAAAACATAAGATTTGTATAGATATAATCAAAACATATGAATCTTTTTGGGTAGAAATAACGAAATAAAACTGTATATAGTAAGCTGCAGTTAAATCGGTCCAGTTTTTAACACTCGGAATACCAAGGGGGTAAAAAAATGGGAACGCTTACTTTGACCGGTCATATCTCAGCCGTTACATAATCGATTTTAAATCTGTCTTCACCAATATAAAGGTGTGTCTTTTGTGAATACGTCCAAAAAATTAAAAAATAGAAGAATAGAATTGTCTACCGTAAGTTACAGTAAAAAGAGTATAACAAGGTCAGTGAGAAAAAAATGGGAACGCTTCTTTGACTTGCCATATCTTAGCTGTTTGCTCACCAATTTTAATTCTTTTTTCACCTTTTATAAAATCAGTGAACAAAGAATGATGGAAAACAAATTTGTGTATCTGAAGTAATCGTAAAAACAGTAATTGAGAGTCAGTACAGACGAAATGAGTTTTTCTGTTCAAACAATCGTATCACGACCATTTGTCAACCAATTTCAATTTTCCTTACACCAATGCAATCCTTAGAGCTTCTAAACTTGTAATATATGCATTAAATAGTAGATTTTCAAAAATTACTATACTTTTTCGAGTTTTTAGGTGATAGGATTTTTACAATATACGTGGCATACGGTTGATTGAAATTCTTTGCGACTTGTTAGTTTTACGGTTTGAAAATTACCTGTTTACTCACTTACTTACTTTTACAATCAAACGAAATTTTTGTACTTCTATGTATTTTTGTCGTTTTTTAAAGAAAATATAAAAAGTTTATCTTGCAACAATTGTAGCCGAAATCAATTACAATCGATTGGTAGATATAAAAGTGTAGTCATCACTTTGAATTTGACCTTATTTGCCAACTAAATCAAATTTCCGTACTTCTACGTATTTTGTCTATTTTTTGAGAAAATATAAAAATGTGTTCTTTCAGAAATTGTAGCCACCATTAATTACAATCGATTGGTGTATAAAAAAGTATAAATCATCCCTTAAAATTCAACGTTATTTACCCTGAGAAAATATAAAAATGTGTTCTTTCAGAAATTGTAGCCAAAATCAATTACAATCGATTGGTGTATAAATTGCATAGGTGATAGCTTTGAATACTTGAAGTTATTTGTCAACTAAATGAAATTACTGTAGTTCTACGTACTTTTGTCTATTTTTGAGAAAATATAAAAATCGTTCTTCCAGAAATTGTAACCAAAATCAATTATAATCGATTGGTATATAAAAAGGTATAGGCCATCACTTTGAATTCGACGTTATTTGCCAACTAAATGAAATTTCCGTACTTCTACGTACTTTTGGCTATTTTTTGAGAAAATATAAAAATGTGTTTTTTCACAAATTGTAGCCGCCATCAATTATAATCGACTGGTGTATTAAAATGTATAGGTCATCGCTTCAGATTTAAAGTTATATGACGAATATTTTAAAATTCTGAACTTCTTCGTATTTACTGAATCGTCCTAACACACTCTATTATTTAGTAACTTACATACAATAATGTGTTTCTCCACGTTCGTGCAAACATTTTGATATAATAATATCCATGTATAATATGTAGAACTATTGAGTAAACAGGTAATTTTCAAACCGTAAAACTAACAAGTCGCAAAGAATTTCAATCAACCGTATGCCACGTACATTGTAAAAATCCTATCACCTAAAAACTCGAAAAAGTATAGTAATTTTTGAAAATCTACTATTTAATGCATATATTACAAGTTTAGAAGCTCTAAGGATTGCATTGGTGTAAGGAAAATTGAAATTGGTTGACAAATGGTCGTGATACGATTGTTTGAACAGAAAAACTCATTTCGTCTGTACTGACTCTCAATTACTGTTTTTACGATTACTTCAGATACACAAACTTGTTTTCCATCATTCTTTGTTCACTGTTTTTATAAAAGGTGAAAAAAGAATTAAAATTGGTGAGCAAACAGCTAAGATATGGCAAGTCAAAGAAGCGTTCCCATTTTTTTCTCACTGACCTTGTTATACTCTTTTTACTGTAACTTACGGTAGACAATTCTATTCTTCTATTTTTTAATTTTTTGGACGTGTTCACAAAAGACACACCTTTATATTGGTGAAAACAGATTTAAAATCGATTATGTAACGGCTGAGATATGACCGGTCAAAGTAAGCGTTCCCATTTTTTTAGACCCCCCCAACAAACATTTCGTGGTTTTATAAACGTTTTAACAGTTGCTTTATTCAGCTCTAGCTGAACATTGGAAGTATACGTGTAATCATATATCGTTTATTCCACCCTTAAACATCCGGGATTTAGAGAATTTATTCAGCTTGTCTGATTAAGACACATGAAAGAACAATTCTTCAGCACGTATACAGTCTGAAGAAAACCACAGTTCAGCTTTATCAAAAAACCTTTTCGTTTCCGCTATTCAGCTGAGAGAATTATCAGAGGAAAATTGTTAAAAAAGACATTTATTTCAAGTTACACACGCCATCAATCTCTTTGGAAGCCATATTATTTTATTAGCGTTACGTTACAGTTAGAGAAAAATTGTATTACCTTGTTGGATATCATATCACGTACCTGGATCCGAAACAGCAACCTGTTGAATACTAAGCACTTACCTTACTGTCTGCACCAATCTTGCATACATCGAATGCTTAAGATTTCACCGATGTACCGACAAGTCTAGGCTGCTGAATAGAGTCTGTACAAAGGCTACAGTAGCCTTCTATAGATTTGAGTGAACCTAGTTGGCTTGGGTTCGAATCCCAACCTACGATATTTTTTTATTTAATTTTTTTTTAATTTAATGATTTTTAGAATATTCGGGAATTTTAAATTCGATAATTTATTTATTTCAAAAATGTTGATTATAGTCGTTTTTGTTTCCAAGGTGAGGATTTATGGTTGTCACAAAACATTTAGATAAGTAAAAATGGGTGTTGTATGAAAGTGGTGGTAACTGAATGATGGATTGAAGTCATTTATAATTCTAAGGTGGCAGTCTCCTCAATTTATTTACCACTCCCTGCCAAATGATTTTCTTTCCATTGTGATTTTTTTTGGTAAGCGGAAGTCGCTGTTCGAATTCAATAGTTTATAATAGAATAAAAAGTTTCTCTTGTGTTCAATATGAGAATGTTCATGTGATTTGGTAAGCTTGTACATTGAAAAACTGTAAATCATGTATTTCCCGCGGTGAAAACTCAGTAGATATAAAAAAAACTAAATAAACTTTCTTTATTTCTTTATTCATTTATTGATCTATTGCTCCTTAACTGTAATATATGCAAAACATCTCAATTGGAATATACCGAAATAATAAAAAAATCCTTCACATAACAGTAAAAAAAATATTGTGTGTGTATTGGGACTCGAACCCAGGTCGGTTGCTTGTTGTTGGGCCCTTGGTAGTCCGCGTAACTTTTTACCCCCTTGGTATTCCGAGTGTTAATTTTGCTTTGCATAATTTAAAACTCGAATACGTTGACACAGTCAATATTAAAGCTTTTATTCAACCATCTTAATTAGACTGAATTGTGAGTTGAATAAACGATGCTGTTACCAATAGTATTACCTTTAATCATTAAGCTGCACTACATGTCTTCAAAAGGTTGTTTCTACCTTTACATTTGCCGTTATACCACCTTTGACTTTTAGCTGAATTATGTGTTTAACAAAGGTAATTGTAACTACTGCAAAAATTGGCGCGATTAGCAAATCATGAGGAATGGCAACCGACCTGGGTTCGAGTCCCAATACACACACAATATTTTTTCACTATTAAGTGAAGGATTTTTTTATTATTTCGGTATATTCCAATTGAGATGTTTTGCATATATTACAGTTAAGGAGCAATAGATCAATAAATGAATAAAGAAATAAAGAAATAAAGAAAGTTTATTTAGCTTTTTTATATCTACTGAGTTCTCACCACGGGAAATACACGATTTACAGTTTTTCAATGTACAAGCTTACCAAATCATACGCGCCCTCGTTTATGTAAATTTACCTTTTAATTCGAAACGGCCTGTTTACTTGTGAAACATGAATCATATTGAACACAAGAGAAACTTTTTGTTCCAACGTCGCTATAAATTTTTGACACCAGCATTGTCACCATGATTTTTTTCTATCCATCGTCTTGCAAACAAAGGTACAATGAAATGATTATTCACGCTGGTGAACTTAGTTGATATAAATAAATAAACTATTGAATTCGAACAGCGACTTCCGCTTACAAAAAAAAAATCACAATGGAAAGAAAATCATTTGGCAGGGAGTGGTAAATAAATTGAGGAGATTGCACCTTAGAATTATAAATGACTTCAATCCATCATTCAGTTACCACCACTTTCGTATAACACCCATTTTTACTTATCTAAATGTTTTGTGACAACCATAAATCCTCACCTTGGAAACAAAAACGACTATAATCAGCATTTTTGAAATAAATAAATTATCTAATTTAAAATTCTCGAATGTTCTAAAAATTATTAATTAAAAAAAATTAAATAAAAAAATATCGTAGGTTGGGATTCGAACCCAAGCCGACTAGGTTTACTCAAATCTATAGAAGGCTACTGTAGCCTTTGTACAGACTCTATTCAGCAGCCTAGACTTGTCGGTACATCGGTGAAATCTTAAGCATTCGATGTATGCAAGATTGGTGCAGACAGTAAGGTAAGTGCTTAGTATTCAACAGGTTGCTGGTTCGGATCCAGGTACGTGATATGATATCCAACAAGGTAATACAATTTTTCTCTAACTGTAACGTAACACTAATAAAAGAATATGGCTTCCAAAGAGATTGATGGCGTGTGTAACTTGAAATAAATGTCTTTTTTAACAATTTTCCTATGATAATTCTCTCAGCTGAATAGCGGTAACGAAAAGGTTTATTGATAAAGCTGAACTGTGGTTTTCTTCAGGCTGTATACGTGCTGAAGAATTGTTCTTTCATGTGTCTTAATCAGACAAGCTGAATAAATTCTCCAAATCCCGGATGTTTAAGGGTGGCATAAACGATATATGATTATACGTATACTTCCAATGTTCCGCTAGAGCTGAATAAAGCAACTGTTAAAACGTTTATAAAACCACGAAATGTTTGTTGGGTCTTGCCTATAAGCGACAAAGGACTAATGAGTACCTAATATAATGAAAATGTTTGTCCTCAAATCATACTTTAAGGGGTTACATATCTTTTTATTCGAAAAATGTCAAGAAAGTTTAAATTTACGTAAAGGTATAAAGCAATGATTTCATTACATCAAACTTGTAGTATTTTGGTGGTGAATTTTTCAGTAAAATAAACCAGCATAAGTTTACAAAAATATATTGATAATTGGCGGATTATGGCTTTTTCCTGTAATCCTTTTTTACTTGAGGGGTTTGCGGTGATCATATGAGTATATGAGTATTCCTCGTACCTTAACAATTAGTTGAATAACTAATTATTTTTTCCTGCATTCGAGAACGTTTTTCCTAAAAAATCGCTGTTTAGAGCTCTAAAAATTGCATCAAACAATTCTTATTTACAAAACAAAAAATTATACATAAAAAAGGAATTGTAAGGGCACGAGAAAAATTAATTACGATCAATTGAAAAAATATAGAAGAAAATCGGTTGAGTGGTTTCTCGGCAATCGTGATCACGGAAAAAACATTATTGGAAAAACGACATTTTTAGATAATCGAGTTTAAAGTTTCAAGTTACTACTGCGCTTGGTAGACGAAGCGCTGTAACTTTCCATCTATTCATCTGATATCTATAAAAATTTGGGAAAATACTCTGAAGGAGTTGTATTTTCAGATAGAGTAATGACTAAAATCTAGGAATCATAGGGCATTGAAAATATTTCTAATTAGACCAAATGAATAAAATTATGTTACTAGAGAATGCTGTTAGAAATATGCATGAAGACGAAGCATTCTCCCTTAAGCACGCAGGAAAATTTAGCATATTTAAACGAAAAATATGTGTTATTGAATCCAATCATTTATTGTTCGTCACTTTAACGAACAAAATTATTGGCTTGAAAATATCGTTTTATTTAAAACAACAATAAATTTTTGCTTTCAATAAAAACATTTTCAATTTCAATAATTTTCGTTTAATTTTAATAAAAAAAATTTTAATAAAGGAAACGCTATTTTTTTTTTTTTTTTTTTGAAGCAATGAAGAAATTTTATTGAGTTCAATAAATAAATTTATTGTCTCCCGACCAATAATTTTATTTATTGAATTTAATTTATATTTTATTGTGCCTACAAATCTGTTTTCTGCGTGATATTTTAAATAAAGATGCTTTCCTATGTCACTGCAGAAATACTCTAGCGGTGGGTAGGTGAACAACGCAAGCTTTTTGTCGCCCCTATAATCCGGTAAGATACAACATAGCGCTGCTGTCGCATTGTAGATGGTCGCTTCAGTTTCACCACATCATAAAAAGAATTTTGCAAAGCGTGACGATCCGATTACATATCTACTAATCAAATTATTTCTCAAGAGCCCCATAGATTTTATCGATTAGTGTAACCAACCAGTTTTGGATCGTTACATGTTTTGAACCCTTATCATACATTTGTCTCCTTTACTGCCGATTTCTAGAGATTAGTGTGGTTTGAAGAAGGCTGTTACATTCTTTGGTTTGTTTTTTACGTCTCTCTCTTATAGTAATTGTTTCAAATTAATCAACATTTATACCGTCGTGCAGGGTATCCTTGCGCATTTATTATCAATTTTGACGAATTAAAACTCATTTAATAATCGATGGATTTGTATCATATCAGCACAGATTTATCGTCATCGTGTATGTATTGTTTATGCCAAATAGCAGAATTGGTTCACACATAAAAAAGTTGTTCATATAGCGCTCAAAAATACTTTTCACACTTATTGATTCGATATAAAATAAAAATTAACCAGTTTTATTTACTTTTATTGAAACATCATTAATTTATACTGACATCAGAGGCCTTTTCAACAATAAAACATCACCCATTCAACGCATTTTCTAAAATGAGGAATTCATTTTAATTTAGCATTTACAACGTTGTCAAAAAAAATTTGAGTGGGTTGAGACTGCATATTGTTTTTCGTAGAGTAAAAAGAAAATGATGAAAAATGGCGATATCAGTCTATCTCTAGTATGTCAGAATAGGTTTTAAGAGGATTTATAGATTTTCTGTATTATCAATTACAAAAATACCCGAATAGAAATGTACAGTAACAAAACCATGATTTTCACTGTGACAGTACAGTAATTTTGCAGTAAGTTTTAGTGTTATGCTACAATACAAAAACAATCAACTTTAACGTTTTACATTTCTTATAAAAGAAATGTATAGAATTCGCTCAAACTTTCAAGATTTTTTCCGAGGCCCGGAGGGCCGAGTCTTATATACCAATCGACTCAGCTCGACGATTTGGGACAATGTCTGTGTGTGTGTGTGTCTGTGTGTGTGTGTATGTAACGGACAAATTCTCATTCGTGTTTCTCAGCAATGGCTGAACCGATCTTATCCAAACCAATTTTAAATGAAAGAACTAAAAAACAGTATGAACGCTATTAATTTGTTTTTGATTCTGATGTTTAGTTTCCAAGATATGAATGTTTGAATGTGTAAAAATGGCGTTTTTTGCAGTTTTTTTAAATTATCTGCCAAAATTGACAACACAGATTAACAATTTATATGTTTTTATACAGCTTTAACGAATACCTTTCGAACAAGCTATAGATTGTTGAAATCGGACTATTATCAAAAGAGATATTTAACATTAAATGCGGACGAAAGATTTTTATCATATTCCATTGCCAGAAATATGACCAAAAACATGAAATCTATTATTAACGCCAAAACGGCTTATTTTAGGTCAATAGTATCTTCGGAGAATTTAATGGAGGTAATATGCCCTTTCTTTTGGTATTGTGCTTTTGCTGATTAATCCCCCTATGAGTAAGATATTTTCACAAATTTTCTTGGAAGTGATTATATCGAAATTATGTCTTCAGCAAATTTGTAGCTCTTACTTTTGCGAATAACTTTACTAAAGACTTTAAATATCTATTTTGAATACTTTAAAAGTTATGGCTTGTTGTTTGTTGATTACTCTTTGTCGCCTATTTATTGTTCAATATAGTAATAATCCATTGAAATAAGCTAAACATTATTTCGATATATCGAATTTTGCATTTCATTTTTCTATCTACAACAGCTAGAAATAATCACCGAACACTTGCAAGTTGTCTGGAAGGAACTTGATAACTTATCAGTACAAAAATGTTCATTTGTGCGAACCTTCTGACTGCAATTTTTCTGACTTATAACCATCGGATCGATCTGAAACATATCAGAAAATGAAAAGCGAAATAAATAACTCCAAGCAACGGTGTAGCCAAGAGAAGGTTTTGGGGTTTAACACCATACAACCCCCCCCCCCCCCTCCCACCACACCCAAAAAAAATTGGATTTAAGTTGAAAATTTATTGATGCACACTGATTTAATTCAATATTACAATAACAATTATCTGATCCGTAGATTGATAACCTGTTGTTGTAAACATCATGAGGACTTTTGATAAATTGTCGGAATGGGGTCCTCCTGATATGTAACTGATCTATTGGTCTTGATTCCATAGTTGTCAATATCAAATTCCTGCCTGAAAACATTCCAATAGAAAATTCCAGAGTTCTGTAATCAATCATAATCCTCAGATTTATTTTCAAATTGAGCTCGTTTTTGTAGAGATGCACTGTAATAAGAGTCTTTATTTAATAGGAAGCGAAGTTAAAATTGATCTAATGTAAACATAGAACTGCTCACCAAAAAAATGCATAACTTTCAACATTTGCTAAAAATGTTTTTGCCTTTCTCATTCACTCTAAAATTCGTCAATCTAATCCCGACCCGGAGAGCCGTGTGTCATATGCCAATCGACTGAGCTCGTCGAGATCGGAAAATGTGTGTGTGTGTGTATGTATGTGTATATGTGGAAAAAAATGTGACCTCTGTTTCTCAGAGATGGCTGAACCGATTTGCACAAAGTTAGTCTCAAATGAAAGGTACAACCTTCCCATCGGCTGCTATTGAATTTTTTATTGATTGGACTTCCGGTTCCGGAGTTACGAGCTGAAGAGTGCAATCACACAGCAAATTCCCATATAAACTGAAATGAAAATTTTTCAAAATCAAATTTGTATTTTTGATGCCAAATTACTTTACAATGCATGAAACATTGAGATGTTTGACAAAAATTGACTTCTTTGGACTTTGGTACATTTTTGCCTTTCTCATATAGAAAGGTTATGCAATCACTCCAAAAATCGTCAATTATACCGGCCCGGAGGGAGTATGCAGTGAGGGGTTGCTACTTTAAAATTAAAACTAGTTTAAAATTTCTTAACAAGTTGAAAATTTTCGGCAGGACCTGGACCTCCCGGATCTTTCTCCATGAACCGCCGCTGGTTTCAAGCGATGTTTCAGTATCACATAGTATCTCAAGATCGTGGCTGTCGATCCATTGTTTGTATGTGCAAATCGTACTGAACATGTAATATACATTTCCACCATTTTATTGAACATAACCATCGTAGTCTGGACAAATGAGACAAGCACAATTGCACCACTAGGTAGATTAAAACAGGTTTTTATTTTGGGAATGCGTCGAATTGAGACGAAAACGTAATATGATTAATAACGAGGATAACACTTTCCGAATGTAGAGAGAAATTTATGAAAAATGACGATTTCCATTCGATTCTAGCAGGTTCTGATCGATTTTGATGAGCATTTGATTTTTGTTGTATGACCAATTATATGTATAGGTCAAATGTTTAAAAACAGTAATTTAAGGTCAAGATAGCATCATTTGAAACCGCCAATTTCGGAGGTTTAGTACCTTCGATGAGTTTTACAAACGTTAAACAGCGCAACATTTGTTAAAATAATTTTGACGGTATATCGTCCAAGAAGTATGTATGGTGTATTTTCTCAGGTTAATATTCATGACTACAATAAAGTCTCAACAAATTCGCTAAAGACACGAACTCTGTTACTATTTTCTGAAAAATTAATTCTGCATGATTTTAAAACTTCAAAAATTACGGTTTCGGAATTATGCCGTTTGGACAGTATGATCGATTTTCACCAAACCCCCACCAAACCGAATTTCTGGCTACGCCGCTGACTTCAAGTAAGTAGAAACAAAGTCGTTCTACACTCGTTCACAAGAAACTTCTTCGAATGCTGAATATCTATTATAACACATTGAAACCCCGATTTTATCAGCCAAATATGAACATATGTTTGATGGGCAGACGAACAAGACTGAATTCGAGTAAATCCTTTCTTGAGCATGTTTTCCATATCATGAAGATATGCGAAATATGCGAAAATAAAAAGTTCATCATAATCAGAAATAGTTATCAGACTACATCAAGGGACGAGAAGAATATTTTAACAGATTCAGTTTATTATAAAGAAAAAAATTGCCCGATTTAGTCAATGTCCCCATTTTGTCAGCCTAAAATGCACCATGAGATTGATAAAAATGGGTCTTTATTGTATGTATTATTCACTGTGTTTCACATTAATAGGTACATTTCATTTTTGGAGATTTTTTTTATTGCATCGAACTACAACAATTTTTAGGTAGTTTTCAAGGGGTTATTTTATAGACTTCTTCCAAAATTTGGCGAACCTATTCCAATTCGTATACCAATTAATTGGTATACTTAGGGGTTTATATGTTGCAGATAGAGAAAATACTGAAATTTTTAGATTTTTCCTACACAATATTACGAAAGCTTATTAAACAATTTTTCCTAATAAGTTTGTGAAAATTATAAACTATTTGAATTTTTTTAATAGTTTTATTTTTATTTAACCGTGATTTTTTAATAAATAGTGACCATCGCTTCACAACGTAGTCTATTTTTCATGGCTTGCGGTGAGCACGATCTCTCGAATTGCTGAACTGAAAATTATGGAATAGAAATTAATTTTTAGTATTCTTTACAGACCCGCTGTTGCCCTAAAACGATTTCACTAGATTTTCAGAGCACTGTGCACCCAGTGCATTAACGCAAGTGACGGAAGGTTATTGAAAAGTTTCGTGAAAATGAAAATTCCAGTAATGATGATGATTTTCCCAAACGGTTCGTTTTCGTGAGGCTTTTATTTGTTCTTTGGCATTAGGATTAGCGAAAATATAAAGTCGGAAGTCGCCTTTAGAAAAAGTCGATGTCGAAGTAAAATTTGAAACTAGGCACGCATGCACTTCAGAGATAGCGTGATATAAGGAGCTGCGATTTCATTTCAACGCTTTTTTTTGTGAAAAGGGCGATACTTACAAATGTAAACATAGGGCTTTTTTCATACATGCGAATGAGGGCTTTGAAACGCAACAAACTAACCTAAAAATTTTGATTCTACGATATTGCTTTCTTAAACTACAGCATAAAATACAACGGGCGAAACTGTATTTTTGTTTGTTTATTTAAAGTTTCGCCCGCGATACTTCAATGCTGATAGGTGAGACCGAAAAAATAAACAATCGCCAAAGGGGCGATACTATCATTTTGTCAATTTCAATAGCAAAAACAAATTTTAATTTAATAATTTCAAATACTTTAGTTTGGGTTTTGGGTTTCGATCACTGAATCATGCAATCTAGGATGTAAAAAACACAATAGTTCTTAAATAGGAAATAAAACCAAGTCTGGAAATATTCACTGTTGATTTTCTTTGAATATCACTGCTAGTATCGCCCTTTTCAAGAAAAAGCGTTGATTTCTTAGTTCTCAGTCGCGTTGGAAATTTGAGTAAAGTATAAACTTCAAATCGATTCAACAAAAAAAATTCGATTTTTTGGCTCAGTACAATATATAACCCCTTTAGGAAAATTCAGTTTTCCCACCACAATATAGATATTTTATTAACAGAGCATTAACAATAATTCGTTGGTATGTCTATTTTATGGGCCATTTTTTCGCTTTCCCATTGATTTGGTTTGAGATTTCTAGCACTGATGTTGTCCTATGCTGATTTGAGCGATTCTCTGAGTCCTGCCACTATCACATGTAGTATGTGTTATCAAACACATCGCGAAACATCAAGTTCTAAATGTTCTCAAACTATATAATATCCGAAGAGAGTGATAAGAGTTATAAGAAATGTCTCATCACACTGTTAGGTGGATTAAAAACGTTTTTACAGTAAATTTCAATGTAAAATAGACTTTTACAGTGAAAAAGGGGGGTGGTTATGTATCTTAACATTAAAAAAATCAATTTTTCTCCATACATTTTTTTCTCGAAAACAGTAAAATTTAATGTGAATGCACTGTATCAGTTTTTTGCTGAACAGTGAAATTTATTGTTACATTAAATTTTATTGTAAATCTACTGTGAGAACTTGGCATCGAACAATGTTGAATCAGTAATAACTATAATATTAAGTGTTTTATTATTGTTTGTAGGGTAAATGCTATTGTAAAATTCTATTCGGGTAGCCATACGGAGGAATTCAAAATTTCGCAAAATAAAAGAAGTGAAAAATGGGGTTATTGATGACGTATATTTGAGTGATAAATTGATAGCGTAATTAGTACACAAGGCCACGTTCTCAAGTTATGCACTTTTTATGTCAAGAATTCTGAAATAAAGGTTCGAAACCAGTTATTTCACAGCCAAGATCACATTATTTTGCAACCACTAACTTTGGAGGTTCAATGTCTTCAAAGAAATTATACAATATAATACAGAGCATCTCTCGAAAAAAAACAATTGTGGTAATTAATTCTCTTGGAAAAAATTACGCAGAACAAACTCAAAACATTATTTAGAGGCTCAGTATCTTCGGTAAAGTACATCCGTTACTGATATTAAAAACAACTTTTTTCAAAGACCCAATAATCTTTAAATGCTTAAAAAACCGATCCTGACATACTAGAAACAAACGGAAAACGCCATTTTTCATCATTTTTTCTTCTTTCCGAAAATCAGCATGTGGTCTCAGTACACTTAAAATTTTCTGTTTTGTCGAGCAGTCTCATTTTACCAGCCTCCAATCACATTTATCGACCCTTGAAGTGTTTTGTTTGTTTTGGGGAACAATGTTAAGAAAAGTGACAAAAGGCATATGCAACATGATTAAAAGACATGGCTCTACAGAAGTCAAAAGTATAATAAAACTTATAAAAGCGCGCCTGATAGAAAATATTGAAAAACTAAAGTGCGCAAAGTAGACCCACATATCCAAAGTAGTCTTGAAAATCACATTGTTCACACACTATTAGATATTGAAATGGCAAATGTATCCTTTTCATGTGTTTTACAATTGAATCAATTCAAGTGTTTTCCACATGATGTTAACGTTTCTAGTTTTTTCAGTGCACTGATAAAAAAATCACACTATAAAACCAAGGGAAATTTAACATCATTTTCAAGTGCACTTGCAAGTTGAAAAGCAAATCAAATGATTTCCCTTCGAATTTCACATGAAAATCTATTAAAACGCAGTTCATGTGCTTTTTCAAATTATATTCATCCTATTTTCACTTGAATCCGATATTTTTTATCATTGAATTTTGGTTGCCATGCTGTTGAGTCGCATAGTACGAACTTTCCACATAACATTCATGTGAAAAACATATAGTGCATATTCATATGTAAAACAATTGATATCGCCGATTCTTCTACCCATTAAATCTATAGGTAAAACTAATTGATATTCACATGTAATTCATTTGGAAATCTTAGTCAATGGTATTTCTTATGATGTTTATGTGATTTTCTCATAATGTTCGCAAGAATTCCACTAGAAAATCACATTGCCCACACTCTATTAGATATTCAAATGGTAAACGTAAGCTTTTAATGTGTTTTACAATTGAATCAATTCAAGTGTTTTCCACATGATGTTAACGTATCTAGTTTTTTCAGTGTGTAGTAAAACAGGGTCCTTATTATCGGCGGGCCCATATTATTGGCTCGAATCAAAACTCGTCGAAATGTCAATTGACGATAGAGTTATCCAGAGTGTTCATTTGTGTTTACATTTTGCTAGCGTTGCCAATTTTATTTTGTTTCCATCACCGGATCCTCAGCGGCTTTACGCCGCTTCGGTTCCTAGGCCTCGGTTATGCGGCTAAGCCGCATCGAAATGGTACCCCTTAAACAGAGGTTTCTGAAGGGTATCGGATGGTTACCGGAACCCTGTAAAGTTCATCCGGAAATTAGCCGGAATTCTGGTTGGTTCTAGTTAGTATTCCGGCTCCAGTGATACAACCGATTTTAACTAGAATCAGTTTTGTCCATGGAGCTGGAATACGAATTGGAACCAGCCGGCATTCTAGCTGAGCTTAACTGGGAAGTTTCCTAAAATTTAATCTGGAAATAAAAATTTTCTAGCAACACTACTATTTGCGCCAAATTCTTTAAATTTTCTAAATTCAACCTAAATGTATTTTGTCCTAATTCTTGAGTTATTTTTCAATCGTATCCAAACATAAGGCAACAACCGCGAAACCCGCAGTTCAGTTCGATGCCAAAATAGTGTGTATATCTTTCGCTCCGAAGACCCGTGATCCTGCTATCAGTTTTTCGATCCAAGTGGCTTACAGAGTGGTGGCGGTGCTGAAAAATCCGCGAAAGTGTTGACGCCTACGTTAATACTGTGTTGCCCAAGTGAACCATAGCTCTGATTCGCCGCAAGCTATAGGCACTAAGAAAAACCTTCGGGAAACCGGCTATATTAAGATCCAGCGCGATCAACTACAGCACCTCGTTGAACTCTAACGATTTCGCCACCTGGGAGCAAGTTTGGCGCTATGGAATGAACTTTTTTTCTTTTCAACAAGTTTTGATTCGAGTCCAATGAGGTATATATAGGTGTGGCAGAACACACGGTTTGTTAGTGTTGTCAACCAAAAATATGTAAACAATCCAGAAGCACAACGGGTCGACGTCATAGCGGTCACACGATTCAATGGGAGCGGAACGACCGCTATGACGAAAGCAAGTCGTTTTTTACTGTGATCACTCATGTATGATTCATCTTACGTATATCAAAGTGCCATCTTCGCCAGACCTGTATATACGACATTGCGAGTCAACAACATCCAGCCATTATTGGCTCGAATCAAAACTCGTCGAAATGTCAATTGACGATAAGTTCATCTGGAGTGTTCATTTGTGCTAGCGTTGCCAATTTTATTGTGATTCCACCACCTAATGTGGCTACGTCACATCGCTTTTGCGCGTGCTGTCCGACTAGGCATAGCCCCTATGTTTGAGTAAGCCGAACAAACGAGTGGATTTTAGGTTCGCTCTTCACATCATTTCAAAGGCTGGATGTTGTTGGCTCGAATCAAAACTTGTGGAAAGCAAACAAAGTTTATTCCATAGTGTCAAACTGGCGCCCAGGGGGCGAAATCATTGGAGTCCAGCGGAGTGCTGGAGCGTTGCCAAATTTTTTTCCAGATAAAATTTTAGGAAACTTTACAGTTAAGCTCAGCCAGAATGCTGGTTGGTTCTAGCCCATATTCCGGCTCTAGTGACACAACCGATTCTAGTTAGAATCGGTTGTGTCACTGGGCTCGGAATGCTAATTGGAACTATCCAGAATTCCGGTTAAACTTTACTGGGTTCCGATAACCATCCGATACCCTTCAGGAACCTTTGATTAAAGTGTACCTGTACGATGCTTAACCGCATAACCGAGGTCTAGAAATCGAAGCGGTACAAAGCCACTGAGGATCCGCCGGGCGAGGTGCCGCCGACCCGCCGTCGGAAGCAAGCGAACCTGTGATCCACTCGTTTGCCCGGCTTACTCAAACATAGAAGCCAGTGGCGTAGCCCGGGGGGGGGGGGGTTGTTTAACCCTCCCCCCTCCCCAAAAACAAAAACAAAATTAATTATATTGAAATCATTAATTGACTGACGAATTCAATTAAATATTCCACAAAATATTTTTGGAAAAATATTCTCCGATCACTACATTGAGAACCGTGTTTAAAGCGTTATGAGGACTTTTGGAAAATTGTGGGAAGAGGTCTTGTAACTTATCTCTTAGCGGGAATCCCATGTTTGTCAAATTACTTAAATTTAAAACAAAATAACTGTCTGAATTAATTTGAGCTCATTTTTGGAAAGATGCTCCAAAATATGGATTAGAGACAATTTTTCGAATAGAAAGCTAAGTTTGAATAGATTGATTGTCTATAAAAATCTTATTCGCCGATTTTTTTCAGATTGCGTGGAGTTTAGACAAAAATTCAATATGGTTAATAACAAAAATAACATTTCGGAAACTATTTGGAAGTTGAAGATAAATGACGTTTACAGTTTGTCTCTAGCAGGTCAGCGTCGGTTTTTATGTTCATTTGATTTTTGATGTGTTATAAACTATATGAATACCCTCTAAGCAGGATTGACATTAATAAATATTTCAATATATGTCAAGTTAGTACCTATTAATGGTATATATTTGAGTGCTGAGTTGAATGGCGTACTAAAATTTCGTGTAGTAGGTACTCGTTGTCAAGTTGTGAGCTTGAATAATAAAGAAAAGTAAAATCAATGCTCGATAAATTTTTAACGGTCACGATCACATTCATTCGAAACTGCCAAATTTCGATGTTAGGTAACATTGAGAATTTCAAAACGTAAAACTGTTCATCCTCTCATAAAATAATTTTGGCAGAAGTAATTATAGAGAATTTACTCTTTTGGGTCGAGACTTTATGTCACCAGCAAAGTTTTCGAAAATGCTATTTAAAACAACTTTGTCGACTATTCAGAGTATCGAAATATAGTAGTAGAAAACCTTTACAGCAAGTTATTCTAATATTACTGTATTTGATAAATCTCTACTGCGGTTAATAAACAATAAATATGAGTCTCCGAAGCTTACAAAAAAGATATATTTAAAAAAACTAGCATTGAAAAAATCGCAAATATTAACCGGACAAGGGGTTTGACACACAAAGAGTGTTTCCGTTTTTTGGAGCTAGTATCAATTCGGTGCTAGCTTAGTCCTGTCACTAAGTTAGTGTCAGATTCTGATGAGATGAAGTCGAAACGCAAATTCCATAACTAATCTAGTTATATGTTTTGTGTTCTCAACTCGCAATTATTGTTTTAAACAATTTTCTCCGTAGTGCAGAAAAAATAGTTTTTACCTAAATTTTTCCTCACTAGGGGGAACATGGGAAGACTTGACCAAGCGCAAAATTCTATTATTAGCTATGATGTGTTCTATTAGGTTCCTAAATTTTTTTCAATAATATTTTTATACTTGTTTCGACCCCTTAAAGCAATTTTGAAAGTTTGGAATGAGAAATACTTTCCTTATAGAAAATGCTCCGCATTTAAAAAAAAATGTGTTAAATGATGTATTTTTTTATCAAACTTTGTATGGACATATCTACTCGACTAATAGCTACTTTTAAATTACTCATGTATCATCTTATTCCTTATGAAATAGTGAAATGGTTTTACATAAATCGGAACATTATAATAGATATTACTAACATTTGCACGACATTTTAAACAACAACTACTATTGGGGAGACTTGACCAAGATTTTATGGGGAGACTTGACCAAGTGAAAATAAGCTGAATAAAGATTCAAAATTTCTGATAGTTACTATGCTGTGGTACCTACTGTTAATGTTAAACACGTTACCAAAAATCGTACCTCATACATCAGTCTATATCTATTAGTACTAGTAAACGAAGTTAGCAGTAATATGGCTGATTTCGTGACGTGTGAACAAGCAATGTAGGCAGTACAGTTAATCCTTAACCCTCCGAAAGTCGCTGGCACCCTAAGAAGATTTTCAGAGCAACGTGCACTCAGTGCACTAGCGCGACTGCCGGAAGGTTAAAAGGAAATGGATAAAAAAATCGAAATTTATGAAATGCAAACCTTTTATAATTTTTACTGGGACTTAAGGATCTCGACAATATGTAAAAATATGAAGACAGCATGTTTTATGCCTTAATTAATTGTTTTGATTTTACAAAATTATCTTGGTCAAGTCTTCCCAGGCTTTGGTAAATTCTCCCCATGATGAACTTGGAAAACTTCTAGAAGCTGACAAACCTTCAAAGACAAGTATTATTAATTTAGGTGATCTTGAACGCTGAAATTTTTTTCGAGCATTTATCCCACTTTAAAAGATCGCAATCTTTGACATCATTGACATATTATACAAGAAAATAATCTATAGGGATTTGAAAACTGTTTCACGCGGATTCTTCTTGTTTGTAGACCGCAGTGACATCTGTTAGATACTTATGTATCCGAATTTAAAATAATTTATCAAACTCATACTAAATTTTAGCCTTTTTCGAAAAATTGACGATTTTTATTAAAAGCTGGCTCAAAACCTCTATCTGGCTGCGCCACTGATAGAGGCTATCCCTAGTTTAGGTTCGACTGAGCGGTAGCGAAATCGGACAGCACGCGCAAAAGCGATGTGGCGTAGCCGCATTGAGTGATGGAATCAAAATAAAATTGGCAACGTTAGCAAAGTGTAAACACAAATGAACGGCTGGATGTTGTTAGCTCAAATCAAAACTTGTCGAAAGTAAACAAAGTTCATTTCATATCGTCAACCTGGCGCCCAGGTGGTGAAATCGTTAGAATTGAACGGGGTGCTGGAGTGTTGCCAGAAAATTTTTATTTCCAGGTTAAATTTTACTAAACTTCCCAGTTAAGCTCAGCCGGAATGCTGGCTGGTTCTAATTCGTATTCCGGCTCCGGTTACACAATCGATTCTAGTTAGAATGTTTAAGGGGTACCATTTCGATGCGGCTTAGCCGCATAACCGAGGCCTAGGCAAGGCCGGGCAAGGTGGCCACCGACCAGCCGTCGGAAGCAAGCGAACTTGTGATCCACTCGTTTGCCCGGCTTACTCGGCACATTGGGTGGTGGACACAAAATAAAATTGGCAACGCTATCAAAATGTAAACACAAATGAACACTCCGCATGAACCTATCGTCAATTGACATTTCGACGAGTTTTGATTCAAGCCCCATTTCAAATGTCTTCAAAATGGCTGGATGTTGTTGGCTCGAATCAAAACTTGTCGAAAGTAAACAAAGTTCATTTCATATCGTCAAACTGGCAACCAGGTGGTGCAATCGTTAGAATTCAACGGGGTGCTCCAGGCGTTGCAAGAAAATTTTTATTTCGCAGATTAAATTTTAGTAAACTTCCCAGTTAGACTCAGCCGGAATAATGGCTGGTTCTAATTAGTATTCCGGCTCCAGTGACACAACCGATTCTAGTCTATTCTGGTGCCGGAAAACTCGCCGTCGGAAGCAAGCGAACCTGTGATCCACTCGTTTGCCCGACTTACTGAAACATTCACACAGAAAAGTATATTGTAGATATAACAATATTCTGGTTCAAACTCAATAATACTTATTATTGTCTCAGGGCTAAAAATATTCAATAATTGATTTAATCCATAATATTGTTATTTTTACAATAAATTTCCGGTTTTGACGTTTCTAAATTTAAATCACATTGTCGGTTGAATCAACAATAAAATTGTTGAAACAATTGACATTGTGTTATTGATCGAATTATGTAAGCACGATTAGTTCAACAGTATTCTGATTTTGAAGCAACAAATAATGTGGTAAACAATTCCTATTTAAATGTTCATTTTCAATAAAAATAAAACAATTTTTTTTATTGGATTCTTATTTATAATAAATTGTTCCAATATCTTACAGGTTCATTTGTCAGACAAGCTTCATCATTTCCGATTTGTTCTGAAAGTTAGAAAGATAATATGACTCAAAATATTTAAATTATTTTAATATTGGCACTTAGCCAGAGAGTATCCTTTACGTCAGTATATAATTGTAGCACTAGCCCCGAACTGTCCTGTATGTTGCAACTGGGTTGGGAAGTCTGTGAAAACAGAAATTTTACATTTAGTAAAAAAATAGTTATGATACCGCCGTTTTGCTTTGGTTTTCTTACTTACATATATGAAGAAAAATACCTACGGTGCACAGAATACACACAAAAATAAACAATACACGCTGATTTGCTACTATGCAAGACCAAGATAAAACAAAATTTGGTTGAAGTAAAAATAATATTGTTAGTTCAACAATAAAACAATTTATACTTAACAATAAATGAGTTTTGAATCAATAATAGAGTGAAGGCTTAAATCAAAAATGAATATTGTTGGTTTAAGCATTTGAAATTTCGCTGCGTGTAGGGGCTGTCCCTAGTTTAAGCACGCGCAAAAGCGATGTGGCGTAGCCACATTCGGTGATCGAAACAAAATAAAATTAGCGACGCTAGCAAAATGTATACACAAATGAACACTCCGGATGAACCTATCTTCAATTGACATTTCGACGAGTTTTGATTCGAGCCAATAATACCCAGTGAGCAAATTTTCTGGCAGAGACCGCTCTGCTAGATTTCTGTAAGTCTTGGTTTGGCAGCCCTGTCAGATTTCTGCGCGTATCCTGTCGAGTTAGTTGAGCTAGGGCGAACTCGGTTTCGCTCGCGTTTTCTGGCAAATTTTGACAGGAACCGAGCTAAACCCTGTCATAACTCGGACATAAACTGTGCAAAGATCCTGGCAATTCCTACCTGGTAGAATTTAGCACGAATCGAGCAAAACATCTGACAAAGATGTGGCAGGAAGCGTGCAGAGATCTTGGCCGTACATTTCTGGCTGGATTCTGGATAAAAGTGAGCAGCATCGGTTGGTTTAACCGCTTCTGTCAGAAACGGTTGTTGCATTTGCGTGAATTCGTTGCCAGAATTCTCGCACAAATCGCGCAAAATGCTCGCTGAAACTCTGTCAGTATCAATTTTGCTTTGCTCAACTTTTGCTAACTTTCTGCTTGCCACGCTGACCGGGATATACCTCATTGATTTCAAATATCTTCAAAATTGGCAAAATGTCATTCCGGCGCTAGCTCCGCAATGCAGTATATACAGGTATGGCGAAGATGGCACTTTGGTATTCGTAAGATGAATCTTACATGAATGGTGTGAGTGATCACAGAATAAATCGACTTGCTTTCGTCATACCGTTCGTTCCGCTCCCATTGAATCGTGTGAACGCTATTACGTCGACCCGTTGTGCTTCTGGACTGTTTACATAATTTTGGTTGCCAACATTAGCAAACCGTGTGTTATACCACACCTGTATATACCTCATTGCTAGCTCAGTTCTGTCTCTCAGTTAGTGTTGGATTCTGATGAGATGGAGTAGAAACGCAAATTTCATAATAAATTTATGAAATAGTCGTTTCAGAAGATTACAAAAAACGTCACATGCTGAGGGGAAATGGTGCATTATAGCCGAAGTTGGTTTTGGAAACTGAAAATGGAGCGGATAAGCTGACACCGGTCCTGGCAGCACGAGAGCGTTTTTGGATCCCTCCGATGCGATGCGAACCAATTCACGCTGCATGGCTTCAATGAACTCAACATCAATATTGTTCGGTTCTTTGTCTCATCAGTGCAATGATCCGCTATTATTAACCTTCGAGCCGTCCGTCAGGTCCTCCTTCCTGTAAGCCAGTCAACTCCCGCGTTTCCGTGGGAAAAATCTCACCTGATGTTACAATTAAGTACGATTTATTGCGCCGCACCTTTCTCGGTCAAATCAACCGGCCGACCTGCAGCCTTATCATGGCTTGTCTGCTTATCAAACGATTATGAAAATTAATTTCATTATTTACCGCGTATATCTACTTACAACAAATCATACATTGCCGATTCGCGTGTGGATTATCTGATTGGGTTCGGTGTTTTATTATTAATTTGATTTATTGGTGTAACATGCCATCAACCGATGGAAGACCTCTGTCGGAAATTCTACACACGGAAGCATCAAAAGAGCGGCATTGCAGCAAAAGATCATCCTAACAAATGAATGAAATCAAAGCCACATCTTGACATACTTATCGCTCGGTACCAATCGCCATTCGGATATATCTTTCAAGTTTGCCGCCCACATCACCTTGTAATTCCCGCGCGTATCATTGTATGTTGGAAGTACTAACGACACCCGGTCGAAACAAATGAAGCAAAATTGAATTATCTGTCTTGTGGTGAGAAACACTTTCTGTCCGATTCCGAAGTCCTTCGTGCGCCGATCGAAACCTATCTCACATTACACATCTTGGACCAATTACAGGAAATCCGATACGGTTGTTTGCCGATCCTCCAAACGACTTCGGACGACAGTAAGTAAGGCACAATTTCCAATACTCGAGGGATGAGATTTTATCAACTCAATTGCCTGCAAGAAATTGATGCACGCCGGCAGAAAATCAAATTCGCAGGCGGAGACAGCTTAAATATGTGGAAAAGAAACTGTAACCAAAAAAAATAAAAAAAATAAAGAAAGCATTTAGCAGCTTCCGCCATTCGTCCTTTTTTCTATTCACCGCCCAAAATCCCGTTCATCGGGCGGAAAATTATTGCTTTTTCTTCATAACGATTTCCTGCCGATCAGCAATTTCTAATTATGCTCGAAATTTTAATTCCTTACCACTCGCTTTCCCGATCCGGTCCTCTGAATTCCGTTCCAATGTAAGCAGTGTTTTCGATTGAAATTAATCAACCGTAATTATCGCAATATAACCTGGCGGGATGGCAATATAAGGATGTATGTAGTAGGTAGAAGACGCAGCAAATCTGTGGCTCATTCATACCGGCTCGTGTCCCGCTGGGTGGTGACAAAGTTCCTTCCTTCTCGACTCGGGACCTATTGCGTCACCCGACAACGGCGACGGTGTATTAGCCCGGGAATATCTTGTGCGCAAACAAATAACGTGTAGCGCAAAATGATTCATTTCCTTGAGATTTAGTCTCTTACTTAGGGGAGGAAAATGGAGTATGTTTCGAAAATGCGATACCTACTACGGGGATATTTTCAGATTGAGATGACATGGAATGAAGCTAGTAGAAAATCGTTAGAAAATTGTCGTGGAAAAATAATACATTTTTGTTTCAGTGCCGATATAAAAATCAGGTGCTAATGAATCTAACACATTCATTGAGATCAGTAACAATTCGAACAAATATTCAAATTTTATGTTTCTGTGTCGGTTAGGACCAATGTGATCAATGAATCTAAAAACGCAATTCAGCGGAGCGCAATGGTACCAAAACGTGCGTTTAATTAATGGTGCTCTAGGAGTTGATTTTAGCGAGTTGGTGTGTTAGAAACACTTTTTCGGAATGGAAGCCCCCTTCTTTTTATGTATACTGAATTGTGTTTAATCCACCTAAAAGTGAGATAGAAAATTTATTTCCACTAACTTTTAAGATAGAGGCACGATGTCAATGACAAAGTTATAGTAAATTCTTCTGCGAGAAAACTCGTTGAACATGCAAACTCTCCAAAATGTAATGGCGTTGAGATAAAGCACGTTGTTTGTGGGAGGCACCCAAAAAATCATTTTTTTCATTATAACTTTTTTCTGAGATTTTTGCAATTCTTCAAATGTTCTATGAAGTTGTTGAAATTAAGAAATTGCAGATATTTGTCGAAGACGTCAACATTTTTTATTTCAAAACTTAAGAGTTATTAAATAAAGTGGGTTAAAAATACCGCCATTTTGAATGACAATTACTAAGGGATGTGGAAATATGTGGAAGACATTTCGATTCTATGAGAAAGACAGTGACAAGTACTATAAGAAAAAATACTACTTACAACGGGCATCCTCCGGCCTGTATACAAAAAATACTTTCCGGCAATGCATGTTTTGCATTTTGTAACAAAATAAGTACGACTTTTTCAGCATAAATTTTTTAGCGATTTTTTGCTATGTGTCGAATATGCTAAAAAATCATTGAGAGTAATAAATACACATATAAATCGTGAACTTTGAATTTCTGTTATCTGAAACAATTAATAAATTAACAGGATTTGGAAAGTGAACACTAGAGACGTCTAAAAAAGTTTACTGTATTTTCATGAGTATGAACCATAGCAAAGAGTATTAGATATCATTTTCACGAAACGACTGTGTAGTCAGAGTTGCTACTTAGGATCCGACTTGCCAGAAAATCTTTAGAAAAATATTTTCACCTATATATTACATATCTGTCATATTTTAACCCTCAAAAAGGCAAGGGGTCTCAGAGACTCGGCTAGTTACAGTTCCCTAGTTTCAATGAATTTGTAATTCGAAATACAAATGATCGAGCGTTTTCGGGCTTTCGATTCTTTCACTGGTAAAATGACAAAAAAGAGGCCCTTGGTTTCGAGCGATGCTTTATGAAGTCACAATTTTCGATTGCCTTTTTGATCATTCAGTGTGTGCTTGCAAAAGAATTATTGACAATTCCGGCCACGTAATCGTTTCATGAAAACGGCATAAGGGTAGACGAGCCCTTATCCATCTCATTAGTCGGGATGTCACAATATTTCGTTGATAACTCGACTTAGAGTGACTGGATTGCGCTTAAGTAAGTATCACCATCTTTCCTTCATTCCTAAGAAGCAGTACAGTTAGACTTTTTGAGTTAATGCGTTGAATAAAGATAGCAAATACTTCTCTAACTAATGAGTTCCAATGGGTGGGATGAATAGAGGAGCTAAGATGAATTAGGGTGCAGTAACCCTAATACTGTTGGTAATGGTTTTTATTCTTGTAAAGACAGCCAAAAATTTTTGCGCATTTTTTAGTTGATCACTTTTGTTGTTGTGCTAGTTTAGGAATAATTCGTAATTGGAGACTACAGAGCTGAGAGTTTTGGATTCATATGTGTACTTTGACATTTCCAAAGATTTTTTAGAATATTCGTAGAATAGAATAACACATAGAAACAATTGCTGTAAACAGTTATGCTTAAAATTTCGTAATTATTTTGTTACAAAATGAAAAACATGCATTACCGGAAAATATTTTTTATGTACAGGCCGGTGGATGCCCGTTGTGAGTAGTATTTTTGCTTATAGTACTTGTCACTGTCTTTCTCATAGAATCGAAATGTCTTCCACATATTTCCACATCTTTTAGTAATTGTCATTCAAAATGGCGGTATTTTTAACCCACTTTATTTAATAACTCTTAAGTTTTGAAATAAAAAATGTCTTCGACAAATATCTGCAATTTCTTAATTTCAACAACTTCATAGAACATTTGAAGAATTGCAAAAATCTCAGAAAAAAGTTATAATAAAAAAATGATTTTTTGGGTACCTCCCACAAACAACGTGCTTTATTTCAACACCATTACATTTTGGAGAGTTTGCATGTTCAACAAGTTTTCTCGCAGTAGAATTTACTATAACTTTGTCATTGACATTGTGCCTCTATCTTAAAAGTTAGTGGAAATAAATTTTCTATCTCACTTTTAGGTGGATTAAACACAATTCAGTATACATCAAAAGAAGGGGGCTTCCATTCCGAAAAACTGTTTCTAACACACCAAATCGCTAAAATCAACTCCTAGAGCACCATTAATTAAACGCACGTTTTGGTACCATTGCACAGTGGTCCAGATCGCTAATTTAGGAGGAATTTTTACTTTCTGACAAACCTGTATAATTTAGCCGTATCATGTCTTAGGATGAATTTGTGTACTTTAGAAGATGCTTCTTTTTATTGGAATAGTTATTAGGGTGGTTCTAATTTATCTAAAATACGAAAATAAACTTTTTACTGATGAAAGATAGAGCTCCACAGTCTTCCACAAAGTTGTAAAGTAACTTATTTTGAATAAATTTGTTGAACATATTAAAGCTCTATCTCTTTTAGTTTTTGTTATACAAGAAATTTAAAAAAAAAGATTAGGGTGTTCCTGAAAAAAACGTTTTTTTAGTATAACTTTCGTATCTTTTACTTTTTGTTAACACAACCTTTGAACAGCTTATTGAAAACTTCAAGCCGAGTATTTTTCTCCAAGACACCGAAGGTCTAACTTTTTTCTTTAAAAAGTTATGGACACTTTTCGTTAAAAAAATAGCCTATTTCAAGGCTCAATATCGCTGATGCGGGCACCTAAAATTGAATTCTGTTTCCACCACATGAAAGACCATACTTATTAGTATATTTGAGCAAAAATTGGCGAATACGATATTTTTTTAAAATTTGCAATTTAGATTTAAAGTTTGTAGTTTTCCAGGTTCAACGCATTAAAGCATTTACACACATATCGTTGTATTATGAAAAAAGCCACTTTCAAATATCATTCTCTCATCGCAGCAAGCTTTGCATAAGTGAAACGACTGTCAAAAAAAGTTCTGATTTTATTCGTTTTAAATAAAACTAGTAAATATGGATATTAGTCGAAGAGAGTTGGCGAATTTGCTTATTGCTGGTAAAAAGACAGATGAACTGCTTAAGTTCATTACAAGTAGTAATCCAAATGTAAAATTGAGACTTGTTAATGTTCGAAAGAAATTTTATATTTTGTTAAAACAACCTTTGAACAGCTTTTAGAAAACTTCAATCCACGTTTTTTCATAACTCTGAAAGTCTAACTTTATACTTTCAAAAGTTATGGAAACTTTTCGCTCATAAATAGCCCTTTTTCAAATGTCATTATCTCTGATTGGGGCAAATAAAAGTAAGTTCGGATTGAACCATAGAAAAGAACATACTTTTAAGTATATTTGAGCAAAAATTGGAAAATATTATTTTTTTTAAGCATGTAATTTTAAATTTACTAACCAAAGTTTTAAATTTTATCGCATAGCGACATAAAAGAAATTGCCTAAAGCCTTTGTATTTCCTTTTCTGTTTTGCTTACATATCAACAATACTGAATGTGTTCATTAAAAATAATTTGGCTATGACAACAATTTATGATTTATATAAGGAGAATTTATTCAATGCCAATTAATTCAAAAGTAGATGCATTGCATTTTCAGGTATATCCAGCGGTGCTCGTTGAATTCGACGTTTACATTTAAGAGAAATTATAGGATCTGATGAAACAAGAAGTCTCTTGAAAACGTCATCAAGATTGACGAGTCGATCGAATTTGCGTGCGTGGAATTCTCGGAATCTGCGAATACTTTTATTCCTGGTTTCTTGAACTTCTTCACTGCACATACCTACTGGCAGCATGTTATGTTGAATAATGCTTGTAATTGTTGTCATAGCCAAATTATTTTTAATGAACACATTCAGTATTGTTGATATGTAAGCAAAACAGAAAAGGAAATACAAAGGCTTTAGGCAATTTCTTTTATGTCGCTATGCGATAAAATTTAAAACTTTGGTTAGTAAATTTAAAATTACATGCTTAAAAAAAATAATATTTTCCAATTTTTGCTCAAATATACTTAAAAGTATGTTCTTTTCTATGGTTCAATCCGAACTTACTTTTATTTGCCCCAATCAGAGATAATGACATTTGAAAAAGGGCTATTTATGAGCGAAAAGTTTCCATAACTTTTGAAAGTATAAAGTTAGACTTTCAGAGTTATGAAAAAACGTGGATTGAAGTTTTCTAAAAGCTGTTCAAAGGTTGTTTTAACAAAATATAAAATTTCTTTCGAACATTAACAAGTCTCAATTTTACATTTGGATTACTACTTGTAATGAACTTAAGCAGTTCATCTGTCTTTTTACCAGCAATAAGCAAATTCGCCAACTCTCTTCGACTAATATCCATATTTACTAGCTTTATTTAAAACGAATAAAATCAGAAACCTTTTTTGACAGTCGTTTCACTTATGCAAAGCTTGCTGCGATGAGAGAATGATATTTGAAAGTGGCTTTTTTCATAATACAACGATATGTGTGTAAATGCTTTAATGCGTTGAACCTGCAAAACTACAAACTTTAAATCTAAATTGCAAATTTTAAAAAAATATCGTATTCGCCAATTTTTGCTCAAATATACTAATAAGTATGGTCTTTCATGTGGTGGAAACAGAATTCAATTTTAGGTGCCCGCATCAGCGATATTGAGCCTTGAAATAGGCTATTTTTTTAACGAAAAGTGTCCATAACTTTTTAAAGAAAAAAGTTAGACCTTCGGTGTCCTGGAGAAAAATACTCGGCTTGAAGTTTTCAATAAGCTGTTCAAAGGTTGTGTTAACAAAAAGTAAAAGATACGAAAGTTATACTAAAAAAACGTTTTTTTCAGGAACACCCTAATCTTTTTTTTTAAATTTCTTGTATAACAAAAACTAAAAGAGATAGAGCTTTAATATGTTCAACAAATTTATTCAAAATAAGTTACTTTACAACTTTGTGGAAGACTGTGGAGCTCTATCTTTCATCAGTAAAAAGTTTATTTTCGTATTTTAGATAAATTAGAACCACCCTAATAACTATTCCAATAAAAAGAAGCATCTTCTAAAGTACACAAATTCATCCTAAGACATGATACGGCTAAATTATACAGGTTTGTCAGAAAGTAAAAATTCCTCCTAAATTAGCGATCTGGACCACTGTGCATTGCGACCACTGCACAGTGGTTTAAAACGCGAAAAACGTGATCGTTTTGAATAACTTCGAAATGGTTCGTTGAAGCGATATACAACCTTCGGAAGAATTTGTGACAATAAAACGCCCCTTCTTTCAAAATAAAATTTTTTTTGATTAATCCTCCTATAAGTGAGATGCAAAATTTATTTCTCGTATAATTAAAGATAGCGAGTTGAAGTATTCGGAAAAGTTGTAGTAAATTCATTTATAAGAAACTTTACCGAAGGTGAAAATGTCCTATCTTTAATGGTTTTTAAGGTATCGAGCATTATTTGAGAAAAGACCGGAAAAATCATTTTTTTCATCATAACTTTTTTTCAAGATTTTTTAGAAGGCCAAAATGTTCTACAGAACTGTCACAATTAATGAAATACATAATTTTTGTGAACAAAGTAATAAATTATGTTGAACCGTTTTTGAGATATTCACGTTTTTTGTTCGAAATACGGCCTACTTTGCTCTCAAATAACTCATGAACGGGCAAAAACGAGCAGACCACTCAGTATGGGTTTGAAAGTAGAAGAAAAATGCTATAAGCATCTGAACAAATCCTTTGTATCCGGTGGTATCCAGGGCTCTGGTAGCTAGAGTCGAAAAAGATGTTTTTCTAGTCTAAAATCATGGTATGAAGTGCACTGTGGAGCGGTCAGGGTTTGTGGCAGATTTTAAGGGTCACACAATATACAATTTACCATTACTTATTAATTCAAGAAAGCAATGTTTCGACTGTACAGTGCAAAAATATTGAGCCAATACGTTTTAATCTACCCCAACGAAAATTCAATCCGCGGATCGAAACATTGGCGTAGATAATAACGCATCGACATAAATTCAAATCATTTCCTTCTTGAGTAAATATTTCAGCTTAACATCGTATGAATTATTTATTAAATTTCATGAATATAGCAGTACTATAATCTGGAAACGTGATAATGGCAAAAAATTGAATAGAAAACAGTTTCACAAATTCCATTAAGTGTCTCCGCCTGCGAATTTGAGTTCTGCAAGATGACGACACAAATGAACTCACGATGAATGAAGTTCATGTTTGACAATTCTCGGTGGTTTGTTTACTTTGTCAGTTGCGTGAGTGCGAGTGCAACGGGTGCTCATCTGTTACATTCGAACTCACGTAACTCCCATGTTCATCCGGTTCATTTTGTGGGATTGTGTCGGTGGATATAAAACCTACAATGAAAAAATTTAACACGTTAACATCATGTGGAAATCTATTGAATTATTTCAATCCACAAACACATGAAATTCATACAGTTGCCACTTAAATATCCATTCGAGTGAGGGAAATATAGTTTTCAAATGAAATTCATGCGAAAATGGTGTGAAAAGCACATCAACATCATAAGAAATACCATTGATTAAAATTTCCAAATGAATTACACGTGAATATCACTTTGTTTTACTTATAGATTTCATTGGCAGAAGAATCGTTGAAATCAATTGTTTTACATGTAGAAATGCGCTACATATTTTTCATGCGAAATTCATGTGGAAAGTTCATACTTAACGACTCAATAGCATGGCAATGAACATTCAATGGATAAATATGTCGTGTTCATGTGAAATTTGTTTGAATTTAATTTGAAACACAACATGAAATGCTTTTTAATGGATTTTCATGTGAAATTCAAAGGGAAATCATTTCTTTAGTCTTTTAAGATGAGAACGCACATTAAAGTGATGTTTAGTTGCATATGGTTTTATCGTGTCGATTATTTTCAGTGTAATGTTCAAAATCTCTTAATTATTCATGCTTCGACACAGTGCACAAGAAAACGAATCCCATTCGCCCGGCCTATTGTGCGTCGAAGAAAAAGCAACATTTCACCGTCCCTCCCCGGGCGTGCGATGATCCCTTGCGACAGTTTTCGGCTGGCAGGCTGATCCGATCATAAACACTCCAAGTGCTGTTCTGTTTTCACAATTAAATTCGGTTTAGCTTTATGTGTTTACACCGCAGCAGCAGCAGCAGTAGAAAGGACCTTTTTGCCTGTCGTTGCCGAAGCATACGAACCGAGCTAGCTGGGAGTGTATGTATGAAGGGGAGATCCGCTCAATGTCTCAGCGGGTGGCATACCATTTCTCTGATGCAGTTCCGCTGAAGAGGCTCGATATAAGAACACTCTACTTGCCGATATGTCAGCAAACAATCACCAAAGCTTGAGTTTGAGGAATATTTTGTGCTGTGCCGTGTTGATACAGTTGATTTGGAATGGCCCCGGGCAATCGCTAGTCGAAATTTTATTTGGGTAACATTGGGAAAAATATAATTATCTTTTTACCGGCTGGGAGTGTATGAGAAGTGCACTCGAGAGAGTATCGAGTTTTAAATAGTAATTATACAGGATCAAACATACGGGACCTGGCGGGTTACTGTTTCGTTAACCCATTATTTTGCCGGGATTTCAGCTGGATATGGGATCGAACCGAAAACATTGCAATTTTATAACTAACAATGGGCACTGGAAGGATCCTTGAAATCAGCATGATAGATCGAGTCAGACAAAAGTAAGGAGACGATTGTTTTGTATGAATTATCATCTATTTCGTTTTAATAAGTTTTTTTTTCAAATTCTCAATTTGATTGATCTGAAAATAAAAGTACAGTTCCGTTCTTTTTGGGGCCGGGTATTCTTTGCTGTATCAAAATGTATGCAGTTACACTGGTACAATGCGGTTCATGGTTGGAAAAACAGAACGTTAAAACCCCTGATATTTGCATCAATATAGTTCAACTAACAAAATGTTGTTATACACGGTGTTTGGATCAGGTTAAGGTTGTAACCAGCGTTGCCAACATTTTTTCCAAAAAAATTGGAACCTTTCTTGAGAAAAAAAAACCAGAAAAAATTTGTTTTACCAACAAATTTTCACTCTAGTGAGAAATTTTGGTTTTTACCAAATTTTCCTCCTTAGGGTGAAATATAGCATAAGAAAAAACTGGATGCTCGAAAAAAACCTACTTTACCCTTATATTGTTTAAGTCAACGATGCAATGAACGTAATTTTAAGTAAACACGTATGTTCCATACCTTTTACTGAAAATTTGAGTCGGTTTTTTGATATTGTTGTCCAAATTAAAAAAAATATATGAAAGCATTCGAATTTGATTGTAATTGTAATATTTGATCGAATTTTACTGTTTTGAACGTTTCAATCTACACATCCACAAAATTCTGAATTTAAGACCATTTGTTAAACTTGAGGATGCGCATAAACCTTTCTTTAGATACAACTATAGCAACTAGCTGAGAATTCAACAAATGTTCATCAAAATATTTGACACAATGTACTGCCACCTTTATGTTTGAGTAAAATTCATTTGAAATCGAATCATGTACATTTCCGAACCCTTTTACTCACAAGTGGTATAAAAAGAGTTCAGGTTACGGTGGATTAAAATCTTATTCTGGGGCACTCGGCATCATCCCAAAGCTAGCTTGAAAATTCTATGAATCAAGTTACAATTTGTGAGAAAAAAACTTATGGGGTTTTCGATTGATTGACACCGGTGTAGTGGAGTGCACTGAAACTGCACCGTTTTTGCACTTTCTAGCAGAAGTGCAGAAAACTGTGTATGTTCCATTGACACTTCTGCTAGAAAGTGCAAAACCAGTGCAATCCACTACACCGGTGTCAATCAATCGAAAACCCCATTAATAAATGAATATTTAAAAAAAACTGGATAAAACTGGCTCAAATTTCAAAAAACTGGAAAATTTTTCCGATTGTCTGTTTGACTGGATGCTGTAAAAAAAACTGGAAGAATCCTGTTCGAACTGGAAGGTTGGCATCGCTGGTTGTAACTCCTATAATAAAAATGGAAGATCTGTTATCATTTGAGCATATTGTTGACGTGTAAGTACATATTATTCATGCAAAATACCTTTTGACTATTTAGGTTGGGGCTAACTTTGCACTCTTCTAGAATTCGACAGATATAATAAGTAAAATAAGTAACCTTTACCCAATTTTATTTGCTTCTAGTGATATTTTTCAATTCGTGCTATCATTCGAGCATTTCATACAAACAACATTAACCGTTTATTGTATTTTCTAAGATGGATTAATGTATGTTTAACCACAGATAACAGACGTTTAGGCTAGAACAAAATTTCTTCAAAAACCTGTGTAAACTTTCAAATTGATAAACGTTGGAAATCCGTGTTTCACTATTGCCATCTGCGCAACTGTTTACTACACGTGTTTGACAGCTGCACTCTAACTGCATTGTATCGATCACTGCGACATCTACAAACGTTTGCCAAACGTGTTTCAGACGTCTGATTTATTCGGAATTTCAGTAGCGGGTATTTACACACGATTCAAATCGAGCCTAAACGTCTGTTATCTGTGGTTTAACCCTTTGTAAGGCAACTATATTGCCACCTTTTCGTTTCGTTCATAACGGAGAAATAGGAACTGATCAGTGTTCTGATCTTATGAAATCTATTTATTACGAGTCTGGCAGCTTGTTTTTTATTGGGATTCAGTGAAAACTTTTAGATTGGTGAAGAATTTTTTGAAAAAAAAAAATACAGCGATTTCCTTTTGGACAATAACTTAGCACGAGTTTGAAAAAAATACTCTGCACCCCAAAAGTTGGTGATGCAAATTTGTAAAAACAATTATTTTTAATCTGACAACTTGGTTTGTGAGTGACAAGTTACACAGCAAAGGTCGGTCAACGAGCTTGCAACAGAAGCTAAGGATGAAAAACAACAAACGAACAACACGATGTCGGAGACAATCGGAGACCCTTTAGACAGAGGTTCCTGAAGGGTATCGGATGGTTACCCGAACCCATTAAAGTTCAACCAGAAATGAGCCGGAGTTCTGGTTGGTTCTAATTAGTATTCCGGCTCCAGTGACACAACCGATTTTAACTAGAATCGGTTTTGTCACTGGAGCCGGAATACTAATTAGAACCAGCCAGGATTCGGGCTGAGCTTAACTGGGAAGTTTCCTAAAATTTTATCTTGGAAATTAAAATTTTCTGGCAACGCTCCAGCACCCCCTTGAACTCTAACGATTTCGCCACCTGGGAGCAAGTTTGACGCTATGCAATGAACTTTGTTTACTTTCGACAAGTTTTGATTCGAGCCAACAACATTCCAGCTCTATAATACACAGACTCTAGTAAGCGGTACTAACGAAAATTGACAAACGACGTTCGCAAAATGACGAAGATATACATCTACCAGAAAAACTGATTCATCATATATTCAACCAAAACAGTTGAGAGGGCTTAACGGACCACTTCAATGAAAACTGTGGTTATGTGACGTCTCCGCAAAACAAATTGTTTCTCCGTAAATATCGCTCCAATTTCATTGAAATCTTTTTACTACCTAAAATGAAGTTGAAACAATATTTAGGAATTTACCGAAAAGCGAAATATGCATTTATTACTAAGATTTCCTGTCCAGAAAATTGTTGGTCCTGTAAAAATCCAATCAACATGGCTCATTTCCGTAGCTCAATTTTCTAGTCAGGTTATCTCCGTAAATAAATAAAAGATAATACTGAACTTACCTTGATCCCTTTGTGACATTCCAAAGAAACCTTTTCAATTCACTGCTTCCACAAAAAGTACTCAAAAATCAGAATTTCCTGTCCGAAAGATTTGGGTGAAGGGATGTTTATTTACATCCATATCGGCAACACTATGGTGTTTGTAATAGTTTGCATGCACAGCGTAAATGTGGATAATATATGGTCAAAAGAAAATGTTGAATAAATGTGCTTATAATCACATATCTCAATAAAATAAGCATTGTATCTAGCTTATTTCATTTTGATCATCAATATTGATATGAATTTATCCCAATTTATAATGTAGAATGTTCTGAAAACACCGTTCCATAAATGACCATTCGTAATCGAACATTTGTTACATTGTGAAAACATTTAGCGTATAATGATATTCCATGGCCATCTAGCTTCAATTTGGCTTGTTTGTTGACTCATATGACATGACTTCATTGACATCAATGCTTTTATCTAGCATGCTAATTGAAAAGAGTTTATATCAATTTTAGAAAATATACACTGCGAAAAATAACGAAATGCTTGATATGTTGATCTTTTCCATTCGTCAAAAACGGAATACTGAGTAGTGAACATGAACACTAATGATAGAGTATAATGAAAATGTGGAGCTGTTTTCAAGATAAATTAGTGTCAGAAATACAACTGTCAGCAGTTGATTATTCGGACCATCCACATTCGTCTTACTATCCGATCAATGACAGGCGGCTTTTATATCTGTCTTCAACAGTCGAAACAAATGAGGTGGACTAGAGTCATGTAAAACTTAGTCCAAATTCAGTTCAGCTAACAAAATGTATTGAACGTAACTTTCAATATCGATGAATCACTTTTTGAAAACATCTGCATTATACCACGAATAGTTAATCTTTTTTCACTAAAGGTGTTCAAGGTGAATCAGGAATCAGAATATATTGGCTCAAATGTCCTGTTCCTTGTATGTAGCCGGAGATTTGTGCCTAACTGTGAAAGTTGTTAAAATACGTGTTCAAAGTTGTGTTACAGCTATTATTGCAACGTGATTTCCCCTATCTATCACCAGTTCATAGGACAATATCAAGTGGATTTCATATAGTGTCTTTTATGAATTTGGATGTTCAGTGGGCTCTAGTTCTCAAAATGTTCAACCAATTTCAACCAAACTTTCTGCAAATCATCGTGCATTTATTCATGTTGCAAAAACTCTATTTATTATGGTCAGCTCAGACACAGAATCGATGGATAAGCTAGAACATATTTTTCGGGAAAACCTGTGTAAGCATTCGTTACATATAAACATCGCCTTATATGTACGCGAATAACCATCGTATCCATGTTTGAATGCAAGATCCGTCTGTCGATTGCCGGAAGTCTGCTAGCCGATCGTAGCACTGGTAAGTTGATTTTACTGATGCCATTTAAAAATGACAGATATATTCCTTACACACGTTGAAAGCTTGATGTTCAGCTATCAGTACCTCCGGTATCTGGTCTCGGATTTACACTGAAATTTTGTAGAGTCATGTTTTTCCAACGTCTCCCAAGCATTTGGTAATATTGCAACATGATCATAGTCAATCGTATATACAAACGCTTTGAATTCATTTCGAACCATATTGATCAGTTTTTTATTTAGATTCTCCAAGAAGCATTGTAATTACTTTACACACAACCACTAACTAAATATCAATGGGCTTCCACTGAACATTATCTAAGAAAGCATCGATTTTGTAATATAAATTTTTATTTTTATAACAAGGTTGAAAACCAAACTTAGTGGATGAGTTCCATCGTAGCAACCTTCGATGACGAAAGTAAAAAATGTTCACAGCCGTCGTGGTTGTTTTGAAAAAAATTATATGTTTGAGATTGAAAATATGAACCCACAAACGTACATCTGCATCAACTATAATTTGTAATAAGAGCGTACGGTATTCAAATTCTGATGGAAAGACTTCGATGACTCCGAGCAAACTAGGTAGCAACATGTGCGTCGAATGTTTTAAATCGGTAACTTTCGAGCTTTCTGATGCCGTAACATACGATTTACTGGAAATTGGAGACTGAAACTGAATAGCTCAAAATAGATCCGAAATTTGTTATAAAACCTGGAGAGCGGGAGTAGAGGAACAACAGACACGTGACAACTGAGCGTATTACTTAGCCGTAAGTTGGAATATCGGGAGACCCGAGTCTACCAGCATTTTACTGGTAGTTATGAAGGCACCAGGAAGTTGCCAGTTAGATTTTTCCATTTTATTTTAACCATATTGTTTTCAGGATGGCTGCGTATATATTAGTAATTCTTATTAGTATTAATATATATTCATTTCGCCTTTTGTTATCTCCGTCGTCTATGAAAACTGTTTCGGTTTCGAGCGTTTTCATGAAGTGGCTGATCGACCTATTATGAAAATAAAAATGCTTGTAAGGACGACCAATTTGTATCGCAATACCGACAAAAATGTTCCCCAATTCGGAAATAAAGTGCCATGAATTCTGGAATAATCGTGTTTCTACGTTCGGAAACAGGACCGTTAACAGAAATTCATGTGTTTTATAAACGTGTTCATTTTTCCGTAACGCCTGCTTTATTTTTGGAGACATTTGATTTTTTTATGAACTTCACGGGTTCCGCTTAGTCATTGACAAACTGTCTGTCAGCTAGTTGATGAACATTTTTCATAAACCAAGTGTTGATTAGTGAATTTATTTATAAATTTAGGAACATTGTTCATGGTTTGACGTGAACTGATTAATGATTTATTACATCTTGATCATGATCAGGTTTTTGTGGTTGTGGATGAGGTTATAAAACTACTGCTTTAGTTTCGCGAAATAATATTCATGGATCCCTTCGAGCTTCGTAAACTAATTCCTGATTCCGAGTATGTTAGTCACGATAAACCCGATAATATTATAATTATAAGTATAGAATAATTTTAAATTGTACATATAATATACAACGCAATACGAATATTAAATTTGTGACTAAGCTCCTCAAATTATAAACGTGAGTGACATTATTATGCCCGAAAAATCAGATAGAAACCTCATCAACTAATATAACGCCAATGTACATCGTAATTGCCAAATCGTGACTAACCTCTTGACATCATGAACATCGTTCAATATTCAGCTCCTTTGGTCGAAACAGTGTTTCTTCAAATTGTGAACTAGATTTGTAAGATAAAATTAAACATATTTGGCACACAACCGCAGTGATCTTACTAAACATTTGAGTGTAACACCATATGATATTTGGCGTGAAATAGTTTCAGGGCCGGTGTTAGGCTAAAAGCGTGGTGGGACTAGATAAATACCGCATTTTTGCAATACTCCTACTAGCATAACAATCTGATAAAATTACCTCCGGTGCGTTTGTAGCACATGACATCGTGGTACATCGAGGATTTCAGACAGAGGAGTATTGTGCGTGCGAGACATCTGCTCGCCTGATTTCAAATTTTAGATTTGTTCTAAAAATTCCAAGTGGGTAATTACCCTCTCAGATATATTCGAGTGGGTAGTACTACTTATACTACCTAGGTCATCCGCCATCTCTGCCTAGTTTTGTGAAAAAATTCTATGCAGTAGCAAAATACAGAATTAGAATCATGCGTCACCGTAGTTATCAAATAGAGATTACCTCAAGACGCCATTTATCTATGCATTCACTGGTTGAACAATCTGTTTCGCTGCGGTATATCTGATTTCTTTGTATCCACAAAAATTACTGTCAAACTAATTAGATCAGGCGATGTTTCGACCAGTGTTTGCAACGCAATTTTAGCAACATTCTCTCTAGAGGTTGTAATCTCTTTTTTGCAAACCATTCCAGTAAAGTTCAGCTGGAAAATACGCCGGCATTATGGCTGGTTCTGGTAAGTATTCCGACACCAGTAACAAAACGAATACTAATTAGAATCGATTGTGTCCCTGGAGATTGAAAACTAACCGGTCACCAACCAGAATTCCGGGTGGACTTACTAGGGTGTTCGTTGATATACATAATATACTGAAACTTTATTTAGTCATCGATAGCATATATTTCTATCTGCCTCTTGCCTCTTCAGCTGTAAATTGCTCTTCCCGTCATTGAATGCTTCCTAAAAGCACATGCTAAAAATGCATAAAAATCACAGCAGAATAAAAGAGACGGAGACAGGAAATATGCTAACTCTGCATATTTTTTTTCTCAGTGTATACAAATTTGTAAAACTGGTAACTTTTTCAAATAAACCGCTAGATTTTTGCTTAGTCTGTCTTGTCAGAACCATCAAAGTAATCAACAGTGTTCCTAAAATATTTTCCGCGGCCAAGCATTTTTTCCATTGAAGTGGTCCCTTAAGGTCTTTTTAAATGTATTTTTTATTTTATGCGATATTAAATTTTTGCATTCGATTCTGTTCATTCCGGAAGATCGAATTGGATAAATTAAGGTACAAAAAATTTACCGACGCACGTGAATCATTCCCGATCAGCATAGCATGATGAAATCACAACAGAACGCAATTGTCGTTAATGGCAAATAAACATCATTTGCTGGCATTTAGACTAGTTAAAGTAGTTTGATTGCATGTTACATGTCTTCCTTTCTTCTACTCCATTTGGCTGGCTATTCTCTCATATACACTAACAATCTCTCCCATTCCAAATGTGCAAACGTTCATGGCCTTCTCGATAACACAAACCTGGTCACAAAGGCGAACATGCAATTGCAACCATCTACGGATACTGATGCCCGCGATTTTGCTAACATTAAAACACCACGGAAATTACCAGGAATCAGAATATATTGGCGTAAATTGCACGTTCCCCGCATGTAGTCGGGGATTTGTGCCTTGCCGTGTGTTTTCATCATTTCCTGAGCGGAAGGAAAGGACAAGGAGGTGTGGGGAAGTAGGATTGGAAGGGTGGGAAAAATAACAGCACAAAAACAAAAATAAACAACAGGTAAGTTAAACTCACAAGTAGTTCAACTTGCCTACGAATAAGCCTAAAGCTCTTTACCACATTGGATAAGAAACTTTAGTATGTTTCTGAGTTTCAGTCGTCCAAACATGGTTTCGTCTATATAAGGACGGCCGAAGACTCGAAATAGCAATTGCGCTACCGCTGGACAGTTGCATATCAGATGATATGAGGTTCCGTAGTCGGATTCACAAAGATCACATGAAAAAAACTCAGCGCGCTACATAGTTGCCATGTGATAATTGAGTTTGCAGTGGCCGGCTAAAGCCCTGGTCAGCATGCCGGAGTGGAGCTTCGAAAAATGTAAGAGATTTTTCGAAACCACTGGGCATGGTTGTTCTAGAAACGCCTTTGTTTGGCGACACGTTTGTAGATTTCTCCAATAATTGCGGTGCTCGGACGAAGCCCAGGACCGTATTTTTTCCCGTATCCAACTTGTCGAAATTGGCAGCGCGGGCTCAGGACCAACGAAGTCAATCGCTGAACCTGCCCTGGCCAATTCGTCAGCCCATTCATTTCCAGTAATACCGCAATGTCCGGGCACCCAGACAAGGTAGATAGTGTTGACAATGCTTAGTTCTTCGATTTGGGTTCGGCACGCGATCACTAGTTTGGACCGGGATTTGTTTGAGCTAAGGGCTTTGATTGCAGCCTGACTATCGGAGCAGAAGTTTATAACTCTGCCGGACAAACTCAGTTGAAGGGCCGATTGCACCCCGCACATAATCGCAAAGATTTCTGCTTGGAATACAGTACAGTATCTACCTAGTGAGTGAGATTGTTCCAATCTCATTTCACGACAGTAGGCACCAGCACGTCCCTCCATCAGAGAACCGTCAGTGTAACAGACCACTTGCGTTTGTTGTTGTCTTTCCATAAAGCCAGACAACCACTCCTCTCGAGAGGGAATCTTCACATGGAATGTCCTGTAAGGAAAACTACAAGTGAGTGTAATATCGCTGGGAGCAAGAGTATCTTCACCCCATGTAACCATTTATGACCACAATCGTGTATGACTGGTAGCAAGATCAACATGATTACTGTTCCAAAGCCCAGTAACCTGCAGTCTGTATGCACATGATAGTGCTTCTTGTTTTAAGTGTATGTGTAATGGTTTGATATTTAGAAGTGCCTCAAGAGCAGCAGTCGGAGTCGTGGTGAAAGCACCAGTCAACGCCATGAGCGCCATTCTTTGCAGATGGTTTAGCTTTGACTGGACTGTCACCACCTCTCCCCTCTGCCACCACACAAGGCATCCGTATGACATTTAGGTTTGAGACCCCAGGTCTTTCCAAAAGTGCACTGCCCGAAGGCCATGCACGCTTTCTTGACTCTGAACTCAATGTGAGCAGACCAATTCAGTTTGAAATCCAATATAACTCCAACATAATTGACTTGGTCCGCACACAGTAGCTCAGAATTAAAGAACTGCAAGGGACGAACCCCGGTTGTTATTCGATTCTTCGTGAAAAGAACCATTGAAGTTTTGCTTGGGTTAACTGATAATTTAACTTTTCGACTGTTCGACAGCTCTTAATGCTTGTTGCATTAAGTTAAAGATTGCTCCGATGCAAAATCCAGTAATTAGTATTTGGTAATCGTCAGCAAACCCGTAGGTTGCAAATCCAAGCTCATTGAGTTTCTTCAACAAGCCGTCGGCTACCAAGTTCCATAACAAAGGTGACTGAACGCCGCCCTGAGGACAACCGCAAATACTCAACTTCCGTATCTCAGCCTGTCGGAGTGACGAGCAAAGTATGCGGTTACTAAGCATTGCGTTTATCCAACCCGAGATACATGCAGGTATCCCATGACCGCGCGCCGCTTCCAGAATAGACTGGAAGGACACATTGTCAAAAGCACCCTCAATATCTAGGAATACACCCAAGCTAGATTGCTTGAGCGAGAAGGCTTTCTCAATGTTGTAAAAAACATCGTGAAGCAGAGTGATCGTGGATTTCCCACACTGATATGCATGTTGCATTTTGTGCAGTGGATAGTCAACTAAACTAACGTTCCTGATGTGATGATCGATTATCCGTTCCAAAGCTTTCAGAAGAAAAGAACTTAAGCTGATAGGCCTAAAACTCTTGGCTTCTTCATAGCTTGAGCGCCCCCCTTTGGGAATAAATCTAACAGTTATTTCTCGCCATGCTTTCGGGATATACCCGGTAGCAAGACTGGAAAGCAAAATCTTTTTCAAGACATGTTTAAGAATATCAAATCCCTTTTGCAGTAGCACGGGAAGTATTCCATCTTTTCCGGGTGATTTGTATGGAGCAAAGCTGTCAACTGCCCACTTGACCGATTCAGTGGAGACCAATGTGCGTGCTAACGCCCACGAGTCCGAATCACCAGAATGAGATCTGTGAACATTGTTCAACTACGGATCGATACAACCTGGAAAGTGTGTGTCGAAGAGACAATTAAGAACATCTTTTTCGTCCGTCACATAAACACCATCTCTGGTTTTTAAGAAGTTCATCTGAAAATCATTCGATTTGGAGAGAATTTTATTTAAGCTGTTAGCCTCGTTCAAACTAGATACATTGGTGCATAGGCTTTGCCAGCCAGCCCGTTCTGCAGATCTAAGACATTTCTTATATGCACTACGAGCTGACCTGAAAGCCCTGGAGTCATCACGCTGACGCCGGTTCCAAGCTCTTCTCATAACTTTCTTCATTCTTTCAAGCTCAGCCCTCCACCAAGGGGTTCCTCTAGTCGATTTAACAGTACGAAGTGGACAAGCTTCTTCGTAGGATGCTAATATGAATGAGTTTGTCGTATCCACGACGTCATCTAAGTCGTCTAGTTGACTAATTGTTGGAAAATATCCATGAAATTTAGTCGCCAAGCTTTCCAAAAAGAGGTCCCAGTTTGTAGATTTAGGATTTTTATCACATTGAAGGTGACATAAAAATGATCGAAAAATATATATTTATGATCGGATAGAGACGGTTCAGTTTCATTTGGAACCTGCCAATTTCCCAGCTCATACAAAATTCTAACAGAGCAAAGTGTTATATCTAACACCTCCTCCCTCCCAGACCTCGCAATAGTTGGTCGGTTTCCCACATTCAGAATATGGAGATTTGTACTACTTATGTACTCCATCAGTTCATAGCCTCCCAGATTGATGTCCGAGCTGCCCCAAATGATGTGATGAGCATTCGCATCACTGCCGATAATGAGCGGAAGCCCATTTCTGCTACAATGAAACAACGCTTTTAAAATCATCAGAAGGAGATGACTCGTTATGCGGTAGATATGCTGAAACATATATATATGAACTATATATATATATATATATATATATATATATATATATATATATATATATATATATATATATATATATATATATATATATATATATATATATATATATATATATATATATATATATATATATATATATATATATATATATATATATATATATATATATATATATATATATATATATATATATATATCATGAAATGTTTTTCATGTATTCGTGAACTGGTTCGTGGTACCTAATACAGTAGTTACGTCTGACCATTACTGATCGTCCAATAGTTCATAAAATAATAAACTATTATTCGTGGATTCAGAAACTAGTCCATGATTCCTAATTATTTTTAATTTCTTGCAACATGGTAATGAAATTTTCACGTGAACTATTTCACAAACTTTGGAGTATTATTCGAGGAATCATTTTTGTTTTATGCACTTTTCCATAAAATGTCCAGCTGCTAGTGACAAGTAATAGGTACGAGCAGTAGATATGTGAAAACTATTAGAACCTCGAACATTGTTATTTATTTGATAAGGTTCAGTGTGATGTTCGGACAGAAAACGAAAACTGCATTGAGCACCACGAATTGTGGTCATGATATATTTCACAGAATAAATCTGCTGAATGAACATTACATTACAATTATATTACTCCACGTGTCAAATTCGAAAGCAAGCTCTAGAACAAAATATCACTATAACGTGAACAAAATGTACCAAAATCGTGACTAACATCTTGAAATCATGAACATGAATCACTCCACTCATCACTGACGATAACGTGAACAGAAATTACAAAATTCGCGACCAAGATCCTGAAATCATGATCTTAAAACCCGCCAGTCTGACAGAAATATCCGATAGTAAACTCATGAATAAAATAACAAGGTAACGGTAAGAAATCAGAATAAGCTCCTGAAATCATGAACATCATGTAACAAGCAGCTGTGTATTCTCAAATTATGAACAAGAATCATAACAAAAACTAAACATACCCAAGGAACAACAGTAACCCAACCAAACATTCGAATGTAACGCCATGTACATATTCGGGGTGAAATATTTTCTTAGAAACATAAATAGTATCATGAATACGAGGTTTATTATGCACAATTTCAGGAACTTGGTCACCATATTCGTAAATCGTTCAGTTCACGAAATCGTGATCTTTTAGTCATGAATTTATGAACGGATTTTTTCCATGCAGTCTATTTAGTTTCCCATCGAATTCATTTTTCCGGTTTCCAAATTGTTTGGTTTAAAATTATCAGATTGTAGAAAAAGCTATTTTCAGCGCAATTTATGCACCGAATGGTAGATCTACTTTCACGCTAGCACGCCATCGTCGAAAAAAGAAGGTGCCCAAACTCATTAACACCCTACAAAACACACACAATCCGCCCATTACCGCCTAATTATACAAAAAACCTTTAGATCCGTGCGGCACTGGTGTGGTGGTGAAAAGCCTCTTACGGCATTATTTTCGTAGCTACAATAATAGATTTACCTATTCGGCCAAGCATAGAGAAAATGTTGGACAAAAAGTCTAACAAATCCTTTAACAATGCAAAATTTGGAAGAAGAGTAGAACCGTGTTGTGTCGCCTCATACTCAAGTGTCCACAGTCACACCTTTTTAATGATCTGAGAGGTTGCCGCTTAAGATGGAAAGTGCAAGTGCACGTAACGTACCCGCACTTGAGTTGAGTTGTAAACTGCATTTGGCACAGTGACGTAGATATGCTCATGAAAGACCCGGACTGATTCATTTTATTTGAAAAGGAAACCAGACGGACTAATTCTATACATTTTTTTGTCACTTGTTATAATCATAGAGCTGGTTATTAATATTTATTTCAGAGAACATATTACCCACACAAATTCTTATAGCGGTAGCATTTCACACATCACCATAAAATTATCGATGGCATCCCTAGGTTCGATAAACAATCATTACCAAATCTCAACAAAACATACTTTTCAAAGTAGGAAAGCAAAAAATTGGTTATTTTTGGGCGAAAGATACGTCTCCTTGAGAATTTAAGCTGTGTGTAGAAACCAGGAATTATGAAAAAACAACAAAACAACAAATGCTTCACAACCTATTTGTAGAGCCTATAGTAAAGGTGTCTCTCCCACCTATCGAAACCTTTATCATTCTGCCGTACGACAGTTTCGACCGAGCTGAACGTGTGCGGTATCGACACACTGCACTCTTTGAAATTAAGCTCAAGGATTAGGACGACCGCTGCTCGAACCTGTGCAGTTTCAGTTTTCATGGGAAATGCGATTTTTTCGGATGGAAATCAAGTGAAAAGTGATCATGTCCATTGAGGCGAATCATTGATTGCGAGGGATCCGCTGGTTCCGGGGTATGTGCTGTCAATTGAAATACAACCCTGTTATAAGTATTAGCTTTCACAAAAATATTCGTTTTTGGCGATACCTGCTTCAATATTGACGCGAGTCATTGTTCCACCAAGGCACACTAAATTATGAGTACAGTTACCCACCCACATCCACCAAATGCGCGTTCATCGTATTTCGACTTTTGATCGCTACACTGAAGTACCGGAACCTGACTAAGCAACGACTGATTGGTCCAAATGTTCTCCGATTGAGTTTTCCCTTGTGTCGGACCCTTTTTGACATTCATGTGCAATTTTTAAATCTGCTGATAAAACTGCTTTCTCAAGGATCTCTCGAAAAATTAATCCCTTACCCTCTTCAGACCGATTAAGCGGCATTCTTCGCCCGGCCATACGTGGCTCTGAACTGCAAGGGGTAGAACGCCAGCCAATGGTGATTTTTTCATTCTGGGCGCAGAAAATTTGTTGTAAATTTTTAACAATCGAACGTACACAATACATGAAAATAGAGTACATTGCGTCCGATCATATCGACTCAATTAACAAATCTTGACGAGTCCATTGTTTGTCGGGTGAATGAATTTTATTAAATTGCTAAAAGTTCTTGAGAACGCTTCGGCACCTACTACTTGTACTTGGGCAGCAATTTACAATACATCAAATACCCTGCCAATTTGAATGGAAAAACCCGTTCCAAACATTAGACATTCGAATGGAAAAGGGTCACACAATTCGTCGCTTTCGAGCACAGAGAGGCCTGCAAGGGTAGCAAATTAATTTTCCATTTACGTTTTGCTTTTTCAATTTTCTGCAAAGTGTTAACCAGATGCCTGAGTGGTGGAATAATAACTCGGCAATCGGTTTTCTACTCGAGTCTGGAATTCTGTTGAATCACTTTGCAAACTATGTCAATTAATTTTGCTCATTTGTCGGGCCCGGTGTGCCGATAACTGGATTTGGTCATGGGCACCAGTTGAAATCAAACACATGGAACGGGATTGTGTTGAGCGTTAACCAAATTTTCCACTATGGCTTTTATTTATAGACCCTCCGCTCTATATCACATCAAAAGCTAAATATTGAGCCCCCAGTAATAGACACTCAATTCTCAGCCATATGTACCATCAAGAAGACTTACTAAATTAAATATACAACAATTAAGATGGCTGAGAAAATTTATGTTTAAAATCAACACAGAGAGAGAATAATAAGTAGAGAAAAGAGAAAATATTGAAATGAAAACAAAATAGGTTTAATTGCTACTAAAAATAAATAAATTTAAATTAATAACTTAAAAGTTAGAAGACGGTAACCATATAATATCGATATAATAAGAAATATTTTATTAATTTTTTAGGTATTTGGGTTCGTAAGTAATTTCTAATGATAGATTTGAATGATAAGCGGTTAGTTATTATTTGTAAATCTCTAGGCAGTGAAAAAAATAATGTCACAGTACTAACTATCATCTACCATTCATCACAGTCCCCTTCTCGCTCCCTTCGTATTCATGGAAACTGTCACGACTCACATATATCCTGCTATTTATCTAAGCATTTCTAAATGGCGTGATCAACTGATTGGTGATAAGTCTGACCGGACTAAGTCGCAAAACATAAAAAAGGAGCTAATGATAGCACTGGATAAAGAATTTCGTCAGCTATATTCGACTTCTGCCAGATTTGAAATATATAACAATAAACAAAAATTATGGCAATTTCCAATCATAATGTAAAGGATGCTGCGATTCAAACTTTAAACTTGTTTTTTTCGAAATCAATATTTTGTCACTTAATCCGGTCTGACTTAACACCAACCAACTAATCTGAAATATTTATTAATATCCACGATAATTTTATGTTTGCGATGTAGTTGTGTAGGTTTAGAAAAACAAAACTGTTTTTTCCGCTATTTTCCTGTAAGTAGCATTTTTCCATTTTAGTGTAGCGCGAACCTGACAAAATTTAAGAAGGATTGTATTGTAACTAATTATGTTCAAACCCTGCTTTTCCCAGAAGATGAAAAGACTTAGACTTATCTCAGTTTACTATTTCCAAAATTGTGGACCTGAAAACCACATTCCTTACAAATTTTTTTTCTGAAATCTACTATGACTAGTCAAGACCCATCAATAAAGTAGAAAACACAAGATAACCTTAAATGACCGTCAAGAGAAGGAAAAAAGGAAACAAAAAAAATGCAAACAAAAACGAGTGGAAACACTAGAAAGTGTATTGTATATGAATTGGCCATTTTCCAAATAATGGGATTTTCATAAACATTTCAGAACTTTCCGAAGCAATGGTTCTCAAATTCGTAGAATTCGTTTCATTCTTTTGCTTTATTTAAATATTTTTTTTTAAATTTCATTCTGCATCCGCATTTTTTCAGTTTATTAATTCCATGAATTTTATGTGGTTTGTTTAGCTATTCATTTTAAATATTTGACTGATATGATATTAAATGATCATTTCATTTTTTTCATTCAGCATCCTTTTTATCCATTTTGTATTTTTTCTTCTTATCAATTTTGTTCGTTTCATTCTGATCATTTTTGCCGTTCATTCATTTCATTCGTACCTTTACTTACCTATTTTATTTACTTTTTTCATGTTATGCCTTTTATTCATTTTTTCCAATTCATACATTTTAATCGCTTTCTTCATTTTAATAATCTGATTAATTTTTTTCGCTTGTTAATTTTATTGATTTCAATCGGATTATCAATTAGACACAATTTAATTTATTCGCATGCTCGAGATTTTTGTGATTTCTCATCACGTTACCGTGATATTTTATTTATGAATTCACTATCGGATTTTTCTATCATAGTAGCGTGATTTATGTTCATAATTTCAGGATCTTAGTCACGATTTCGTGATATTTCAGTCATGAATAGAGTGATTTATGTTCATAATTTCAGGATCTCAGTCACGCTTTTTGAAATTTTAATCACGAGTAATGTGATTCAAATTCATGATATCTCGTTCCTAGTCACGATGTTCGTAATTTCTATTCACATTATCGTGTTATTTTAGTCATGATTAGAGTGATTTATGTTCATAAATTCAGGATCTTAGTCACGATTTTCGTAATTCATTTGCACGTTGTCTCGATATTTTATTCTACATCTTATCTTCGAGTTTGACAACTGGAGTGATGTGACTCATCAGTTTTATTCTAATATTCGTGATTTCTTTTCACCTTATCGCGATGTTATTTTTCGGTTAATATTTTTTTACTCGGAGCAACATGATAATATGATCAAAAACATAAAATGTTCTTTAAACTATATCACGGACACGATTTGTGGTTCTATAATATATTTATGGTGCTCAGCGTAGTTTTCCTTTTCTGTTCAGATATCACACTGAACCTTACCAAATGAATAACGATGTTTCAGGTACTAATAGTTTCCTTATAACTACTGCTTGTGTATCTTACTGCTGGCTAGCAGCTGGAAATAATGACAATTCTTGAAATTTTGCAAAAATGATTCTACGAATAATACTCCATTTTTTTCTAAATAGTTCGCGTGAAAATTTGATGACCATTTTGCATGAATTAGAAAATTACTAAATTACTTCTTCTAAATATCACAAGCACACAATATAGATCGTAAATAATGTACTAGGAATCATGAACCAGTTGAAGAATCCATGAATAATATTTCATGAAATTGTGAACTATTTCTCGAGCACAGATATTGAATAGGGACCAATATAAAAGGAATTTTTAATCAGTTCACAAGGATTGAATGGATTCACGATTAAAATTCCGAGTTTCGTGAAATAGTCCACGGGCGTTTTGACGTTTTGTTCCTAAATCTATGAACATTTTGAGTCAACATTTAGTTTTATAAATAATTTTCATAAAGTTGTGAACTAGTTCCCGTACAGAAAATCGATTTAGTAATGACATGGCGGAAATCGTGACTAAAGTTCACAAAACAAAAACAAAAATAATAAAAACGTTACGCGGGCGTTACTGAAGGGAAATTGAACATAATTATAATCATGTGATTTTCGTTCATGATCCTGTTTTCGTAACCTAAAAAACGTGGTGGTTTCAGGAGTCATGGCATTATTCTCGATTCTCGGTACAATTTTTTTCCGGTGTGACCACACCAAGCTATTACAGAAGCTGTCTACACTTTTGGCAAGTTAAAATTTTCTTTATTATATCTCTAATTGCAATATACTTTTTGTTGTTTTATGTTTTATGTTTTATGTTTTATGTTTTATGTTTTATGTTTTATGTTTTATGTTTTATGTTTTATGTTTTATGTTTTATGTTTTATGTTTTATGTTTTATGTTTTATGTTTTATGTTTTATGTTTTATGTTTTATGTTTTATGTTTTATGTTTTATGTTTTATGTTTTATGTTTTATGTTTTATGTTTTATGTTTTATGTTTTATGTTTTATGTTTTATGTTTTATGTTTTATGTTTTATGTTTTATGTTTTATGTTTTATGTTTTATGTTTTATGTTTTATGTTTTATGTTTTATGTTTTATGTTTTATGTTTTATGTTTTATGTTTTATGTTTTATGTTTTATGTTTTATGTTTTATGTTTTATGTTTTATGTTTTATGTTTCATGTTTCATGTTTTATGTTTCATGTTTTATGTTTTATGTTTTATGTTTTATGTTTTATGTTTTATGTTTTATGTTTTATGTTTTATGTTTTATGTTTTATGTTTTATGTTTTATGTTTTATGTTTTATGTTTCATGTTTCATGTTTTATGTTTCATGTTTTATGTTTTATGTTTTATGTTTTATGTTTTATGTTTTATGTTTTATGTTTTATGTTTTATGTTTTATGTTTTATGTTTTATGTTTTATGTTTTATGTTTTATGTTTTATGTTTTATGTTTTATGTTTTATGTTTTATGTTTTATGTTTTATGTTTTATGTTTTATGTTTTATGTTTTATGTTTTATGTTTTATGTTTTATGTTTTATGTTTTATGTTTTATGTTTTATGTTTTATGTTTTATGTTTTATGTTTTATGTTTTATGTTTTATGTTTTATGTTTTATGTTTTATGTTTTATGTTTTATGTTTTATGTTTTATGTTTTATGTTTTATGTTTTATGTTTTATGTTTTATGTTTTATGTTTTATGTTTTATGTTTTATGTTTTATGTTTTATGTTTTATGTTTTATGTTTTATGTTTTATGTTTTATGTTTTATGTTTTATGTTTTATGTTTTATGTTTTATGTTTTATGTTTTATGTTTTATGTTTTATGTTTTATGTTTTATGTTTTATGTTTTATGTTTTATGTTTTATGTTTTATGTTTTATGTTTTATGTTTTATGTTTTATGTTTTATGTTTTATGTTTTATGTTTTATGTTTTATGTTTTATGTTTTATGTTTTATGTTTTATGTTTTATGTTTTATGTTTTATGTTTTATGTTTTATGTTTTATGTTTTATGTTTTATGTTTTATGTTTTATGTTTTATGTTTTATGTTTTATGTTTTATGTTTTATGTTTTATGTTTTATGTTTTATGTTTTATGTTTTATGTTTTATGTTTTATGTTTTATGTTTTATGTTTTATGTTTTATGTTTTATGTTTTATGTTTTATGTTTTATGTTTTATGTTTTATGTTTTATGTTTTATGTTTTATGTTTTATGTTTTATGTTTTATGTTTTATGTTTTATGTTTTATGTTTTATGTTTTATGTTTTATGTTTTATGTTTTATGTTTTATGTTTTATGTTTTATGTTTTATGTTTTATGTTTTATGTTTTATGTTTTATGTTTTATGTTTTATGTTTTATGTTTTATGTTTTATGTTTTATGTTTTATGTTTTATGTTTTATGTTTTATGTTTTATGTTTTATGTTTTATGTTTTATGTTTTATGTTTTATGTTTTATGTTTTATGTTTTATGTTTTATGTTTTATGTTTTATGTTTTATGTTTTATGTTTTATGTTTTATGTTTTATGTTTTATGTTTTATGTTTTATGTTTTATGTTTTATGTTTTATGTTTTATGTTTTATGTTTTATGTTTTATGTTTTATGTTTTATGTTTTATGTTTTATGTTTTATGTTTTATGTTTTATGTTTTATGTTTTATGTTTTATGTTTTATGTTTTATGTTTTATGTTTTATGTTTTATGTTTTATGTTTTATGTTTTATGTTTTATGTTTTATGTTTTATGTTTTATGTTTTATGTTTTATGTTTTATGTTTTATGTTTTATGTTTTATGTTTTATGTTTTATGTTTTATGTTTTATGTTTTATGTTTTATGTTTTATGTTTTATGTTTTATGTTTTATGTTTTATGTTTTATGTTTTATGTTTTATGTTTTATGTTTTATGTTTTATGTTTTATGTTTTATGTTTTATGTTTTATGTTTTATGTTTTATGTTTTATGTTTTATGTTTTATGTTTTATGTTTTATGTTTTATGTTTTATGTTTTATGTTTTATGTTTTATGTTTTATGTTTTATGTTTTATGTTTTATGTCTTATGTTTTATGTCTTATGTTTTATGTTTTATGTCTTATGTTTTATGTTTTATGTCTTATGTTTTATGTCTTATGTTTTATGTTTTATGTCTTATGTTTTATGTTTTATGTCTTATGTTTTATGTTTTATGTTTTATGTTTTATGTTTTATGTTTTATGTTTTATGTTTTATGTTTTATGTTTTATGTTTTATGTTTTATGTTTTATGTTTTATGTTTTATGTTTTATGTTTTATGTTTTATGTTTTATGTTTTATGTTTTATGTTTTATGTTTTATGTTTTATGTTTTATGTTTTATGTTTTATGTTTTATGTTTTATGTTTTATGTTTTATGTTTTATGTTTTATGTTTTATGTTTTATGTTTTATGTTTTATGTTTTATGTTTTATGTTTTATGTTTTATGTTTTATGTTTTATGTTTTATGTTTTATGTTTTATGTTTTATGTTTTATGTTTTATGTTTTATGTTTTATGTTTTATGTTTTATGTTTTATGTTTTATGTTTTATGTTTTATGTTTTATGTTTTATGTTTTATGTTTTATGTTTTATGTTTTATGTTTTATGTTTTATGTTTTATGTTTTATGTTTTATGTTTTATGTTTTATGTTTTATGTTTTATGTTTTATGTTTTATGTTTTATGTTTTATGTTTTATGTTTTATGTTTTATGTTTTATGTTTTATGTTTTATGTTTTATGTTTTATGTTTTATGTTTTATGTTTTATGTTTTATGTTTTATGTTTTATGTTTTATGTTTTATGTTTTATGTTTTATGTTTTATGTTTTATGTTTTATGTTTTATGTTTTATGTTTTATGTTTTATGTTTTATGTTTTATGTTTTATGTTTTATGTTTTATGTTTTATGTTTTATGTTTTATGTTTTATGTTTTATGTTTTATGTTTTATGTTTTATGTTTTATGTTTTATGTTTTATGTTTTATGTTTTATGTTTTATGTTTTATGTTTTATGTTTTATGTTTTATGTTTTATGTTTTATGTTTTATGTTTTATGTTTTATGTTTTATGTTTTATGTTTTATGTTTTATGTTTTATGTTTTATGTTTTATGTTTTATGTTTTATGTTTTATGTTTTATGTTTTATGTTTTATGTTTTATGTTTTATGTTTTATGTTTTATGTTTTATGTTTTATGTTTTATGTTTTATGTTTTATGTTTTATGTTTTATGTTTTATGTTTTATGTTTTATGTTTTATGTTTTATGTTTTATGTTTTATGTTTTATGTTTTATGTTTTATGTTTTATGTTTTATGTTTTATGTTTTATGTTTTATGTTTTATGTTTTATGTTTTATGTTTTATGTTTTATGTTTTATGTTTTATGTTTTATGTTTTATGTTTTATGTTTTATGTTTTATGTTTTATGTTTTATGTTTTATGTTTTATGTTTTATGTTTTATGTTTTATGTTTTATGTTTTATGTTTTATGTTTTATGTTTTATGTTTTATGTTTTATGTTTTATGTTTTATGTTTTATGTTTTATGTTTTATGTTTTATGTTTTATGTTTTATGTTTTATGTTTTATGTTTTATGTTTTATGTTTTATGTTTTATGTTTTATGTTTTATGTTTTATGTTTTATGTTTTATGTTTTATGTTTTATGTTTTATGTTTTATGTTTTATGTTTTATGTTTTATGTTTTATGTTTTATGTTTTATGTTTTATGTTTTATGTTTTATGTTTTATGTTTTATGTTTTATGTTTTATGTTTTATGTTTTATGTTTTATGTTTTATGTTTTATGTTTTATGTTTTATGTTTTATGTTTTATGTTTTATGTTTTATGTTTTATGTTTTATGTTTTATGTTTTATGTTTTATGTTTTATGTTTTATGTTTTATGTTTTATGTTTTATGTTTTATGTTTTATGTTTTATGTTTTATGTTTTATGTTTTATGTTTTATGTTTTATGTTTTATGTTTTATGTTTTATGTTTTATGTTTTATGTTTTATGTTTTATGTTTTATGTTTTATGTTTTATGTTTTATGTTTTATGTTTTATGTTTTATGTTTTATGTTTTATGTTTTATGTTTTATGTTTTATGTTTTATGTTTTATGTTTTATGTTTTATGTTTTATGTTTTATGTTTTATGTTTTATGTTTTATGTTTTATGTTTTATGTTTTATGTTTTATGTTTTATGTTTTATGTTTTATGTTTTATGTTTTATGTTTTATGTTTTATGTTTTATGTTTTATGTTTTATGTTTTATGTTTTATGTTTTATGTTTTATGTTTTATGTTTTATGTTTTATGTTTTATGTTTTATGTTTTATGTTTTATGTTTTATGTTTTATGTTTTATGTTTTATGTTTTATGTTTTATGTTTTATGTTTTATGTTTTATGTTTTATGTTTTATGTTTTATGTTTTATGTTTTATGTTTTATGTTTTATGTTTTATGTTTTATGTTTTATGTTTTATGTTTTATGTTTTATGTTTTATGTTTTATGTTTTATGTTTTATGTTTTATGTTTTATGTTTTATGTTTTATGTTTTATGTTTTATGTTTTATGTTTTATGTTTTATGTTTTATGTTTTATGTTTTATGTTTTATGTTTTATGTTTTATGTTTTATGTTTTATGTTTTATGTTTTATGTTTTATGTTTTATGTTTTATGTTTTATGTTTTATGTTTTATGTTTTATGTTTTATGTTTTATGTTTTATGTTTTATGTTTTATGTTTTATGTTTTATGTTTTATGTTTTATGTTTTATGTTTTATGTTTTATGTTTTATGTTTTATGTTTTATGTTTTATGTTTTATGTTTTATGTTTTATGTTTTATGTTTTATGTTTTATGTTTTATGTTTTATGTTTTATGTTTTATGTTTTATGTTTTATGTTTTATGTTTTATGTTTTATGTTTTATGTTTTATGTTTTATGTTTTATGTTTTATGTTTTATGTTTTATGTTTTATGTTTTATGTTTTATGTTTTATGTTTTATGTTTTATGTTTTATGTTTTATGTTTTATGTTTTATGTTTTATGTTTTATGTTTTATGTTTTATGTTTTATGTTTTATGTTTTATGTTTTATGTTTTATGTTTTATGTTTTATGTTTTATGTTTTATGTTTTATGTTTTATGTTTTATGTTTTATGTTTTATGTTTTATGTTTTATGTTTTATGTTTTATGTTTTATGTTTTATGTTTTATGTTTTATGTTTTATGTTTTATGTTTTATGTTTTATGTTTTATGTTTTATGTTTTATGTTTTATGTTTTATGTTTTATGTTTTATGTTTTATGTTTTATGTTTTATGTTTTATGTTTTATGTTTTATGTTTTATGTTTTATGTTTTATGTTTTATGTTTTATGTTTTATGTTTTATGTTTTATGTTTTATGTTTTATGTTTTATGTTTTATGTTTTATGTTTTATGTTTTATGTTTTATGTTTTATGTTTTATGTTTTATGTTTTATGTTTTATGTTTTATGTTTTATGTTTTATGTTTTATGTTTTATGTTTTATGTTTTATGTTTTATGTTTTATGTTTTATGTTTTATGTTTTATGTTTTATGTTTTATGTTTTATGTTTTATGTTTTATGTTTTATGTTTTATGTTTTATGTTTTATGTTTTATGTTTTATGTTTTATGTTTTATGTTTTATGTTTTATGTTTTATGTTTTATGTTTTATGTTTTATGTTTTATGTTTTATGTTTTATGTTTTATGTTTTATGTTTTATGTTTTATGTTTTATGTTTTATGTTTTATGTTTTATGTTTTATGTTTTATGTTTTATGTTTTATGTTTTATGTTTTATGTTTTATGTTTTATGTTTTATGTTTTATGTTTTATGTTTTATGTTTTATGTTTTATGTTTTATGTTTTATGTTTTATGTTTTATGTTTTATGTTTTATGTTTTATGTTTTATGTTTTATGTTTTATGTTTTATGTTTTATGTTTTATGTTTTATGTTTTATGTTTTATGTTTTATGTTTTATGTTTTATGTTTTATGTTTTATGTTTTATGTTTTATGTTTTATGTTTTATGTTTTATGTTTTATGTTTTATGTTTTATGTTTTATGTTTTATGTTTTATGTTTTATGTTTTATGTTTTATGTTTTATGTTTTATGTTTTATGTTTTATGTTTTATGTTTTATGTTTTATGTTTTATGTTTTATGTTTTATGTTTTATGTTTTATGTTTTATGTTTTATGTTTTATGTTTTATGTTTTATGTTTTATGTTTTATGTTTTATGTTTTATGTTTTATGTTTTATGTTTTATGTTTTATGTTTTATGTTTTATGTTTTATGTTTTATGTTTTATGTTTTATGTTTTATGTTTTATGTTTTATGTTTTATGTTTTATGTTTTATGTTTTATGTTTTATGTTTTATGTTTTATGTTTTATGTTTTATGTTTTATGTTTTATGTTTTATGTTTTATGTTTTATGTTTTATGTTTTATGTTTTATGTTTTATGTTTTATGTTTTATGTTTTATGTTTTATGTTTTATGTTTTATGTTTTATGTTTTATGTTTTATGTTTTATGTTTTATGTTTTATGTTTTATGTTTTATGTTTTATGTTTTATGTTTTATGTTTTATGTTTTATGTTTTATGTTTTATGTTTTATGTTTTATGTTTTATGTTTTATGTTTTATGTTTTATGTTTTATGTTTTATGTTTTATGTTTTATGTTTTATGTTTTATGTTTTATGTTTTATGTTTTATGTTTTATGTTTTATGTTTTATGTTTTATGTTTTATGTTTTATGTTTTATGTTTTATGTTTTATGTTTTATGTTTTATGTTTTATGTTTTATGTTTTATGTTTTATGTTTTATGTTTTATGTTTTATGTTTTATGTTTTATGTTTTATGTTTTATGTTTTATGTTTTATGTTTTATGTTTTATGTTTTATGTTTTATGTTTTATGTTTTATGTTTAAAAATACATATATTTGCTTCAAAAATCAAAAGAAAAGTTAATCGATGGAGCCTTGAGTGTAAAATTTAACGCATTTTCGCTTGATGCCCTCCATCAAAGTCTTTACAGTAACATCCGGTACCAGTTTCTCAGTTTTTTTTTTTTTCCATTTTCTTAACATTTCCTTCTCGTCTTTGACTGTCTTCTTGCTCTTCCGAAGTTCCCGCTTTATCATTGCCCAGTACTTCTCCACCGGGCGCAGCTCCAGACATTTTGGCGGATTCATGTCCTTTGGAACAAAATGGACAGAATTGGCCTCATACCACTCCAGGACACTTTTAGAATAGTGGCATGATGCCAAATCTAGCCAAAATAGCGGAGCTTCGCCGTGCTGCTGCAAGAACGGCAAAAAGTGCTTCTCGAGGCTCTCAGATTTGTAGATCTTGCCATGTACTGTGCCCTTTGTCACGAAAGGCTCACTCCTCAGTCCGCAAGAGCAGATGGCCTGCCAAATGAGATTTTTGGAGGCGAACTTCGACATTTTCTTCTTCTTAAATTTGTCGTCCACATAGAACTTGCTCTTGCCAGTGAAAAACTCCAACCCCGGAATTTGCTTAAAATCGGTTTTTATATACGTTTCGTCGTCCATCACACAGCAGCCATATTTTGTCAGCATCTTCTCGTAGAGCTTCCGTGCCCGAGTTTTAGCCGTCGATTGTTGCCGCTCATCGCGGTTTGGGAAGTTCTGTACCTTGTATGTATGTAGTCCAGCTCTCTTCTTTGCATTCTGGTCGTAACTCATGCCGATCTTTTTAGCCAAATCACGGCTTGAGACGTTGGGATTTGCTTTAATCATCCGCTTCACCTTTCCCTCCGTCTTTTTGTTCTCCGGTCCTGGTTTTCTTCCAGCTCCTTTGCCGTGGTCCAACGTCAACCGCTTCTGGAACCGCTTCAACACTCGGGAAGGTTGAAGGTTGAATGGTGAATGTTCAACATTTTTCCCAACTGCCGGTGCGACAGGTCAGGAAATTCCAGGTGTTTAGAAAGAATTTGTTCTCTCGACTCGCGTTGGTTCACCTCCATTTTCGTTGAATCGAAAAACACGACTTCGAGTTTGACAGCATGTAAACAATACACATCAATCAGAAAGTGTGCAAAATTTGGTTAATTTTTACCCAATGGTAAAAAAGTTATGCCCTGTTGAATGTGTCGTAATAATTTCGTGTTCGCCCTTTATACTACCGTTCTACGCCCAATTGTCCAAGTAAAGTTTTTTTGTCTAGAATTACATTCATAGCAATCGTTTCCAATATAATCAGTTCAAGTTTTCATTACAGTAATGTTTCGATTATATCACGGTCGGTCTATATTGTAGCGTGATATATTTATATAATATATTATATATTCAAAACAAAACAAAAAATTACATTCCATCATTAACCCATGTATTTCTGTAACAAAAAGTAATAAAAAGTTAAAGTTAGTCAAAAAGAATAAATCATAGTAGGGTAATGAGCCTATTTTTGCCATGTTTCTATTATCACACTACCCATTTGAAGCCGTTGGTTAGAGCAGCGTCTGCCATCTTTGTTCAACGCGTTGGCTCAAACGATATGGCATAAGCGGATAATTTTTCCCCATACAGCTTCACTTTACCGTTTCATAAAGTTGTTGAACCTCCCAAAGCTAAACTTGAAGGAATCTGGCACGTTAAGGTTTTGGACAAATATCATGACTATTAAAATCAATGTATTCGAAGAGGCTACGATTCAGTTCCCGTTGTTTCAACTTCCATAGAAATAGTCCCATCTCCAATTGTTGATGTTGTCCTTTCAAAAGAAAGGTATCGTGCGCATTTTGGTTTTTTCATTATTTTGTTAGATTTTCCTGCGGATAACTAACAATTAACCGAATAAACAAGAAGTCGATTTGTTTACCCAATACACCAGTTGGCTCCTCAAGGACACGGCAAATAGTAATTTAAAACTAAAATTGGAATCGGCCGGAAGATATTTCGGCACGCCTAGACATTGCAACAACGTTTTTGGTAAAACATGATTTCAAGATAATTCACGTTTAAAGTTTCAAGATGAACGGCGCTATAACTTTCCTTCTACTGCTAAGACCTCTATAAAAATTTCAGATACTTTCTTAAGAATCTATACTTAAGGCCCCCGTCGGGCAATCCGCCATTTTTCGTGTTTTTTTGCGGTTTTTTATTTTATTTTCAAAGAAAATGACAAAATATGGAAAAAAGAAAAAAATCACGACCTAGATAATTGTTTTTACTATGAATTGGCCGAAATGGAAAATTCAAAATTTTCCAACTCGGAAAACTGTGTGCTTTTTCCGGTTGAAAAAGCACACAGTTTTTGCAATCATGTGTTTAAAATTTTGATTTTTCCAATACAACATAGCTAAACAATTTTTCTAGGACGTGATTTTCTCCGATTTTCCATATTTTCCGCTTTTCATTGAAAAATTTCCATTTTACTAGAAGCAGTTTTTCCACCCGCACAGACACAACTAAAGTAAGATTTGTATGTATAGGTGCGCAAAAGTGGAGCAATATTTTTAACCTGCTGTTTCTGCGATATTTCCTACAAAACTACCCAAGTGTTGCATATGTACGGATTCGTTAGAAACCAAGGAATCTGATGGTACAAAGAAAAAATCGTTTTGGAAAACTTCATAACAGCGTTTTTCAATTTTCCTCGCGATACGCAGTGTACCGTCGCACGCGAAACAGCGTGGAAAGATACGAAAAGAAAAACAAGTGTACTAAAAGTTATCCTTGGGTTGATGCAGATGGCGTGCTACGAAAGCTCGAAATATCGAAAGCTTTTAGCACAACTGTTTTTGAGTAATTCTGAATGTAGAAATAGTTGAAAGAAATTTCAAGTAAATTTCTTCATTGACACTTGATGATTTTCGATTCTCTTGGGAGATCTATGATATTTTATTATTTTACGAGACTGAAACAAACCGCGATGCTATTTTATCTTTATACGCCAAATAATGGAAAAACATTTTCTATTTTGAATTTGCATGTTGACATTTGATGATTTTGAAACCGATGATCGTTTGAAACCAACGGTTTTGTGTTGAATTGATAACACATATTTAAAAACATCTTTGGCTTTATTCCAAACAATAATGGAGGCTTGCCAAATTGAAAATTATTTGGAAGTTCCATCAATTATCACATGTCACAATTTTTTGTAAGATTGGTTTTATTTCTCAGAAACCGATTTCCACACAGCATTGATGAAAACCTGATGAAATTTATAACAGTTGAAGCAAATATTTTCGACATTCCACAAATACCAACGAACGATTTTTTGGGATCCCTATAATTAATTTTTATACTGGATTTGACTGCTTTGAAACATTTTTGAACACAGATGTTGTTTCGTGTTTTCAGAAATGCAAGAAATCTTAGCAAAGTTTCTTCAGATTCTCATGGAATAATTATCATACCGATACTTGGATTCAAAAAATTTTAAATAACGCATTTTGCGAGATTGTAAACCAAAATAATATATTTGTTTTGATAATATTTCTTTTTCTTTTGTTTTATTGAGATTCGAGAGTAGGTATCACGAAAATCACGCTGAAAGCAACAACTTTTTTTTTGTTTCCATAGCGTTATTACGCCATGAAAATTTGAGTTTTTCAGGAAGTATATTTTATAACGGCCGTATCGTATTTCATTTATGAATCAATCAATAGTCCCGACCAGGACGATTGAAAATGAATCACTTGATAATATTTTATCGCTTTATTGAATGTTAAAGTTCATTGAAATAAGGAAATAATAATTAGATCAATTTCATTTTTTTCGTTGAATTTTTGAAAAACTTTTATTTGGCTCTCTCTAATCAATTTACTTACTACACTTCCATTGACTTACAACGATTTATAGAAAAGATACGATAAATCGTGTATTGTAAATGATATGCGTAGTTTGAACTACCATAAACCCATTCTCGCTGAATACGTCTAAAGGATTGACTGAATGGATTTGTTTGAATATTCCAACGTTGGAAAACACAAATCTGTCACGTAGTTTTAAAAATACCCACATGGCTCCCTGTAGATCACCTGACAAAGGATCTGAAATCCAAATCGATTACTTTCAAATCAACAGAAAATGCTTTAGTAGTTATATTGGTCAGGAAGATTGTGCTACCAGGACTACGTCCAGCAACTGGCGGTAGCACTCCTGACAGAAGAATATGTACTTACTTGGTTAATTTTGAGCTCTTTGAGGAATAATATTTTTTTCTGAATTGCGCAATTAATTTTTCATCGTTTTGTTTTACAATTTCCAATATGGATTTTTTATAATTCCACAAATGATAAAAAAGTTCTCCAAGGTTGTCTACATACTGAATTTTGATACAGTCGGGTCTCCTACTACGCTGATTCCTACTACGTGGATTCGTATTGTGCGGTACCCACCTAATAGGATTCACTTAGCCTATGGGATTTCGACTAATTGGGGCTCGAATATTTTATCTGAGTTAACATTTAGCACCATACTTTATTTGGTAAAGATGTTTTGTGTTTGCTTAGACCTATAATTGAGAGCAATTGGATATACAATTAATTGATAACTGCAGCGCCAGGGGTGCTATACAATAGAGTAAATAAATCTAACCTCTCGTAAACGCAACTATCATTGAATAAGTTTAACGTGAGCGTACCAGCTTTCAGCACAATGTGGAATTTAGTATGTCACAAACGTCTAATAACTTAGAGGAGATGATGTTCTCGGAAAAAATTTAGAGAAGGTTAAGAGCTACGCGATTATGGACAAAACTAATGGAAATAGATTGACCAGGCGGCACTGGTGAGCATGTATTATTTTTCAATTTCTGAATCTCGAGAACATTATTTAGAAGTGTGATGTCTTCGGCAATATTCATCAGTGAGTCGAGTGGTACCCGACGGCGAATAGATAATTACAGAATTCGCCCATCAGGCGGCGCTAGGGAAACTAAAACTTCCAATTCATGTTAGGTAAAGTTTATTAATTTAGGAAAATGACGTTTTCTGGAATGTAATCCAAGTCACAATTGAAGTCTTATAGCACGCTACAAGTGCAATCTAGGTTGTATGAGTGGCTATAAAACCACCATAAAGCCTAAATTGTTACTGGGGCAAGGACTAGTTAATGATGTACTGATTAAATTGGATATCACCCTCAACGCGGCGCTAGTGAGCACACACTTTTTTATTGTGATATCCCAAAATAGGAAGGTGGGAAAAAATTTGGGAGGACTATCAAATTGATTTTGATAGAAAGAATCCATGCAGAATGATTCTGTTTCCCTATCCTGCATCCATCAGAAGAAGAAAATTTTATTGCCATATGTTTTCAAGTAATTTCCATGATCATTAGTAAAAATTGGTGGGTTGGAAAAATTGAGAGGACAATAAAATTAATTTCTATTGAAACAATTGTTGTTGCTTAGGAATTCTTGCCGGATGATTTTGTTTGCCTATCCTGTATCCATCAGAAGAAGAAAATTTTATTGCCTTGTGTTTTCAAGAAATTTCCATGATCACCAGTGGAAATTGGTGGGTTGGAAAAAAATGGGAGGACGATCAAATTGATTTTTATAGATAGAATCCTTGCAGAAAGATTATGTTTCCCTATCCTGCATCCATTAGAAGAAGAAAATTTTATTGCCATGTGTTTTCAAGAAATTTCCATGATCAGTAGTGGAAATTGGTGGGTTGGAAAAAATGGGAGGACGATCAAATTGATTCTTATAGAAAGAATCCTTGCAGAAAGATTATGTTTCCCTATCCTGTATTCATCAGAAGAAGAAAATTTTATTGCCATGTTTTTTCAAGAAATTTCCATGATCAGTAGTGGAAATTGGTGGGTTGGAAAAAATTGGTAGGACGACAAAATTGATTTTTATAGAAAAAAATATTTCTGTTTACGAAACCTTGCAGAATGATTCTGTTTCCTTATCCTGCATCCATCAGAAGAAGAAAATTTTATTGCCATGTGTTTTCATGAAATTTCCATGATCATCAGTGGAAATTGGTGGGTTGGAAAAAATGGGAGGACGATCAAATTGATTTTTATAGAAAGAATCTTTGCAGAAAGATTATGTTTCCCTATCCTGCATTCATCAGAAGAAGAAAATTTTATTGCCATGTTTTTTCAAGAAATTTTCATGATCATTAGTGGAAATTGGTGGGTTGGAAAAAATTGGTAGGACGATAAAATTGATTTTTATAGAAAGAAATATTTCTGTTTACGAAACCTTGCAGAATGATTCTGTTTCCTTATCCTGCATCCATTAGAAGAAGAAAATTTTATTGCCATGTTTTTTCAAGTAATTTCCGTGATCAGTAGTGGAAATTGGTGGATTGGAAAAAATGGGAGACGATCAAATTGTTTTTTATAGAAAGAATCCTTGCAGAATGATTCTGTTTCCTTATCCTGCATGAATCAGAAGAAGAAAATTTTATTGCCATGTGTTTTCATGAAATTTACATGATCATCAGTGGAAATTGGTGGGTTGGAAAAAATGGGAGGACGATCAAATTGATTTTTATAGAAAGAATCTTTGCAGAAAGATTATGTTTCCCTATCCTGCATTCATCAGAAGAAGAAAATTTTATTGCCATGTTTTTTCAAGAAATTTTCATGATCATTAGTGGAAATTGGTGGGTTGGAAAAAATTGGAAGGACGATAAAATTGATTTTTATAGAAAGAAATATTTCTGTTTACGAAACACTGCAGAATGATTCTGTTTCCTTATCCTGCATCCATTAGAAGAAGAAAATTTTATTGCTTTGTGTTTTCAAGAAATTTCCATGATCAGTAGTGGAAATTGGTGGGTTGGAAAAATTGAGAGGACAATAAAACTGATTTTCATTGAAACAATTGTTTTTACTTAGGAAACCTTGCAGAATGATTCTGTTTCCCTATCATGCATTCATCAGAAGAAGAAAATTTTATTGCCATGTGTTTTCAAGAAATTTCCGTGATCAGTAGTGGAAATTGGTGGGTTGGAAAAGATGGGAGGACGATCAAATTGATTTTTATAGAAAGAATCCTTGCAGAAAGATTATGTTTCCCTATCCTGCATCCATTGGAAGAAGAAAATTTTATTGCCATGTGTTTGAAATTTCCATGATAAGTAGTGGAAATTGGTGGGTTAGAAAAATTCAGAGGACAATAAAACTGATTTCAATTGAAACAATTGTTTTTGCTTAGGGAACATTGCAGGATGATTTTGTTGGCCTATCCTGTATCCATCAGAAGATGAAAATTTTATTGCCATGTGTTTTCAAGAAATTTCCATGATCAGTAGTGGAAATTGGTGGGTTGGAAAAACTGGGAGGACGATCAAATTGATTTTTATAGAAAGAATCCTTGCAGAAAGATTATGTTTCCCTATCCTGCATCCATTAGAAGAAGAAAAATTTATTGCCATGCGTTTTCAAGAAATTTCCATGATAAGTAGTGGAAATTGGTGGGTTAGAAAAATTCAGAGGACAATCAAACTGATTTCCATTGAAACAATTGTTTTTGCTTAGGAATCCTTGCAGGATGATTTTGTTGGCCTATCCTGTATCTATCAGAAGAAGAAAATTTTATTGCCATGTGTTTTCAAGAAATTTCCATGATCAGTAGTGGAAATTGGTGGGTTGGAAAAAATGGGAGGACGATCAAATTGATTTTTATAGAAAGAAATATTTCTGTTTACGAAACACTGCAGAATGATTCTGTTTCCTTATCCTGCATCCATTAGAAGAAGAAAATTTTATTGCCATGTTTTTTCAAGTAATTTCCGCGATCAGTAGTGGAAATTGGTGGATTGGAAAAAATGGGAGACGATCAAATTGTTTTTTATAGAAAGAATCCTTGCAGAATGATTCTGTTTCCTTATCCTGCATCAATCAGAAGAAGAAAATTTTATTGCAATGTGTTTTCAAGAAATTTCCATGATCATCAGTGGAAATTGGTGGGTTGGAAAAAATGGGAGGACGATCAAATTGATTTTTATCGAAACAATCCTTGCAGAAAGATTATGTTTCCCTATCCTGCATTCACCAGAAGAAGAAAATTTTATTGCCATGTTTTTTCAAAAAATTTCCATGATCATTACTGGAAATTGGTGGGTTGGAAAAAATTGGTAGGACGATAAAATTGATTTTTATAGAAAGAAATATTTCTGTTTACGAAACCTTGCAGAATGATTCTGTTTCCTTATCCTGCATCCATCAGAAGAAGAAAATTTTATTGCCATGTGTTTTCAAGAAATTTCCATGATCATCAGTGGAAATTGGTGGGTTGGAAAAAATGGGAGGACGATCAAATTGATTTTTATAGAAAGAATCTTTGCAGAAAGATTATGTTTCCCTATCCTGCATTCATCAGAAGAAGAAAATTTTATTGCCATGTTTTTTCAAGAAATTTTCATGATCATTAGTGGAAATTGGTGGGTTGGAAAAAATTGGTAGGACGATAAAATTGATTTTTATAGAAAGAAATATTTCTGTTTACGAAACCTTGCAGAATGATTCTGTTTCCTTATCCTGCATCCATTATAAGAAGAAAATTTTATTGCCATGTTTTTTCAAGAAATTTCCATGATAAGTAGTGGAAATTGGTGGGTCAGAAAAATTCAGAGGACAATAAAACTGATTTCCATTGAAACAATTGTTTTTGCTTAGGAAACCTTGCAGGATGATTTTGTTTGCCTATCCTGTATCCATCAGAAGAAGAAAATTTTATTGCCTTGTGTTTTCAAGATATTTCCATGATACCCAGTGGAAATTGGTGGGTTAGAAAAAAATTGGGAGGACGATAAAATTGATTTTTATAGAAAGAAATATTTTTGTTTACGAAACCTTGCAGAATGATTCTGTTACCCTGTACTGCAAGGTGAGAAATATAACACCATGTGCATGTGATTTCAAGAAATTTTCATAACAAGTCAAAGACAAGACAAAGACAAGACAGAAGCAAGACAAAGACAAGACAAAGACAAAGACAAGACAAAGACAAGACAAAGACATGACAAAGACATGACAAAGACAAGACAAAGACAAGACAAAGACAAGACAAAGACAAGACAAAGACAAGACAAAGACAAGACAAAGACAAGACAAAGACAAGACAAAGACAAGACAAAGACAAGACAAAGACAAGACAAAGACAAGACAAAGACAAGACAAAGACAAGACAAAGACAAGACAAAGACAAGACAAAGACAAGACAAAGACAAGACAAAGACAAGACAAAGACAAGACAAAGACAAGACAAAGACAAGACAAAGACAAGACAAAGACAAGACAAAGACAAGACAAAGACAAGACAAAGACAAGACAAAGACAAGACAAAGACAAGACAAAGACAAGACAAAGACAAGACAAAGACAAGACAAAGACAAGACAAAGACAAGACAAAGACAAGACAAAGACAAGACAAAGACAAGACAAAGACAAGACAAAGACAAGACAAAGACAAGACAAAGACAAGACAAAGACAAGACAAAGACAAGACAAAGACAAGACAAAGACAAGACAAAGACAAGACAAAGACAAGACAAAGACAAGACAAAGACAAGACAAAGACAAGACAAAGACAAGACAAAGACAAGACAAAGACAAGACAAAGACAAGACAAAGACAAGACAAAGACAAGACAAAGACAAGACAAAGACAAGACAAAGACAAGACAAAGACAAGACAAAGACAAGACAAAGACAAGACAAAGACAAGACAAAGACAAGACAAAGACAAGACAAAGACAAGACAAAGACAAGACAAAGACAAGACAAAGACAAGACAAAGACAAGACAAAGACAAGACAAAGACAAGACAAAGACAAGACAAAGACAAGACAAAGACAAGACAAAGACAAGACAAAGACAAGACAAAGACAAGACAAAGACAAGACAAAGACAAGACAAAGACAAGACAAAGACAAGACAAAGACAAGACAAAGACAAGACAAAGACAAGACAAAGACAAGACAAAGACAAGACAAAGACAAGACAAAGACAAGACAAAGACAAGACAAAGACAAGACAAAGACAAGACAAAGACAAGACAAAGACAAGACAAAGACAAGACAAAGACAAGACAAAGACAAGACAAAGACAAGACAAAGACAAGACAAAGACAAGACAAAGACAAGACAAAGACAAGACAAAGACAAGACAAAGACAAGACAAAGACAAGACAAAGACAAGACAAAGACAAGACAAAGACAAGACAAAGACAAGACAAAGACAAAACAAAGACAAGACAAAGACAAGACAAAGACAAGACAAAGACAAGACAAAGACAAGACAAAGACAAGACAAAGACAAGACAAAGACAAGACAAAGACAAGACAAAGACAAGACAAAGACAAGACAAAGACAAGACAAAGACAAGACAAAGACAAGACAAAGACAAGACAAAGACAAGACAAAGACAAGACAAAGACAAGACAAAGACAAGACAAAGACAAGACAAAGACAAGACAAAGACAAGACAAAGACAAGACAAAGACAAGACAAAGACAAGACAAAGACAAGACAAAGACAAGACAAAGACAAGACAAAGAGAAGACAAAGACAAGACAAAGACAAGACAAAGACAAGACAAAGACAAGACAAAGACAAGACAAAGACAAGACAAAGACAAGACAAAGACAAGACAAAGACAAGACAAAGACAAGACAAAGACAAGACAAAGACAAGACAAAGACAAGACAAAGACAAGACAAAGACAAGACAAAGACAAGACAAAGACAAGACAAAGACAAGACAAAGACAAGACAAAGACAAGACAAAGACAAGACAAAGACAAGACAAAGACAAGACAAAGACAAGACAAAGACAAGACAAAGACAAGACAAAGACAAGACAAAGACAAGACAAAGACAAGACAAAGACAAGACAAAGACAAGACAAAGACAAGACAAAGACAAGACAAAGACAAGACAAAGACAAGACAAAGACAAGACAAAGACAAGACAAAGACAAGACAAAGACAAGACAAAGACAAGACAAAGACAAGACAAAGACAAGACAAAGACAAGACAAAGACAAGACAAAGACAAGACAAAGACAAGACAAAGACAAGACAAAGACAAGACAAAGACAAGACAAAGACAAGACAAAGACAAGACAAAGACAAGACAAAGACAAGACAAAGACAAGACAAAGACAAGACAAAGACAAGACAAAGACAAGACAAAGACAAGACAAAGACAAGACAAAGACAAGACAAAGACAAGACAAAGACAAGACAAAGACAAGACAAAGACAAGACAAAGACAAGACAAAGACAAGACAAAGACAAGACAAAGACAAGACAAAGACAAGACAAAGACAAGACAAAGACAAGACAAAGACAAGACAAAGACAAGACAAAGACAAGACAAAGACAAGACAAAGACAAGACAAAGACAAGACAAAGACAAGACAAAGACAAGACAAAGACAAGACAAAGACAAGACAAAGACAAGACAAAGACAAGACAAAGACAAGACAAAGACAAGACAAAGACAAGACAAAGACAAGACAAAGACAAGACAAAGACAAGACAAAGACAAGACAAAGACAAGACAAAGACAAGACAAAGACAAGACAAAGACAAGACAAAGACAAGACAAAGACAAGACAAAGACAAGACAAAGACAAGACAAAGACAAGACAAAGACAAGACAAAGACAAGACAAAGACAAGACAAAGACAAGACAAAGACAAGACAAAGACAAGACAAAGACAAGACAAAGACAAGACAAAGACAAGACAAAGACAAGACAAAGACAAGACAAAGACAAGACAAAGACAAGACAAAGACAAGACAAAGACAAGACAAAGACAAGACAAAGACAAGACAAAGACAAGACAAAGACAAGACAAAGACAAGACAAAGACAAGATAAAGACAAGACAAAGACAAGACAAAGACAAGACAAAGACAAGACAAAGACAAGACAAAGACAAGACAAGACAAAGACAAGACAAAGACAAGACAAAGACAAGACAAAGACAAGACAAAGACAAGACAAAGACAAGACAAAGACAAGACAAAGACAAGACAAAGACAAGACAAAGACAAGACAAAGACAAGACAAAGACAAGACAAAGACAAGACAAAGACAAGACAAAGACAAGACAAAGACAAGACAAAGACAAGACAAAGACAAGACAAAGACAAGACAAAGACAAGACAAAGACAAGACAAAGACAAGACAAAGACAAGACAAAGACAAGACAAAGACAAGACAAAGACAAGACAAAGACAAGACAAAGACAAGACAAAGACAAGACAAAGACAAGACAAAGACAAGACAAAGACAAGACAAAGACAAGACAAAGACAAGACAAAGACAAGACAAAGACAAGACAAAGACAAGACAAAGACAAGACAAAGACAAGACAAAGACAAGACAAAGACAAGACAAAGACAAGACAAAGACAAGACAAAGACAAGACAAAGACAAGACAAAGACAAGACAAAGACAAGACAAAGACAAGACAAAGACAAGACAAAGACAAGACAAAGACAAGACAAAGACAAGACAACCCATCTTGTAGCGGTTTGAAGTCAAACTTGTTGAATTTGGTCAGATCCTTGTCGTATAGCTTGCTAACTCGCGTTTTAGCCGTAAGGTTTTATTTTGCAGTCCAGTTGTAGTTTAGAAACACAATTTTCGAAGAAATCTTCCGGCGTATATTTCGAACTATACTGCGACTAGCTTCATTTGGTGGTTACATTCACGCCGAAATGTGCTAGATTTGCTTTGAAAGCCGTCCTTAATTTGATTCCGGAAATTTTCATATCCTCTGTGATTCTTACACGCAACTTGTTCGGGTCTCATTACTTTTGTGCAGCATTATGTCTCCCCTCTTTGCCATTCTGATATAGAGAAAGGCTTTCCAATCACTTCAAATCGACTTTCCAGTCAAGTCTCGGAGGGCCGAGTACCGTATACCATATAACCAACGAGAACGATCGTCGAGATCAGGAAATATCTGTGTTTGTTACTCTCGAGTGGGAAACTTTAAACGACTTGGTTCGTGGTACTGTCGGATTCATACTGTTCTTTCCCCATTACATCAACAGACTAAATCTACACCTTCTGTAGATATTACTTAGGGAAGGATTGTGTTCTTGTACCTGCTCTTTTCTTAACCCGCGGGCTCTTGCATTTGTTGAGCCATTGAGGTTCCACATCGATCCGAAACTTAGAGCCAGTGAGCTCATTGCTTTGTCGCAATCAACGTGATAGTTCCTGGCAAAGAAGCTAGACACCGAATTCTCTTAAGTTTATGTAACACCTATTTTTCCTCAAACGCTTACTGATTTTTACAAACTTGGTTTCAAATGTGGGATACAATACCAGAAATTTCAAAAATCGAATTTGTATTTTACATGCCAAAAGCGAAATACATATAGGTACCAAGCGTAATAAGAATGTAGCAGACTTATTGAGTTATGGAATCATAGCTTGGATATATGAGAAAGGAACGATTGCACCACTAGGTTGATTAAAACAGGTTTTTCAAATTAGTTATAGCATATTGACCGGTTATTTCGTCATTCGAGCAATATTTGTTTAGAATCCTCCCTTTCCTTGATACAAACGGCGCTCTTCTTCTTGCACCAGCAGACCATGATGACCAGGCGGAGCCTCATACATCAGTAACCAGTTCCAATGGCTCGGCTTTTACGTTCGACTTTGTGCTTTTTTGAGCTTATTTTCTACGGATCACGGACATACGATTGTTTCTTCCATCGCGTGGCAATTCGAGAAGAGATTTTTTTTTCAATAATTTCACAAGCAAGGTTTTGAAAAACCGCTTTCGATTTTACATTGAGAGACCATTATTTTCGCAGTTGACGGCTTGACTCACAGTATATCTCAGACAGTATCTCAATATCTCTGAAGAGAACGCCAATGCAACAGCAAAGTGTTCCAATCATCACTATACCTGTACTCATCTCAAGTATTGTCCGACAAGGCATTTTTGGTCTGCGATTTTGCTTTGATCTTGCATGATATTGCAAGATTACAACAAATTTTTGACAAAATAACGGGTGAGTCAGAAGTAGCTGGACTAAACTAAAACCCTGGGCAGGTTTTCTTTATAACAAATAAGTTTTATATCTAGTAGTTATTTAAAAAAAAAAGTAGGACAGCTTATGGTCTATCTTTCTCAAGTGTACCTAAACTTCCTTTACTGCTTCCATCATGGTCTAGGCGACATTGAGATGTACTCTGCATATCCTTGATTTTAATTGTGCTGCTGGAGCAGCTTCCCATAATACTTCGATTGGTTGAAGTTCTGGTACATTCCGCGGATTATCTTTTCGGCCACATTTCAAACATTGAGAGTTCAACCAAGCAAAGGTATTAGTTTCAATAGCCGTTAGTTTCAGCCGGATGGTAAACGAGGGGTACGCCTACTTGGCAAAATATATCTGATGCACAATTTGAAAAATGGAATTTCGAATTACGGAAACAAGTTTTCTGACATGCATGGAGAGTGCTAATCATACACAGAAATTGAAACATGCTAAAATGAGCTCAAATGCTGGTTTGTTATAGTTTCACAATCTATAAAAGTAGGCTTTGAGATACACGCATAAATCAAAGAGGGTCAGCTTCCTTCGTATGCCGCTATATGTAATTCGACGCCTTTATCCAAGCCAAAAATCAAATGTTGGAAAATACGTTTTATGACTCATTTATCGCAAAAAAATAATGTGTTTTCAAGTGCTGATGTTTTATGATATAATGAATATTTGTGCTCGTTTGGCATTAACTCGTTAGTCAATTGATGAGTAATACTGTTAGAGCTGTCCCAAATGTTATTATGAGGATTTGTAGCACTGCCCGTTATGAGTACAAAACAATTTCTACCACAATATGACATAACCTTTTTAAAATCATCAAAACGCGATGTAATATGTAGCAAATTTACCGAACAATAGACGTATTTCTTGTCTATGCTGTCAAGAACCAGATTGACAGCAAAAATATCGTAAGTTGTTATGTCAAATATAAGACATGTGCACTATACGCAAAATGAATGCACTAGGTATTTCACAAGGAGTGGTCATGCAATTTTTTTAAATGCAATGAAAACGGGGTTTGCTAAGTTTTCAACATAATAGCATCCTTCATGAAAATACAGTCCAAAACAACAGCTATCGAAAACGTTGGATAATGCTCTCCTATTTGTGTTAATTAGGGGCATGGCTAATTGTTGTTTTAATTGCCGCAAGGTTCTACTCTATCGATTTTGTTGGTTATTTTCGGCAAATTTAAGGCTAAGAGAAACGAAAGCATGGCCATGGACATGATCGAAAGGAAATGTGAAGAAACCTTTGCCTTCTGCTAAGTAGGAGTTGGGCGTTGTACCCAAGTCTACCGCATGGTCATTGATAGAACATAACTCATCATCATGCTTTACCGCCGACGCCGGCGTTTTAATATGATTATAACGCCAAACTGCTACTTAGCAAAAGGCAAAGGATTCTGCACATTTCTTTTCGATCATGTCCATATGAGCCTGCTTAGTCCTAGTTTTCCGTTCTGATTAACTCTAGAATACCTATCCGTCTTTCAATTTCATTGCTTTCGTTTCTATTAGTCTCAAATTTGCCGAAAATAACCAACAAAATTATACAATCATCCATTATGTTAGAGCTTCGGTTGACACAGCGATGGAAAGGTCAACTATGCTCCGTTTACTGACTTATTTTAGTCTTTCCAGCCTTTTGGTTTTCAGCTAGAGGTTAGCTTGGGACTCCTATTTCTGCTGCCTTCCACGACGTGAGAGCAGGACTCCAGCGAAACGGCATCCAGGCTGATTTAGTCCAGAGAGAGATAATAGACTGTTATCTTCCTCCTAATGGACCACAACCGAGAAAGTTTCTACTACTTGAATGGTATATGACACTAGATCCCAACTAACTTTTCAAATGTTTTTGGACAAAAAACTAACAACAAGTAATTTCGACATTTCTTTCGAAAGTTCAATTTAATTGAATGCTTGTTTGTGTTTTAAAAACCACAAAACAACATGTACGTAATTGTAAATGCCTTAGTCTGGCGGTTCAATGGCTAAAGACTTAGATGACCTTAGAAGTCACTCGGCGTATGCTCGAGCCCCAGCCAGAAGGAACTCTTAGTGATAAGTAGGGTCGCCATACTAACCCTGCAATCGCACTGTAACATTATGTTAGTACCAAGGTATTGTTTTTGATAGTGAAGTATTGAAACTCAACGATAAAGTTGTAATGGACTGTTCATGACACACAACTTGTTCTATGTAGTATGAAAATATTTAGATCAAAATACTATTCCACCGTATAACTAATCTTACTAATTTCAAAGATCTTTCTTGGTCGGTGTCCATACTTACTGGTCGGTGTCCAACTGGACATACTGGCTCATAGTACCAGTGCATTACATAATATGATAATAAGATGGTAATAATATATACCCTGATCAGGAGGTAAGAAATAGGAAAATCACTGGTTCCAATAGCTAGTCTGTTCTGTCGAGTCTTGACCTAGATAGACGCTTTATGTTAGTAGAAGTAGTTCTTCAGCTCTAAACGTTGGGATTTCACTTAGATATCCGTTGCAATAACTGTTCAAGTTACGTACCGAAATTTGGCATTAGAATTTTTTTACGATTTTGAATATAACCATATTTCGCATAGTTCATAAAACCAAACCTCATATTCGTGGATTCAATACTTTTTAGTCTATCAACTATTACTTGAAAGGAATCGTTATGTTAAAAAACGTGGTATTTTGAAAACCGTGCAAAAATTTGGGCAAAAAATACCCATGAAAAACAGGCAACGCGCTATAGGATTTTAGGAAAAATCCGCCCATGTGCCAGAGGTGAATAATCATTAGATTGATTTGAGCAAACTGATTGCTAGCATATATTCATAGCATACAGTCATAAAGCTCAAAAGAAATATAGTACGTAGTTTTCGAAACGAAATCATTCTTTTATCATGATTTATTATAAGGGTGCAATATTTTGGCGCTTCTTGTAGCTAGTATGAGTAATTTAATTTTTTATAAATTTATAGTATCAATTGGAAAGAAATCGGCAATCGAAGCTTTTTAGTAGATTTCTCCACAAACGAAGCTTTATCTGTGAGTTCTAAAATACAAACAGGGCAACTATCAATGATGTAACGCAAAATTTTTATTTCATTTGCCCCCTCCTACTTATCAGGGTCATTGGTTATTTCCTTGGTAAATAAGTCACGAATAAGATGTCCAATATTTTTTTCTTCGGTAGAAATACATTTGGTATGTCTCAGGTTACTTTTTTCCACCAAATTTCACAAAATGTTGAAATTTTTCATTGTCCCTCCCTCAATACAAGTGTGACATGATTTATAAATAGCCCCTACACCAAGCTTTCGGGTAGTACTAATTTAGCACAAACCCTGTGCTTTTCTACTGCGCAGAACAAGCGACGATATAATGCGTGCGACGGGAAAACTGAAAAACGCTGTTATGAAGTTTTCCAAATCAAGTTTTACTTGCTACCATTATTTTCCTCGGATTCTTACGAATCCATTGGTATACTATACTTGGGTAGTTTTATGGGAAAAGCGAGTGAAAAAGCGGGTTGAAGAAATCATTCATTTCATTCGCGTGCACGCATACATTCATATGAGTATCGTATATGCGTATTATATTGATATCCTCAATTCTGCAGATAAGAAGAAAAAGAAGCCCGACGGGGGCCTTAAAGATAAAAAAAAATAAAATAGCTCGACTTTTTGACCGACCTCATCATATATAAACCCTTAACGAAATAGTGTAAAAAAATCTAAAAAGTGGCAGGACAACATGTGGCTTAATTGGATCAAAACGTAGTGTACCTTGCCTGTTTTTCAAAAAGCGTGATATAATCGAGGGTGATATAAACGAGTATTGAAATAAAAGCATAGTAATATAATTGAAACATTACTGTATTGAGATACAATTAACGTTAGTTTTTACGAAAAATGTCTAGAAATCGGACAGAAACCGGAAAATTCTATGCATGTCAGTCCCACCATGATTTATGCAAACGATGTTAATTACTCTTTTTTTTTTTACAAAAAGTGTATGTCGTGAGTTTTTTTGTTACTCGGGAGATTATTTGCTTCATCAAAATCGGGAATAGAGTAACGTGTCTATTTTTATTTTATTTTAGAGGGTACCTCACAAATTCATTAACTACTCTACCTACACTCGATGGAGTGCGTTTAATTTGGCATCATCCATTTTATTTCGTTCTTAAGAACCATTCTAATAATACAAATGGCCTAAAAATGATAAAATGCTAGTGTTTGATCGCAACGAAAGCTAGAATCGAGTGCCCCAATTGTCGCCCTACCATTTGACCCAATGTGTTGAACAAAAATAGCAGACTCTGCACTAACCAACGGCTTCAAATGGGTAGCGTAATAATCGAAACATGACGAAAACAGGCTCGTTATCCCAGATGCGTTCGCCATGTTATGCAAGCGACGATAGTGATGAAGATCTTTTAGGATTGTTCTCACTGCTGTAATTAATATTACCACGGCCATCTCTTTTTTAATGGCTCTGTATGTTTCCATCATATTTTCAGTGCCCGACATATAGCGTAATGTACTTCTTAACTAAACGCTATGTAATTTTTGTATTGTAAACTTTTTTGGGTTTTTTGTTAGTTGGGCAATTATGCGTAGAATTTCAACAATGGGACCGACTTGGTATTTTTTCGCGGAGTCTTCGAACAAACTGTATGCTTTGGATGTGATTTCTGAAAATATACTTCAAAAAGGACCGTTTGATGAGAAAAAGTGAAAATGATCAAAAAGTAACATGGGACAATTATGCGTAGAACGACAGTATAAGTGTGAATTATTTTCTACATAATTTCGCTACCTAGTTGATTTGGCAGCTTCATGTTAACAAGAAAAAAAATATAAGCGAAGGTCTGTAATTTTCCATTATCCCTACATGTATTGGCTGTGTATGTGAAGACTAGACTAGACACAGAGAATTCCAACAACTTCGGTTGGGGGTGAACCACGATCTGCTTAGATGAGAAGCAACCACGCTCACAACGCAACCGACAGCGCCGTCGAAATTTAGAGCTCAGAAAAGCGATGTAAACGATTTTTTTTAAGTTGGTGACTTTTTAGGAATTTTCTTAATTTATACTTTCTTATGTAAGAATAACTATGGATCCCCGCTGTTTGGTACTGCACCTTCGGATGGGTCATCTGTGAACTTATCAAGGAGAAGATCGAAAGCAAAAATAATACCACCACCGATGTAATTCTTCAATAATTTCTTTTAATATTACTAAGAGTCCAATTTGCGTTAAATTAATCACTATTTACAATTTCTGCCATTTTAGGAGCAATCTACAAATAAAAGCACGACTACGATCATATTCTTGGTAATACTGTTCGATTCTTACAGCTAACCTTGTTTGTTTTGTGTTGTTCTCAGAGGGTCGATTTCGGTCGACTGTTGTAAGCTTATTACGTACGCTAAGGATTTTTTTTTTATTTTGACTGCTTAACAACGTGGGATATATTCTCGAACATTTAAAAACAACCCTGCGGAAATCAAGAATCAAATCCTATTATTGTTTATCTGAATGAGTAGAGCAGTATCTACATTTCTGGTCTAAAGAATTAAATTGAAATTAAAGAGAGAATTTGATACAAATTAATTTACATAATTTCCAGCACATCAAAATTCGAGCAGAGAATCTAGCAGCTCTGACCTACTAATGTCGACTAGATAAATCCGGGAACTCCAGGTACAACTAGTGCAGAAAATGTGGCTCCTCATCTGGAAACTATTGCGATGGACTCTAATCTCCTCAACAAGGTGTGAGAGAAGAGCCACATCATTAACCCTAGCTGGAGTCACTGGTTTGCAACCTGCACCATGCAAATTCATCCACTCGAATCCCCAATCATGACCCTCCAAAGAAGACTACTACGATGCGCCAATAAACTGTCACAATTCACACTCTTCTGTCTCAATAAATTAACAACCTAAATATTGCATCTCGACAGCCTCATTCGCTAATCTACCGAAGCGGCTTACTTCTCCGCCACACTTTCCTTGCTCGTGTTGATACTGTTGCTGCCAACGCTGACATTGCTGCTAGTACTGCTGGAGCTGCTGCTACTGCTACTGCTGCTGGTGTTACTGATTCCGACGGCACCCCCATTCGGGCTCTCCTTCGGACTATTGGGGGGACTTAACCGGGTATTTATGCTCAGGTTCTGTGGATATGCGGCCGCCCCGAACAGCGTATTCAGTCCCATATACTGCGACAGCAGCGAGTGGAAGTGCGGGATTTTATAATTCGGCATCATGTTCGGGTGAATTAAGGGATGACCCGAACCCGGAATCAGCGTTGGATGCAGGCCAAAATTAGCCGACCAGAACTCGGTCGGCGGCAGGCTCGGATGGGTCAACTGATGCGGCAGCGGGAGTCCCAGCGGAAATTCTGGCATTCCTGTTCGTGTGTATAGATAGAAAAGATAAGGTAGGAGTTGATTAGTGACTGCAGTGGTATCGTGATATGGACCTTTCGGTGCTGCGTGCGCTTGTTTCCTGATCGGATTTTAATTATAGGTTTCCCGTTTGAGGTACAGGAAGCAGCCGCGTTTCGACACCTTTCGGACAGTTGGTCAAACAATGCGATAATTACCTTGGTCGTGGTGGAGGAAAGCAGATGTGTCTCTACCCATGGCTTTTTCTCGTTTGCGCCACTTTGCACGACGGTTTTGGAACCATACCTGTAATTTGAAAGAGAAAAGATGCATCAGTCATAATTCATGGGTGGATTGTTTTGATTGTTGTCAAAATGTCCCTTTGGAGAAACCCCTCGCAGGCTAATCGCCCACAACATAATAGCATTATTTCATTACTAGTAAGTGTCTATAATTTGATCCAATTTTCCCATCCATTCAAAGCTGCTGGAGCGAAACGAACGGCAAAACGTCTTCCCAACGATGACAACGACGACTGCCGTCGCTGTCGCCGTCGTCTCTTCACGTCCATCCGGCGAAGGATTCCGGTCGGCTAATTGACAGAGTATAACCAATTATTTGCGCCAATTACGGCTGCTGTTGCTGCTGCTATAGCACACAGTTATCCCTTCGCTCCTTCAGGGAGCCGCTTTATCCCTGCCTGCAAAAGGGGATGAACTTTCCTCCTCGATGGGTTCGGAATGATTCAAGAAACAGGATACGGATCGTCGTCGATTCGTTACGGAGAAAAGGCGAAACGAATGGCGGGAAACTGTTCGCAAGTGGTGATTGAATCATTGGAAATCGGCAAGTTTGGGTTGATTCAATGGAGTGCACTGACGGGAAAAGTCCTATGGAACCATTCATAAATTACGTGATGTAAAAATTGCCCAAAATTGGACCAATAATATAGAAAATGATTGTGTTAATTTCACAAATACCTACAATCGATGACGTGCACATAAATTGGCATCAGTATTTTTGCTTCGTTTCCAAGAACCAATATAATAACAAAAAATGTGCGCAATGAAAACTCGAATCGAATGCTTCGATTATGGCACCACCATTTGATCCAATGCGTTGAACAAATATGGTCGCTTCTCTAACTAACGGCTTCAAATGGGTAGGGTGAAAATAGTTTCCACACCATACAAGTATACCTGTTCTATGAAGTATGGGAAGTTTCTAATTGAACATTAAATAGTACAAAGCAGAGAGCCTATTTTCACCCAATTCCGGTTATCACCAATTGATGCCGTTGATTTGCTGCGCTAATCAACGGCATCAAATGGCAGTACAGTGAAGACCCGTTTTTATTAGCCCCTTGGTGAATTATAGGCTGATAAACCGGGACATTGATAAAATCGGGACATATATTTTTCTTTCTTTTTAAGAAACCGAAGCTCTTAAAATATTCTTCTTTAGTCCCTAGATATAGCCTCATAATCTTTCTTGATTATTTAGCTTAAACTTAAATTTTTTTTGCCTATTTCGGATCTCTAAGATAAGAAAAATATGCTCAAGAAAGGATTTACTCGAATTCAGTTTGGTACGTCTGCTAGAGCCCATCAAACTATAAACTATCAATTTTCATATGAAGCTGATAAAAACGGGTCAAAAAACTGATAAAATCGGAGGTAGATAAAATCGGGGGCTGATAAAATCGGGTGCTGATAAAATCGGGTCTTCACTGTAGTTGGAATTGGGTAAAACTAGGCTCACTACCTAGTACTGCTTCTGTCACTTTGCTTGTTTCACAGTTTTCTAAGCAATTACTTAAACCATAGACGGTGGCCCAGTTTGTGGTTAGTATTCAGACAATAATTATAATTGCAAAAACTGCAACGGTATCTCCGAATCAACAGGCTGCATCATCCGCAAAGAAACTAATAACAATAACGGCGGGTATATACTTGTAACCCGTAGGGGCATGAAGCAAGGAAGAATATCTGATAGCAAGCATCACAACAAATTTATCGGGCATATAGCAATCTCGGACTCTTGACCATCCTATATAATCAACGCAAGAAATACTTTCATCATTTGACTGGTACCAATAATGAAATCTAGTTGGTGCATCGTGCGGATAAGTTTCACGTTTGAGAGCCATCGATCAACCGAAGAAATTAATCAACAGCCCATGTTCAGATGGCACTGCACGCGCTAAGTGGAATGAACGGGCGTATTTTTCAGTGATTCGAATCAGGCGCGTACTTGTCAAAATCATTAGTGACGACACAATATCTTGGAAAAATTCCACTATTCTCGCTATAATCTCACCAAGCAACACGCAATTAAATAAAAGAAAAAACCTGGTAAACATTTGATTCCAATTGCCAATTAATTGTACTATGTCACCTAAAAACTTAAAAAATATGAGCAAACAAAAGCATGACCGAGCGATCCAGCAGTGCAGCCAATCCTTCCAACAAGCTGAGTCTCTCCGCTATGCTCTTAAATAACTGCCATGCCGCAATTTGATTGCGATGCCGCCGCCGTTGTCGTTTACTGCACGTGGATACACTTGTTAAAAGGTGAAATATATCCAGAAACGTTTTCGTAGGAAAAGTTTTATCTTTTGAAATAATTGCTTCACAAATACGATCACAAATTAACGTTTAAGAAGAAGAAGATCGTTGGATTTCCTAAGACTTAACTATCAAAGCACTGGTTAAGGACAGAACACCCATAAGGGCGGTGTTTTTAGTAGAGTAGATTTCGTCAACTAGGATAATATCCTAATATAATATTGATATTATCTACCCCGCAATTCCGTTCAGTCGGAAAGTTTTGGGCAATTATCAAGCGGAAGTCAAATCAAGGACGTCAAACGATGAGATAACAGTTCTCACAGTTTTTTCTATCTCATACCTCCAAGCGAGTTTAAGTCTATTGGAGATATTTGGTCCTTAGAACGGGGACGACTGCCGATAGTAGCAGAATAAGAGGGTGCGAACAGATCTAGCCGAGAAAACACTACCGTAAAAATAAATAGTTGATCGGAAATCAGCTTATCATCAGACTTTAATCTGACTAGCATCGATGATCAGTGGTTAATATGCACTGAAAATTCTCCGCGTCTGTTTCTATGAATCCAATCTCGAGTTCCGTTATTGCTGACAAGCCCGTGAATCAGGTTAACGATCCTTTGTATTTCCCTTCAATGTTCGATGTTATCGTTCGTATACATGTATTTCACAAACAATCCGATATAGAAAATTGGAAATACTTTCCTTCATTTATAATATCTCGAGCTATCATAACTCCTTGTCTGTATAACGTGTTATCACCGGTAGTTTTCAACCCAATAAATATATCGTAGAGATGGAATAGAGAGATGAATTTGTCTAAATACTGTCGTGATAAATAGTGATCCGGCCCCTTATGTAAATAAGATAAGCTTTTTTAGGCAATACTCCCACGGTCGGCTGTGTGGAGTTCAAATCGCTTTTGTTTAGAAAACATAGGATACTTTCGGTAGTCGGCTACCCAGAGTTTAAAAAGAACCAAAAACTAAGCAAGATATTTTCTTTTTTGAGTGATCGTGTACTCGAAAACTAACTAAACTATGCTTTGCAGGTCGAATCGCCTACTTGGAGCGAATCCCAGACCTTACACCCTTCTAAACCTTCAACTCCGCGACACCTATGGAAGAGTCTGATGAATCCTCTACCTTCCGTTAACTAGGTGGAGCATCAGCACTTCTCGTCTACCTTATCCTTTATCCTTCCCCATACATGCTGTTGAGGTTTTAATATAAGTCGTATTGACATGAATTCCTACTCACCATTTTCTAAGCAACTCTTATTAGATAATCAGCAGTCAAAACATAATGAAGTCAGTGTACAATCCACCAAAACCATCGTCGCAAAGCAACGCAACGCGTTAACAAGCGGAAATCAAATCAAACTGGAAAAACGACTCAGAACGATACAAACATGGTTTGATGTTGGAAAAAAATGGCCGATGAAGTTAATCAATTCAGTATTCAGCAGATGATGGCGGGAATTCCAAGGCAATTCTCCGAGTTCATTCGAATGCCGTGGGCGTAATTTTACAGTCTTTTAGGAGAGTATAATAAAACACCTTGACATTGACTAGATTATATTTTCCTTACGTTTTACTCAATCCCGAAAAAAAGCTCGAATTTTCAGGCACAGATAGAAACATTTCAACCGGTTTTTACGGAATTTATGATAAGTTTCGTCAGCACGTTCCGTGATTTTGTTGATTCTTCTCGTACCCTGAAGAAGTCTACTTCACTAATCGAAACGTTGGCAAAAACAACTATCAATGGACACTTTTTTCAGATTTTGACAGGAATCTTACAAACCAGGGTAAATGTTGTTTACTACTCAAAAATTTTTCTTAAGACGTGTTTATAATTTTAGTTCTTTAAAAAAAAAACTCGGCATGGACAAGAGTTCTCAAACGTTCTACTCTTTGTTCCTTCTAATTAATCGATGATGTTTAATTGTGGCGCGGCACATTATTAGATTCAGCTTCAGTCTGAATTTACAGAGCTTGTTTTCACAGGTGATGTACCTAAATTTGACGTTTCTGTCCTTCTTGGAAGTTTGTCAGATTCGTCAACATAATCTAGGAATACCGCATCCGTATTACGCTATCGCTTGCTAACCGAACCTAGCCTCAATTTCGCCAAGGTCTGATCATTAATATATTACGCAATTCTTTCAGGGGAGGGGTACGACAGGTAATGAAATTTTGTGACATATGGGGAGGGGGAGTAAACTAGAACGTTGCGTAAGAAATTTGTGACAATTTGTTACATGTAGAGTGGGGGAGTCATTATTGGGCAATATTTACGTAACGTGATTTATTAACAGTCTCCAATCGAATTGCTGGACTTGGTGAACATTATCCAGAACCTATTTGTTGCTTATGAATGCAAATATTGTTTCATCTTGGATTTAGCGTATATCTAGTGGCCAAATCGGTCCGCCAGATACTCAGGAGACGAAGCAAATCCAACTAAAGAGTTGTGCCTTTCGTATGTTCAAATAAATGAGTATAAAATACTTGTGTGAATATTTGAATGGATCCCGTTAAATACCAACCCCGCCATACCAGAACCTCCAAACCAAGTTGTATAACTATGTCAGAAATTTTGAAATCTGTACGTAATCATCTGTCAAATCAGTCAATCTTAGTAGCACATCAGGCGGTGAGTTCCTTTAATCTAAGTGTAGGACTATCTATTATGACATACCACTATTGAAGAGTCATTTTCTTTATTGAGATACACACTTTTACCAGTCGGGCACTTCACAGGTATGAAGCTTATCATCAGTTTGGCATTTGCATTCCAAAAATCAAAACGCTTCAATGGTCCTTTACCGAGGACTCCTAGTCTGCCTTGTACCAATGCACTGCATTCGCTGTGCTCTTATGTTTCACTTTCAGATCCGCAGACGCGAAATATATCGTTTGTAAGCTTACAAATTTTCTTGTACAGTATCCGGTAAATACTCCTGTCATTAAGCATAGCTTTCCAATTGTTTCATTCAAAGTTGTGAATACCTACATTTCAGTTCGATTTTGAGAGCTTTTGAGGAGACTCCACATATTGATCTAGGCCGATAAAAGAACTCTGGTTGAGCCAGCGAAGACATGCTATAATAAACACACCTAAGATAACCTCGATCGAGGTCATTTGATCGGTCCCGCTTTTCGATATTCAGCTCCCTACCAGTTTCGCAATCTCTCTCGTTAGATAATTGTCTCTAGAATTTGTGAACTAATAGTCCCGTACAGAGGAATGCGCAACACTGCATAAAAGGATGACTACTTCCACGCTTCTGACAACCATAGTTTTTGCTGTAACTTTGAGTGACTTCAACCGAGTTACACAATCAATTTTTAAGAAGTGAATTGAAAAGTAACTGTTTTGTGGATTACAGCATTTTATTTATCACACTATTTCATGTAATTTATTGTACATTGTTGCAAAACAATATAATAAAATAAAGTGTCTTGTTTAGTCGATTGAAATAATTTGCCATAATATTATTTATATCAACACTACTACTTTCCTTGCATATTCTCCGAAAAAATGTTTGTTTGTTTTGTACGATATGTAATCATAGACATGTTCGATTGGTAAATTTGGCTTCAGTATCGGCGTACCTATAAATTTAAACAACGCCTTTGGTTTTCTCTTGAGTGCATCTGAGACGAGACATGCGAATAGCAAAAAATCGAACGTCAAATGCCATTTAAAATATGTGATGCCGGAATAGTGACTATGCGAGACGAAATATAAAATGAACAGAAAAAAGAAGAAAATATCTATCCACAGGTCCTGCCCAGGAGTGCATTTAAGGAGAGTGACGACAACCTTAAAAAATGGAACAATGATTATTTGTCTGTGTCATTCCAAACGAGCAGAGGTGCCAGATTTGCAGACTTTTTAATTTAGCTGCAGATTTTTTTGATGACGCAGATATTTGCAGATTTTTTAGTTTGGCTGCAGATATTTACAGATTTTTGAAAATAAAGGCTTTTGGTTACACTAGTTTCAAATCTACTTTAGGTTTTTCCTCCATAAGCTATTTCTCTTTTTTTATCTTGGGCTATAATTGCACTATTTTCATTTAATATAACGCATCATCAATAAGTCATTTTTGGTCAAGAATAGGTTTCCTGACATTTTTTGTTCTTCCCATACTTTTAAAATTATTATTGCAGACATTTGAAGAAAGTATCTGGCATCTCTGCAAACGAGTCAAATCCATGGATTTGGAGAGGCCCCTTGCTCGTTTGGAATATCACTAATGTGGTTTTTGTTTGAGGCGAAACTGAGTCAGTTCCTAACCCCAACTGCTGTCAAAATGTATGAACTGACAGCGGTTGGGGTTAGAACCTGACTCAGTTTCAGGTTCAAGCGAAATCGCCATAACAGATAATCATGACAGTTGCCTTCACTCTCCTTACATACACTCTGGCTTTCTCATGAGCGAAAAGGTTTTCCGAGAATGATCACCTGACCATAGGTAGGATATCGATCTGAACAGTTGAAATAAATTTCCCTCCAGTGAAGTCGCAGTTTTTAATTTCGCAAATAAAGCATTTTTATATTCGCGAAAAGTGTAGTTTCTGAAAGTGTCAAGTGTATGAAAGTGTAGTCTTCCGCGAGAACACAGTTTGAGACCCTTCTCTTGCTAACTCATCGTCTTTTTCATTATGTGCAACTCTACAATTTCCTGGAACCTAGTATAAATAGACACCATTTTCTCCGCCAACTTAAGAGTGTAAGAATACACCCCTTTAATTCATTAAAACTAACTATAAGAGACAATGCAGATATTTTCAATTCAGACATACGCAGGTGCATTCTTGAATGGCATATATTTTTCCGATTGAAACACTGTTGGCCATGGGGATCAACCTTTCTTAATTAGTTTATTTGACACGGCTCATAGCGGTAGCTTAACGGAGTCGTGGATCTTTTATATGTTTACAATATGTAAACATAAAAATACAAACGAGTATTATTGTACAAATATTGGATCTCGTGGACAAGGTGCTTAGAGTTCTAAGGTGATTCGTCTTTGCCAGTAACTAGGTGAGGAGTGAGGTAAGCGTGCAGCAGACCGCGGGGAAGAAAAATGACAGCTAACAACTTTGTTTACCCACTGCAATCCAAGCAAACATGTGGAGAGAACTAGTAAACAATGTTATCAGCTGTCGTTTCCCCTGAGAATAAAAACTCATTGCTCGTGGATTTTATTGGATTTTATCGCAAGAGACCTTCTTTCGTGGGAGTGAAAATTTGTTTGTTGGCATAGCGTTTTGGGGAGTGAGGGTTATTTAATTCTCTTATTTTTCACGTCCAGGTCGAAGTTGGTTTGGTGTCCGCGATCAGATGTTCCTCCCTGTTTCTTGCACCTATTGTTGACCAGTGTAAATCCGTCGTCGTTGTTATTACATTCCTTGCCGATATTGCTTACAGTTGATTTTGGGGTGCTTGTTGCTTCTTTTGCGGTTGTCATTGTGTTCTGAACAGCTGACACAAATTTTGGCCACCGTTTGTGGTTCAGGTATTGAAAACTCTGTTTTGGATTGGTTAGCCGTAGATGAGTTGGCAATCGGTTGCGAAGCCTTTTACTCTGCATCTTCCGCGCAAGGTTGACCATGTTGTTCGATCTGATTACAATCCCGAGCAAACGAAAAGCCCATAATACCCCCATGGTCATAGGGTTTGACATGGGTGTTTGAAATGGGTTCCAACCATGAAAATACCATCACCATGGTCCGGTAGATCCCATATAAAACACCATATGTTGGTGTATTTATGGGTTATCGAGACCATTTTATGGTATCTTGATGGTTGTGAATTTTGTCACGGACCATATTTAAGGTCTTTTCAAGGGGCTATGTGGTGTTTGAACCCATGATTATTTGCTCGGGATACTTGCACATAGCGGGTGCATAGCGTAGTTTGTACAATAGTAGTTCCGTGAGTTTGAGTTTTATTGTCGTGTAGGAGGGTGCAGGCCTTTTAACAGCTTCCTCAATACAAAACGCCGTTAGGAGTACCCGGAAAGAAGTGTCTCCAAGTATCAGATATAACGGAACTCTCCCTATTGCGACATGCATTTTGCTATTGGCTTAGGAGGGGTACGAGGTCATAGGTTATGTAGCCTTAAATACATATAATCATTTTTAATATATACGGGAAGCTTGGGTCCAACGTTGTCACTTTCAACTTTTAAGTTGTTCTACCAAACGAAACGCTCAGTTTGTGCTAACGTGTTAAATGATATTAACACTGGATTGCGAAGATGATGATACTGAAGACACAAAACTACCGTAAGCCTAAGTTCAAGGGGCGGGCATAGCATAGTTGGTAAATCAATTGCCTTATACGCAGCTCACCTGGGTTCGAGTCCCAACCCGGCACATATGGTTAGATATTTTTCTTAACAGATTTTTCAAACCCGAAGAGGCGAATGACCTTAAGATTAAAACCTCTATAATCAAAATTAAAAAAAAAGCCTAAGTTGCATTTCTATCTTCAGAAGGTACATATTCCATTTCAGAAAAACTCGGTCATTCGTTTTCGAGCTCTCCATCGAGACAGAGGTTGTTTTTTCTAGTCCGTAGTGCTGTGTGAGGCGATAAAGAATAGTTTTAATCCGCATTCAAGGTTATTTTGCCAGTTCGGTTCGGTCCTCAGTCTTTTGTTCGCGTGTGAGGATTAAACAATAGCCAGCTGTATAAGCTGGATCGGTTCGTCGTTGGACACCAGTTTAAAGCTAAGTGGTTTTTGTCTTTTGTAACACATTTATTGCTTTCTTCCGTCTGCGCGGGCGCTGACCCCGTGCGTTGACGGTTTCTATGGTTCCCTCTCCGGATGGTCAAATGGAAGTTGAATCGGGTTCAACTTCTAAGGCTCCCCCCCGGCCCAAATGCTATCCAGAACTCTCAACTGGTCCATTTGTGGTCTTCTTTCGGCCCAAGACTAAATCACTGAATCTTCTTCAGATTTCTAGAGACCTGACGGAACGGTTCTCGGCTGTGACCGAAATTTCAAAGGTCCGCTCGGACAAGATAAGGGTGTTGCTAGCCAACTCAAAGCAGGCAAACGATATTGCTTGCTGTGAGCACTTTACGCGGGATTATAACGTGTATATTCCGGCTGTAAGAGTACAATCCGAAGGCGTCGTAACCGATGAGAGTTTGACGTGCGAGGATCTGCTGAAGTACGGGGTTGGCCGATTCAGAGACCGCTTACTTCAGCCAGTTAAAATACTTGAGTGCAAACGTTTGCACTCAGTAGTAGTTGCGGGGGATGGTTCAAAAACGTACCCCCAATCAAACTCTTATCGGGTGACCTTCGCTGGTACCGCTTTGCCAAATTTCGTCCTCTTACACAAGGTTCGTCTGCCTGTGCGTCTGTTTGTGCCGCGGGTCATGAATTGCACAAAGTGTAAACAACTGGGTCACACAGCCACCCATTGTAGCAATAAGGCCCGCTGTGGAAAATGCGGGGAGAATCATCTAGATGATTCGTGCAGTAGGCAAGCCGAAAAGTGTCCTTACTGTGCGGAGAGTCTGCATGATATCTCGGCATGTCCCGCGTACAAACTACGCGGGGATAAACTGAAACGTTCCCTTGCGGGACGATCCAAACATTCTTTCGCAGAAATGTTAAAGAATGCTACGCCACCATCCTCAGCAAACATCTATACTCACTTGCCTCCTGACGAGGGCGAGGCTGGTAACCCACAAGAGGGAACATCTACTAGGGTGCCTAGAATTTATAGGAAGAGGAGGAACATTTCCTCTCGTAAAGTTCCTTGTAAAGGCCAGAAGGTGTCCCTTGAGGGGGCTCCGAAAGTCACATCTATTGGAAGTGTTGCAACCAAACCGAAGCAATTAGCTCCTGGTCTCGGAGGATTAAGCTCAGAGAAGGAGTTCCCAGCACTTCCAGGAACATCAAAAATCCCAAGTGTTCCTTTGTTTCAGTTTGAGAGTAATCACAGCACTGGAATTATAAAACTCTCGGACATAGTGGACTGGATAATAAAAACTTTCAATATTACTGATCCTATTAAAAGTCTTATGTTAGCTTTTCTCCCTACAGTGAGAACATTTTTGAAGCAGTTGACTGCTAAATGGCCCCTCCTCTCAGCGATTGTATCCTTCGATGGCTAACTCATCGAACGAGGTCACGGATTTGATCACTGTTCTACAGTGGAATTGCAGAAGTATCATCCCGAAAATCGATTCCTTCAAAATTTTAATAAATAATTTGAGTTGCGATGCATTTGCATTATGCGAAACTTGGTTAACTTCCGACATAGAACTCAACTTCCACGACTTTAATATTATTCGCCTGGATCGAGACACCCCCTATGGAGGAGTGCTTTTGGGGATCAAAAAGTGCTATTCCTTCTACAGAATTAACCTTCCCTCGATAACAGGTATTGAAGTTGTCGCTTGTCAAGTAACAACCAAAGGCAAAAGCCTTTGCATAGCTTCCATATATATTCCCCCCAACACCGCGGTTGGGCACCGACGGCTACAAGACATCTTAGAATCCCTGCCAGCACCGCGACTAGTTTTAGGAGACTTTAACTCTCACGGTACAGCATGGGGTTGCCTCTATGATGATAACCGGTCTTCCTTAATTCAGGATCTTTGCGATAACTTCAATTTGACAATTTTAAACACGGGTGAAATGACACGGATTCCTGCTCCTCCAGCGCGCCCGAGCGCCTTAGACTTGTCCCTTTGCTCAACATCGCTGCGGTTAAATTGCACGTGGAAGGTAATTCCTGATCCCCACGGCAGCGACCATCTGCCGATTGTAGTCTCAATCAATAACGGTTCAAGGCCATTGAAATCAATCAATATTTCGTATGACCTCACACGAAATATCGATTGGAAGAGCTATGCTGCCGCGATATCCGACAACATCGAATCTACCCAAGAACTTCCTCCGGAGGAAGAGTACAGCTTTTTGGCTGGCTTGATTCTCGACAGCGCGAATCAAGCTCAGACTAGGCCAGTACCCGGCGCGAACATACAAAAACGTTCTCCCAATCCCTGGTGGGATAAAGAGTGCTCAGACGTGTACGCAGAGAAGGCCGCCGCGTTTAAGACCTTCCGGAACGACGGGTTACCCGCCAGTTTTCGACAGTACGCGACGTTAGACAAGCGAATGAAGAGTTTGATGAAAGCCAAAAAACGCGATTATTGGCGCCGGTTCGTCGACGGATTAACGAGAGAAACATCGATGAGCACTCTTTGGGGAACAGCCCGACGTATGCGAAATCGAAACAGTACTAATGAGAGCGTGGAATATTCAAACCGTTGGATATTCGATTTCGCCAAGAAGGTTTGTCCGGATTCCGCCCCGGCACAGAAGATTTACCGCGCCGCGTCTCCTCACGATAGCGCGAACGAAACACCTTTTTCGATGGTGGAGTTCTCACTTGCTCTCTTGTCGTGTAACAATAAAGCTCCGGGGCCAGACAGAATCAAATTCAACTTGTTGAAGAATCTGCCTGACTCTGCCAAGAGACGCTTGTTGAACTTATTTAATAAGTTTCTCGAGGCTAACATTGTCCCACTCGATTGGAGACAAGTGAAGGTCATCGCCATCCAAAAACCAGGAAAACCAGCCTCCGACCACAATTCGTACCGTCCGATCGCAATGCTATCCTGTATCCGGAAGTTGTTCGAGAAAATGATCCTATCCCGCCTCGACAATTGGGTCGAAGCAAATGGCTTACTGTCAGATACACAATTTGGCTTTCGCAAAGGCAAAGGGACGAACGATTGTCTTGCGTTGCTCTCAACTGAAATTCAAATGGCCTATGCTAGCAAAGAGCAGATGGCATCAGTGTTCCTAGATATTAAGGGGGCTTTTGATTCAGTTTCGATCAACATTCTTTCAGAGAAGCTGCACCAGCATGGTCTTTCAGCGACTTTAAACAACTTTTTACTAAACTTGTTGTCGGAAAAGCACATGCATTTTTCGCATGGTGACTTATCGACATCACGATTTAGCTACATGGGCCTTCCCCAGGGCTCATGTCTAAGCCCCCTTTTATACAATTTCTATGTCAACGACATTGATGAATGTCTTGACAATTCCTGCACGTTAAGGCAACTTGCAGACGATGGCGTGGTGTCTGTTACGGGACCCAAAGCTGTCGATCTACAAGGACCATTACAGAATACCCTGGACAATTTGTCTGCTTGGGCTATTAAGCTGGGTATCGAATTCTCCACGGAGAAAACTGAGCTAGTTGTATTTTCAAGGAAGCGTGAACCAGCACAACTACAGCTTCTATTAATGGGTCAAACTATCGCTCAGGTCTTCACAGTAAAATATCTAGGGGTCTGGTTCGACTCGAAAGGTACTTGGGGATGCCATATTCGGTATCTGAAACAGAAATGCCAACAAAGGATCAACTTTCTTCGTACAATAACTGGAACATGGTGGGGTGCCCACCCAGGAGACCTAATTAGGTTGTATCAAACAACGATACTGTCGGTAATGGAATACGGATGCTTCTGCTTTCGCTCCGCCGCGAACATACATTTCATCAAACTCGAAAGAATTCAGTATCGTTGTTTGCGTATCGCCTTAGGGTGCATGCAGTCGACCCATACGATGAGTCTCGAAGTGCTGTCGGGCGTTCTCCCGTTGAAAAATCGATTTTGGGAACTCTCATATCGATTGCTCATTCGATGCGATATCTTGAACCCGGTCGTGATTGAAAATTTCGAAAGGCTTGTTGAGCTCAATTCTCAGACCCGTTTCATGTCCCTGTACTTTGACTACATGGCGCAGAATATTAACCCTTCTTCTTACAATCCCAACCGTGTGCATTTCATAAATACTTCTGAATCTACTGTTTTCTTCGACACATCCATGAAAGACGAGATTAGTGGAATTCCGGACCACATACGCCCACAAGTGGTTCCAAACATTTTTTATAATAAATTCCGAGAAGTCGACTGTTCTAAGATGTTTTATACTGACGGATCAAACCTCGAAGGATCCACTGGCTTCGGTATTTTCAATCAAAAGTTCACCGCCTCCTACAAACTCAGTGACCCTGCTTCAGTTTACGCCGCAGAACTAGCTGCCATTCAGTATACCCTTGGAGTCATTGAAACATTACCCGCAGACCATTACTTCATCGTTTCGGATAGCCTCAGTTCCATTGACGCTATTCGCTCGATGAAACAAGACAAGCACTCCTCGTATTTTTTGGGGAAAATACGGGAGCTACTGAGTGCTTTATCTGACAACTCTTTCCAGATTACCTTGGTATGGGTCCCTTCTCATTGCTCCATTCCGGGCAATGAGAAGGCAGACTCCTTAGCTAAGGTGGGTGCCTTAGAAGGAGACGTTTACGAAAGACCAATTTGCTTCAGCGAATTTTTCAGTATTACTCATCAGAGAACCCTCGAAAGTTGGCAAACTTCGTGGAGCAGTGGAGAGCTGGGAAGGTGGCTACATTCAATAATCCCTAAGGTATCGACGAAACCTTGGTTCAAGGGGATGGATGTGGGTCGTGACTTCATTCGTGTGATGTCCCGACTCATGGCAAACCATTACACGCTGGATGCACATCTCCGGCGTATTGGGCTCGTGGATAGTGGTATCTGCGCTTGTGGCGACGGCTATCACGACATCGAGCACATTGTCTGGGCGTGCACCGAGTACAGTTCCGCTAGGTCTCGGCTAATGGATACCCTGCGGGCCCGAGGAAGACCAACCAACGTACCGGTTCGAGATGTGCTGGCAAGCCGCGACGTTCTCTATATGTCCCTTATATACACCTTTGTGAAAACCATCAATATACAAGTCTAACTGCCCCTTGTTATCTCCTTATCATTCTCAGAACGCTCTTCCACCTGTATCAAACCATCTGTATCGAATGAGCCAACAAACACGGGACCTACGGCACGAACATAACACGCTTTACTCGAAATGTAGCCGATCCACATCTGAGCCGTACTACGAAATCGTCTGGAAAAACCCCTGCCATCTTGAGGAGGACCACCCGGCGTCCCAGTACATGATTCCCCTGATGAAGGCCACCCGAGTTTGTAATCCATCCGTTGATCTCACGATGCCTGAAACTGAAATAATTTTCTCTCCCTGCCATCTTTGTCTACCCTCCCTCCCCTGACTCTTATACCCAGAAGTAACACCCCTACCCCCCCCCCCCCCAATATCATCACGAAGCATTTAGCTCTTCTTGTCTCTTCTAGTTTTAACTATTATATTATATAATCTCGTTGAAATTGCCCAACTCTACTACCCACAAAAATAACTATAATTACGAATCTTTACAAAATTCAATCATGCCCTCTAGTTATGCCTAGTTTTAAGTTAGTCGTAAAAAATTGTCCCCCTTAATTAAACATTATTTGCTCCAATAATCTCACTGATAAAAATGTCAAACCATATTGCCACAAAAACTAAATGACCCCCCTAATCTTACGAAAACAATATTATCCCCTTGTGTAGATATATAAGATAGCTATAAAATCGCATTAGTTTCATTTTAAAAAAAATCAATATGTAATCCCCTAGTTTTAAGCAATTTAAAATGTAAAACAAAACAAAATTGGCACCTTTAAGCTAACGCAACGTGCCTTATCAAATAAACGATTTGAATAAAAAAAAAAAAAACTCGGTCGTATTGAACAAAATTAAGGGTCACCACGGCATTGGGTCGGAGTAGAGCTTTTTCGTCAACCTTACTCATTTTAACAAGAATAATCCGATGTTTCCTTTGTTCTCGAGAAAATGCACACTAGATCGAGAGGCCTGTTGTTTAGTTGGCACGATTGTAGGTCTAACTGCGTCAGAGGTAGAAAGTAGACTGATCCAGGCACCTTTGAATAAACCGTTAATTTTTACAGAACTTAAACACGGATGGCGCTCTATTCTCTGTGGATTTTGTTTGTATAGAGCGGTTCTGAGAGAAAAAAAAGCTATCTCAATTTTGAACAGAACTTAAGTACGCCAACATTCAAATATTTTTCATGGCACCATAGAGAGGCCAAGAACTCATTACAAAAATCATTATTTCTCCAGAAACATGTCGCTCTAGTCTAGTAGTATTCGCGTCCAGTCCTCACACATGCTCATTTGGTTTCATCCGTGACGTCACCGAGCCGTGAAATCCGACGTAAATCCACAATACATATAGTGCAAGGAAACGTGCGCTCGCGCTCCCTTCTCCCCGTGCCGGATTGAACCATTGCGCGAACCATTATTGTGCGGAACCGATGAGAACCGAAACCAGAGAGGTTTTACATGCAATAAACATCGGCTAATCCCTTTCGCTGCTGCCGCGGACCAGATTTGTTCTCCGACTACGTACGCACGTTCCGCTGCCTGGTGCGGGAAAATTGTAAAATTCGAAATTCAAATATTGTCAACCCCTACCGGAATGGGAGTGCGCGTTGTTTTCTGTGTTTGTGAGTCGATCCGGGTCCGGGAATGACAGTCAAGGATGTCGAGTCGAGTTTGATGGTTGTGAATGCAGTTTGTACGGAGTGGAATAAGAGAGAGCACAAAAATTAAGCAGGGGACAGAGGATAAAGGGCGAAAGCGATAATAGGCAATGAACGCATGTACATTGTATTAATTTTAATTGTAATATGAAATTAATCGCTTCTAATATACTTATAATAAACATTTTTCACGACGTTGCTGTCTTTTTCGCACTCGCGTACGTTGAACTGCCGTTCCCTCGCTGACGGATCTGACAACTTTGTGTAATGTGAGAACTTGATTTGTTACCGGGCAGTCTGGTCTGGAGAGGGTTACCTGAATACCTACCTCTGTATACGGTGGCCAGGAATTTGAATTACAATGGGACTATTTTTGTCGGTTACCAACTTCATTTCGGTCTGGCAACGATTTGCATAAATTTCCGATGTTAATTAGCACGCGGGTTAAGATTAATTGGATGCGCTGCTTCACCGTGTTGATGGTCGATTATGCACGCTTCTTGGCCGGGGAAAAAGGACTAACATATTCGGAAGCTCCCCTAAGCACGCGGTTAGCAGGTCACGTTTTGTAGGTTTTACAGCTAGATCGGTTCGGTTCGGTCTGCCGGTGGATCCTGAAACGTGTGATTTTCCCATCCCAAATTACATTCATTAGGCGTCAATTGTATAAGCTCCCCGCATCCAATTATGCAATTAAATAGCGATTATTTCGAGTAACACATCGGCTGTGCGGTAGAGTTTTACAATCGATTCAAATCTCCCCTTTCCCAACCCGGGGTGGAATGTGAAGCAGGAAAACTGAAATCTCGGTTCGAATGCAATTCAGATGCGTGTGAATGTCTGCAGAGTCAATCCTGAGGCACAACACAATGTGAACAACATCCCACAAAGCGGTCGGTCGGGTTGTACCGTGAGTTAGCCTTTTCCTCACCACCCGTCCGAACGAACGAACGAACGAAGGCTCTAAATTGATTCAATTGTCCTCAATAACAATGAGACGCAATCGGAAATTCGAAAATCGGTCCTACTCTAATGAAATCTAGGTAGGAACATCCACACGCTTCTGTTTCATTTCATTACGTTACGATTTATTGGCCGATCAGGTCGAGATGCGGTTATCCCAATGGAATCAGACAGGCGGAAGAAGCCTAGATAAGGCTCCCTAAGTGGTTGTACCAATCGAACCGACCCACTTTGTCGCAGTGGTTGAGTGCGGGTGACGGAACATTTGCAAGCCCACGTAGGGATTCTCCACGAGGCGGCATCCATCACCGCAGTAGAAAATGTAAATTGGCTTCTTCGAATCAGGAAATCAATTTAGACTTTCTACTGTTGGAAGAAATTGATTGATTCCATCGCTATCTCACTTCCACAGTTCCACATCGGGAAAGGTGGAAAACTCTCTGACACCTTTAGACTCAGCATATGTCTGATGCGACTGGGGGGTGGGGAGATGGAACGATGCCCCCGAATGTTGTTGAGTCTCTCATTCAAATCGAATCAAATGATTGCTTCCGGAATGGCAGAGCTGGGTTGAGTTGTGAAAAGAAGCTAATTTGATTCCCATCTTTCGAGGTTCTGCAAGTGAAAGGTAGGAGATTTTATGTATTTTGCTGTAGATCAGTACAGCAGTTTAGTTTGAGGTTTTGAACAACCTAATAAAAGCATTTATTATCAAACATTGCGCAAAAGACATTCAAATGTTTAGTACCCTAGCAACAATTAAGGTTTCTTGGCAGTCTTGTAGGCCTCCTTATCTTGTACACGAAAAAAAAATCCATTCATAAATTCATGAAAACAATAGTACGACTTCGTGAACTGAAAGATTTACGAAACCATGATAAAGTTCCTGAAATTATGAATAATAAACCTGGTATTCATGAAATTATTTGTTCATGATTGCAGGAGCTTATTCGTGATTTTTGTGATTTCTCATCAAGTTACCGTGATATTTTATCGATGAGTTTAATATTGGATTTGTCTGTCAGAGTCAGATTTTAGTAATTTCTATTTCGTGGAGTTTTAGTCATGAGTAGAGTGATTCATGCTCATGATTTCAGCATACTAGTCACGATTTTTGTGTGAGTAGTGTGATTTATATTCATGATTTCAGGATCTTTTCACGATTTTCATAATTTATATTCACGTTATCGTGATATTTTAGACACGAGTAAAGTGATTTATGTTCATGATCTTAGTCACGATTTTTGATATCTTAATCACGAGTAACGTGTTCTATATTCATGATTTCAGAATCTTAGTCACCATTTTCATTCACGTTATCTTGGTATTTTAGTCAAGAGTAGAGTGATTTGTGTTCATGATTTCAGGATCTTAGTCATGATTTTTGATATTTTTGTCACGAATAGTGTGTTTTATGTTCTTGATTTTAGGATCTTAGTCACGATTTTCGTAATTTATTTGCACGTTATCATGATAATTTATTCTAGAGCTTACTTTCGAATTCGATAAGTGGAGTGATGTGACTGATGTTCATGACATCAGCAGTTTTATTATGATATTCATAATTTCTCTTCGCCTTACCGCGATCTGGAATAAATGGAACATAAATGTGTTCCATGGACTATATCACGAACACGATTTATGGCTCTATAATATATTTTGCTCAGGGTAGTTTTTTTTCCCGTCGAGACATCACACTTAGCGGTCAATTTTACGAAAAAACGTCAAGAACTTTTTGAATATTGACTATATTGCAAAATGGCTTAGATGGTCAAAAAAGATTTAGTGTCATCTCGAAAAAAATTTTGTGGATAGCCTTTACGGGACTTGGGCAGTATTGGAAAGATAGCTTTTAATTTCTTTTTGAGGCAAAAAGCATTAGAAATCCTCTGAAACTTTTGGATTTTTCGAAAGAAATATCAAAATGTTTTGTTTTGAATTGTCACCAGATTTCGACGTTACAAAAAATTAAAAGCTGTATTTCCAAACTCAGGTCGTATATCAATTAAAAATTTTCATCGTTTCATTTTTTCGAGATTACTCCAGATCTCAATATTTCATGACATTGTAAGACATTTTTTTCGAGTGGTAGGAACTTTTTTCGATGTGCTATATCTGTATATCAAGACCAATATATTGAGGAGAGTCTTTTTAGGAACTGTGATCTTGTTTGTGAATTGCTCATTACGGTGCGTAGCATTACATTCGATTCATCAGTCCAAGTGCCATCACGACATTCTGGTTATGTCCTAGACATTATCCACCCATCTTTTTGCAAATGCAAGTAAAACAAAGCTACGACTTGTTCAGCGGTAATGGATATTTTGCCCAGATTGGCACAGAATTGTGATAATTCTGTCTTTTATGAAGGACTACCACGTCTATATACCAGCCCACAAAGTTGAAATCGACAGTGTCGTCACTTTTCAATTCGAGTTTGTCATGCGTGGATCTGCTGAACCTTACCAAATGAAAAACGATATTCTAGGATCTAATAGTTTTTTATATCTACTGCTCGTGCCCCTTGCTGATCGCTAGCAGCTGGCCATATATGAAATTTCATGGAATAGCGCATGGAAAAAATTGATTCTACTCTAGATTTTGTGAAATAGTTCCTGTAAAAAATTTCATGGCCATGTTGCATGAAATTGAAAATGTTTGGGGATATCTTCTAAATATCAAAAGCACGCAAGATAGATCCTAGGTCAAGTACTAGGAATCAGAAACTAGTTCACGAATCTATGAACAATATTTCATGATTTTGTGAAATATTTTACGTGCATGAATGGTCAGATGTGACTATTGTACTAGGAATCATGAACTAGTTCACACATGCATGAAAATATTTGGTGATTTAGTGAAACATTTCACGAGCATGAATGGTAAATCGTGACTTTCAGTTCAAAAATACACGAATAATATTCTATGATATCGTGAATTATTTCATGACCACTAATGGTAAATCGTGCCTTCCTAGTATAATTACTAGGAATCATGAACCAGTGCACGAATACATCAATAATATATTGGATCGTGACTAATATTAAGACCCATGGATTAGTTCAAGAGTATTGTATGGATTCATGAATAAAATTCGAGGTTCGTGAATTAGTGCACGAGAAAGTATCCAGACTGTTTTGACTTTGTGAACTAATGCTCCAAATCTATGAATAACATCATGAGTCAACCTTTGGTATTATGAATAAAGTTCTTAAAGTTGAGTGCTAGTTCACGTATAGAAAATCAATTTGGCAATGACATGACGAAAAACATGACCTAAGTTCGCAAAACAAAAACAAATATTTCCACTAATAAAAGCGTTACGCAGGCGTTACGGAAGGGGAATTGAACATAATTATAAAAGCCATGATTTTTGTTCATGGTCCTGTTTTAGAAACGTAAAACGGAGTTGTTTCACAATTTATGGCACTTTATTTACGATTTTGGGAACAATTTTTTTCCGTGTAGTGTCTAGTCTAGTATAGTCTACACATACACAGCCAATACATGTAGGGATCCTGGAAAATTGCAGACGTTCGTCCACAATTTTTCTTGTCATTATTAATGTTTGAGACACATATTGAATATGACATAAGCATTAAAGCGGCCAAGCCAACTATGCAGCGTACAAAATAAAGATGATTCAAAATTATACGGCAATCAAATTATTCATTCAATGAATAGTTTAATCAACGGATTATTTTGAACCTTGAATAAGGAAGAAACGTGGACAACTGTACACAACCGTTTCAATTTGATGGGGGTTTGATAAATCGTTGGGAGTGACTTTGCTAAGAGGGTTAATGTCACTCTTTTGGTCCTAGGTTCCTGGGATGGGACAGAAGTATTTAGCCCTGCCCTAGCTAATGAGCAAGGGTTATAGCGCCCTTGCTCACTCTGGGAACAATTTTTTTCCGTGTAGTGTGCTATAAAACTAGAAATGTTACTTGAGTAGAATGAAAAATATCATAAAAAAAATTTAAAAAATTAATTCATGATACTTCTGGGAAATATCATAGTGTCATCAACTCCGTCGTGTTCGTAATATGTTAGGAGCCTGGGTCAGTCCTAGGGGCCCCTGGATTTTGGAAGCTCCGAATTTAGGATGAATATAAAATGATTATATATAAAAAAATTATACACCCGTTCTTTATAATTCTTTAACGAATGGATCGTAAGCAGCTTTGAATCGCGCATGTGATCAAGACAATCAAGTTGAGTGATGATAGCGTAGGGAATGGTATTGAACCAACTCAAACGTCAATCCAACATTTCGATTCAAGTTTTAATTTATATTTGAGTAAAAACAATGAAACGTCGTATACAAAGTTCGAAAGGCACTGAACATAAGAGGCCACCAGAACGCGGTGGCAAAACTTGAGTAGGGAAGTTGTACATGAAGTGAAAGCGATTTCAATACTCGCTACAAAATCCTTGTTTTGCAAGCGATCTGTGGATGCGGATTCAGTTCTTTATCACATTTGGTACGAAGAAATCTACATGGAAGCCTCCAAAAGTGACTACTGGACTTCTTGAAGTCTCGATATTTTTTCGGCCGGATTTTTTTTTTCTTTCATTATGTCGTTTTACTATTGGTACAGAACAAATAATGTTATTTAAATGCTGCAATGCTCTCTGTAGGTCGTTATGGATCCAAACGCTCGTACAATCCCAAAGAAAGGTTTTAAAATTGCCCTTCTAAAAGTGTGATTGAAAATTTCTACACTAATTCACCCTACCCTAAACTGATTAAAGGAGTCAAGGCAAATGTACGTGCTCTTCAGGATATTTGATGAACCTCGGACATTCTGTGCCCTATATTGTGTGCACATTTTTTTTTCGATTGTTCCCAATAGTTTTGCCATAAAATAATTTTATGAAGATTCTTTTACTGTGAGCTGTTTCTAATCAAAGTATGGGTAACACAAGCAGAGCATTCTTGTGTGGCCGAAACAAAATGTTTTTAAATTTTAAAACTCGATTTTGCCTTGCTAAATTCAAACTCTCCATCTAAGGCCAAAGATATATTATAAAACACGGCGACGTGCTATCTATGTGTTTTTGGCATTGAAATGAATTGTACCACCCATATTAATAGATTCGAGCAATTTCGCTATTTCGTTGTGAAACCATTTTTAAACAAACTTTAGGTAACAATTAAGATATTGAATATTTGTACTTTTGAATGGTGAAAATGCTCATTATTGTTATTATTATTCTTACTTATTTTCCGACGGCTTCCTTCCGCACTGAGTGTCTATCACCGATACCAGAGAGGCGATTCCACCATCTGAGCCCTAAACACCTAATCACCGATGTCATCTTCGAAATATCAATTTGGTGCATAAGGAGACCGTTATTTAATGTGTGCGTTTTTAGGCCTCCCCTAACCGGTCACAATAAACGAATGCACAAAACGTCTATCGGAATATATGACAAAAATCTACCTTACCAACAAACAATCGTTGGAATTAATTATTTAATTAATTATTTATTAATAATCATTCAGATTCGGATTCAGTTTCAGGTTATGACCGAGAACCTGAAACTGATTGAAATTTAAAAAATAATCCTCGATTCTTAGCAGCTAGGGAACAATTGGACCGAGCAAGCGGCCACTATTCATTCAAGAGTTTCCCCCATAATCATCGCCGAACAAAATTGCATTCAATTATGCCATTCAACACCCATTGCCCATTGCGCACAGCGAACGAGTATTTCCGAGAGCGACAATTAGTGGGCTAATTAAATCATGCTTTTAGGCGCGTCCGCACAGCGATCCAAACGGCCAAGACAGTCTTACAATACATACACCCACCGCAAGTGTGACGAGAGAACCCGGGAATCGCCCGGCAAGCGTCAGAGTCAGAGCCCAAGCTAGTAGTATTAATTGCAATTACGGGCAATTAAAGTTAGATTTTCCATTCGCTCTCGTAGTCAACAGAGCCATTACCAGGCATCATCATCATCATCGTCATCGCAGTTCTCGTCCTTGTGAAATCCCCGCTACGGGAAGTGACAATACAATCAGCGTGCTTGGCAGTGTGTCCCAGCTGTGGCTGCGGTTAGGGGGGGGGGGGGGGGGGGGGGGGGTGGAAAATGACGTAAATTTACTTGGCTAATTTTCTCATTTCGGATTTCCTGCATTCACTCTCTCGGAAGGGAAATTTCAAAATGCATTACGACCGCGTGTGTATGCTTTCAGATTGATACATCAGCGCGACATGTGTACGGTCGTGTTTTCCGACGATCCCGTCAGCTGCTTTTTGATTTCTACCCTCTAACTGCCACCATCATCATCATCATCACACGGGCCGGCAGTTAGTGGAGAGTCCTCTTCAGCCGCGAACAATAGATAATCGCCTGTTTTTGTTAGACTCGTAAAAAGCGTACAGTCCTCACCCCCTTGCCAGCTTTAATTGAATGTAACAAAATATCGCTTTTGTAGTACCTACGCGTATCAAACAGCGACGGCAGAATAAAAATGACGCGGGGAAACGATTCAAAAATCAAATGATGTCAATTAGATCGGATTTAATGAGCTTAAAATGTTTCTTTCCCTTTTTTTTTTCTTCCCCGAGTGTAGCAAAAACGCCCATAGGGTTGAGGAAAGACCTGACCGTTACGGGCGGGATTTTTAGGAGACTGAACGAACGTGTTAAACTCAAACATGACCGCTGCGAGCGATAGCGTCCAGATCCCTGTGCGTGTGTGAGCGTTTTACTTTTTTAATATCTTTCCAGGTTTGATCGCAGATCTGCTGGGGATGATACCCATCCCAATTTAACTGTATGAAGGATGTAAAAGGGTTTGTTTGAAGTGGAATACGCAAATTTCGATTACCGAAATTAATTCAATTCTTGATCCTATCCCTAAGGTGAATTATCTATGAGTGGTGTCAAATAAACGGATTGATACATTAAATGGAATAAAATAACGTTGTGTAGGTTGCACTATCCACAGTTCGTGCGACAGTGAGTGAGGGTGGAAATTGGTTCAAAGGTGCAATAGAGCGGGGCTTACTGGTGACGCATTTTCCGTCTACTTCTTTCAGGGTTCAACAAATCTACACGTAATAATGCTGTGTGCAGTTAAATTCAATAGATATTCTCACATAGTTAAAAATATTTTCGTTTGAGGTATCAACTATTTTAAGATATTTATTGCTAAATTGGAGCTGTATATATCGTACAAATCGCAACGTCACTTCTCAAAAAAAAAACAAATTTAAGAAGATCGTAGCGGTTGAAGTTAAGTGAGTTGCCGACATATGTTTCAAAAAGTAGCACCTAATAAATTGATGTAACTCAAGTTCTAATGATCCGAATAAAAAAGAAAATAATAATTAAACTATATAATTTCAAAATCCTGAATAAAAATAAATTGACAAATATAATTTCACAAGGTGAAATAAAGTTTTTCGCATTATCCCCACAACACATATATAACATCTCAGTCTGCTTTCTCATCATCGTTAGACCAGAAGACAAAAAGCGCACGGCTTGTGAACCGTAAACAAAAAAAACTACCAGTGTCACTCCGCTACGTGCACACTATATAAACAGCAAAGTCCAGTTGCCCGACAATTGTTACGTTTAAAGTGTGTAATAAGTAATCATAAGCTCAATAATGAGGTATTAGATGGGAGTGTGTAGCATGCAGTAAAAAAGATTGGAACGCGTGAACGCACCCTACCCACGATGGGTTGTCTGCAGTACAGACACTTCCCGAATAGAAATGTACAGTAACAAAACCATGATTTTCACTGTGACACTACAGTAATTTTACAATAATTTGCAGTAAGTTTTAGTGTTATGCTACAATACAAAAACAATAAACTTTAACGTTTTTACAGTAAATTTCAATGTAAAATAGACTTTTACAGTGAAAAAGGAGGTTGGTTATTAGACTGCCCAGAAAAATAATGAATTTTTGAAAACTCAATCGGCCCACCCCTGGTTCGATTCCTAGTCCCACCAGGAGTTATTGCACAAAATTTGAAGCAAATCGGACAAGTCTAGCTACCGGACCAACGTGCCTGAAGTTTGTTTGAGATTTTTCGACAATTTACATGGAGAAAACCCATTGCCTCGCAGTTTCGCCGCTAGGTGGCACTGTATGCATCGTATTATCACTGTAAGTGAAAATAAGAAAGATAACTTAATTGTATACAACTTTGTCAAAGACTGCTAGTCAATCCGGCTTTGTTAAAGGAAGTTATTAAAATTTTAACGAAGTGATGTGTGAGTCAGTTTTCCATGGGGCCTAGCAGTGCATGATTGTGTATCAGTACTCGATTCCCACAAACTATACATTTTTGTGAAATAATGGTTATGTTTATCTCAATAGTTTGTTCAGAAGAATTATACCACATAATACGAATTATGTTATGGTTGGAAAATTTTAGTTCCAACTGTGACTGTATAGAGGGCGCCAACACTAACTTTTAATAGAAGAAAGATAGAATATCAAGATGTTTGGGAGAATTATCGCAAAATGCCTGTTCTACAACTTTGTGGAAGAAACCTAATTTCTATCTCTCTCCGTTGAAAAGTTAGTTTTGGCGCCCTCTATGTGGTACAATGTGGAACTAAAATTTTCTCATCAAAATATGACTCCTATTATTTACTACAATTTTTCGGAACATGCACCCAAAATCCGACGGGCATGTTTTTATTACTTTTGGGTAAGATTCTATTGTCTTTTCGGTAACAGACCACGCAATTGCGCATTGCGGTATTAAACTCATATTCCCGCAAAGGTAGTAAACGGTGGAATGACGAATTTCGGTTGCTGTTCATGTATGCGTATCACACAATCAAAAACTTTTTCAGTATGTGTCAACCTCGGCTCTGTTCGGATATAGGATAATTCGGTCGTATGCTATGATAGTATTAGTGTCGAGCTAAACCAACCGGTATCCTGGTGGATCTCTGACCAAATTCAGGCTGGAATCTGGCCCAATATTGGCAGAAACCAGCCAGAATTACGGATTTTTTACTGGGTAGGTTGGATAGTGGAATAAAAAGTTTAGTCGGTTTCCGGATCCGGCCTAGCTGCCAGATCCGGACCAGTGCCCAAATCCGGACCTCACGGATCCAGACCTGTGCCCAGATTCGAAATTCTGAACCAGTGCCCGGATCTGGACCAGTACCCGGAACCGGACCAGTACCCGGATCTAGCCCATCCCCTTTTCCCCTTACCAAGTCCGGACCTGCACCAGACCCAGACCTGGTGCTTAGAACCAGACAAGTGTCTGAATCTGGACCCTCGGTTCGGATACGTGGATCCAAACCATAGGTCTTGCTTCCCATACATGACGGGAAGGACTATTCATGTTTTGTGCAGTCGCTACCTTGCTGTTAACGTCCGTGATAGAAAAGAAATTTCAATTTAACACCGGCCGAAGTACCCCACCACTATTCCGAGTCGTTTTTTTTTCTGACTGTGCTTTGAAGCTAGCCGAATGTGAGCCGATCTTCAAATACACCGAGGAAAAAGAACTTAAGAATTTCATAAGTTTCGACTTATGACCATATACAATTTTGATTCCATTAGATGCTGATGCATTACATAAGCATGTATATGAATTTCATAAGTTCGCCTTATAAAATTCATACATGTGTCCTAAGATTATTATAAAAATATTATTGTGAAAATGCCATAAGTCAAGAAAACATTGTTAGATTTAGTTTTGATATGCTGCTGGTTTAAAAAAATGTAAGTATTTTTTTGTTAAATGATTATTGCCTCATTTTTTTGTTAATATTTTACAGTATCTCTTCAATGTTGTGCAATAACAGAAGTTTCTACCGTACGTTATTTGCCAATTCTGAGCCCACCTGGAAACATCTAGCTTCCTAATACGTAATCTTTTTCCAATTGGAGACTTTTGAATATAAGGGTAATTATAGTTATTTTTAAAAATTAAAAAAAGACATGAAAAAATGAATAAAAAATGTTTTCTTATTTATTGTATCAGGCGCATAACATTCATGAACTTCACAAGAAATCTCTTTGATAATTTATATTTGAACACGATGATTAATATAAGCATACTTGTATGAAGATCATAAGAACGTCCTAGGAATTTCATAAGCATATCTTATGAAATCCGTAAGTGGCTAGATGGCCATTTTCTTCGCCAAATCATAAGACAAACTTATGATTTTCATATGAGATACTTGTGGCGCAAAGTCATAAGCGATTCTTATGGATTTCAATTGTTATTTTACGCCGGTGTACGGAGTGTGTCGCTTTAGAAAAAATCGAAACTCGTCTCTATCATCATTATGTTCGCTTTGCTCGATGCGCAATACAATGACAAGCGAAGTGCTACACACTTCCAGACAATTCGACGCGTTAATATTTATTGAATAAGAATTGATGAAACATGAGTGCGATGCAGTAGAGATTTGAATGTGTTGGTATTGCCGTTTGGGGAATTTTTTGTTGGGACCGTTTTAGCATGAAACGTCTTGCTATTAGAGTTTTTTTTTATTATTACCGTAAAGGTATTACGGCCGAGTTTTGGGTATACTATTGAGCTAAATCTAACGGTTATTTCACAAAAACGTTTAGTTAGTGCGAATCGAGTACTGATACACAACCATGCACTGCTAGGCCCCATGGAAAACTGACTCAGACATTACTTCGCTAAAAGTTTAAAAACTTCTTTTAACAAAGCCGGATTGCCTAGTAGTCTTCGACAAAGTTGTAGACATTTAAATTATCTTTCTTATTCTCACTTACAGTGATAATACGATGTATACCGTGCCACCTAGTGGCAAAAATGCGAGCTAGTGGGTTTTCTCCATGTAAATTGCTGAAAAATCCCATACAAACTTCAGGCACGTTGGTCCAGCAGCTAGACTTGTCCGATTTGCTTCAAATTTGGAACAAGTACTCCTGGTGGGACTAGAAATCGACCCAGGGGTGGGCCGATAGGGGTCATTTTTTTCCTGTCACTCTAGTGGTTATGTATCTTAACATTAGAAAAATCAATTTTTCTCCATACATGTTTTTATCGAAAACAGTAAAATTTAATGTGAATGCACTGTATCAGTTTTTTGCTGAACAGTGAAATTTATTGTTACATGAAATATTATTGTAAATCTACTGTGAGAACTTGGCATCGAACAATGTTGAAACAGTAATAACTATAATATTTATTGTTTTATGATTGTTTGTAGAGTAAATGCTATTGTAAAATTCTATCCGGGTTTATACACAGACTAGCGAAGTGTCAAAAACTGCAGCCAAACGGACTGTCAAAAAGTGCAGCCAAAAGTGTATGAGGGTTTTGAGAGGGGAAGTATAAGAGGAAGCCGATGCAAAGCTTATGGGAGCTTCCGTGATGCCAGTTTACATTCATGATTGCTAGTTTTACTGTTTTTCTCTCCGCTAGTCTGTTATATAAAGTGTCTGTAGTCAGCAGCGGGATGATGGCAGCACTGGAGCTGTCAAAACCAAAACCACATGGTTAACATTTTTTCTGAACCGGTGGAGAGCGGTCGGCCCACCGATATTCTTCTTCCAATTCTGTTTATTTTCCGTCGGCCTATTTCCGCTACGAGGCCAAACACCGACGCCAGAGAGGTGACACTCCCACTATCTGGATTAGATATCGACCCATCAAACTCATGGACCGGGGACCAACGGCTTTACTTCCCTTCCGAAGGAAGGCGTGACCTCAGACTTTTCTCACCTCTGAAAAATCTCAACGACCTCGACGGGGATTGAACCCAGACCAACTGGGGTGGGTGGCGGTCACGCTAACCACCCAACCATCGGCGCCGTCCCACTGATATTCAGCTGAAAGGCAGTAAAAAGTGGAGCTCAAGCTGATCGATGCCAACGGAATGGTCAAAGGTGGTTTTTATTAAAGTGCACATTAAGGAAATAACCAACCGCGTTGAGTTAGGCGAATGTAAATACGGTGAAAGCATATCGACGGACTCGGTGCGAAATTGCCTCAAGGTACTGGAGAGGCGTTCGCGTGTCGAAATAAGTAACTGCAACGGTACCAGAACAGTATCGCTGACCTCCGAATACGATTCCAAGCCGAGAAATTCGTTCCAATTTAACTGCGATAAAGTTGCGAACTCGCAGCATATTCCTAGAGACCGAGAGACTGCTGTACGTAGGAAACCGGAGAGCGGGACTGATGGTACAATGGAAGTGGCAGATGTGTGTTCTGTCCAGACAGTACAATCCCTGTGCCCAGGAAAGGAGCGAAGAAGCGACGACGGCTGACGGTCTGCGCAAATTTCTCCTCTTTCCTCATGCATTTTGCTTGCTTTTCGTTTGTGGGCCAGCTAGCCTTTTTTCTTTCAAGATAACATAATGTGAGTGAAATAAGTGTACAAGAAAAAATTGCGCCCATTACGGAAAGCACAATTGCGATTGATTTAATGCAGGCCTGTCTTAGAACAACAGCGCGCGAGGTGGAATTGATGATAATGGTGAAAATGAAGCTTGTGTTTACAAAAGTGTCACACATACAACTACATCATACAAGGAATGCAGTACTGATAACGTTCAATTTTTTAGAGGAGGCAGAAAGCGTCGCAGCGAAGAACAACTAGCATCACGACGTAGATTATTAAAACATCAAATTTAAGATCCTCGTGTATATAGATGATGAAAGGGCGGAAATTAACCTAAACGATTTGGCACAGAGTACTAGATAAAAAGATTAACATCCAAGTATAGAAAAGTTTAATGCGTCACAAACAACAATTGAAGAAACTTTTTCTGTGGCATTCTCAACGGTGTTCGTGTAATGCGACTACGGCTGAATTGATCTAGTTCTTACTACTTGATCTTCGAAAGCCAGGTTTTTAGGAACGTATGCACTGGAAAATAGACACAGCAAAAATGAGAATGCAGCAACGGTGAAAATTCACCTTTTTATTGCAAACACTGAGAAAAGCTATGTCCTCAAGTAGGAGTCGAACCTGCGATCTCCCAGTCTCTAGTTCGGTGCATTAACCACTCCGCCATCGAGGAACTGTGATGATGTCATCACAGATTCCCAACAGTATCATGATAACAGCCACAGCCCCACTACCTACTGATGGACCCAGTAACCCCCAATGTCTCCTATAAGCAAATCGTCACCTCTCCCTCTCTCTTTGATCGGCAAAATCTCTCTCGTTAACTATTTTAGGTCCAGTGGACTGCGTTCAGACTTGAGATATTATTATCGCTTAGCTTTCAACAAAAATGGCATAATAAATACATGTGAAATGCCTTGTGCATGGATACATGCGAATAGTGCTATTGACTCACAGACGTACGACCTCATAACTTGCGATATTTGTGCTATCACAGTCAATATGACTGTTGATAACATTAATAGAAAATACGTCTATTGTTCGGCATATCTGCACGTAACGAACGATCACCTTCTGATGATTTCAAAAGGGTTGCATCATACTGCGGCAGAAATGGGTTTCCACTCATAATGGACAAGTGAAGCAAATGTCCATCACATAATTTGGGGCAGCTCAGGTATCAAATTGAGAGGCACCAAGTTGATGGAAATCTAAAGTAGTATAAATCAGCACATATTTAATGAGGGAAATCACCCAACATTTGCACGATCTGGTGGGGAAGAGGTGTTAGATGTAATTAGCTGCCCTCACAGTATAACGTATGAGTTGGTAGCTTGGCTCATACCCAATGACCTTGAACCGTCGTTATCGGATCATAAGTACAGCGTCTTTGATCATTTAAACGTCTCGCTAGATATCGTCACATACCGTAATCCTAAATCTACGCGCTGGGATCTCTACGAAGAGGGCTTGGTGACAAGGGTTCATGGGTATTATCCAACGATTCAATCCTTTGACTTGGATGAGGTCGTGGGGAAAACAAACTCACTCATAGTAACAGCTCACCGAGAGAGAGGAATAAAGAATTTGTTAGACTCAACAAGATGTGTAGAAGAGCTTGGAATCGCAGACGCAAGAACCGGAGACATTTAAGTTGGCTCGCAAAGCATACATACGTGGGTGAAGTGGTTGTAAAAACCTCTACATGAACCTCAAATCTCTAGTAGATTTAATAAGTTGCTTTCGAAATGGAAAGACTTTCATATCAATTCGACTAGAACTGCTAATGCACACTTTTCAGGGTGTACGGAGCCATCACCAACGATGGCCACTGAGTTCTTTTCAGGTAGTTCTGATTCTTGGGCATCTGCTTGTAGAATTGTGACAATCAAATCGATAAAATGGGCGATTGAAAGTTTTGCTCCGTATGAATCTCCGAGAAAAGATGGAATCATTCCAGTTCTACTCAAAGAGGATATGAACACTTCAAGCATATTTTGAAATAAGTTCTTTCTTGTAGTCATGCTACAGGATACATTCAATTAGTGTGGCGGCAAATAATTGTAAAATTCATTCACTAAGCTGGCTGTGTTGCTTATGAGATTGAGGCATAAAGCTCTACAGCTTTATGCCTCAATCTGATCATTATCAGTGGAACGGTTAATCGGCCACTACATTCGGGATGTACGCTTTGGCGAGCAACTGCTGCATTCACTACAACATTCATATCAACGGGAAAGTCTACTAACTCCCTTTTACACAATGTTGTCTACAACATTGAAAAAGCTTTTTTTCGCAAAAAATATTCAAGCTAACGAAAACGTGCTTTTCGAGTATTTAAAAAGCAAAAGAGTACCTTCATATATCACGCAGTGGATACACGCAATGCTTAGAAACCGACATCTGTGCTCATCCGTGAAGTGGTTGGTGTGTGGACAAATGGTTGCACAGGAAAGTCTTAATTCGCCATTGGTTCTCAAGAGATCAAACAGCACACTGAAGGTCATAGGGCCTCGGTAAAATTAGTCGCGCGTAATTAAGCACCAAAAACCTATTTGGCATCAGTACCGAATGTCCAATAAGCAGGTCCTACCTGTACTGCAACACGGAATCGAGGACTCATACGTTTCGGAAACCAATATTCACTCGGCTAAATCGAATATAATGTAATGTAATGTAATGTAATGTAATGTAATGTAATGTAATGTAATGTAATGTAATGTAATGTAATGTAATGTAATGTAATGTAATGTAATGTAATGTAATGTAATGTAATGTAATGTAATGTAATGTAATGTAATGTAATGTAATGTAATGTAATGTAATGTAATGTAATGTAATGTAATGTAATGTAATGTAATGTAATGTAATGTAATGTAATGTAATGTAATGTAATGTAATGTAATGTAATGTAATGTAATGTAATGTAATGTAATGTAATGTAATGTAATGTAATGTAATGTAATGTAATGTAATGTAATGTAATGTAATGTAATGTAATGTAATGTAATGTAATGTAATGTAATGTAATGTAATGTAATGTAATGTAATGTAATGTAATGTAAATTAATGTAATGTAATGTAATGTAATGTAATGTAATGTAATGTAATGTAATGTAATGTAATGTAATGTAATGTAATGTAATGTAATGTAATGTAATGTAATGTAATGTAATGTAATGTAATGTAATGTAAGGTTTGTAATCGAGAAAAGCGATACCCAGCAAGACGAAATGTGCAGTCAATTTGGTTACAAGTAAATACACTGCTGGTCAATAAAATAGGTGTGAGATAAAAATACATGAAATTTTGAGTTTTCTCTAAAAATATTTTTATATTCAAATATTTTATAGTTGGGCACAGTCGTAAATATGAAAAAGAACACTTTTATTTGTAAATTAAATGTTATGCTTTGTCGTAACTCTTTCTTCTCCATGAAATCCAAAAAGTACCTGGTCAATGAAATAGGTGTATTGTAATTTATTGCATTAAAATTGTTCAAATCCAATGATTTTAAGACTTCAACATTTTTAACAACTAGTAACCTGTGTAAGCTCCCTTATTCAACCAAATATCATCCATGTGTCTTAGCATTGAGTCATTCAAACGCTGATAAATTTCCGTTGATATAGGGTAGTATTCCTTTTAAGCTGCTTCCCACAAAACGATCCTTATTTGTGAAATTTCGATCGAGTAACTTCTTTTTAAGTACATTCCGTAAATTTTCTACGGGATTGATGGCAGGAGATTGGTATGGTCCGAAATTATAGTCACTTTATTATCCCGAAATCATTCCTTTACATACTTCGATGTGTGTTTTTGGTCAATATCTTGCTGAAACTGTCATGTAAAGGCACGTTATCTTTGGCATAGGACTGCATGACATCCTTTGGAATGTCCATCCTTTAGCCTTGCATTCAAATCTTGCCATTATAGTGGCGTTGCGAAGAATAGGACCTGTGCCATTTCACGAAAAGCAAGCCGCAAACCTCATTGTTCTCGCCTCCGTGCTTTACTATATTTTGCGTGTGTCGCAGATCAAACTGTTTGCACTTTGGACGTTTAACGTTTCGTTGTGCATCGGAGGAAAACAGGTTTACCTTTGATTCGTCCCTCCGAAGGATATGTCGCCATTTTTTGATTCCTTCTGAACCAGGCCCATTAACGCTGTTGAAAAGTAAATTGCATTTTTGTTCAAAGGCTTTGGCTTCGAAATAGTGGAACCTTCTTAGCAATTCTTTCTGGAAGATTGGAATTTTACGGCCTACAGCGAACTGTTCTCGGACCTACGTTTTCCAATTTGTGCTGAATTGGTCTTGGATGACGCGAATGGATCAGATTTCGCTAAAATTGCAATACGATGGTCAGCTGCTGTAGATGTTTTCTTGGGTTTTTTGCGTGTTTCCTTTTTTCAAAGGTTTAAAGGCATTTGTAACGAAGTTTTCTGACCGCCGGAGTGTATTCGCGATTTAATTATACGTCTTATCTTCTTGAACAAAATTTCTTAGCAAAACTCGTTCCACTTGAGTACAGTGAGATGCTCGACCCACTCTATAACAAATCTTTGACTTATTCAACATTTAAATACATTTATTAACACGCAGAATTCAAACTTCACCAAATAAAACGTATAATGGAATTATGTAAAATAATAATACGTTAATATATTTCACACACCTATTATATTGACCACACGAAAAAGCCGGCGGTAGTCTTGTTTTGCATCTTGACAAAGATAGCAAATATAATCAGCGCCAACAACCCACTAGTAACTTGACAGATCTCAAGGCTTCTATGTGCGGTAGGTGTGATAGAGACTGCTGCAACTTGGTATGCGTAATTGAGAGAAAAACAAAATAATCTATCACACACCTATTTTATTGGCCAGCAGTGTATACCTAACCGCATCAATGCAGATAGTTTTGTAGAGACGTATGGCTCTATAATATCAAAAATTTATTATTTTAACTCCACTTGTACGCAGTGTTACTGTAAGCCGTGAGCTCCGAAATGAATAAAACAAATAAACATCTTAATGGATACCGATTCAGTAAACCACGATCCAAATGTAGGGGCAATGCCTACAATACCTAATGTAGAAGAACAGCGCAGTCGCATTCTGTGAGAGATCGTTGCAAAAGTGCTCTTACTTCTATTACAACAAGCTCCTGTTTAAATTCTCCCTTCTAGTATACTTCTAAGATTTAACATAAGAACTTGAAAATGTGTTTTTGAATGATCAAGTTTTTTAAAATTTTTGAAGTGTAATATTTAACACAATTTAGATCATTCAAAAAATAAGTAGTCTAAATAATAACCCAACTATCTCACCTTCTCCGTCTAATGTAAAATGTCAATCTACAATCCATGAAAAGACAAAACTTTCAAAATGTAAATCGTAAAAAATTTGATCCAACGTTTAACCATACGCTGACCATGTGAGGGATGCGACCTCATGTTCTATTCGTTGTAGGCTAGCGAGGGAGGAGCGTGGGGAGAGGGCACGACTTTTCGTTTGAAGGTGGTAAATTTAAAGTATTGAAAATAAATTGGTAAGACAGTTTTTTTTCTCTGCTTGACTAAAAAAGCAATGTTTCAATATTAATAAAGGCATCCTTGTGTATTAGAAAATGTGGGGCTGGACCCACCAGGCTTTCGGCGAGTTTGATTCTCACCTGATCTGCGAAGGATTATTTGTTATAATTCTTTTTACAAGCCTAATAATTTAATAATAGATATAATTTGTGAGAATTCTTATTCTCAAAATAAATAAACAGCATCTCAATCCAGGCAACATTCTACAGCACCATCATGGATCTCTACATGCTCTGCAACGGAAACCCCTCATCCTACCCAAACTAACATCATCGTCATCACAAGATAAAACTCAATCGACTGAAAACAATATCCATCAAAGTTCATCACTCCCCCCACTCGGGATGAAAGAGCGACGGCGGCAGTCAGTGCTGGGCGTATCCCTGCCTGTAGCTCTCGAGCACAAAAAAGGATTCGCAAACAAAGCCGGACGTAATCTGTTTTTAATATAATAATATCGTTTTAGCACACACATCACGAATGTCTAGTGTGCGTGTGTGTGCATGCGACTGGTACCTATTGCCTAGATGCTTCGCTCATCTGTTTGATTCCCCATCATCCTAAGCAAACACTCCTAATCGATATCCTATCAAGTGCCCGGACGAGGGCGGCACAATTACGCAACGATTAACTGCGAGAGATTGTTTGCCCGAGGAGCGCTAAAAGGGGCAAACGTGGAAGCAATTAGGTTCCGGCCTTTTGGCTTCTCACCGAAAGTTTGAACGAGCATTTTCGTTGGTTGAATTACAAATAGGTAGGCACTATCCGTACCTCTCGGTTCTAGTGACGAGGGCTGTGTGGGTGAAAACAGGCTTCTCTGTTGTTGTCACGTTTAACTCACCCGAACAGGTGCTACAGGGGCTACATAGTGTGACGAGCAAACATCACGGACAAAAGTGGACAATTATGTCAGGCAGTTCACCAGTAGGTAAAGTTGGTAAGCTCATTTCAATAATTTTTCATAGATTATGACTGCACGCATAAACGCGTTCATAAAGTGCATATTTTGCCGCCGGCACTACGGTGACACGGAGACAGTAGTTATTCTGGTAGTTTGGCGCCAGCGAGCCGCTACCTAACAGACTTAATCGTATTAGGATCGTTATGTTAGACGGGACCTGTCACCGATAACAATCAGAAAACTGAAATCTGACCCATCAGAAGGCCCTCTATCATGACTACGAGCATTATTTGCATATTGATACAGGTTAAAATGAATTGCGATGGTAATCAATAATTTTCCAAGAAATATTTTCAACACCCACCTGAACTCTCGCTTCGCTTAGATCCAGTCGCATGGCCAGCTCCTCCCGGGTGAACACATCCGGATATTGCGTCTTCTCGAAGGCCCGCTCCAGCTGATGCAGCTGGAAGGTTGTAAACGTGGTACGAGATCTGTTCGAAACGAAACCAACACAACCAAAGAAAAAAAGAATTAATCCCCATTCGAACTTTGCAAGTAAACGATTGGATCTAAAATTGGGAAAAAACTGACCGTCGAATCTTTCTCGGCCGACCCATGTCGTTCGGGTCACCATCCATCCCGTCCAGTTCGCCCATAATGGGCAGTTCATCGTCGTTGTCCACGTCGACGCCATTTTCATGCGGTTCCACCGGTGAGCTCTCGCGCTTCAGGGAATTGTCGTGATCTGTGAAGGGATAAAAATAGAACATTGAAAAAAAACTCAAATAAAATGATTCCACTAAGCGTCAGAGAACGCGTAAAACGAGCCATGGTTATGTGTTGACAAGCGGTAGGGAAGGGTGGCCCCGTTTCCGGCCAATTTCGATTGCGACGGATTCGGAAAAGTTTTGCCAAATTGAAGTGGTGGAAAATCCGTTCCCGTTTTTTTCCCTCACATCGTCCATCATTCAGTCAACATGTAGAAATTCGGGAAACGTTTTCACATGATTTTTTTTGCTTCTCTCCACCCGAACAGCGGCTGTGCGCTTGGATATTCCAGAAAACACATACTCGGAATAAAAAGAGACATATCAAAAATAATTCCAAAATCTATATAAATTCTATCGTTATCCTCTTTTCAGCGCAATTGAAACACGGCTCCGATCCTGTCTGTCTTTCCGGCCGGGGCTGACCTATGGCTTGGGCAGACAAGCTTACGCTCTTTCAATACGCCAATTAAATAATCATCATTCTTGGTGTGTGCACCGATTCGAATGTGGATTGGAATTCGGATCAACGTAGAATTGTACCTTTCAGAGGTGCCTTGCATGCGGAAACGTGTTCCGTATCCAAGAGAGATAGACAGAGAAAGTAAGCATCGCGCAAAAAGTGCACTTTCCCTACAATCCACATCAGGATAGCAGGTTGAAAGGGAAATGGTTTGCTCCATTCCCAGCACGAACGAATAAATGGAATCGGACGCACCGTGCAAGGGTTAAGCTTTTATGCTCTGATTTATGTGTAAGAGGATTCTTTCATGTCGTTAAATGCGGAGTTGGAGAAATTTCGTACATCAATAGTAACCATTTTATCAAGTTTCACCCTTTTATATCGATTTTTAATAGTTTTAAATTGTATTGCAACTTTCAAAGCAGTACATTTTTACTATTCCTGTTCGATCATCGACAGAGCCAATCGTTTGCTGGGATTTATTTTCAAAATATCTAACGAATTTCGGGATCCTCTATGCTTCAAGGCTCTTTATTGCTCATTAGTGCGCCCGCAGTTGGAATTTGCAAACGTCGTTTGGTGCCCGTATCAAGCTACGTGGAGCCTTAGGATCGAAGCAATCCAGCGTAAATTCATACGATATGCGTTACGTGAATTGCCGTGGAACGATCCATTAAACCTGCCACCGTACGAGGACCGTTGTCGTCTTTTAGTACTTAATACTTTAACACGCCGGAGACATGCAGCGCAAGCTACCTTCGTGTCGAAGATTCTGCTGGCTGAATATGATGTTCCGGAGCTACTAGCGCAAATCAACCTCTACGCGCCTACCCGTTCTCTTCGCCCTCGAGCCCTGCTGCATTCTGAAATGCGCAGCACTAACTACGCTACCAATAGTCCAATTTAACAATCAGTCGTCGCTTCAACGAGTTTGCTGAAATTTTTGACTTCGTCATGAACTCTTCGCAGTTTCGTCGTCGTGTATTGTCATTATTTTAATTATGTTTAGTTTACCTTAGTTTAGTATAGTTCATTAAGACAAATTGTCAGTTGGACTTTTTTATACATATACAAATACAAATACAAATACAAATACAAATACAAATACAAATACAAATACAAATACAAATACAAATACAAATACAAATACAAATACAAATACAAATACAAATACAAATACAAATACAAATACAAATACAAATACAAATACAAATACAAATACAAATACAAATACAAATACAAATACAAATACAAATACAAATACAAATACAAATACAAATACAAATACAAATACAAATACAAATACAAATACAAATACAAATACAAATACAAATACAAATACAAATACAAATACAAATACAAATACAAATACAAATACAAATACAAATACAAATACAAATACAAATACAAATACAAATACAAATACAAATACAAATACAAATACAAATACAAATACAAATACAAATACAAATACAAATACAAATACAAATACAAATACAAATACAAATACAAATACAAATACAAATACAAATACAAATATATATTTTTTACCAGTCAGTTTTACAATCTTCGAACATATTTTATCAGTTTTTGACTGGTTTTTAAAAGTTGTGGATAATATATTATGTTTTAAATAATTTTTAACCATATTAAACCCTTTTAAACAGTTTTATACAGTACTAGCTAATACCCATCGCGCGTTGCTGCGACTTTCAACGAAACAGAAAGAAAACACAATTTGTTCCGAAGCGTCATCTGGCGGGCAGATAATATCCAACCAATAGCACACACAATAATATGTATAAATTTTTACGGCAATCGGTTAAGCCGGACGGACCACCTGTTTCAGGAATCCCAATTCCATAGTACACTCAGGCTTTTTACGTGTTTTTTTAACGCGGTTTTTTACGCGTATTTTGAAATTTTCGCGGTTTTTGAAATTTACGCGGTTTTTATTTACGCGGCCTGTATCCCCCGCATAAAAAAACCTGAGTGTATTCTGCGACCCGTGCTATGCTTAAAATTATTGAGAGGGTTTGAAATATTTCCAATGGCGAACAAAGCCTGGGAAGTACCAAGTGAATTATTTCCCCAGTTCGCTGCATTACGCAGCGGACCGCTTGCTCTAATTATCGAATTTTTTTGTCGAAGATCGACATAGTTTTGTCAAACACTTTCGGCTGATGGTACATCGTTCAAGTTTTGCTGGGTTTCGACTATCAAATTTCGATGCGTACTGACGAACCTGCACAGAGGCCGTGTGGCATCCAGCCAAAAATTGATCCACTGGGATTTTACTTCCATGTCGTAGGATGCGACTGAAAACAGTAGTCCCTAAGTCAAGGTGTAGTTCTTTGCCGAGGACTTAATGCCTGGAGGGCCGTACTACGGAAGCTTCCGAGCGCTCCGTCGCAGTCGTGCTACCAGCCTGCGATCAGCATAGTCGTCCAGGCCCTAAGATCGAAGGTCATAAGGTTCTTCAAAACTCCTTTCTCAGGCGTGTATCTTTCAAATATTTTATATTACAGCTTTGAAAAATTTTGCAAATAAATTCTACTATATTATCAGACAGATTGCTATGTACACTGTAATATGTATAGTAGTACTAGTGTAAATTTAAAAGTGTAACATAATTTGTGGTGCTTGCAATGAAAGCGGAATATTTTATTTCAAAGTTATATTTTGCACCACTCTTAAAAAACTAGAGAATATTCAAAAAGAAGTTAAATGTTCTGCTATTATTAATTCAAGTACAACTTACACCTATAGGACAGAATTACTAAACGAAGAAGTACTTACTGGAGCATTCAAAATTAAATTAAATAACCAGAATCACCTTATAAATTCGATTTAGCGCGCCACACTCTACAAAACATTCAAAAAATCAACCTGTAATTTGTTGCAATTAATAGCCATATTACCTGAGAGTATTATCTCAAAACTTCAAAGCCAAACTCGGAAGATTTTCGCACCATTCGATTCAGTTCGTCGAGATCGACAAATATCTGTGTGTATGTGTGTGTCATTTAAACTCGCACAATTTTCTCAGAGATGGCGGAACCGATTTTCACAAACTTAGTTTCATCTGAAAGGTATAACGTTCCCATAAGCTGCTATTAGTTTATCCGACTTCCGGTTCCGGAGTTACGGGTTGGAGAGTGCGGTCACACAGCAAATTCCCATATAAAATGATGTCAACTTTGGTTAGAAATTCCACTTCAATAAAAATCCAGGTGGTTTCAAAAGAGGTCATATTTTGGCATTATTTATTTTTATATCAAAAATCCAGAAGAAGCATGAGGAGAAATAAGTAAAACATTTTTAACTTTATTCGTTCTATTTTTCACAGGGCATTTCTTTTCTTTAGCTACTATTTAACACATATTTTCCTTTGAAAATGAATACCGTTTGATAATAATCTATAACGATTTTTAACTCTCTTTCCATTTTATTTTATTTCCGAAAAAACTGATAGTGTATTTTTGAATCTGGCTTAGAAATAGTCCATGAATAAAGTTCTTGGGCTGCTGTTATATGATGCCCTTGCAAACTCCTCCCAAAGCATCACAAACACCCTTTCCATGACAAGTTGCGAAAAAATTCCATTCGGCATCAATGCCAAAATCTTTTTGCATGTTGCACAAATTGAATGCCGTCATTTTGTTTTTGTATTGGCTTCCTGATCCATCTGAGAAAAAGTAAATCTGTTGTAAGCCTGGCAATTTACCTTTTATGAACGCTAAACTAAGAGTCAAAAATAAACGAACTGCGACATGATTATGCTCAGAGAATTCAGCAATTGCAATAAAACTAATAAATTTCAAATCGTCCGATGCTTCGTCTTCAAAATAAAAAGCGCGAGGGTGAATAGTAAATTGAGTGTTTTCCCAATGACAGCATTGAACTGCATCCTGCACAACGAATGAATCATTCTCCGAAAAATCACAGATAATGATGCATTCTGTAGCTTTTAAATTACTTTTGATGTGATTTAAATAGTTTACTTGTTGCTCAGCTATAAAGTTATGCGGCAATATATTGATTTTTTTTCTGAAAAAGTATCAATAAATTCTTGTATGTCAATTTTAACTAAGTCCACAATGCATCTTTCTACTTGACGCCATTGTTAGAATTTTAATGATTCAATATGGCCGTTACTAAGAATACTCATTAGTTCTGTCGCTAAAATTTTTTTTAGGGCAGTTTCCACAACACTGCACCCAACATTGTTTGCTCGAAGTTTCACAAATTATTTTTGGAAACGAACCATGATAGGAGTTATCTATCTGGAAGTGATTTGCTGCTTTATAAGGTTTTAAAAATCATTTGTCAAACGGTATTTTCGACGGAAGCAATATGTGTTAAATTTTAGCTAAAGAAAAGAAATGTCTTGTGAAAAATAAAAGGAATGAAGCTATAAAAATGTTTTATTTATTTCTCCTCTTTTCTTCTGGATTTTTTATGCAAAACAAAATAATGCCAAAATATGACCTCTTTTAAAACCACTCGGATTTTTATTAAAGTGAAATTTCTAACCAAAATTGACACTCAATAAAAATGTTCCGAACACGAGGGGAGGGCAGGATCTGCAATGTCTGAAAAATTTTCTACATGAATAATGGACAGCCCCCAGATTGAATCGAATGTTGCACCGCGATGGAGATGTATGGTGAACTACCATGCGGCTTCATCGTTTCCATGCATGTGGGGTGTATACATAGAGTTGCAATTTTTTTATTGAAAAATTGTATCCCCGAAACATCTGAAGTGATCAGCCTAATTTTTTGATATGTTGTGTAGCATTAAATGATCTTTCAAATAAAAATATAAAAGTATGGAGTAGTTAAGGAACCTCGCAGTAAAAATCAAGAAAAACAACAATAGCGTATATTCTAATACAAATACATTATTTCTTTAAGTTTACTTATTTTTTCTAAACTACACTTAAATACCTTTTATTTGACTTGTTACCAATAAAAATCGGTTTAGCGGTTGAAAAGTTATGAATTTTTAAAAAAATCAACTTTTGAAAAAGCATGATTTTTGGACCAGCGTGGAAAGAGACACCCTAATGACCTAAAAAATATATATATATCTAATAGTTTTCGGTAAGGAACGATCCTACCAAATATCTGAGAGATCGTAAAACTTTTTTTCATGGAAGTGCTGACCGGATGGCGGAGGAAAGATGACATATTCGTTTTGGTTATGCTATTATTATTAGCCGAATGGAATGGGACGGCACATGGCACGAAAACGAGAGAGATAACGATAGTAGTGCATATTCGTGCGTCTTTACATAAATATCGGTCGGTCGGTTTTTCTAATCATTCGTTTGGCCCTCGTTGTACTACCAACACTAGCAGTAGCGGAGCAGCATTTTTACGCCATCCGCCCGAAAGTTCACTGGAGGGGAAGCAGTAGGCAACGACGGCCGTCCGCAAAAGTGTCCCAACCACCGCACAGTGGGACGGAATCAAAAAAGCCGGACATTGATATTTGCGACGAAACTATTGGCTATGGCACTTTGATGTCTTCGGAATGGTTTCTTTATTTTTAAATAGTTTAATATAATGTTGAAAAATTTTGATTTAAGGGGGTATATACGCAGATGAAAAAAATAACTTTGCAAATTGTTGCCAAAATTGATAGTCATTTATGGAAATTTGTAGACGAAATGATTTTATGAAACTTTGTTGCAGTAACGAAATCACTATCTGTTAAGCGAAAAAAGTTATTGGGGGAAATTGAAGTACAGGTCGGAATACCCCCTTAAAATGTTTTTTTTATTGTAACTTTTTTATTTGATTTTTTACAGTTTTTCGATGTTCTAGAAAATATGGAGGAAAAATACAATAAATGCTATAACTTTTGAAGTAGCAATCAGAAAATTACAATTTATACTTCTTTTGGAAGAAAATAATTTTAGTATTTGAATGAAGATATTTTTGTTTCTAGGAAAATACGGGAAAGTGGGGTACTGGGCCATTTTGGCCCCAAAATCCCATATTTTTCAAGATTTTTCTGCTCCGTGACGCAAATTATACATATTTTGTAGTTTTTATAATGTGAAAAAATCTCAGAAATCGAACGGAACCCTCTTCACCTTAGTCCGAATACGAGTAGTTGGGGTTATAGGGCTTTTTGGCATTCATATTAAATTTAATGATTTTCTCATACATATATCTCTATTATTCTTCAATCAATTTTCATAAAATGTAACTTGTTGAACGTGTAAAATTCTGAGGAATAAAACAAAAATAAATACGTTAGAGTTAAAATTCAGAAACATCAAACTTTTTGATATTTACTCTACAAATCTCATTTTTTTCATTATTTGTCCTAATACCTCAACTTCCCCTATTTTTCCAGGAATGAAACTTTTCTCATGTGATCCCTAAGCATATTTGACACTAAAAGTAGTAAATCTAATAAGAATTTTGTTGTTAAATGGAGTTAATATGTGCGATTGTATGATAAAAATGTGAAATCGACACTATATGTCAGATAATTTGATGTTCCTAAATTTTACCGCTAACGAACCTTTTTTGTTATAATCCTAAGGATTTTCTACGTTCAACAAGGTATAGTTTATGAAAATTAAGTGAAGAATAATAGAGATATATGCACGAGAAAATGATGAAATTTAATATGAATGACATAAGGCCATTTAACCCCAGCTTCTCGTATTTGGACAAAGGTCAAAAAAGCTCCGATCGATTTTTGAGATTTTTTTACATTAGAAAAACTATAAAATATGTATGATTTGTATCACGGAGCAGAAATATCATTAAAAATATGGGATTTTGGGGCCAAAATGACCCAGTACCCCACTTTACCATATTTTTCTGGAAACAAAAATATCGTCATTCAAATACTAAGATTATTTCCTTTCAAAAGAGGTATAAATTGTAATTTTCTGATTGCTACTTCAAAAGTTATAGCATTTAATGTATTTTTCCATACCACCAATTTCAAAAAATTTCAAGTGAGGTGGGCGGGGGTCTAAAATTGTCCAAATGATGTGAAATTTGGCATCTGAGCTTACTTTGACATTTGTCACAATATGAGAGGGGGGGCCTTTGAGAATTCAAAAAAAAAAATTTTGCAATGCCCTAATGCTCATAAGTCATCAGTGTCCTGCCAAATCTTCTTCGTCGTTGGATGAACAAGGTATTTCGTTGCTTAGAATACTCGGTTATATTAATAATAATTAAGCATTCCGTCACTATTTCTGCAATCGGCGCAGTAATTCCATTAGTTAATTTTCATTGTTTTTCTGTTTAAGCAACCATTATAACATCTACCTTTCACCAGACCAGACAAATTTCGGTTTGTAACAAGTAATGATCAAGACAGCACATGACATGAACAGCTTCTGAGAAAAACAACTTCTTGTTTTGTTTTTTATCAATTTCAAATTTTAATTTATTGATATAAAATTTATCCTTAATATATAACTATAAAGTCGTTATGAATTTCCAATGTACAGTAAACCAACAGAAAACGGGTTCAATATCACCGCCATCCTATCAGCGGGATACGCACTTGAAAATCTGTTTCAAAAAGTGAAAACTTGCGAAAACATTCATAAACACACGGAGATGAGCCGTAAGTGCACGGCATAATGATGGAAAAAGTAAACCCCTGTTCCAAGCGTGTCACCCGCTGCGTTGTGAAACCTTAATTATCAGTATATTAAAATCCCCTTTCGCAGAGTGTTGTTCCGACTGGCTTTAGCGATGTATGCATTTTTCTCTCTCTCTCTCGATCCAGCACCGTAAGCAAACAAACGGCCAAAAAAACATCCACCGCCAAAAAATCGATAAAATTTGGCTCCCACCCAGTCTCTGTACCCGCCGGGAAAAACTGAACTCGAAACTGAGATCCATCACGCGCCGAAACAGTTCCGAAGTGGAAAATCAAACAGAACAACCCATCAATGAGTTTGGCAGAACAAAAAAAAAGCTGCCAGCATCGATTGACGTGCGCCAAACTTAATGATTTCATCAACTTTTTCGTCATCACATGTGGTGATAAAAAATCACCCATACATATTGATGGCAAGCGACGCGTGGTGACGTGGCTGACGATCATTGCACGAAAGTCATCATTTTATTTGCTACTGTTTTTTTTTTATTAATGTGATTTTTATGATTTGTCGTCACTCACATCCGCTCGTTTGGAGAGAAACATTGGTGTTCGAATGTTGAAAAAAAATTTGGAATTCGGGGCGAGATCAAAAGACGAACGAGAATATATATTTAGCCTACCAGGAACTGATTCCATTGACGCCCAAATTGGTAGCCAATTATCCGGAATATTTGCATTCACGTAAGCAATTATAGCGGGATCACCGTACTGCTGCGGTGACATATCGGAATTTAATTGGACGGATCTGTAGGTTATGCTTGAAAAAAATAATAAAAAAAGTGATTGTGGGGGTGCCATTGAGAAGGTTCAATGGCTTGACAATACCACAATCCTAATTAATCCTTTCCACAGAATGTCTGTGCGTGGCTGAGTGAGAGAGAGAGGGATCGACTATTCGGGTAGAAACTTGTTGACATTATCTCACGGTAGAAGGCGTGGCAGGTGAGAAAAAGGACTGCTTATGGGCAGACACTTGTGCTGTTTGGCCGTGAAACCATGACAGGTAGCCGATTAAGAGCTCCAGGATGGCTCCGAACCGTTTCCCAGGTTCGAAAGGTTCGATAGTAACGGATTGCGAATCCAGATTAAGACAAATTATGGGTAGATTATCGACCATCAGGCAGATAATCGTCAAATACGTCTCGAGTGAGATTATAGTTTTGGAATAATTCTGTGAGGTTATGTTTAACCAAGATGTGTCGGTTAGAATACTTTTCGGTTATAGCGTAAAGAGCCTATTTTGACGTTATTAATAAGGGAAAATCAATGGATAGCTAATGAATTCGCATCTTTTTGCTTCGTTCATGGGAACCATAACAAAAATGGGCTGAGAATGGAGAAATACTTCTGTATGGCCGTTTAGAAAACTCGAATCGAATAACCCAATCATCTCTTTGAGCTAATGCGTTGAACGAAGCTGGCAGAAATTGCTCTAACCAAACGGCTTCAAATGGGTAACGTGGGAATAAAAACGGAGCGAAAATTGGCTCATTAACCTATTAATGGAACAAACGATGCTGCTTTTCATGTTGCATTTTTCTTAGTGATTGCGTTTGATCTACTAGTTTACATAAAATTTTCTACCTAAACTTGACCGCATCAAGCCTTTTCAAATGTTCAAATTAGGGTCACAAACAATTGTGCAAAATTTGGGTCGATGGGTTATGACCCGGCGTAGCGCGGTGCGTTTGCGTTTGAAATTTGTATGGGAATTTGTATGGGAAAACCTAATTTGTTGCAACTTTATTTCCAGAGACCTATGATTTACCTGAAGAATGCAAAACAAATTCGGTGCTAAAATATACCTGAAAAATGGTATAGATGTTCAAAGTTTTATGGCTTTAATTGAATGCAAAACTCAAAGTATTTTTGACAACACTGCCAGTGTACCAATGGAAGATAGATTCCTTAGTGCAATAACACCGTAGTTTTTTCTATTACCGAAGTAGAGATTTTTATGATATCGATGTTATCGATTCGGAATGTTCTGGTAAATTATTTAAAAACGTTTGCTATTATTATTTGATAGGATGATCGTTTCGATGCTGTTCTATCAAAGCTTCTTGTTGAAATCGAAAAGTAGTTTCTCGCCTCGGTCAGCCACATCAAAGTTATCAAAGTTCATTAAAAAGAGCTTCCTAGACATCGACATCAGTACCATTGATCTAAGTGAAGGCAGAGCATATACATTATGACGCTATTCTTCTTGCCTATTACGCATATGATATTGACCAAATGTGTTAAAATAATTCACCTGAACAAACCAACTGGACAATATTTCAGTTATTTCATTTCGAACCTCCACTTCCGTTCTTGTATATAATACACCTCCACTAAAATAAAAGGAACACTCAAGCCTCTGGAATTCAAAAAAGTGTGAATAATTGATCATTTTGCTCCACCCTAATATATGTTAGAATGGATATTCTTAAGGCTCAAATTACTTTCATTGAGCGCATGTGTAAGAATTGAACGCTTGGTAGTGTGTGTAGGCAATAGATTTATTAGATTATCATGATTTAAATTATGCAAAATAGCTGTTGAAGAAACAATTGAACGGACGAAATAATGATTTTGCAAAAGTTTGCTGTGGTTTTTTTTATAACGCAGTTTACCCCAGCACAGTGTGGTAGTGTGACAAAAAATCACCGGATCAAGAAAATTTCCAGTAGCTACTTTGCATTATTTCAATCGTGATGATCTGATAAATATGATCTGACATTCTTCATAGAGTTTTAAAAAAGGTTTTATATGGATAAACCGGTGGCAAAGCTGAACCCATTTTTCCAATGCATACTATCAAGTGTTCAATTCTTATAGATATTATAGTTGGTTGAACCTTAATGGCTAGCTTCCAAGCATTCGAATTTATGATTTGAATTTATCTTAGCAATCACAATTTGGAGCCTGCTAATAATATGTATTATTTACATTTATATTTAATAAACTATAATTCATTCCTTGCTGAAAACCACTATGTATTGTATACTGAAGACTAATGATACCACTACGTCACCAATTATCGGCTTGGTTTTGAATCACGCAGACACAACAGCCAACAGGGCAGAAGCGATTGAGCAAGAAGTCGTTCTTACTTCTCATCCTAATCGAACAAATATTCCACGCCATATAGCGCCGCCGCTGATTTTAGTCAACGACGTCACGCCGGTACGCCACCGCCACCGATCAAAATCGCCCCGACGCCGCCGATAACGATATTTTTCAACGGCGCATATCTCTAAAAGGAAGGCAAAAACAAATAAAGCTCAAGAAAACCGATTTTTTGAGAAAAATGCGTTTAATCCACCTAATAGTGCGATGAAACATTTCTTATAGCTCTTGGAACTTCCTCTTCGGATTTTACAACGATCAAATTAGCATGGGGCAACACTCTTTAAAATAGGCGTACAATCGACTCATTATTAATACCTTGTGTACAAAATGTTAATTCGTTCATTGCATTATCTATGGATAAACTGAATTTCCCTGGCGATCTGAGAACTACAACTGAAAGTGCAGCTCTTGATAACACGCTACCTCAACGCGATTATTTCGATATCACCTTCAGGAAATTTGTAGCTTTTCCTTTTGCGAATAACTTTACTGAAGACATCAAATATCTATGTTGAATATTTTAACAGTTTTGGCTTGTTGTCTGTGGATTACCCTTTATCGCCTATTTATTGTTCAATATAGTAATAATCCATTTCAATATGCCAAATATTATTCCGATAAAATAAATTTTGTATTTCAATTTTCTATCTACAAATAATTTCAAATTGTCTGGATGGAACTTGATCACTTGTCGGTGAAAAAATTTCATTTGCGCGAACCTTTTGACTGCATATTTTCTAAATTATAACTGTCGGATCGATCTGAAACATATCTCGGGAAATTAAAAGGAATATAGATTATTCCAAGCTACGGAGTAGCCAAGAGGAGGCTTTAGGATTTAACCCCACAGCCTCCCGCCCACCTAAAATAAATAATTCGATTGAAGAGAAAAATTTATTGATGCCGACTGATTTAATTCAATATTACAATAATAATTATCTGATCAGTACATTGATAACCTATTAACATCATGGCGACTTTTGAAAAACTTTGGGAATGAGATCCTGATCTGTAACGCTATTGAGAGTATGCACTTCAAAAAAATTCACTTTTCCCTATGCACTTTAGTAAATTCACTTTTCCCTACAGAATGCATTGATTGAAGAACTTATATATGCTATTAACAGAGCGTTACTAAAAATTCGTTTGTCCGTCTAATGTATGGACCTTTTTTCCGCTTTTCCATTGATTTGGTTTGGCCATTGAGATTTCTAGCACTAATGTTGTCCTACGCTGATTTGAGCTTTTCTCTGTGTTCTGCCATCGCCTCATATAGTATGTGTTATCAACAACATTGTGAAACAACAAGCTCTAAATGTTCTCAATCGATATAATATCCGACGAGAGTGATAAGAGTTATAAGAAATGTCTCATCACACTGTTAGGTGGATTAAAAGCGTTTTATGTTCTATGCGGCTCAACGTGGATTCACGTTTGCTGTGGGCCGTGTTTTGGAAAAAAAATGTTCCACGGCTTAATGGCGGTAGAAGTCATTGTGTGTCAATTGATCGGTCGACTTTGTCATCGTGCACAGACTACTTGATTAAAGAAATGTAAAAGTAGTAGTTAGTACTAGCGTACAATTGTTTTGCGCTAGTGGTATGTTTATCTGTGTATGTGTTCGTCTAAGTATTTGTGACAACTGGGCCAGGGAATGGATTCAGAGCTGGCGTATATGATAGAATAGGGAGCAATTTATTGCGTCGCGTGCAATGTTTTCCTTCGTAGGACTCGTTGGTCACTTTTCTGCGGTATTTGATTCGAGCATTCGATTCGATTCATTCAGAAGCTCTGATTGAACAAATTCGAGTACGAATTATTTATCGACGCACGTGAATCATCCATTCAGCATGGTATGACAAATTTTTAATAGAATGCAATTGTCGATAATGGTAAATAAATCACATTTTGTCGCTGTTGTACTACCTTATGACAAACGCCATTTTGGGGTAAACTGAGTTAGAAATGCCACTTTACTTGTCTAAAAAATCTCTACAAAGTCGCGTTTACAGAATTTTGACTTTCTGCTTGGTTACTGAGATAATGTGAGAAACGTTTTGATAATTTTTTAATTTTTTGCTTGTGTCTGGGGATTGGCTCAAATTGTCTTGATGTACAAGATGTTTTCATATGTAAAACTATCTGAGAAATACAATGGCATAATCATTTTCAAAACAAAAATGCACGAATTGTTTGAAAAATGCAATTTAAGTTTTAAACTGGAAATATAGCATATTTGGCAACACTGTAGCCAAAAATAACTATTTTTTCTAGAATCCCAGACTCATTTCCTTCAAAATGCATCTCACCGATTGTTTATAGACCAAACGAAATCAAAGATATGAATAAAAGATAATAATTGATGATTTTTTTCTATGGAAAAATTTCCATGCACGATTATGCCACGCCATACAAATTTTGTTATCAATACACACCTATGACACGTGTCAGTGCGACTTTTCTTTACATTTATAGTAAAAACTCGCAACATAGTCAACCGGTTTTCGTAATATTTGAGAGATTAATACAGAATAGATAGAAGCATCAATTTCCTTCTTTGAATCGTTTATACCATTTCTTAGTTTCAAGATATTCAATTTAAAACTTTAAAATAAAAAAATATTTACTATAATATATGAAATTGAAAATTATTAATGTTCTGGTCGATATTGTAAATCATCTCGCCGCTGATATCGAAATTAACGTAAGTGATCCTAACCTCAATTCTCATCTGAAATCATAATACCACACATTTTTTTATGTGAGAGGGTTGTATATCGCTGAAGAGCCGAAAAAAATTATTTGTTTTAAATATTTACCATATTAATCAGGGTCTTAAAAAACATTGTTTTTAATGAAAAAAAAAAAATATTATTTTTGAATTAATAAAGGTAAACAATTTGTTTTATATCTGCGGTTCACATTGAACAACTTTTTATACTGTTTAAAATAAATGCTATATATATATATATATATATATATATATATATATATATATATATATATATATATATATATATATATATATATATATATATATATATATATATATATATATATATATATATATATATATATATATATATATATATATATATATATATATATATATATATATATATATATATATATATATATATATATATATATATATATATATATATATATATATATATATATATATATATATATATATATATATATATATATATATATATATATATATATATATATATATATATATATATATATATATATATATATATATATATATATATATATATATATATATATATATATATATACGTATACGAAGAATTTTTGGTCTTTAGTTTTCTCGTAATCCCCTACGCCAGTTTAAAAAACAGTTTTGAGAAAACGCCGTTTAAAGTTTTCGGTCTAGAAAAAAGAAACTTACTGCAGTAATAATTCCGAGAGCATGCTGCTGAAACTTTGGGAAAATATTCTCAATGCTTATATCTATAGGTTTAAAAAAGACAAAAACAATCTATTCTTTTAAAGGGGAGGGAGTGCCCCCTTAAAACACCCCGGTAATTATGTGAAAGTTTTTGTACTTATAAATTTGCAAACGCGGTCTCAAGCATCAACACACAGTTCGCGCAAACATGAATCGGTCACGTCATGAAGTCCCTACCCTCGGTCCTAGCAGCCTAGACATGCCTTGAGTTGGACTAATAAAAATGTCGCTCATATCCACTAGACCAGTGATTCTCAACCTGGGGTCCGCGTCCCTTGGAGGCTTTGATGTCGTTGCTGGGGATCCGCGAATAAAAAATATATTTTCCGAGTGCATATTGAAATTCAAGTCTTGTTTCCTAAAAAACCGAAAATAACATTATGAAAGCATACAAAATCGATGTTTATCTGTGGTGGTCCTCAGCAACCCTGGGTGATTTCTGGGGGGTCCGTGGTACGAATAAGGTTGAGAACCGCTGCACTAGACAACACGTTCCATGGTGGTGACATGACCGGGAACTATAGTGATAAGAGGGAATACTCTACACCGGAACCGTACACTGAAAATTAAACAAAAGATTCCTTCCACACGATTATCAAATCGAATTCATCCCCGCGGTATTACATACACGCTAGCATACGCGAAAAACATGTACACAAACAATCGCTTGAGCTTCGTCCACGCACAACTACGGGCACGATCTTGCAAAGATGAAAACGCCCCGGCTGTTAAGTGAATGTGAATGCGCGGTCTCAAGTGCAGACTCACAAACATATGTGTTCGCGCGATAGGTAATAGGTCACGTCCGAAAGTCCCTACCCTCGGCCCTAGTAGCGTAGATTCATGCCTTCAGTTGAACCAATTAAAGAAATCACGCTCAAATTCACTAGAGAACACGTTCCAAGGCGACATGACCGGGAACTCTAGTGATACGGGGAATCTCCTGCTCTTCTAGCATTCAGCACGTTCACATGCAAATGCTTAAGACCTTCGCGATCATCCACAGACACCAAATCTCGTATTCTTGCAAATATGAAAACAGCCGATGATTAAGTGAGTATTTTAGCACTAATAAATTTATAAACGTGGTCTCTAGCTGGAACCTACTAACGCCCATGTTCGTAGCCTAGGTCCATGCATTCAGTTGGATCAACAAAAAATGGCGCTCATTTCAACTAGAAAACACGTTCCATGGCGAGATGACCGGGAACTCTGATGATGTGGAGAAATTTACTCTTTTAGCATCTGAACCGTAAACTAAACATTAAGTGTCAGATAAATGATCCACGCGCGATCATAAAATCGGTAAATATGTCAATGGCCACGCAGTTATAAAATCGAATTTATGCACACAAAGTGACATACACGTTAGCACAAACACTTTTACAGCCAAACGTCGAGATCTTTGCTATCATCCACGCAAACAGGATAACAGGCAAACAGAATAACACCCCAGTGAACGTTTCTGCACTTATAAATTTACAAACGCGGTCCTAAAAGGGAACGGTTAAGTCCGGAAGTCCCTATTTTGGGCTCCAGCAGCCTAGGTCCATGCCTTCAGTTGGATCAATCCGCAAAAAATTACGCTCATATCCACTAGACAACACGTTCCATGACGACATGACCGGGAGCTCTAGTGATATGAGAGAACTCAATCTCTTCTAGCATCTGATCCGTACACTGAAAATAAGGTATCAGATTCACGGTTATAAAATCGAAATTATACACGCGAAGTTACATACACGCTAGCACAAGCAACATACAAAAGTTCATGCGATATACAAGCGCCCACGCGATTGAACAATTTAACTTACAAACGCCCCAGCAGTTCGCGATGATACACAAATTCGAACATGCAATCGCTATCATCCACGGGCAACTACGGCCAATATTTCGCAAACATTAACGCTATAGCACTTATTCAATACCACACTCAGAATCACGGCTCGCTGTGATTGGTATTAAGCATTATTTAAGTGGGTGACATTTCCAATCTCGTCTGCAATTGTAGTGGGTGATTCTGACGGAGAGCACTTCCGACAACGCAGCTCTACACAGCTCCGGTAGGATAACTTTCGAAAAAAAAGATAATGATTCCAGAATTCATTTTCAAGCTACGGCTTATTGAGGACCTATCGATTTAAAGCACTGAGTAAGTTTAAATGCATTAAACGAAATAAGTAAAATCAGCTGATACCGTAGAGTACAAGTGATTAAAAAATGAAAGTATGGTCCTTTATTCGACATTACTTATACCTACTTGAGAATCAAGTTGCTTCTGTTCAAATATGACTAGTAGCCTTGTAATAACAATATCCAGACGTTCAACAATGTAATGCTGTAACTTATTACAGTAATTAGATGACTGATAAAGAGATTTTCACGAACAAAGCATGATTCTTAGCATTATGTATAAGCCACAATACGACATTCTCCAAATCAAAAAAATCTTAATATTTTGCGCTAGGATTTTGGGAGTGTATTCCAGCTTTTTCACAAAACAATTTGTCGCGAAATGCTAGCCAAAAAAATTTTTAACATATAATTATTGACAGTAACAATTTCGCTGTATTTCAGTTTCTATTAAAACATGACATTGGTTACACGATATGAGAACTGGATGAAATATACCGAAAATTGAAAGCGTTCAATACAATATATTGAAGAAATATAAGAGTCTACACAAACGTGTACAAATTAGTAGTAATGTTGTCATACACACCTAGAAAAAATCGTGTAAATTTACGTCTCCTGACCATTGCATATACGAGCATCAAAAATGATATAGTTTTACGTATGTTTTGTAGTTTTACATGTCGTTGAATTTTGCAGGTCACGTAATTTTACTCCACATGTGGCGTATGTTTAAAAAGTTGAAAGGTGTAATTTCATGTCACTGCGCATGAAAAGTACGTCTTTCATGTAAAATTAAACAGAACACGGTTATATTTCGTCATTTCTTCAATTACGGTTTGTTAGATTGTGGCAAGATTGGAATTACTTCAATAATAAAATTCAGATTTTTTGGTGTTTGTATTCCAAAGATTTCCATAAGTTATAAATTTTCATAACCCCTACTGAATATTTATGACTATAATTTCTATAATAATTAATCGTATGACTTGTGCCGTATCAAATAAATTAACTGAATAAAAAACATTAATCGTAGGAAAACAAATTGCCTAAAAAACATCCCAAACATTCCACGTTAACAATCGGTTTCAAGGCGGCAACGTACTATCAATCAAAATATCCAATTGAATAGGACAGTTCCGAACCAGGTGTGTTTAATTACCCATGCAAAGAAGCAGCATGTAAATGCTCCCACCCTCGCACGGGAATTCCACAATACTGCAACAATCAATCCTGCGAATCCCTCTTAAAAACCGACACTATAATAACCGCCTTCCAAACACAATAAAACGATTCTTCGGTCGAGACGTCCACCAAGTTAGAACCACGTTTTTTGACAATTTGATTTATTAGATTATCATTAGCCAATTGAGCTTCCGCAGCTGGCCAAATTCTCACGATATTTCCACCCTCGCGATGTATTTCTGCGATCCCACTGTACCAGGTTGATAAGCAGGGCCAGTATCGAATGTATTCTATTTTTTTATTAACACAAATTGGAAGGGTCGTCCGATCAAACAGCTGAGCGCCGATCGCATTGATAAAAACTCACCGTTTTTATTGATACCGATGATGTTGTTGTTGTTGTTGTGGGTAGTCCTTAGATGATGATGGTTATGATTCCCCAAAATTTGATCGATGCTATACACCGCCCGCGGTTTAGAAATTGCACTTTCCTGCGGAGGCCGCAGGATATGATCACTTTGAAGTGCGCTGGACATCATTGCTAATGGTGGTATCCGAATTGTTCTGCGGTCACTAAATCCTTGATTTATTTGTGTTTTTAATTATTGTTGCTCGTGGTTGGTCCGAAACACTACAATCAATTTCACTTATTCACTTGAGGACATTTTATTTTTTCTCACTAGATACAGTCAGTCCAAATGCTATAACGTTCACTTTATACCCAACAATTAATCCACCTTGAAACACCCACCTATTAGTTACCGAATCAATCACTAACAACGAACCATTACCGTCTAATGTCAACCACGGACTGAATGCAGAAAGCCACAGCTCGTCAAATAAATATTAAAAATAATAAAAACGAGGTCCCTATGCTAAACTTCTCCGTAAGTGCACACAAACACACACTCATTCGGGATCAGCCACCCATTCCGGGCCAGCACTAACATTGCCACATGGAAAGCCTCAAATAGAGCTCCTAATGCTTGTTTCAGGCTGCTACGCAAAAGGAGATACGAAAAATAAGGGGTAGTTTTTTTCTGTCGCCCATTCGTCTTTCCACCGCACATTCTTGAGTTGTTACAACCTACCACCACCACACAACCACGCAACGAAAATGTGCTCTTCGTTCATCCACAAGTGGGCGAGAGAGAATTTATGCTCACCGCCAGCGCGAATTTGAGGTGTTCTCTTTTCCGCCTGCTGCTGCTGCTGCCGTTGCTGGCGATGTACGCATGTTGACATGACAACCTGTTTCTCCTGCTGCACAACTTCGGGCGTTGGTGGTATTGGTGAGTTGCTAGCTAAGGATGAACTCGAGTTACTCGAAACAGTGCAGATGTGGGTCCAGATTGGGTATTCTTTTTCTTGCTCACCGTGATTGGTTGCGTGCCCACCCTCCGCCCAGCCCGCTGCTGGACAAAAGGTGGGAAGATGGAACTTGAATTGGGTGTCGATTATTCACAGCCAGCACGTGTTCTCTCATCAGTGTGCTAATGAGCGATGATGACTTGTGGGAAATAGCAATTGCGGGTTGATTTGTGTTTTATGAATGACAAATTCAGTTACGACCGATTGTATATTAGGCTGACGAAATGGGGACATTGCCAAAATCAGGGCACATTTTTTCTTTCTTTTTAATAAACCGAAGCTGTTAAAATATTCCCGTTAAGTCCCTTGACGTAGCTTCATAACCCTTTCTGATTGTTTAATATAAATTTCCCTTAATAGGGTCTTTTGCATTTTTAAAACAAAAAAAATATGCTCAAGAAAGGATTCATTCGAATTTGACTTGGTTCCTCTGTTAGAGCACATCAAACGAATTTTCATGTGAGGCTTAAAAAATCGGATGAACACGCGGATAAAATCGAGGACAGCAAGATTGGGGGTGATAACATCTGATCTTCATTGTAGTTCAGCACATACAATATCTAAGAGCTTCCATTTCCTGGCGGTTTCCAGCTTCTCGGGATTCTGGAAGTAAATAAAACAATTTCCCGGGAAATCCCGGGAATAGATAAACAATAAAAAATGACTTATTTTATTAAAAAAAATGTTTTCAAACCTGATTGATTGTTATCCTAAAACAGTTGTCAGAACATGTCGATTTGTCGAAATAAACAGCATTAAATTAGTTGATAACTCGTCAATCAACTTCTTTTGAATAATTTTTCTTGGATCAACCTGGGATAACCCAAATTCTGGTAATCAATATTACGATTGAGACGATATTCTGAACGCAGCTAAGGGAGTTACTGTCCAAAATTGGAATACGTTGCACAGCATTTCGATGGGATGGGATCAATTTAATGCAAAGCATCTTCTTTGTTTACCTTGAACGAAATAATTCTGCTGTTCCAGAGTAGTATGCGATCAAGTGAAAAAATATATCGAATCCGTTCCCGGCACAGTTGGATTAATATCACTCCAAATTATGATTGAATCGAAATAAAGCGGATAATGTACGAACTACTCAGCGATAGGCGCAGTCTACCATCGATTTCCTGTTACGGTATCCGAATTTCTTGGTCTTAAGGCAATTCAAAAATACTGCATCCCTGAAAGCGACATTAAAAGTTTGGATTTGCATGACATTGGACAGATACGGCATTCTGCTCTTCTTTTCATACAAATTTAAATATCCCGGAATGCAAAATTGTATTATAATTCGTACAATAAAATTGATATTACAATTCCAGTGTAACACATTGGACGAAATATGCATTCGATAAACGGACCAAATATTTCTGCAGACGTCCAGGAAAATTTCCCTATTAAAAAATTTGCATTCAGCGCGATCCCAAATAACAATTGAAGTTTTATAGCACGCTACAAGTGCAATCAAAGTTTTATTAGTGGCTATAAAACTATTATAAAACCTCAATTGTTAATAGAGATATCTTCCCAATTTTTGAAACTTAACTACTCGATATTTTAAAGAAATCAGCCCAATTTCTATAACTAATCTCTATTTGCAAACACTTTCATTCGTTCATTCTTCTATTAAAATTAAAATTATTAAAATGAACATGAACTTTTGAAAAATCCAAAAATTGTTTCATAGGTTGCGGAGATATCAGAAATCAGGAATCACAAAAATGCCTGCATATTACCGGGTTCGAATATATCTCGCCCATTGATCTGCGAACCTGTTGAAAAAGTATAATTTACAATTACTACCCATTCCATATATTTGCCAGTTGATAGAGATATTGTCTTTAGATTTTTTGTAGAAGGCAAGTTTTTTGGAATAAATTAAAAATATTTTTCCCGGGATTCCCGGGAATGAGAAAAAACACAATTTCCTGGGATTAGGGAATCCTGGGAAAGCTCAATATCCCGGTATTCTTGGGAAAAAATTTCCCGGAATTGAACCTCCAATTTCCGAGAAATTGATATGAGTTTGGCAATTTTGAAAGATGGTTTTTTTCCGGGTCTGCCGGAAACCTTTTGTGGTGGTCAACGTGGCCAGCGAGACTTCGAAAAGGGTTTGTAAAAACCGACTCATTCATCACCGAATAACCGCTGTAACTTAAATTGTGGATTATGCCCAAAACCCGGGACCTCGGAATTGTCGATAGTGGACAATAACTTCAAAGAATCATTGATTGGCCATCAGTGATCTAGTTCTACAAATCAAAGTAATTTGATGGCAATTCCAGTACATTTTCAACCTCTGAAGTATTAAGAGTGTAACGGTTTGAGTGACCGTACCAACCAACCTATGTACAGGGAACGTACCATTTGAGCCAATATATTCTGATTCCTGAACCAACCTGTAACTCTGGTACCAAAAATCAGATTTGAATAAAATTCAATGGAGTTGATGGAAACGTCATATCTTTCATTTGAAATCAAGTTTAAAAAAAATCGGCAATATTTCAAAGGTTTTCTTCCATTTCATTCCACTATGTTTCAACATAATGGAATTAAATAGAAGAAAACCTTTGAAATATTACGTACATTCCACTTCGCTTATATATTCTGAAAAATCTGTAGACAATTCATTGAAGAATGGTAAATTAACTTGGCGGCGAATTTTGCGAGTTCCCCGGGGGCCGTCAAGAACCGTCAAATACGGCCAATATGGTCAAAGCTACATTGATTGGGTATTAGTGATCTAGACCCATGTTGGATACATTTTGAAATGTATTGCATCATTCGGGCTTCAAGGTGGTACCATTTTATATGGGAGTTTGCTGTATAACCGCAGTCTTCAACCCATAACTCCCGAACCGAAACTCTGATCAATAAAAAATCAATAGCAGTCGCTGGGAAGGTTGTAACTTTCAATTAAGTTCGTGCAAATCTGTCCAACTATCTCAGAGAAACAGAGGTGACATTATTTGCCACATACACACATACATACATACATACATACACATTTTCCGAACTCATCTAACTGTGTCAAGTATTATAGGAAACTCGGCCTCTTTGGAGCGATTCCATAACCTTTTTACATGAGAATGGCAAAATGGTCAATTTGAAATCATAAAAATTGCCTCGTATTACTGAGAGTGGAGCGAGTAAAGTGATTTTGACGCAAATGCATCACGTGGTTTTTACAAAAACCCCAAAACGATAACACATTTCAATCGCGCATAGACAAAAACGAACACAATGGACCGAAATTCCTAATGTATTCCTATCGAAATTCTCAAGACAGAAATTATTCAAAATTGTTTCATAGTTACTTGCACATTAGTGGGTGTTACTAAATTAAATGTCTCGATGTATCAAATCTTCTCAGATAATCTCAGATCATTTTCGATCTGACATGTTTAAAGAGCCGACTCAACCTTTGGCTAGTTGTGTAATTATTTATGAATGATGTTAATAACTATATATTTGGGATACGTCAGGATTGTACTCCGTATTATACCAGCACAACGGACATACTTTGTTATCAAGATACTTTCGCGTATCCACTAATAACTCGAAACCAAAACAACTCAAAACATATTTGACAGACGATATGGGTAGTGTTGCCAGAACTTTGGTCGAAATTAATTTATTTGCCATGGTTGCAATAAGCACATTTTGTGGTTTTTAACCGTTTAAGTATTATATGTTATGTGAATTGTGTGAATATATGTGAAATTCCTATATGACCGCACTAACCAACCTATAACTCCGGAACCGAAAGTCAGATCAGGAAGAAATTAACTTTGAACATTGGCAAGTTCTCCAGGGCATCAAGATCCTACTAGGTGGCCAATGTTATCAAAGCGTCCACGGGCTTGCAAATGTAAGCAATTTTCCGAACGCGACGCGTTTAAAGAAGAGCGTCTCGTGTGCTGGCTATGAATTGAATGGAAGCTTTATTCAGAGAGATCTATGTTAACATATTATCGATCAAGATGATATAAAATAAAAGGTGTGGCAGCTCATGTTCAGTTCCTATAACATCTCCTTTTTCTTCCATGACATATCGTTATTAATACATTTCATAATCTTGATATCTGGTGGGAACCTGGATAACACGACTTGGACGAGTAGATACCGAAGTAATCGGATCGCTGACCGTTGGTGTCCGTTGTTGGCCATCCGGTACTGCTGATGTGTGTTCTTCTTTGATTTTCTTCGGTGAGATATTTATTGCTGTATTCGCTGGTCTGATCCTGGTATTATCTCGACGATATTCTTGATCGCCTACGGCTACGACTGTTGAACGATCTGTAACAGGATTGATCACTGTTCCTCGAATCCATTCTTTGTTTCTTGGCTTAAGTTTCATAAAAACGGGTTGCTCAGCTTCAAGATCTGGAAGAGTTCGTGCCGTTCGATCGTAGTAGAATTTAGTATGCTAACGATTTCGGTAAATTTTCTCAGAAACGTTCTTCTCTATTTTCGGCATATATTTTCTTTCAGTCATCGGTATTCCACAACGCGTTCGCCGGTTAAACAGATGCTGGACTGGTGAACTACCCATCTTGTTCGGTATGTTGCGCCACTGTAAAAGCAGCTCCCAAAAATCTTGTTTGGACTCGCTAGCTTTATTCAGTAACTTTTGAGCGATTTTCACCGCCGACTCTGCCTTCCCATTGGCTTGTTGGTGGTATGGCGCAGAAATGCTGTGTTTGAAACCCTAATATTTGGCGAAAATGAAAAGTTCCTCGCTCATGAATTGCGGACCTCTATCCGTACTGATTTCTTGTGGCTTGCCTTTTCTGGCAAAGTTTCGTTTGCATATTTTGATGACTGCAGCTGCGGTTTGAGTCTGCAACTCGTCAATTTCGAAATATTCGGAATAATGGTCGACGGTGATCTGATACACTGACGTGTGACTATTCATTTCGCATGTCCATAGAAGCCTTTTGATACGGGTACAGAGGAATTTGGTGAGTTTGCATTGGTTGGTTTTGCTGGTTTGCTGAGAACTTATTGCAAACGTCGCAATGTTGGATACGCTGCCGGATCTGGTCAGTTATTCCAGGCCAAAAACAGTATCTCGAGCTAGTTTAGTTGTTGCTTCAACTCCAGAGTGACACTGGTGGAGCTTCTCCAAAGTTCGCATTCGAAGGCTGCGTGGGATAAGGATACGATCACTCCGCAGCACCATTCCGTTGTGAGTGCTTAATTCGTGTTTATATTTCCAATAGATCTGGATGGATGCAGGGACTTCATCATATTTCTCCGGCCACCCATCGATGATATAGCGTATGATTAATTGGGTTTCAGGTTTCACAAGCAGATTCCACCCTGATGTTATCGATAAGAGTGTCCGAAATAGGGAGGTAATCTAAAACACAAAGCTGTTCCGTCTCGGTGAAGTAAATGCCATAAATCTTCCGACATGTGTCGTCATTTTCGTTCGTTGCCGCACGGGATAGTATGTCTGCAATAATAACTTGCTTACCTGGGGTGAACCGCAAGAGAATTTTATAACGCTGAAGTCCAAGAGCATCCGTTGGATCCGTAGAGGTGCTTCTACCAAAGGCTTTTCAAAAAATTTGATCAAAGGTTGGTGATCGGTTTGAACCGTAACTGGGCGGCCGAGTATGTACATTTCAAATTTTCGACAAGCAAAAAGGATAGCTAGTGTTTCCTTCTCGATTTTTGCATAACAACGTTCAGTGGTCGTCAGGGTCTTAGACGCGTAAACGACTGGATATCCATCTTGGAGGAGAACAGCTCCTAATCCTACGCTGCTACTGTCACATTGGATAACTGTATTTTTGTAACATCGAAGTATCGTAATACTGGCGCCGTTGAAACCATTTGCTTAAGTCGTTGAAAAGCTACATTTTGCTCACGGGACCAAATCCAGGGCTGATCTTTGATCGTTAGGCGACGTAGGGGTTCTTCGACGGTAGAAAGACTAGGTAGGTAGTGTGCCAGGTAGGTGACCATACCCAGAAAGCGTTGGATTGCTGCGACATCTTTCGATTGAGGTATATTCAGAATGCTTTTAGTTTTGTCCGGATCTGGTTTCACCCCGCTTGACTTGAGAATATGTCCAAAATATTTTATGGTTTCCTGGCAGAGTTTAATCTTATCCGGGTTTAATCTCATATTTCTTTCGCTCATTCTTTCAAGAAAAGCCTCCAAGTTTCTATTATGATCAATCATGGCTTCGGTCATAGTTTCTCCGCAACCAAAAATCATGAAATCATCCATACCTCAGGTGCTGGAGCTATACCCATCGGCATCCGTAACCACCGGTAACGTCCAAAGGGCGTCCAACATGGTGTTAATTTTGAGCTTTCTTCATACAGTTCAATCTGCCAAAAGCATGACTTCGCGTCGACAGTTGTAAAGACCTTGGCGTTTGCTAACTCAGGTAATAGTTCGTCTAGAGTAGGTATCTGAAATTGTGGTCTCTCCAAAGCTTTGTTGGCATGACGGGGTCGATGCATACACGTAGCTTGTTACTTCGTTTAACCAGTACTAGGTTACTTACCCAGTCAGTGTGACGTTTATCTTCGGCGATTACTCCTAATTTTTCTAGCCTTTCCAATTCCTGGCGTAGTTCTTCCCTCAGAGTCACCGCGATACGACGTGCCAGTGTACAACGGGTTGAATTGTTTTATCTACATCCAAATGTAAACGTCCTTCCAATTTTCCAAGACCGACAAAGACTCCCGAAAATATGTTCAACATTTGCTTTGCTGCTAATCTTTGATCGTCTATCACAGAAAAATAAAGTTGGATCAGCTAAACATGTCTTCATTGATAGCAAAGGCATTTGCTCGAAGTCAACGACGTGGAAAATTGTCAAAATGCCGGGGTATTGAAACTGAAATATAATAGCAAATGTCGGTTAATATACAGTTTTCTCGAAAAGGCATTCAGTACGTTCCAAAAGAACCCTTGAGGTAATTGAATCTCCATTTGATTGCTTAGTTTTTGGCATATCGTCACATACGGGTTTTCCGCGTCACATATTTTTGTCTCTAAAAAGGAGACAATGCATCAAACACTTTTAAAAAAAATCAGAGATGTTGCCAACAGTCTGCTCTTTCATGCCGCGTGTTCTATTTTGCTAGATCTACCTAAATCAAAGCGGTAAAAATTGAGAACTGAAAACACCGCCAACTGGCCCCGGTCTCCCCTATGTTTCGAAGGCATCCTTCCACAGCTCTACGTTTTCCCGCAAGTTTCCGTCCAGCTTGAGTGACTCTGGAAACGGAATACTGCTGTTGATGAAAATCGGGTTTCCCGCTGCTAACTCCGGCTGGGGTTGGGCCATTATGACCTTCGTAACTCTTTCCAAATGAAATGTTTTGATTTTCGCGACGGAATATTTCACTGTTATTCGTTTTTTAATTCAACTAGGTTCGTAGGCACTTCTTTTTGTTCGGTTGTTCTGCCACCATGTTTAAAGAAGAGCGTCTCGTGTGCTGGCTATGAATTGAATGGAAGCTTTATTCAGAGAGATCTGTGTTAACATATTATCGATCAAGATGATATAAAATAAAAGGTGTGGCAGTTCATGTTCAGTTCCTATAAAACGACGAACCTTGACAAACGCTATAAGAGACTCAGCCCTCCGCGCCTCGGTTAAAAAGTCGATTGGCAGAGTGATAGCATTGATTTTCTGTAGGAGAAAGAAAAAAACGGATTGACGAAGTGCATTTTCTTGACTTATTGAAGCAGTATCGTCAATACTAGTAGATACAGAATACTAGATTAGGATTGTCGCTGGCATCAGTGGTTGGAACATCATTGTTTTCATACTTAGTTGCGTTTCGGCTTCGCCTCATCAGAAACCGACACTAACTTATTGTCGGAATAGATTAGCGCCGGATTGACGCAAATCCCTTAAAACTAAAACACACTATGTGTTTCAATCGAACGACTGATCAAACGTGATGTCCTGTTCGAGCAGAAGTTCTGTTTATGCCGATCATTGTTTTGATTCCGGGATATACCTGTCAAATGGGCCAAATAAAAAAAGCAAAAAAAAATAAATTGTTTCATAGCGACTAATCATTTTTGTTTCTTTTAGCCAGTAAAACAATGACCATTCTTGGTTGATGTATTTTCACTAATTAGAATGTACAAATTGTCTAAATCTGTACTGAATTTTAATGATTTTTCATTTCCTTGTGCGGTATATACAAACTCTTCCATTTCATAACAATAACAGTCGAAAATGTACACCGAGAAAAATCGTTTTATTGAATATATTGATTTCACACATATTTTTTGCAACTTGTAGTAGCACATAAAAATTATCTGTCACGCATAGATATCATGTGAAAACTAATGAAATTATAATAGTATGCCACATAGAAATTTGTTTCATAGCAGATATCACGTAATTTTTCTGTTTGCCTCTTAAGCATCATTCCCTATTAATAATGAGTATTGCAAGACATGTTCTATTCTTGTGACTTTTAATTTCGGTCGCAAAAAAGAGTGTCTCAACAAACGAATTTACCCTTCATTAGGTTCCATGATGGTAATATTTTGGTTATACCTGTCATTACATCAAGGACGCGATACAACGACAATGGAGTTCAGGTTATCCCAAAACGTCCAATTGAGCGAAAATAATGGAGCCTTTTTGGGCGATAATGGAGCGGAAATTGAAAATGCAAAGAAAAATCTCCAACGGCATTGGCTGGATGAAGAATTTGTGGTATCTGTTAGCCAAGACCGGGACTGAATAAGGTGTGCGCCAGCGTATGAGCAGAAGTTATAGAAGGGTTATAAAATTCCTGCAAAATAACGATGAAGACGAATTGATTTATTGGCTAAAACAACCTGATAAAATCTGGATATTGAATATAATAATACGCACTTACGATGAAATATAACAATTTACATACCTTTGACATTGTTAACATCATGATGTTGTCCCTTAGTTCTGATAATCTAAGTGGGCTGTTTTTCTGCCCTTCCCCAGCGTATTTTCTTTCCGGATTTGCAATCAACACTCCACCGGGAGTCCAGAAGACGCAGCATAAGTCGAACAGGTAATACCCAATTGCTACACGTACTTAATCTGAGGATTGTCAACTTTTACACTAGCAGATTCGATCTACCTGCGGCTCTTGGTTGTGGAATCAGGAGGTGTGGTAGGAATTAATTAGAAACGTATTAGCAGGTACTGTTAAATATCAGAATCATCACACAGTCGATGACGATGACTACGAATTTCAAATTGAAACATAATGGTTATGTTTTGTTCTTTGTGGTTTTGCAGGTAGCATACACACGGTGTGGAGTTTTATGACTGCTTTTGTGTAGCCGAACGGTAATTGTTTCCAATTATGCTGATCCACCTTCTGGAGCTGTCCGGTTGGATTGCGATAATAGGGGGTATTACCTCGGTAGAATTGGGCTTACGAACGGCTTATCGTGATGTATGTCATTATAGGAATGATAGACTGTCGAAGATATCCAAAAAATCTGAAACTTCATATTGCACCACAAATAAATATTCTTCAATATAAACTATTCACGTCACCGCGAAATAATTTTATTTCTGTATGTAGTTTAAATCGTAGAAATATCCAAAACTGGTAGTTTGATTTGATAAGGATGTTTAACAAAAAATATTCAAACAATTTAATATTAATTGCCGTTAACTGTAAGGGACGGTGGGGGAATTGTGAACATAGTTTCGTTTTCGGGGTATAACTACCATGAACACTGGTCGATTTTCAATATTTAAACTGGTATTTGTAAAGGACACCTTAATACACCCAAAGGCTGAAAAAATTTAAAATAATCATTATCTTGTTTGTGATATGCGTGGAATCGGTATCTTTTTAGTTTTGTGGGGAGTTTTGAACTATCTCAAAAATTGGAAAAAATGAAATATTTTGTGTTTTATTTTTATAAGTGATATAGAACATAAATTTTAAGATGTTTCTAAACTAAAGATGAGGTAAGAAAGTGGTATTCTTCGCAACGAGTAAGTGACAACATAATTCGCGCCAAGCCATCTGAAATCGCAGTTGCGGCACGGGGCGATAAAAATTGTGGTAGAATCCTGTTGATGCAACATCCGCCAATGAGAAAGTGACGTCATGACAGCAGAAACATCTCACATTTTTATCATTTATAGCACAGCAGGTATTGACGTGTTCACAACTCGGACTTACTCTCTGCCAGAGTGGATTGCCCTACAATCCTCGGACGTCTGGATCTTCAAGCCCGCGTTCGAGCTCTACTTAATAACTCTCTTCTGCGAGTTCCGTTCAGGAGAACCAACTAAGGTTGCCAGAGCGCTGTTACCGGACTTCAGCGAATTTTTAACAGTGTGGCGACGGCCTTCGACTTCAACCGGACGCGAAAAGCGAAAATGTGGGCAATTTGAAAATGTAATTAGTTTAAGCAACCACAATTGGGGCCAAGGGGCCTGTTGGTGAAGGTAATAAACATAAACATAAACATTAAACTCCCCACTGTCCCCAAAAGATATATTTTACTGAATGTAGAAACATATAGAAATGATTAAATTAGTGAAAGAAATTGTTTACAAATTCTTTACGGGATGACGAAATGTTACCGCTTTGGACTTACAGCTATGTTTTTAATTTTACAATAATATTTTTTAAAATATCATCGTGGTATGTAGTAAAATGACTGGTTCAAGCATCATTACTTCGTATAAAGCTACCAACAAACGTGAAACTGTAATTTTTAAGTTCGTATATGTTAGGTTTGGGAGACGTAAGTTTACATGATTTTGTTAACGTATGTATATTTCTATTACAATTCTCTTACTGTGAGGAAGTAGAAAAAATCAACGACATTTAAGCCTTGTTTCAGAAGTCTATACTCATGATACCGCAACAAAATTCCTGGAGTTAATCTCAATAGATATACACAGTTTTGTATTATCACAACGATTTCAAGAAACTTTCATTCATCCGGCACAGCTAGAAAGTTGAATGCAAACCAAGGGCATAATTATAACCATTTCAACGATTTTAAGGCCTGCAATGAAAATTTTCCGTACCCGCAGCTTCCCCGGATTATACGTTAAGCAGTAGCCAGTCTGCCCCGTTTCCTGACTGACAATTGCCGAGTATTGTTCCAATTAGTGTCGGAATAGTTGGGTGCAAAAATATTTTGTTCAAAAGTTAATGTTCCTGTCATAAAATTTTACTATCCGAAAATGGAAATTAACGAGGAGGAGTTGCCTAAAACTTCCCCCATCAATCAAACAAGAGAAGAATGAACCTAGCTTAGACCTACGCTTCACACTGCACAGGCAGGATTGCTCCTGGACTACCATGTGGTTCGGAGGAGAAGATTTCTGCTACCTCGCTGACGACATTGATTATATTGCACCTCTCGGTACTTTGGGGATCAGTCGGATGAAACAATGCCTCATAAATGATCCACAGGAAGATACTTTTGCGGTCAGGATTAAACTTGTAAAAACAGAATTTACGGTTTCAGACGGTGCCAGACAAGGAAGCTCATTTAAAAAATTCAGTCCAGACGCAGAATGGGAGAAATCATAATTTCTTGAAAAAACAAAAGATTACAGCAAATCGGACCACGTTTCGGGCAGCCAAACAAAGTTGATAGTTTAGCGTAAAGGGTTACGGCACCAGGTATCCTGTACATTCGAACCTTTCCGTGTCTGTTGTTTTTCGTCGAGTTTTGTCTAACTTCTAGCTTAAGATTTTCTGACTGGACGTACCGACAATTCGTATGGCAACATGTTTGCATCTAAATACGCAGTGGATGGTGTATATATGGTAAGATTTCGTTTGAAGCACAGTAAACTTTACCAAAATTAAAGTGAAGCTTTTCAATTAACAGTAGGGGTTGGTTATTCTCTCATCTTTACCTCCCATTTATGCAAATATTATTTTTCTTTGTGTATGTACGCAACTGTTAGATAGGCATCTCAGAAATGGTTACCCGACCTTCATTAAACTATTTTCAAACCTGGGAGAGGATAAGCCAACTCTGCCCCCAGCCCCCGAACCAATCTCGAACAATAAACTTTAAGGTTATGTGTTTCGGCTATGCAGTCTGCGGTTTACAAAAACACTATTTTGTCTTTATCCGACGTTTCGGTCCGTTTGGGACCTTCTTCAAGGATTCGATAATGTGTGTTCTGTGTTCCGATGTCTTGTTTTGCACCAAGCAATTGTCATTTGTCTATCCAAATTTTGCCGCTTCAATCGTGTAAATCGATTTTCAGATCGAAACGCTTATTCTTTTACCTCGGATTCGAAAAGTAGGCTTTGCCTCAACCGGTTGTGAAAATTTTGAGGCTGTCACAATTATAGGAGATTTTTCTAACCGTAGCCTAAAAAGAATTTTTAAAAGGTTCATTTGCGAAAAGTTGAGTGCTAAATTTCATCGTGATGAAGCATTATTTGTTTAATCTTTCTGGAAGAGGTAACAGACTTCACTCAAGCTGGAAGAGGAACTTCAAAAGATCCGGTAGGATTACTTCAGTGTTTCGATTACCCTTTTAATGGCGGACGGGAAACGCAGTCCGCTCGGCTTGACTGGAAACAGCTGTTTCGAATAAACTTTCGTATCGAAACGAAATGGACCACTAATATTGCTAAGTATCTGTACCGTTTTTATTATTTGTGAGTTTTTATATTGATACCATATTTAAATAGCGTACGTTATGGCACCGGAAAGAGCAACGACTGTATCGTCGGTTGTATTTCGTATATCTCCTTCCTCATTTGCCATTGATTCCTTTGTAAGAGTTTATATTACCGCATTCGATCACTACACCGCCATAGTGGGACAATGTTGGAAAACAATATGTTTTTCGAATTAACCTGTAAACTTAATCAACCGACACAGAACTCCATATTTTTGCAATCTTTTTGATAGTGTAGTCGATGTGTTTTTTGAAATTTAGATTTTCATCTATCATTACTCCTATTTAATTTCACTGACACGTTCTAACACATTATTATCCAACTTAAAATTAACCCAATCACTGTTCATTGGGTTTTTCTCAATCAATAAATTTTAGCCAAGAACTCAAACTTCCCAGATCACTATTCAGTTTTTCAGCAGCAGCAGTAGCATTGTCGCAGGCAATAAATATCACACAGATTAGGGTACTTAGATTGGTGTCCCTAGTGAGAAGATAATAATATTTGCAATGAGTTCCTAATTCTGAGGAATTATGTAGTTATTGCTAATATTCCCAGAGCGAGTAAAGGCGCTTTAACCTAGGCTCATAAAGGCGCTTTAACCTAGGCTAGGGCAAGGTGTAAATACCTCTGTCCCATCCCAAAGGACCAAAGGAGTGACATTAACCTTCTTAGCCTAGTCACTCCCAACGTTTTATCCTACCCCCTATAATCTGAAACGGTCGGTACGGTTGTCCTCGTTTCTTTCTCATTCAAGTTTCAAAACGATTCGTTGGTTGAATTGTTCATTAAGTGAATAATTCAATTGCCGTATAATATTGAAACATCTTCAAACACAACTCTGCACAGTAGGCCTGGCCGTTTTAGTATTTGCGACATATTATAATATGCTTCAAATATTAATGTTGACAAGAAAAACACTAAAGAATAACTGCAGTGTTTTCCAGGATGCTTTTCAATACTGGCTGTGTAAGGGTTAGAATAGAATAGAATAGAATAGAATAGAATAGAAACGCTTATTCTTTTACCTCGGAATTCGGGCTGAACAGAATTCAACCAGGTGACAGAGTACATGAGTAATAGTTTTACTTGGGTTTTTTATCTTTCGTAGAACAATATTGCCACAAGCAATCAATATCACAGATGTAAACTTGCTCCTTTTTTGAGATCGGTTTAACCTTCCGGCAGTCGCGCTAGTGCACGCTGCTCTGGAAATCTAGCGAGATCGTCTTAGAGCACCAGTGGCTGCTCGTGCAGTGGGCCATAAGCGCGACTTCCGGAGGTTTAAACAAAGCAAATACAAATGTATACTTCATTACTCGTTTGTACGTCGATCTAAAAAGCTATGCTTTTTTGAAAATTGGTAAATGATTAATATCAGAGCATAAATTTTCAGGTAATGACGTATCTGTAGTCATTGAATTCGATTAGTTATGTGTAGTACACATTGTGTACGTATTGCACTTTAATTTAGAGGCATTTTGATCAAGAAGTTATTCTTATGGGGTCCATTCATAAATTACGCAACGCATTTAGGGGGGGGGGGGTGGTTTACTGACGAAAAAAATGTTTTCCCGGGATTTGTTACGTAATAAGGGTGGGGGTATAGAGAAATTCGTGACATTTTGATACATGGGGGGAGGGTGGAGTAAATTTTGAGCAATTTTTGCGTTATGTAATTTATTAATGGTCCCATGTGTACGATTTCATTGAATGTTATCTGCAAAGTACACTACCAGTCAAAAGTTTAAGTTTACTTGCTTTTTTTGGATTTTACATAATTGAGTGGGTTTCTCAGAAGACGTACGCAACATTATATAGTCAAGTACGTGCGTCTTGACTATATAATGTTGCTACACGCTACTGGTCAGAGTGTAGGAGGGGGTTTGACGCCTTTGGGTTATGCGTAGATCACAAACAAACTTGTTTTAACAGGTTAAATTCTTTCGATGCGTCGAGTACATAATACGTGTAACATCTTAGTGCTGCGAGAACTCACTCCAAAATTTACATTTCAAATTGTTTTTTTTATATTTTTCTTTGTGGAGGCAAGTGAAGGTCATCGCCATCCAAAAACCAGGAAAACCAGCCTCCGACCACAACTCGTATCGACCGATTGCAATGCTGTCCTGTATTCGGAAGTTGTTCGAGAAAATGATCTTGTTTCGCCTCGACAATTGGGTTGAAGCAAATGGCTTACTGTCAGATACACAATTTGGCTTCCGCAAAGGCAAAGGAAGGAACGATTGCCTTACGTTGCTTTCTACAGAAATCCAAATGGCCTATGCTAACAAAGAGCAGATGGCATCAGTCTTCATGGATATTAAGGGGGCTTTTGACTCAGTTTCTATCAACATCCTGTCAGAGAAGCTGCACCAGCATGGTCTTTCACCAATTTTAAATAACTTTTTGCTAAACCTGTTGTCTGCAAAGCACATGCACTTTTCGCATGGCGATTTAACAGCATCGCGATTTAGCTACATGGGTCTTCCCCAGGGCTCATGTCTAAGTTCCCTGCTCTACAATTTTTAGGTGAATGACATTGACGATCGATTGCTGCCGATTTGCAAGGACCATTACAAAATACCTTGGACAATTTGTCTGCTTGGGCTCTTCAGCTGGGTATGGAGTTCTCCACGGAGAAAACTGAGTAGGTTGTTTTTTCTAGGAAGCGTGAGCCGGTGCAACTCCAGCTTCTATTAATGGGTGCAACGATCAATCAGGTTTTCACATTTAAATATCTCGGGGTCTGGTTCGACTCTAAAGGTACCTGGAGATGTCACATTAGGTATCTGAAACAGAAATGCCAACAAAGGATCAATTTTCTACGAACAATAACTGGAACATGGTGGGGTGCTACCCAGGAGACCTGATCAGGTTATACCAAACAACGATATTGTCGGTGATGGAGTACGGGTGTTTCTGTTTCCGCTCCGCTGCGAACATACACTTCATCAAACTGGAGAGAATCCAGTATCGTTGCTTGCGCATTGCCTTGGGTTGCATGCACTCGACCCATACGATGAGTCTCGAAGTGCTAGCGCGCGTTCTTCCGCTAAAAAATCGTTCTTGGGATCTCTCCTATCGATTGCTCATCCGATGCGACATTCTGAACCCGTTGGTGATTGAAAACTTCGAGAGGCTCGTCGAGCTTAATTCTCAAACCCGATTTATGTCCTTGTACTTTGACTACATGGCACAGAGCATTAATCCTTCTTCATATACTCCCAACCGTGTTTGTCTCCTAGATACTTCTGATTCTACTGTATTCTTCGACACATCTATGAAGGAAGAGATTCGTGGAATCCCGGACCATATACGCCCTCAAGTGATCCCCTATATATTTTATAATAAATTCCGAGAAGTCGACTGTGACAAAATGTTCTACACTGATGGATCAAATCTCGATGGGTCCACTGGCTTCGGTATCTTCAACAATACTATCACCGCTTCATTCAAGCTCAATGATCCCGCTTCAGTTTACGTCGCAGAGTTAGCTGCAATTCAGTACACCCTTGGGATCATCGACACTCTGCCCACAGATCACTACTTCATCGTTTCGGACAGCCTCAGCTCTATCGAGGCTCTTCGTGCGGTGAAGCCTAAAAAGCAACTCCCGTATTTTCTGGGGATGATACAGGAGTCCTTGTGTACGTTATCTGAAAAATCTTATCAGATTACCTTTGTTTGGGTCCCCTCTCATTGTTCTATCCCGGGCAATGAAAAGGCCGACTCATTAGCAAAGGCGGGCGCATTAAATGGTGACATATACGAAAGACCAATCTGCTTCAACGAATTTTTTAGTATTTGTCGTCAGAGGACACTCAACAGTTGGCAAACCTCGTGGAGCAACGGGGAACTTGGACGATGGCTACATTCGATTATCCCAAAGGTATCAACGAAGCCTTGGTTCGGGGGGATGGATGTGGGTCGGGATTTTATTCGCGTAATGTCCCGACTTATGTCCAATCACTACACCTTAGATGCGCATTTCCGGCGTATTGGGTATGCGGAGAGTAGTCTGTGCGCTTGTGACGAGGGCTATCACGACATCGAGCACGTTGTCTGGGTATGCGCCGGGTATTTGGACGCCAGGTCTCAGTTAAAGGATTCCCTTCGGGCCCGAGGTAGACCACCCAATGTCCCAGTCCGAGATATGCTGGCAAATTGTGATTTCCCCTATATGTCCCTTATTTATACTTTCATAAAAACGATAAATATCCCAATTTAGCCCCTCTCTTTTTATTTCTCGTTTTTAGAAGTTTCCTCCTGCCGTGTGGAACCGATCAGCTCCAGACTGCCACTATGTAACCGCCGTCGCCCTTGCCACTACGGAAACTGAACCGAGAGCGACTCGAGGTCCGATGACTTTTGAAGAATTCCCCGCGGGTCCGAAGAATACCATCCGCCAATCCGACCTACTAGACTGAGGCGCTAATTGGTTTCGCTGATCTCCCGTTTGTCCGAAAGTTGCAAGTTTTGCTCTTCTCTCCCGGTCACGATCTACGCATTCTCTCCCCTGTCCTTGATACAACTGCTTCTACACCGATTTTGGAAATAATCCCCCCTCTGAATATCTTGACCAAGCATAAGTCTCCTATAAAAAATCAAATTTGTATTCCGTTTTCCTAGTTTTAAGATATTTGTAATTTTACCTCTTTGTTAAAACTATTGTCCCCCATCTTGTAAATAGAATTGTATCCCTAGTTTTAAAACACCGATGAAATTTTTCATAAATATTTGTTCCCCCTTTTGTGTACCAAACTATGTTGTTAGTTTTAAGATAACTGTAAATATTTCCTGAAAACTATTACTATTGAATTCCTTGTTTTAAAATTTTTCATGAAATTTTTTTTTTGCCCCCTCTCTTGTATATAGAATCTTATTTCTAGTCTTAAGATAGCTGTAAAATTTTTCTCATTCATAAAAAACAATATTTCAACATTGTAACCTCCTAGTTTTAAAATATCCAAAATGCAAAAACAAAAGAATTTGGCACCGCCAAGCTAACGCATTTGTGCCTATCAAATAAACGAAATGAATAAAAAAATATATTTTTCTTTATTAAAAGGTAACTAGAAAGATTTTTATATTGAAAATCGTAACTGTCAAAAAATATCTATTCAAATTGACCTAATTCAAAAATTATCATCTCATTATGGAAAAGTGACAAAAAAACTACATTTTGTTTGCGTCTATCGTAGAAAAATGGGTCGAAAAATTATTATAAATAATAATAATTAATAACCATAAATTAAGAAAACCATAGCTTTTTGCATATTACATTAACCTTCGAAAAGGCAAGGGGTCTCAGAGGCCCGGCTAGTTACAGTTCTCTAGTTTTAATGAACTTGTAATTTGAAATACAAATGATCGAGCGTTTTCGTACTTTCGACACTCTCACAAATGAAACGACAAAACAGAAACTTTTGATTTCATTGGGTCTTAGGAACGGTGCTTCTTGAAGTTACAATTTTAGCTTGCCTTTTTGGGGGTTTACATTGTAGGATGAACTTACCCGCTAGCTACCAACAGTACGCGTCATTAGAAACACGAAAAAGTCTAATAAAAGCCAAAAAACGCAGTTATTGGCGCCGGTTCGTCGACGGGTTAACGAGCAAAATAGCGATGCATACTCTTCGGGGTACCGCTCGACGTATGTGTAACCGAACCAGTACCAACGAGAGTGTGGAATATACAAACCATTAGATATTCGCTTTCACTAAGAAGATCTGTCCGGACTCTGTCCCGGCACCGAAAATGTACCGCGCCGCATCTCCTCACGATACCGTGAACGAAACACCGTTTTCGATGGTGGAATTCTCACTTGCTCTATTGTTATGCAACAATAACGCCCCAGGGTTAGACAGAATCAAATTCAACTTGCTGAAGAATCTGCCTGACACTGCAAAAAAGCGCTTGTTGAACTTATTTAACAAGTTTCTTGAGGGTAACATTGTCCCTCATGACTGGAGGCAAGTGAAGGTCATCGCCATCAAAAAACCAGGAAAACCAGCCTCCGACCACAACTCGTATCGACCGATTGCAGTGCTGTCCTGTATTCGGAAGTTGTTCGAGAAAATGATCCTGTTTCGCCTCAACAATTGGGTCGAAGCAAATGGCTTACTGTGAGATACACAATTTGGCTTCCGCAAAGGCAAAGGGTGGTCTCTGTTACAGGGCCCAAAGCTGCCGATTTGCAAGGACCATTGCAAGATACTTTGAACAATTTGTCTGCTTGGGGTCTCCAGCTGGATATCGTGTTCTCCAAGGAGCAAACTGAATTGGTTGTCTGTTCTAGGAAGCGTGAGCCGGTGCAACTCCAGCTTCTATTAATGGGTGCAATGATCAATCAGGCCTTCACATTTAAATATCTCGGAGTCTGGTTCGATTCTAAAGGTGGCTGGGGATGTCACATTAGGTATCTGAAACAGAAATGCCAACAAAGGATCAATTTTCTCCGGACAATCATTTAAAATTAATTAAAATAAATGTGAAACGGCTTGAGAATGATAAAATTCGGAAGAATTTGAATGCAATGAAAACTTGAAGCGAATGCTCCAATTATCGCACTACCATTTGAGCCAATGCGTTGAAAAAGATAGCAGATGATGCTCTAACCAACGGTTTCGTATGAATAGGGTGATGATGATGATGGAAGCAGGGCGAAAATAAGATCATTACTCTACACTCAGGCAAAATGTATAGCGAAATTCATAAGATTCATCTTATGATGCAAAGAAAAGTAACAAAACTATGCTTTCATAAGATAAATATGAAAAACATACGATTTTTATGATAATCTTAACATTTTATAAGATATTGTATATGCCATTCGTTTGAATTTCGTACGAGCATCTTATGATTCTCATAAACATAAAAGAAATGTATAATATTGTCTTATGATGAATCATGAATGTCTTATGGAACATGAAATCGTAGCAAACCGATTTGACAAAATAAATGCCGTTTCATAAGATAATCTTATGATTTCCATACGTGCTATTTGTGGCTAAAAATTATACGATATTCCTATGAAATTCGCTGTATATTTTGCCTGAGTGTATGAAATCCGCTGTATTTTTTGCCTGATTGTAGGAAGTATCATGTGTGTTCTAATTTTTTTTCACTAGAAGTCATGGATTCAACGAGACAGTTGCCCTCGATGATGCCACGAGTATACTATGAATATGAACTATATGAAAAAGGTTTTACCTCACTACAAGGAGGATTATATGACGATCTAATGCAAGAGTTAAATGCCTTCACTTTGGAAACAGTTTGTTCTTTATCTTTGTAGTGAACTTACATATTATTTTTGAGAAAAGGTGATTCATTTTTTAGTAAATTCAATACAAGTATATCTAACAAAATAATCGTTGATATGATAACAGATAGAAATAGCAACAAAATTGTTCAGTTTTTCCCCTACTTAAAACACAAACATGACCCGACATCTACAAGTTTGCCATCAATTGTCACCAGGCGATTATTTTGTTGCACTTCTACACTGCACTCATTCCATTGTCGTTGTTTTTTCATCGGTGTGTGTATTTACCTGTTACAACATTTTCCTAGCCAGTTCATGGGCAATCAGCAACTGCCGAAGGGATGTTCCACCCAATCATACATCTGCTCCAAACTGCGCAGGCTTATCAGCCAAGATTTCTTTTGCCTTTTCTCGACAAGTTCATCGCCAGCCTGCCGGGTGAAGGATTTTCCCCTGAAATAAAGAAGCAAAATGAACGCTCCGTCGTCATACTCTTTGTCTGGCTCCGAGCACCCAGTCGCAGACACGTACCGGCGAGCCTCACATCTCGCTCCGAACCGGATTATTGTCTTTATGTTATGAAAAATGCACAAAAGTCCTTCTAACAACAATCGTAAGCCTAATGCCCATCCCAAACAATACAAATTGATCCGATTCTTGGCAGCTCCTTTCGCTTACTGCGGTCGGCCCAGCTCATTAGTAGTATTACTATTAGCGAAAGAATCACAGAATCATCGAGACACATTTGTGTCGGTAATCTTCTTTTGACCTGAACCCTCGGCGAAGCTAAGGAGATCCCGCAGTCAAAGGTCCGAATCAGCTACAGGTCTCGGACGGAGTAGTGTCTCTTAAGTGACCCCAACAAGGCAACGAGGTTGCAATTACTCCATAGCAAAGGGAGACCTGCTAGAGATGGTTACCTCTTGATTTAGAAAACCGCAATCTTAGTTTCGCCAATAAAAACAAAAGATTAGCAGGCAGTGACACATTGGGACGAGGATTGGTAAATCGGATTTCAGTAGACAGGAACATAGACGAAAGAGTTGAAACGGTGTGGGGAATGAATGTTGGATGAGGTAGAAAAAACACAGTACACGGTTTTGTGAAATTTAAAGTATCCTTAAAAGTTCTAATAGAACATGAAACAGATACTACAAAATTATGATCAGGATTTGAAATTCCAATAAGGTGAGGGGAAGCCCCCGCTTGTATATTATTTAACCCTTTCAAGACAAACTTCTTCCGTTTAATCCCTTTGAATTGTATAATAATAAAATCCACTTGTGGTAACCGTAACCGCTATCACTTCATAAATTTTGACAGTAGTTTGGGTTCAAACCTAATTTAGTTTCGTCTCAGGCGTAATACATCTATATTTAGTATAATCACATTCAATGCTTAATGTTAACCTATATGTTGAGGTGTGGCAAAACAGGAAAAGGTTTGAATTTTTGTGATGGTATGTAGCCATATTTTTATTGAATACTTGCTATGCGTCTTTCGTAGTACAATGCCTACTTTGTAAAACCTGCTTGAAAACATTTAAAATATTAATAATGATCAAAGTTGTAACAATTTCTACAAAACCCTTTTTTGCAAATGGTGACTATAATTCCAAAATGTTCACTTTTTCTATCTGAAAAAAACTTACTATAAAATTGATATGAAAATTCAGACGAAAAAATTGAATCGTTCAACGATCCGGTAAATAAATTAAGAACGATTAAATAAGATAAGATAAGATTCCAAAACTGGTCGAAAGCTTCTCCAGCAATCCTAGTCGCTGCAACGACGATTTTGGAAAAACATGATTTTGAGATAATTGTGTTTAAAGTTTCAAGTATAAGACACGTCCCAGAGAAGGAGCAAGATGCAAAATGCTAAAATTTTGCTTCTACTGCTTGGATCTCGATAAAAATTGGGGATAACATTATTAAAAACCTATACTTTAAAAAGAATAAATATAAGTATTGCACGCATGTATTAGGATGAAGTATTTAATTAAATTCAAATTACCCGGGAAATCAACTTTCATGTAAATATTTTTTCCTGAAAGCCTGTTAATTGCGCACATTTTTTCTAAAGCGACTTTTTCCGATCTTTTACCGTATTGTGTATAAACGGTTCTGTGCAATGAATCATGAAACGTCCGAGTTACCCCAACCCTGTTCCAATTCGGACCAACCACTTCTTATCGATTTCCTATCTTGGCCTAAGTTATTCCTATTGAATTTTCACCATTAAACTTTCGAATTATGAAATGGAAAGTTCTCTTTGATATTTAAAACTTTATAGTAAATATGCAATGAAAAGTAAGAGCTGGGCTAAAGTGCCTAAAAATAAGTTATAACGTCGAAGTCTGTCAACCGATTTGCGAAAACTTATGTTTTCCAGAAACCAGCTCGACCAACTGCGCACACTTTCCTCTTAAACGATCTTTCGCGATCGCGTATCAGATCGTATATACGGCAAAAGGTCCGAATTGTACCAACCCATATTCAATTATTCACACATCAATCAAACGAAAACAGGTGATAGTCTCGCCCAATACAAGATATTAAATAAAAGATATTATCTAGCAGATCCAAAATCACTATAATGCACTTGATTTAATTGTTGTTGCTAACAAAAATCTTGTTTTTCGGCTTATACAACATTCGCACGCACATATAAACTGAGAACCGCAAAATTTTGTGAGACAGAACAGTGTTACATGACAGCTATGAAAATATGCTTTTCATAATATTATCATAGCTGAGAAACAGCTTGGGGTCTGAATTGGCCAGTGGTCCGAATTGGCCCACTTCCCCCTATATAATTCAACTGGCAGTTTTCATTCGAAAATAAAAATTTACATCACTGTTTCATACAGGCTTTTCAAAAAAACAAATTGTTCCGTGTACTGACTAAATTAAGGGAACGATGATTATACCGTATACGATTTAAATATGTCAAACTGTGGGTGACTGCCATAAATAATTCTATTGATGATTCACTTAAAGAAATACATTTTTCGGTGGTGATAGCGTCGGCTGCATGATAACATCCGAAAATGGATGTGCATCATAATGTCCCGGACTCTACACACCATAAAATAATGAAATTTAAACGACATGTAAATCAATATGAATGTAAACATACAAAGCTTGAATCTAAAATTTGATTGAAAATTAAGTTGAATTCGATGCACTCAATGGGAGCATCAAAAAGCATATGATTTTGCATTCTCGTTCATGTGATATTACATGTAATTTATTTTACAGCAATATTGGATTAAAAATACATTCAAGTGCATTGGTTTGCCGTTTAATGAAACCGCAATTTTCAGTCAACGTGTAAAATTATAATAAAATTCGTTGAAAAAGTACGACAAGTACAAGTACAAATATGTGCATGAAAATAAATTTAAAATCACAAAATATTTTTTTCTGTGTATGACGTACATTTATCTTACTTACGACGCACCCCTTGTACGTCATTACGTTCCGATTTCGGATCTTTGCTCACAGTCGATATCTGGGACAATATGACGCACCAGATTGCGTTATAATATCCGAAAACGGGTGTGCTTCGATGTCGTGAACACTTATAGTTTCGGATATTATGGCGCATAAGAGCTGCGTCATAATTTTACAATGCTGTATGACCTGGGACGTTATGATTCAGTACCTGTGCGTCAAAATATCTGAAACAATGAGTGCGTTATATTATCCCGGACTTTCCGACGCAATACATCTCTGTCATAACATTCCAATATCAGTCTGCGTCATAGGATCCCGATGGTTTCGAACAGGCCCGTGCGCGAGGGGAGGGTTTTAGGGGTTCAAACCCCTCCCATGAGGGTTTTGAATTAGTTTTAAAAATTAATTAACTTTTTGTTTAGGAAAAAATACACTGCGAACCATTTTGACACATAAAATGTTATTTGAGTTCAGTAACTCTAGAAACAAGTGACTGAATAAAACATTGCGAGTGTGACTGGAAAGGGATGTACGTCAAGTTGGTCGGCTTTTCTGGATCGATTCACGTTTCGACAAATTTTAAAATTAGCAACAGTTGTGAGTAGATCAGTTACACAGCAAAGGTCGGTCAGTGAGCTAGCAACGGGAGATAAGAAGGAAAAACATAAAGTTGCGGAAAATCTGGATATCTTTGTCTAGAGAAATTTCACCACCGTTGATCTCTCCGTCGGATTGGCTAACAGCTTAATGCTTTGCGAAAATGGGCATCGGTATTGGGAGAAATACCGCCGCCGAGAAACTCTCAGCACTAGCTTGCACATAAATAGGAACGAGTAGCGCCAAGAAGGATAAGCAACCCTGCTAAGGTAATGGTAAAGAAATGTAAATCATTTTGGTCGACACCTCCGGATTGGTACGTATCTCAACAGGTGATGAAATTTGCAGGAGATCCGAGGAGATCAGCTATACCGCAAAGGTTGGACAGCAAGCAATAAAAGGCAGCAATGGAAAGAACATGAACGATTAACACAAAATAAAAAGAGTAAGATCACAAGCTCTACTGAAGTAGTACCCAACTGTTGCGCCGCATGGATGAGGATTCCCAGATACAAGAAGTGCTTACAGGTTTCGGTTGATGTTGTTCGGTGAAAAAATATAATAAAACTATTTCCGTTGTTAACTCATTCTTCGGCCATCCTCAGAAATTTAAGCCCGTTCGCTTCTCGCTCGCGGGACTGTCCAAATAAAAAGTTTTATTTGGACAGTCCCGCGAGCGAGAAGCGAACGGGCTTAAATTTCTGTGGATGGCCGAAGAATGAGTAGGCTGAAACGTTAACAACGGAAATAGTTTTATTATATTTTTTCACCGAACAACATCAACCGAAACTTGTAAGCAGAATCGAACGGTGACCAAAGCTGAAAACAGATACAAGAAGTATAAATTTAGTCGGTAGGTTTAACTACTACGAACCAATCCGACGCGACCACGAGCCAGTAGGTTGCGGTGTCTGTTGAAGATTTCTTCTCGATAACAGACATTTACCCAAACTGTTGAGATGAGTCGATTGGTACACAGGATCGGCTCTCCAGACCTAAGAAAAAATCTTCAAAATTTGAGGGTTTCTATACCTACCTACCCTTCTTTTATAAGAAACGTTAAAAAAATCAAACCCCTCCCCTTGAGCACTTTCTGCGCACGGGCCTGGTTTCGAATGTTATGATGCATTCTTGTGCGTTATAATATACCAGACGACATGACCCTCACTGGTTTGGGACGTTATGACCTGGGATCTTATCACGCAATACCTGTGCGTCATGAGATTTGACATTATGAGTGCGTCACTAGCCTGGCCACGATTTGTTAGACAAAATTTCAAAATAACCATATTAACGAGTTCCGGGCTGAAAACAGTTTCCTTTTAACCTAACAAAAACGCCTGTAAAATTTGAAATAGATCCAAGAAAAATTAATGGACCCGAAAATGGAGTCAAGTGAAAAATAGGCAATTTTATTGAAATTTTCCATTTTTTCGCGTTTTGCCTTTCTCAATATAAAAGTATTGCAAGTGCTCTGAAAACCGACTTTTTAACGGAGGCCCGGAGTGCCGAGTAACAAATACCATTCGATTCAGTTAGTCGAGTTCGGCAAATATATGTGTGTGTATGTGACCAAAAAGTTCACTCATTTTTCTCAGAGATGCCTGAACCGATTTTGACAAGCTTAGTCTCAAATGAAAGGTGCAACGTTCCCATAGGCTGCTATTGAATTTCTAATGGATCCGACTTCCGGTTCGGGAATTACAGGGTGATGAGTACGATCACGCAGAAAATGTCGATTTTAATAAATTCTGCAATGAATGTATAAAGGTGAAAAATTTTCCAAAATGTAACCACAACTTCTTCGATTTGTAGTATTAGATCACTAACAGCCATTCAAAGTCTCTTTGACCACATTGACCACCATCATCGGTTCCGGAAGCCCTGGCGGAAGTATCTAAATTCAGAATAAGTCACATCGGTTTCTCGGAGATGGCTAGACCGATTCAACCAAACTTAGTCTCAAATGAAAGGTGTTGCGCCCCCGTAAATGGCTATTAAATTACATCCCGATCAGACTTCCAGCGGACGACCACATAGCAAATTGCGATTCAAACCGATACTCCGATCAAAGCAAAAAAGGTAAAAACTTCGCTAAAATGTCCCTCAAATAACTCAAGTTTGCAGTTCTAGGTCACCGACGGCCAAACAAACTTTCGTTGACTACATTGACCACCATAGACGGTTCCAGCAGTGCCCGGGAAAAGCGGCCATCTTTCAAAATTAACGAACTCACATTAGTTTCCTCGAAATGGTTGAACCGATTTTCACGAACTTAGTCTCAAAAGAAAGGTACAACGTTCCCATAGGCTGCTATTGAATTCGATTCAGTTCGTCGAGATCACAAAATGGCTGTGTGTGTTTGTATGTATGTGTCAAATAATGTCACTCAATTTTCTCAGAGATGGCTGAACCGATTTGCACAAATTTAGTTTCAAATAAACGGTATAACGCTCCAATAAAACGCTATTGAATTTTTAGTTGATCGGAGTTTCGGCTCCGGAGTTACGGGGTGAAAAGTGCGGTCACACAGCAAATTTCCATATAAACTGGTAACCCTATGCTGTCCGAATGATGTAATACATATTCAAATACGTTCAACACGTACTTAGATTTGTGGGTCTAGATCACTGATGACTCAGTCACTGTGTCTCATCGGCATAAACAGAACTTCTGCTCGAACGGGACATCACGTTTGATCAGTCGTTCGATTGAAACACAAAGTGTGTTTTAGTTTTAAGGGATTTGCGTCAAGCCGGCGCTAATCTATTCCGACAATAAGTTAGTGTCGGTTTCTGATGAGGCGAAGCCGAAACGCAACTAAGTATGAAATAAAGATTTGTGCCCTCCTGTACAAAGACTGGTTTTACCAACAAATTTTCACCCTAGTGAGAAATTTTGGTTTTTACCAAATTTTCCTCCTTAGGGTGAAATATAGCATAGTGAATTTTAAGATGCTATATCTTGCCTGTTCTTCAAAAGATTTAAATAATGTGTTCAGATGCCACAAGATTAGTTAATCTTATGATATACAAATTTTATTTTCTCTTGAAATGTTTTTTTACCCACGATGTATGTTCAACTGGGATACCAGCGCTACTAGAAAAACACAAATACATTGTTTCCTTTTTGTGAAGCGTTCATAAATGTCACTGAAGAAGTCGGCTTGCAGTCGACGTTATACACATGTGATCTATTAAATAAATACCATTCGGTACAATTAAAAGGAACACTTTCTTTTGGTAGCTTTATTCCGTAATTGCATGTAAAATTTTAATTGGATATCAGTTCTCAGTGGCAATGTCATGTTTCTCGCTCGAGAACAACTAGAATATATGGAATTTCATTTTCGAGTTATCATAAATTCCAAATTTTTCATAATTAAAATCATTCAATCTGCTCAAATCAGACTCATTGATTAGTAGCAATCACCAAAGAGCCAAACACCTTTCCGCTGAACCCACACAATATCAAATGATCCTCAAACCTTCACGTTTCACGCACAATCATTGCTATTTTCACCCCCACAAACAATTGAACACACTCCGGCTGAAAGGCAATCAAAATTTCCATCATCATAATCATTGGCAAAATCGCGAACAAATCTTCAATTTCCTTTTGTAATTTTCCCTACTTCAGCTAGCGAAAAAGGACTCGCTAACTTTTATGTCTGACGGATGACGACGATGAGGATGATGATGGGGGACGCGTCACTTGAATTTGCAGCGATTCACTGGCCGCGGGCGACTATGTCGCTGTGAACAAGCGCGCGCGCCAGCCGATAGAGGCAACAACATTCGGAAGGACCGAATATCGGAATTAAACTTCACTGAGCAATAATCGATCCACTTATCAGAGGATAAAAACGGAAAGCGAGCGAGTCAGTCGAAGAAACGATTGAGCAGCACAAGTGCTGGGGCAGGGAATGAATCTCGTACAACTCAAACACAACATAATAGTATCTCAATTGAATGATAATAAATCGCTGAATGGAAAATATTAAAAACGCTACGAAATGCGTGGCTTGTGGGGATGATCTGAAAAATTTACTTGAGTGAATGTCATCGAATTCGGCGAAATTGGTTCGCACCTTAAAACCGTCATTAATTTTGATTTACGCTACGCTAGATTTTGGAAAACAAAACATAAGACTCATGCAACTTCTTGGCTTAGTAGCAAGATTTATTCCTCCTTGTAAATTTATTCTCCACAAGCCTTTAATGATGAAGACCTTGTATTTTCTTTTCACAACTGTAAATACCTTGCCAAATCATCAACTTACTAGCAAATTTATCCGCCAAGAAAAAATTAAATTCAACATACACCTTTCGTTTAGCAACTGTTTACCTCATGTCCATTCTTATGTAAGTTACACCAAACATCAAAATACATCGACTTTTTCGCACAGTTTTCGGCAACCAGATTTTGTATGCTCATTCGCCTAGCGATTTTTATATAAAAATCAAATCAGGATTCTTCTGAACTGCTCTAAGTATTGATTTCGTTGTATCCGGTTGTATAATGCACATCAACGTTTATTTAATGTTGCGCGATACACTTTTAGTGTTTCCCGGTAATTAAAAAATGGGTTCAAAAAGAATAATAACGCCTATCTTGCAACCAAGTCGGTCTGCCAGATACTGCTGAGACGAATTCGAAACGCAAATCCTTAGTTTACTAAAGAAAAAGACATCCCTATCGAAAACCAAAGCGAGCAGTTCACAGTTGACGTCCCACCACTCCATCAGCCGATTCGTCCACCGAACCGATCCGTCATTGTTATTAGGCGTTGGGAAAGGTCTGTCGATCCATACGAAAAGGGGTTTGATTGTTGTGGGTGGCAAATCGAGTGGCTTTTTATTTATATCTCGTGCCAGCCGGGCCTCAAGTGGATCGGGAAGGCAGTTGAGTCTCATAGAAAATAGAGTACAAACCATCCATCGCTGGCTGTGCTGGGCTAAGAAGAGGGGCACCACCGTCGAGAGGGCAACTGTAAGGATTTAGGGGTCGAACCTGCTGGATTGATGATTGCGAGCTTGGAAAGTGCGAGGCGGTGGAAAGAGTTTGATGCGATTTTTGCTCGAATCAATCTGTGCAGGTATTTGAAGACAATTTGCGTGGAGGTTTTCAGATTGTCTAGCGATGGTGGAATGATGCAACGGATGGCAATAAAATCAGGGGTGATTCGTTGCTCTTTTCATTATTTCATCCAATTGAGGAATCTTCACTTTGGTATGGTTCGATGCAAATTTTGAATTTTACCCTAGCAAAGATGCTGTTTTTGCGAGGGTTGAGCGGATCGTAATTGCTTTCTATTGCTGTTCATTATGTAATTTAGGAGCGTGTGCTCAAGCTAGCGGAAATAAATGTATCACTAAATGAGCTTCGTCTGAATGGTGATGATTCTAATTAAGTTCGTTACAATTTCCTGTGATATTCTCTTGTCAATTGAACACTAGGGTCCCGCAAACAGCTCGAAGCTTGATGGAATACCACGAACAGTAGGAGATTTATTATTACAAAGCAAAAATCTGATCAGACTACGTGCCAGTTCTGGGGGAACAATTAATATCATAGAAAAACAAACCTGAAATGAAATTAATTTACTCCTAATTAGATGCGTGTGTACTATTAGTTACATCACATTCGCCAAAATAGCTACCGAGTCCCGTCGATCAACAAAACAGGAAAGAACATTCACTGTGTCACACATTGCCCCGGGGAATATTCGGTTAGGCGAAGGACGTAGAACAAACAAAACCCGTACGTCTATACCTACCATACCATTCGCTACAGTCAATAGAATCTTAAGGCATCCCATCAACAGTTGACGAAAACTTTCGCAGCCAATCTGAAATATAACGATTGAATGTTTCCGTAACTTTTCTCGGACCATACTGGAAATTTAATTTGGTAAAATTATGTGCCTTTCCTACTGTTAACTAGTTTCCCAATTGTGACTAAAACTGCATCCGTGTTGAAACTCCATGTCGAACTATTTATGATGTGGGTTGGCTATGTTACATGTGAAATTGTTTCAACATAGTGCGGTGTGAGTCAAATTTTATTATGGCTACGAAATCTAATATCCAACGCGTATAGGAAACAATTTTCCAATAAAAGTTACTACGAGGGTTAGAGGGCGGAACCGACCACTGGAATGTTGCAAACGGAACAATCAAATGAGATTTAGATTGGACACCAAGGATCGAGTGCAATAATTGGCAAAACGAATGATCCAAGATTCGTGCACTATATCTGAAAATTAATTTTCAAAAATTTGGTGTAGTAAATTTTTTAGCAGAATACACGTTTATTGAATTGTTGGTAATACTGCGAGACGTTTATAAATTATATTACGAACCTTGAGTAATCAAACACTGCAATTAGGGCATTGTAAAAAATCACTCTTTTCTATATTCTCAAAGTCACCCCCTTTCATATTGTGACAAATGAGGAATTCCACGAAGATCCTTCCGAAAATCATTAAAATCGTGACCGACCATCTTAGATTCCGATAAAACTTTGCACGTTTCACCGTCATGGAAGACTAAATATTTTCCACAGGTAATAAGATTATTTTGACTCAAGAGCAACTTTTCAAAAGGGCGTAAACGTTTCTACATGTATGAATTTCGAAATTGTTTTGTTCGATTACTATATTTTATACAGCAAAACTATCTAAGAGCGAGTTACAGGGAATGAATACTTCTGTCTGAAAAAAATATACACTGAAAAAAATGTTGTGTCATTTTTCAAAAAAAAAACAAAAATTTATGATAAAAATTTAAATCGCGAAAAAACCCATTTTTTAAATTTTCTATATTTTGTTACCAAAAACCTAAAGAGAAAAGAAACATTTTGAATGTGATTGCATGATGGAGAAAAAATCGGTAAAAAAAATTTCTAACAATAACTTCGTACATGTTTTTAAATTTCATACTAATTGACATATAAAATTGTAATTTTATTACAGAATATAATTCTAAGCACCATATAAAATCAAAATGCATTTAGTAAAAATCTTCTAAAATGCGATAGATTTCGAGATATTTGAAATTTTGCTCCTTCAAAAACAATTAATTCGTGTAATTATGCTCTTTTTAAAAGTTATTCGCGTTACCCCATCAAAAAATGTCAAAAATTTAATGTTTCTCGTTTTAAAGACGTAAAAGCAACTTTTTAGTGTATTTGGATCATGGAGAAGCTTTCAATAAAAAAGTTTTCCTAACAACAACTTTTGACATATTTTTATAATTCTTACTATTTGCAGTCAAAAATACAATTTTCTTTTTGAATATGATTCTAAACGCCATTTTAAATCGAAATGCTTACAACAAAAATTTTCTAGAATGTAGTAGTTCTCGAGATATTTTAACTTTTGTTTTAACAACACAATTATTTAGTTTTATTACGACCTTTTAATAAATTAGTCGCGTTTCTCCATCAACAATAATAGGTTTTTCAAAAGGTTCGTAAACTTTCCTGCAACTTTCTCTTTGACATCTAGGCGATATTGTGAAACATTTGAAAGTTACACGAAAACAACCAAAATATAATTCAACTATATAGTTTAATCGACAGACCCTATGGTTGAAATATATTTTGGTTGCTTTCATGTAACTTTCAAATGGTTTACAATATCGCCTTCATGTCAAAAAGAAAGTTGCAGGAAAGTTTACGGGCCTTTTGAAAAACCTATTATTTTTGATGGAGAAATGCTACTAACTTATGAAAAGGTCGTAATAAAACAAAATAATTGTGTTGTTAAAACAAAAGTTAAAATATCTCGAGAACTGCTACATTTTAGAATTTTTTTGTTAAGAGCATTTCGATTTAGAATGGCGTTTAGAATCATATTCAAAAAGAAAATTGTATATTTGACTGCAAATATTAAGAATTATAAAAATATGTCAAAAGTTGTTGTTAGGAAAACTTTTTTATTGAAAGCTTCTCCATGATCTAAATACACTAAAAAAGTTGCTTTTACGTCTTTAAAACGAGAAACATTAAATTTTGCACATTTTATGATGGGGTAACGCGAATAACTTTTAAAAAGAGCATAATTACACGAATTAATTGTTTTGAAGGAGCAAAATTTCAAATATCTCGAAAACTATCGCATTTTGGAAGATTTTTGTTAAATGCATTTTGATTTTAAATGGTGCTTAGAATTATATTCTGTAATAAAATTACAATTTTGTATGTCAATTAATAAGAAATTTAAAAACATGTACGAAGTTATTGTTAGAATAATTTTTTTACCGATTTTTTCTCCATCATGCAATCACATTCAAAATGTTTCTTTTCTCTTTAGGTTTTTGGTAACAAAATATAACAAATTTGAAAAAATGGGTTTTTTCGCCATTTAAATTTTTATCATAAATTTTTGTTTCTTTAAAAAATAACGCAACATTTTTTTCAGTGTATATTTTTGATAGACAGAAGTATTCATTCCCTGTAACTTGTTCTCAGAGAGTTTTGCTGTATAAAATACAGCAATCGAACAAAAAAATTTGAAATTCATACACGTAGAAACGTTTACGCCCTTTTGAAAAATTGCTCTTGTATCAAAATATTCCTATTGCCAAAGAATATCATGGAGATTCATACAGTGAACACACTTGCAAAGTTTCGTTCGAATCGACGATGGTCATATTTTGCGGTCGGCCGGTTTCTCATGGAATCCCTCAAATTTCAAAGTAAGCTCAGATGCCAAATTTTACATCTTTTGGACAATTTTAGACCCCCGCCCATTTCGCTTGAAGTTTTTAAAATTGGTACTATGAAAAAATATGGAGGGAAAATATATTACATGCTACAACGTTAGAAGTAGCACTCAGAAAACTACAATATACCTTTTTTCAAACGAGACATTTTCGTTTCTCGAAAAATACCGGAAAATAAGATACTAGGTTATTTTGTCCCCAAAATCCTCTATTTCTAATCATTTTTTTGCTTCGTAATGCAAATCATACATATTTTGCAGTTTGCCTAATGTGAAAAAATCTCAGAAATCAAACGGAACCTTTGCTACCTTTGTGCGAATAAGAGAAGTTAGGGTTATAGGATCTTTTGTCATCCGTGTTTAATTTTATCAATTTCTTGTGCATATATCTCCATTATTCTTCAATCAATTTTTATAAAATGCACGTTTTTGGACGTGAAAAATTCTTAGGAACAATATAAAAATAGATACATTACCGGTTAAAATTCAGAAACATCAAATTTTTGATACTATCTTTACAAACCACATATTTTTCATAATTTTTTGTCCTAATACCCCAACTTCCCGCTTTTCTCCAGAAAGGAAACTTTTCTCATTCCTAAGCGTATTTTATACTAGGTGTGGTAAATAAAATAATAATTTATTGTAAAATGGAGTTGATATGTGCAATTTAATGATACAAATGAGGGCTCGAGACTAAATGTCAAAAAAATTCATGTTTTTTTTTATTTTACCGGTAACGAATCTATTTGTATTTTATGACTAAGGATTTTTCACGTTCAACAAGATATTTTTATTAAAATTGAATGAAGAATAGTAGAGATATGAGAAAATGATGAAATTTAATATAAATGATAAAACCCTTTAACGCCAACTTCTCGTATTTGGACAAAAGTCGCAAAGGTTCCGTTCGTTTTCTGAAATATTTTCACATTAGGAAAACTGTAAAACATTTATGATTTGCAACATGGAGCAGAAAAGTATTAAAAATAGCGGATTTTGGGGACAAAATGACCCACTTCTTCACTTTCCCGTATTTTATCGGAAATATCTTCAGTCAAATACTAAGATTATTTCCGTTAAAAAAAAAATGAATTGTAATTTTTTGAGTGCTACTTCAAAAGTTATATCATTTAATATATTTTTCCTCCAAATTTTCCCATAGTACCTATTTCAAAAACTTCAAGCGAAGTGGTGGTCTAAAATTGTACAATTGATGTGAAATTTGGAATCTGATCTTTCTTTTGACATTTGTCACAATATGAAGGGGGGGAATTCAAAGAACTGATTCGAAAAAATTACTGCGTCTTTGAACATTATAATTTTAATTTTATGCCCGATTTATTGTTTGTTATTCATGTCTGAACGAGAAGAAATTCGACTAAATCGAATGGCCTATTTACAAACAGATAAAACCTGTTATAATCCACCTAGTGGTGCAATTGTGCCTTTCTCATTTGTCCAAACTACGATTCCATGGCTGGCTATGTTCAATACAATGATGGAAATGTATATTACATATTCAGTACGTTTTGCACATACATACAATGGATCGACAGCCAAGATCTTGAGATACTATGTGTCGACACTGAAACATTGCGCGAAACCAGCGGCGGATCAAGGAGGAGGATTCGGGGGGTCCGGATCCTGCTGAAAATTTTCAACTCGTTAAGAAATGTTAAACTAGTTTTAATTTTAAAGTAGCAACCCCTCATTGCATACTCCTAGCTAAGCATTCATGGATCAAAAAAAAAAATTGGCCGGGATTAGGTTGACGGTTTTTAGAGTGATTGCATAACCTTTTTATATGAGAAAGGCAAAAATGTGCCAAAGTCCAAAAAAGTCAATTTATGTCAAAAAAAATTTTTTCGAGATTTCATCAAATCTCAACGTTTCATGGCATCAAAAATTCAAATTCGATTTTGACATTTTCCCTTACTCCCCCCTTTGAGAATTTTTCATTTCAGCTTATATAAGAATTTGATGTGGGGTCGCACTCTTCGATCCGTAACTCCGGAACCGGAAGTCCAATCAATAAAAAATTCAATAGCAGCCGATGGGAAGGTTGTACCTTTCATTTGAGACTAATGTGTAAATCGGTCCAGGTCCAGCCATCTCTGAAAAACAGATGTGACATTTTTTTCCACATACACACATACACACACATACACACACAGACATTTTCCGATCTCGACGAACTGAGTCGAATGGCATATAACACTCGGCCCTCCGGGCCGGGATTAGGTTGACGATTTTTAGATTGATTGCATAACCTTTCTATATGAGAATGAATGTTAAATCATGAAAAATCCAAATTAAAATTTTGAGACTGAAGAGTCAAACAAATCATGCATTAAATTAAAATTATAATGTTCAAAGTAGCTGTACTTTTTTTGAAACATGTCGGAAAGATCGCTTGTAGTTAATGGCACTTGAAAATTAGTGTACTTTCCGAAAATGAATGTCTTGTTTTGTCCATTTCTGCCCCGAGGTATGAAAAAAGATGATTTTTCATGATATGTTTGAAGAAGACTTATGGTAGTGTTTGATTACCCACGGTTCGAAATATAATTTAAAAATGTCTCTCAGCGTTATCGACAGCTTAAAAAATGTGTATTCTGCTAAAAATTGACAAAGCCAAATTTTTTGAAAATTTATGTTCATATTGCACTTTATATTCGTAACTGTTGAATTTTCGAAACACCCACAGTTTAAAATTTTTGAGGCAAAAAAAAATACAAAAATAACATCAAAGATGTATTCAGCGCCACAATGGATGAATTCCGACCAAAAAAGCAATTAATTGGAAGCCGCTAAAAAAGTATGACAATATATACACCAAAAATTGCGGATTTTTTTTAGGAAATAAGATGCAATCAAATTTGTTCACCGCACGCAACTGTGGCCGAAGATATGGGGCTTTGAAGATCCGGAACATTTCCGGTTTTCATCAAATCTGAGACCTAATTCGGAAGCCGCAGTAAAAGTACAAAGGATTATAGCCTTGAAGATGCAAGAAACTCCAGCAATCAAGACGCAATCAAATTTGTTCACCGTACTCACTTGTAACCGGAGATATGGGCTTTGAAGATCCGGAACATTAACGGCTTTCATCAAATCTGAGACCTGAAATAGGCCTCAGATTTAATGAAAACCGTTAATGTTCCGTATATTCAAAGCCTTATATCTCCGGTTACAAGTGCGTGCGGTGAACAAATTTGGTTGCGTCTTGATTGCTGGAGTTTTCCGTAACTTTAAGGGTATAATCCTTTGTACTTTTACTGCTGCTTCCGAATTAGGTCTCAGATTTGATGAAAACCGAAAATGTTCCGGATCTCCAAAGCCCCATATCTCCGGCCATAGTTGCGTGCGGTGAACAAATTTGATTGCATCCTATTTCCTAAAAAAAATTCGCAACTTTTTGTGTATATACTGTCATACTTTTTAGCGGCTTCCAATTAATTGCCTTTTTGGTCAGATTTCTTCTACTGTGCACTGTTGTGGTTTTGTCCATTTTTATATGGAACCAGAATTGCGAAGAAAGTGAAGTGGATGGTGCCGGTTTGTCTGAGCTGCCAGAGGAGTTAAAACAGCTCGAAACAGGAAAGAAGAGGCAGAAGGCGGAAATGGAACGGTAGAAGATTCTGCACCGGAAGCGCCTGGAAATGCTGCAGGTGTTGTTTGAAATGCGCCAGCAACTGGAGCGGGAAAAACGAGCGATGGAGTTCAAGCACAGACTAACAGACATAAAAACAGACTCAAAAACAAAACTTCGTCCGCTTTAACGGTCATTTCAAATATATTTGTAGTTGGGACTGTGGCCACATTTGAAATAATGGCGCCACTGACATATGAACAAGCACATGGGGGATAGACCACTAGTGAAAACTTGTTCCCAAACCTGAGGGGTAACCCACCAGTAAATGAGTGTTTGGGACCGTGAATAAAAGGTGGAGTTAGTGTTCTGGAAAAATTGTCGGATCGATGTTTTTTGAGGGAATTTCCTCATAGTGTTATGTATGTTAGTCTGTGGTTCAAGTACGAGAAGGTGCAAAAGAAGACGAAACTTGCGAAAGAAGATGACCACCAGAAGAAACTCAACGAGATGCGGACGGAAATGGAGTATAAGTTGCTATAGTTGACGCTCAAGCAGAGCAAGGATACTGGTAGCAGAGGAATACAGGAAGTTGACGCTCAACATGTGCATAAGGACGGCTCAAAAGAGAAAAAAAAGCAAAAGTCGGAGTCGAAAAGTATACAACCAGGAAAAACAGAGCCAGAGAAGAAAAAGTCGGGTAAAGGAAAGCCCGGAGATGCAGATCTTGCAGTCGCGACTCTTGTTGATATTCGAGGAGCATACCAAGCATTCAACACTGAAAGTGGATTAAAAGCGTGCAAGAAAGCTAATTGGAGGATCGCTGACGCTACCGAATAGTATCCTGCTCGGTCGAGACAATAATGAAATGCCTTTTGGTCCCCCGGAAGTCCCAAAGAAGGACAGTAGTAGCAGTAGAAAAATAAAGAAACTGAAAGATGTTTCGGAGTCTGAGAGAGGCAAAAAGTTCTGAAGAAAAATCTTCAGAAGAAAAGAGCGAGAGCGGTGAAGCAGAAGATAGTTCTGGAGAGGTAATAAAAATAGTGCCGAGGCGGAGAAAGATAGTTCAGAAGCGGAAGGAAGTGTCGAAACCAAGGAAGAGAGTTCCGACGAAGAAGAGGACCGAAGATGTAGAAGCTCGATGTAAACTAAACTTCTGTTGTAATATCGACTCGTAAAAAGAGCGACACTACCCGTTACTCCATTCATTGGTATCCGTTATTGGTTCGAACAGCAATATGCACGCCGTCCACTAGAGGCCGTCCGTCATCTTCCGCATGATGTATGTCACGCTGTACAATAGAAATTGCACAGTGGACACGATCGCAGTCTTGGACGAAGAATCATCGTATACGCTGGTGGAGAAATCGCTTATGAGCATTCTGGGATTTCAGTGCACCAGAGTTTCACGGTAGAGAAGGACACTCAAAGAGTATGCCTTTGCATTTCGTCACGAGGGTCGCAGAAACGTTTTCCTCTTATAGATTCATACACAGTGACAAGTTTAAGACCTGCACAACACACGCTAAATGTTACGGAGCTAGTAAAGCAGTACTTTCATCTCCGTGGCCTACCAGTAGCCGAATTTCAGCAAGCAGCTCCTAAGTTACTGATTGGGCTCAAGGATGTACATTTTTATGCTCCGAACGAATCACGAATAGACCTGAAGAAGCGATAGCGTTAGGTCGAAGTTGGGCTGGACTGTCTACGGGCCAACGGGCATGCACCACTTGGACGTGGGATTAGTCGGACACCATGAATGCAGTGCCGTGTCGAATCAACAGCTTCATGAGCTTCTGAAGAGAAACTATACGATGAAAGAGTCAGGGATCTCCGTAGCCTTTGCTTCCTGAATCGGAAGAAGACAGAAGATCGATCTTAAGCCATTCCTGCCCATGTTGTTTGTGGACTGCAACTTTTTTAAACAGCTATAACTTTTGATTGAGGCAAGATTTGCTCGCAAAAACAAGTAAGGCAAATAAATTAGACTATTTACTTTCATTTGAGCATTTGTAAGTAGGGGTTTGCCCACTACTCGGGTTCTGGTTTGCCCGGCGAACCCTTCTTTTCAGGGCGGCCTAGGTGCCTCTACAGAATTTCGGATTTTCGTAACAACAAAAAACAAAAGTAAACAAACAAGTAATTTACTAAATTTACCGACTTTTATTTCTCCGCTTCTCTACTTCACTGCTGCTGCTGCTGCTTTTGATGACTGCGGAGGGCGGGGGTTTATCCGACCGGCCGGGACTCCGACGGCCGAGTTCTCCTGCTGGTATCGTTGGCTGCTATCGCAGTGGTCCTTTACAATTAGCTAGGGAGGTGAGCTTTGCTCTTTTGTTGGAACCTCCCTAGCGACAGGGCGACTGATCGCCGGGCCCACTCACTCCCCGTGAATGGCCCAGGTAGATACCGCAGTAAACTACCTCAGGTGGATCCGTCGTCCTACCTGCTTCGCCCTCCTTTGCGATTAACTGTGGAGGAGAGCTATGCTCGTTCGGCTGATCCTCCACAGTGAGGGCGGCGTGGTGTTACTGGGTCCTTGGTAATTATCCGGAGAAGCGAGTGGCTCCTTTGCGTTTAGCTTCTGATATCCGGCGACCCAACACCACAGAACACTATGGTAACCGAACCACGACCGACACTTTTCGACGGGATTACTTGCCGTCGCACGCGCGCACTTAACTCTCAGTCCAGTGGCGGGAAACTGTCCCGGAAAAACACCATTTACGGACGTCTGTTCTACGCCGTGGTTCGTCACTTTCTACCCTTTTACGATGGCCGCCTTCCGCACTCGACTACAACAAACAAGCACCAAAAAAAAACGCACCGCCGCATAGCTGTCATCGCTATAGCACAGCATAGTCAGACCACTTTTGCAGCGAAAGGAGAGCGGTAACCTAACTAAACCCTATGCTATTTATTTACAAATACACAACAAAAATTACTACACCTATCTGGACTAATAACAACGTTCATGGACTATTATTTAAACGAAATTTACATCAAAAACATGAACGAGCATAATGAGCAGCGGTGAGTTATGTTGCAATAACAATACACTCTACGGAGAGAGTACGCACAAATAGGTATATTTCCACCCAGTGCTAAATTGTTACCCTGACGGGTTACAATCTCGCCCACACCGGGTGGAAAAAAATTGGCAACAATTTTTTCTAACCTAACACCTAACACCGATACAATAATAATACGCAATGAATAAATAAATAAATAAACAAAGAAAAACTAACTACACCTAATTATTTCTTCCGCAATTTATCAAAATTCATCAAAAAAAATAATCGACCGGATGTCCTCATTGGTGAAAAGTTTGCCTGTGTTTGGTCTGATAATACTGACAGCGTACGCGAAGCGAGAGGTTGTCAGCCATTGTCATTATTCGGTTATGGGTTGAACCCTAAATCCAATCCGAAAACAAGATCGGTAACAACTCGATATTCCCAAAATGCTGCAAGTGGCATTGACAATTTTCAATGTTTCAACTTGCAGGGGAACGGTTGTCGGCATTATATTGTTCTTTTTCATCGACTGTCCAGAAATGCCTCGTGTTCTTACGGTACCAGTACTACACGCTTGTGTTGGGGTTTCTATCCAAATACATTCATACAATTATCCCATTCATTCATCCTCAATCACTGGCCTACTCGATCATTCACATTCCGATAAGCACTTCGAATTAACCCCAAAACAATTTTATCTTATCATTCACACATGCATTCATTCACTGTGTTCGATTCCACACTCATACATTCACACATACAAGACCGCTTAACACGTCATCATTTCTCCCACTCGCAGACATTCCGGACAAAATGTTTGTATATTCGTCCCTTTTCGCCTCAAGACGCTTCGTACATGGCAAAAGAAACGTTTGAGAGGGAGCAAAGAATGTCTTTCGCATAATTTAAACAGATCAAAATGATTCCCGCTGGAATCAAACGAACCACCCCAGGTTAAACCACAAACCCAAAATTATGCGAAATAAAATTTTATTATTTGATTCGAAATCGAAGACGCGGTATCGTTTTACCCCATTCGCTCTTCCACTCATACTACTCTGATCCAAATCGGGCTACACCTGCATGATGCAGAGCATTGATGCGAACATCGGGGAAACTGTCAAAATTGATGATGATATTTTCATCCATCTGAATGGATGAATGAATCATCCTCAAAATATAAATAAAAATAAAACAGTTCGCGAAATCGGTTCGCAAACTGTTTCTATTATTCCGTTTACGGTCGGTCCCGGAGTAGTGGAACCACTCACGCGAACGAAGTGTCCCCGGCGAAGAGGGGAAAGGTGTTTTTTTTATATAGTGATTAGTGACCCAAATAAGGAGATATTTTATATAATTTAGTGCACCCGTAGGTGCGAGTGTTCCCCACAGAAAGGGGTTTTTTGGAAAATTTTATGTTGCCGAACACGGCAGAAGAATGATGTGTATGCATCCGGCGGTGAAAAGACGGTATGATAGGTTCGTTTTGTTTCTTCCAAACACTGGTACTGGTTTGGTAAGAAAGTTTTGTTTACCGTAACCGTCTCGACCGCCGGAGCAAAGCAAATTAGTGGATAATTTGGTTACCTCACTGCGCGAGTGGGGCGCAAAAGAATTTTTTTGTATTTGTTTGCCGAACACGGCAGGTAGTGTATTTAGATGCGTCCGGTGCCCGGGAGAACGGCACGGTCTAAGATTAGTGTTTTTTTTTAATAGAGTATTCCACCCTACCGTAGTCGTCATCGGGGCCGGAGCATATATTTCGTGCGAGTGTTTGTTTACCATACTGCGTGAGTGTGGCTCTGAAAAATTGCAAGAAGGTGTTGAAGAACCTTCTCGCGGCAGAGTTGGTCTTCCACAATAAAAATAGAGAAGACGGAGAAATGTTTATTGTTTTTTTTATTCGGACCAAAGTCCGTGTTGTTGCCGTCGGGAACTGACGGCTGCTTTTGGAAAACTCCCAAGTGAGTAATCCATATAAAAGCATACCGTCAGTCCACAGACGGCACGGAAAAGTTTTTTTATGCTGGTTTAAGGAGATTTGCTGGCCAAACTCCGAGATTTTTACCTGCTAAATCCTCCAGCTCGTAGGAGGATACACCCCTTTTGGTGATAATTTTTGCCGGTAAGTATTGTGGTCCAAGTTTAGCATTGTAAGACTCGAGTGCATTCGACAACTTCATGTTTCGACGGTACACCATTTGTCCCGTTTCAAAAGGTTTGGATAACTTTCGATGACGCAAGTTGTACTGATGTCGAATGCCCTCGCTTGCCTTTGCCAAACTTTTAACCACAATCTCCCGGATTTTGTCTATCTGTTGGTGTCTTGTTTCTAGGTCACCCTCACCGGAAATCCTGCTGAAGTCATCGGCAGATGCCATTTCACACCCGTGTATAATGAAATGTGGACTAAACCCAGTGGAGGAATGAACGGTAGTATTTAGGATGCGCTCCACATCGGTGATGTGGACATCCCAGTTGCGCTGCTCGGTTCGAGCATATGCCCGGATTGCGGTGTTTATCGAGCGATTTGTTCGCTCCACTGGGTTAGCCTGCGAATGATAGCGGGAGTTCAGCCAATGTTTGACGTTGGTTTCTTTTATGAATTGACTGAACTCCTTCGAGGTGAAAGTGGAGGCATTGTCGCTTAGCAGAATTTCCGGGCTGCCATGGCGATTGAACCACTGTTCGCACAGTATCGTACAGAGTGACGTACTAGCGATTTTGCGAACGGGGGTTAACATGACGTACTTACTGAAGACGTCGAGGACGACAAGCAAGTGTTGATTGCCACGTTTGCTTTTTGGAAGAGGACCAATATAGTCCACAGAAACCATTCGCCATGGTGCATTAGTCGCACGTGACTTACCCATTTGGGGCTGGACTGGGACGAAAGGAGCTTTGATTTCCTTGCACGTCCCACATTCTCGAATAAACTTTCGTACTTCAGATCCCATACGAGGCCAGTAAAATCGTAACTGCACTTCGTGGATCGTTTTATCGTATCCCACGTGAAGCAAATTTTCGTGGGTACGTTGAATCAAATCTTGACGGAACTCGGGTGCTGGGACGAGTTTCCAACTGAACCGCGAGTCGCACGGAACAACTTTCGAGTTTACATACTTGAAAAGTTGATCATTTTCTACTTTGAAGTCGGCATAGTCGTCAGGATTTTGGATAACTTTGGACTTCATGGAACAGCACCAGTCTGAGGTGGACAAAGCGGAAACGGCTGCTACGGCCCGGGATAACGCATCTGGAACGACATTGTCCTTGCCTTTCCGGTGCTCAATAGACATGTCGTAGAGTTGCAATTCTAAACTCCAACGACTCAAACGTGAACTGGTTTTCCATTTAGTCTTCAGTATCCATGTAATCGCTGACGAATCAGTGACCAGTCGAAAATGATAACCTTCCAAGTAACCTCGAAAGTGTTCAACCGCCATTATCACCGCCAGACCTTCCTTTTCAGTTGCATGATAGTTCCTTTGGGGAGTGGTCAGTTTGTGCGAAAAGTAAGCAACTACTTTCTCACCCTCGGGATACTCCTGCACCAGAACAGCAGCGACTGCTACGTCACTAGCGTCTGTCTGAAGAATGAATTCTTTGGAGAAGTCTGGTGGGACTAAAACTGGAGGAGTGACTAGAAGTTCCTTAATTTTAAGGAATGCGAGTTCTGCCTCGGAGTTCCAAACTAAGCTCTTGGTTTTTGTTTTGAGCAGATCGGTCAAGGGAGCTGTTACCTCACTGAACCGATCAATGAAGCGGCGGTAATAACCGCACATACCGAGGAAACGACGTAGTTTCGTCACGGTAACCGGTCTCTCGTAGTCGAGAATCGGTTGAATTTTGTTAGGGTTGACCTTGAGTCCGTCCTGATTCAACAAATAACCAAGAAACTTTAGCTCGGGGACTCCAAAACGGGATTTTTCCAAATTGATGGTTAGGTTGGCTCTTGCTAGACAATCGGCCACTGCTTTGAGCAACTGTATGTGATGCTCGAACGTTTCGCTTACCACGATGATGTCATCTAGGTAGACGAAAACGTAAGGTTCCCATTTACCTCGTCCTAGAACCTGGTCCATCAGTCGCGCCAGAGTAGCGGGGCTGTTGACGAGACCAAATGGTAGACGGGTAAATTGGAACATACCCCTGCCGGGAACACTGAAAGCGGTATATTTGCGACTATCCTTGGCCAGGGGTACCTGGAGAAAGGCCTCCTTCAAGTCTATAGTAGACAGGTACTTCGCCTTGGGTAAGCCGCCCAATATTCGCCCAGGGTGGGGCAGAGGGTATGCATCTCGTACAGTACGCTCATTGAGAGGCCTAGCGTCTAGACAAAGGCGGTTTGAGTCGCCTGGTTTCGTGACCGCCACAATATTAAGCGACCAATCCGAATCAGACTCCTCGATAATTCCCATAGACCGCCATCGGTCAACCTCTTCCCAGACCTTTGACAGTTTCTTTGGGCTCATGTGATAAGGATATCGGCAAACGGGTGCCGCACCTTGGAATTCATCTTTGATGACAATCCTGTGCTCTGTGAATGAGGTTGGGCTTAGCTTTCCGGGCTCTACTGCCTGGAAACACTTCTTTACTTCTTCTACGCGCGCTAACTGTTCCGAAGTGAGTATCGACTCACGCGGTACTTCATCTTCTTCGTCGTCTTCTGATTCCTGACCTGAGTTCAACAGAGCACAGTTTTGTATCTCAGGAGAAATCCCAAAGGCGCGCCAAAAGTCCATACCTAGAATGGAGTTGACGGTCAGATGCTCTACTACAAGAGTGCATAGGACCTTTGTCAAATTTTGAAAAGTATACGGGAGATACGCTTGTCCAATGATTGGTAAGGATTGACCATTTGCAGAACGTAGTTCGAATGGTCGTTCCAACCTTTTCAAGGGACTTTTCGAAAACTTTCGGTATAGCTTTTTAGTTATAATTGTGGCGTTACTACCACTGTCGAGCAAGGCTTTGAAGGATTTGCCGTACACTGCGACAATTGCAAATGGACGGTTATCGAACGGGTCGTCAAGGACGATGGTTTCGACGGACAATGAATTATCATAGTCCTCATCACGAGCCGGTCGAAAACTGTCGTAAATCTGGGGGTTAATAATGAGTTGTTGTTTGGAGCGCTGTTTTACTGCCAACTACGACTTCAGTTGGTTCTGATCCCGTTTTTTAGGCAGTAAGGGCAACGAGAAACATCAAAACCTTTAAATCCGCACACTATGCAGAAGACCCGCCTTGGTTTCCGGCATTCCTCATATTCGTGTCCTTTGTCGCCACAATTGTAGCAGACGCCGAGCACTGGAGGACGATGCTTTTCCACCAAATATTCTAGGCACATCATAGGTTTCTGCGGTGGTTCGATCGGTTTTTGATTGCTTCCCTCGAGATTCTTGCCATCCTGATTCCCTTGCTGTTTCTTTTTCTGGTTGTCAGGAGGCTTGTTTGAATCAAGACCTGCCGGTTTGGCATTCTTGCTCCAAAACGTTTTGGATTTTGCGTTGCCGTTATTCTGTCCACCTCTCTTTTGGTTTTGATTGTTTTGTTTTTGTTTGTTTTGTGGTGGATTATCAGAATAAGCAGCAACTTCCCGAGAAGAACCGAAAACTTTCTGATAAATCGGCGTCTTGGAGGCGTCGATCGATTTACCAAGACTCATCAATTCTGAGAGCGTGTTCACTGGCCTGAGGATAAGCATTTGTTTATAGTCGGCTTTCAGGTTCCGCTTGAGCACGTCGAGTTTTTCGCTCGGTGCCATTGGAACCGTCATAGCACGAAATATTTTCTCCATTTCCAGGAAATATTCCTGGAAAGATTCGTTACGCATCTGCCGGCGCTGGAGAGCCTTCATTTTGAGCGTAGCATCAAGTTCAGGATGAACAAAATTTACCTTGAGCTCGCAAACAAGATGGTTCCAGTTAAACAACCGGTTTTGCGCACGCATAGCCTGATACCAGGTCAAAGCAGTGCCAGTGAACAAATGCATCGCAGAATTGAAAAGTTCGTCTTCGCACATTTGCTCACACGCAGCGTAACTCGCTACGGTGTCCAAGAATTCATTTAGTCCAGTTCCTTCATCAGTTCCAGCATACTTCCGAATTTTCCAATCAGCGACGCGTTGCGGGTTTCGCGAGTAATTCCTGGGGGCCACCATCGATCTGTTTCCCGCATTGGTGGATATCGAAAAGTTTGGATATGATGGTCCCGCCAGCTGTTCGGTCAATTCAGGAACGTAAGGCTGGTTCTGAGTTTGGTACGGGGCTGTGAATCCAGTATTCTGTTTCGGTTTCTCGATAGGAAGTGATGGACATAGATTTTGTTGACCCTAGAATCCTCGCGTCAACACAAATTGATCGGGACTGGGCGCCAGTGTTGGGCGAGGAATCTCTGGTTCATCAAATGAATCGGGTACGTCCATCAAACGCAAATCTTCCAGATCGGTCTGCAGATCCATCTCGGGAGCACTTTCCTTCTGATGTACTAGTGCCCGAAGTTCATTCACGGATTCACGAAGTGAGACAACTTCTTGAACCGTCTTTCTCAAAACTGACGAAATTGTTGTCAGTGAAGCAATCCCGCCCATTAGCGTTTCGGTAGCTTTTGAAAAAGCATCAGACCCCTGAGACGCTAGGGCTTTATTATCGTCGGATTGCTGTCGCAATTGTCGAATCTCGTCCCTCATCTCGCACAAGACACGCAACAGGTCGTCTCCTACGAGCTGTTTGGAAAGAGATCCTTCGTTATCGGAAGGATTGGATCCCTGTGGAATTGCAGGTACGTCTGTACTCAGCAAATCTCCCAAAATTTCTCCATCCTCCCCTTCTTGGTTGTCGGGAGGAAGTGCTGCCTGTTCGTCGCTGAAATGACTGGCATAAACTGCTAGAACTTCCTCCAGCAACCCCGAAATTTCCTGGTTGACCTCCCCTGCTGCATAATTTCGGATAACCTGGAGCCTAGACCCCAAATGAAGCAACCGTGTTCGGTAAATCTCCTTGTTTGGGCACCGGTACTGGAGATCTTCCTTGATTGTTAGTAATTTACCAAGGCAGATCTCCTTTTCTTCACCCACGTCACCCCGGAAATTGCGAACTAATTCCCTCCGAGACGACCGCTCATGCGACAAAATTCCCCGAAGACGCCGCTGCCGCTGGACACCCGAAAGATCCGAATCAGGAGAGATAAAAATGCTTCGAGATAGCAACTCAAAATCCAGCTCATCGAAATGTAAATGATCGACGCGCATGAACACACACGCTTGGTTGAATTTCTCCAACGCCATCATAACTTGCGCTATATTGGAAGAAATCACCAAGACACAAAGCATGTAAGTACTGACACGGTATTATTTCTGATTTTTCGCCCACTAACGATTCCCTTAAAATTTCAGGAAATCAAGCTGCTCCAAAAATGTCTCAAACCGGATTGAGAATACAAGGCGATTGGCCACCGCAACCGAATAAATGACAACAACCTTCAAACTACTCGTCCGGCAGACCAAACACAAACAACGCAATCCACAAATTCGGACAAAAATAAAAAGGAAAAAAACAAAAAATCGAAAAAATACGCCAACAAATGTAAATAAATAAATAATACGACCACGGAACAATATTGCGGAAGAAACCTCACCGACTGTTCTACGAAAATCCTAGATTTAGTAGAAGCACCCCACACTCCGGAAGAAAAAAATATTTTCCAAAATAGGAAAATATTTTTTTCAGTGTGTTTTGCGCTGTGCGCCAAATGTAAGTAGGGGTTTGCCCACTACTCGGGTTCTGGTTTGCCCGGCGAACCCTTCTTTTCAGGGCGGCCTAGGTGCCTCTACAGAATTTCGGATTTTCGTAACAACAAAAAACAAAAGTAAACAAACAAGTAATTTACTAAATTTACCGACTTTTATTTCTCCGCTTCTCTACTTCACTGCTGCTGCTGCTGCTTTTGATGACTGCGGAGGGCGGGGGTTTATCCGACCGGCCGGGACTCCGACGGCCGAGTTCTCCTGCTGGTATCGTTGGCTGCTATCGCAGTGGTCCTTTACAATTAGCTAGGGAGGTGAGCTTTGCTCTTTTGTTGGAACCTCCCTAGCGACAGGGCGACTGATCGCCGGGCCCACTCACTCCCCGTGAATGGCCCAGGTAGATACCGCAGTAAACTACCTCAGGTGGATCCGTCGTCCTACCTGCTTCGCCCTCCTTTGCGATTAACTGTGGAGGAGAGCTATGCTCGTTCGGCTGATCCTCCACAGTGAGGGCGGCGTGGTGTTACTGGGTCCTTGGTAATTAGCCGGAGAAGCGAGTGGCTCCTTTGCGTTTAGCTTCTGATATCCGGCGACCCAACACCACAGAACACTATGGTAACCGAACCACGACCGACACTTTTCGACGGGATTACTTGCCGTCGCACGCGCGCACTTAACTCTCAGTCCAGTGGCGGGAAACTGTCCCGGAAAAACACCATTTACGGACGTCTGTTCTACGCCGTGGTTCGTCACTTTCTACCCTTTTACGATGGCCGCCTTCCGCACTCGACTACAACAAACAAGCACCAAAAAAAAAACGCACCGCCGCATAGCTGTCATCGCTATAGCACAGCATAGTCAGACCACTTTTGCAGCGAAAGGAGAGCGGTAACCTAACTAAACCCTATGCTATTTATTTACAAATACACAACAAAAATTACTACACCTATCTGGACTAATAACAACGTTCATGGACTATTATTTAAACGAAATTTACATCAAAAACATGAACGAGCATAATGAGCAGCGGTGAGTTATGTTGCAATAACAATACACTCTACGGAGAGAGTACGCACAAATAGGTATATTTCCACCCAGTGCTAAATTGTTACCCTGACGGGTTACACATTAACAGTTACAAGGATCAGCTCAAGAACTAATGGTATTGCAATTACTCTGATTGGATTCCAACGAAGCAGTGCTGCCAGGGACAGTTTATGTTGACGACGGAAAATGAATTTTTCGTATATCTTCGTTATTGTGCAATATTTTTGTAAACTGACAAAACTTAACAATTTAGACTGTCTTTGGCTACGTTTTCCATGCAATTGGACTATTGTAAATATTCTTGTAGAATTGTATTGAGCATTGGAAGGTAAAAATTGAGCAGCTTCTAGCACGGCAAGGGAAGCACCTATCTTTATGAAAAAAGATTTTTCGTGTTTCTTGATCTGATTGTTTTCAAGGATGAATAGTTTTGAAACCCTTCATGCACTAGAAAAATGGGCATGAAAGGGTTAAAGAGTGACTGGGAGGAGAGAAGATCGTTTAGAAATGGGTATGCTGTGGTGTGCATGAAGGATGACCCAAGCTTTTCCGACTGCTTCCCTATGGCGATGGAACGGTTACAGTGTAGGCGCCTGAATACGAACAGTACAACAATGTTCGTGGGATGACTACGAAGTATTTAGGGAAGGGATGCATACATAAAGCTACGTCGGTATTATTACACGCATTCAACAATAGTAAGAGCACGTACGTGCCTTTGAACATCATGTACAATCCGAGGAAGAAGAAGCATCATTTGGTTTGGGACGCCAGAGCAGAAGTGAAAGGAGTATCGTTGGACTCGAAGCTACTGAAGGGTCCGTACGTTAACCGCGCTACCGGCAGTGGTCTGTAGATTCCGTGAGCGTTTTATCGGTTTCTGTGCAGATATAAAAGGAATATAGGATCCGTGAGGTGAATAATCGTGTACTATGATTCTTGTTCCGGAATACTCTCAAAGCGTAGCCAGAGGTCTACGTAATGGACTTAGCGACCTCCGCCTCTGCTAGCTCTCCATGCTCCGCACAATAGGGGAAACCAAGGAGAGTTGAAACAGAGAAGATTTCAAACATAGCCTATTGCTAGCGAAACCATGCCGTTAGAAATCTGGCTAAAGTACTTTTGTTTTACATGTTTCGTAAATGTTTAACAAAAGCATTTTTTTCAAAATTGCCGTTAGCGATTGCGATGATTTACGTGAAAAATGTGAACGCGGAGAAGTTCGAAGGCAGCTGAAAAAAAAGTAAAAGACCATTAAGTCGACTACTTTGACAGCACAGATACTGTCGATGAAGCAGTGAGGCGAGCGAAAGAAATTCATACAGCAGTACGTACGTAGTGAGGACAAGTAAACGGGCTTTCTCCCCCATTTGTCACAAATTGCTAAACGCCCCCCCCCCCTCCCCCCTAAACGCGTTACGTAATTTGTAAATGGTTCCTCATGAGCCTGCGACGGGTTATTTTTAAGCTTGTGTGGAAATTGGATTCGGGTGTGTATCTTCGTCGCGAGCGGTTGACTCTCGTAGAGCTCCCTTCGAGTCGGTTAATTTTCATCATTTTCGGCACAGTTTGCTGCCTCCCGATTATCGAAAGTGTGAATAACGGTGCAATTTAACGATTATACTAAGACAAGTGGCTTTTAAAAGCATTTTTTGGCATATTTCCGTCTGACGCGGGTGGTGACAGTTTGTGAAAATCGAATTCCGACAAATGAAAAAAAAATCATTTCATCATGCACGAAAAAAAATATATACCCAGAAACACAGTGTACATTCTAAAAATAGTGAAAAATGGTTTTTCAGAGAAAAAAATTCGATCCAAAAAATTGAAAAAAATCGGCAATAAGTAAATTGGCATACTCAAACAATTGGCGTTTCACCAGCGACTAGCGACTACTAGGTGTCGTCCCATAATGCTTCGCCCGAAAAATAGGTGGCAAACCAGCCGGTTAGTGCTCAGCTACTTTCGTCCGCGTCAATTGACACCTATTTTATTAGGTGTTTCATCGGCGGTGCTATCTTGGAAAATGAGCCACCTTGGATATTAAACTGTTTTTTTTACTTTCTTATTTTATTGCAAATGAGTAGAGGTTTTGATTCTTTTATATTCGGGATTGCAAATATTTTGTCGCATGCAAATTTTGGATGTTTGTTGATGTGATAGCACTGTAAGGGAACACGTATCTGCCGGTCGGCCAACTTTTCTTTGGACTGAGCAAACTAATTTCTATGGTTGTATAGGGTTTGTTTTACCAAAGGGGAAACTGATCCACAGAGCATTCAATGTGCTTAGGGAAAACACATGGCCTTATTTGAGTGCAATGATGACTTCAATCATTATAAGGGTTGAGAATTGACAATTCGCGAGAGGGATCGGGGACCGGTTGGCAATTACCTTCAGTTATGTCAGCACGAAGAATAAGTGTTTGCTGTCATGTTCATTAGTTAGCTTTCAATTCTATCTTATGCCCCCACGCGAGTCTGGGTCTATTGATGGCGTTTGGTCCTTGGACCGGCGACGACTGGGTGCTGTCGGCCTTCTGCCGATAGTGGTAAAATGAGAGGGTGAGAACGGATCTAGCCAAGAAGACAATAACGTAAAAATGAATAGTTGTTCGGAGGTCAGTTCCAATGGGACTTTGATTTGACTGGTATCGATGATCGCGGGTCAATACGTACTGAAAATTCGCCGCGTCTTTTTTAATGAGTCTAATTTTAAGTTCCGTTATTGGTAACAAACCCGTGCATCAGGTTAACGATCCTCTGTATTTCCCTTCAATGTTCGATATAATCGTTTGTATACATGTATTTCACAAACAGTCCGATATGGAAAATGGGAAATACTTTTGTTGATTTATAACATCTCGAGCTATCATGACTCTTTGTCTGTATAACGTGTTATCAGTCGGTGGTTTGCAACCCGAAAATATATCGTAGAGAGGAAATAGCGAAATTAGTCTAAGTAATATCGCAATAAATTGTGATCCGGCCCATTGCGCAGATAAGATTAGTTTTTCTAGGCAATACTCCCACGACCGGCTGTGTGGAGTTGGAATTGCTTTTGTTTAGAAAAAATAGGATACTATCGGTAGCCGGCTGCCCAGAGTTTGGAAGGAACCAAAAACTAAACAAGATCTTTTTCGAGCGATCGGGTTCTCGAAAACTAACTAAACTACTACCTAATAAACTCGCATGCTTGGAGCGGGTCCTAGATCCTATTCCCTTCCCGACCACCATCTCCGCGACGCCTACACACAGAAAAAAAATATTGGTAAAAGTAAGAGTGTTCCGCTCTTAGCAAAAAACAACCAACGCCAACTATTAGGTTGAAAGTAAAACTTGTAAATTAATCACGAATAATAATCAAAATAAAAGTTTTCCTTTTAAACTAATGAAGAATAATAATCAAAATAAAACTTTTATTTTTCACCTAAGAGTATGCGTTGGTTGTTTTTTGCTAAGAGTGAAAAACTTTTATTTTTACCAACATTTTTTTTCTGTGTGTATGGAATAGTCTGATGAACCTTCAGTATAAGATTCCTACATAAACTTTTCATCATTGCAGCAGCGATTACAATTGGGACGCCATGGGCACGTTGGTATGGGTATCTCTTCACTGGATAGTCAAGGACGTAGAGCAATTAGGTTCTCTATTGTATTATGCTAGTATGAGGTTGGGTGAACACTAACGAACCATTTGAGAGCTTCTAGCTTACAGTTCGAGAGCTGAAAAAAACAGATTCATGAACGCTCGCGAGGATTTACTTTGGATGAAGTAATCGATTAATTCCAAGAGATAATTGATAAATTTAAATAATCGATTGCATTTAAAAATATTGCAAAGAGCATGGCTTGACTTTAGTATTTAGTTATAGTTAATGGACTGTCAATAAATTATGTTTTAAGGGGTTATATACAAAGTTGTGGCGAGCTAAGTTCGTGATATTTTTAAAGCGTTTCATGTAAATTTTATTTGAAAGGCAGTTCGTTGGTAGCACTATCGAAGATAGGGGAACATGGGGAGACTTGACCAGGTTTTCAGCTAAAACTGCATAAATCTCTAAAAGAGCCTTCAATCCCTCAAAAATCATTGAGATATAATGTGCCAAGTTATTGTACGTCTTCATGAATTTTTAACTTAATTTTTGAAAAGTTACAAAAGTTTTTCTGTGATGGTTTTTTTTTGGTCAAGTCTCCCCACTGCGGGGAGACTTGACCAAGGCATGGGGAGACTTGACCAAAGGAATTTTGAAAAATCATAACAGAAAAATGACATAAAACATACTGTAAATATTTTTCCATATTATCGAGATCCTTAGGTAGCAGTAAAAAATATAAAAGGGTTGCATTTGATAAATTTTGATTTTTTAATGCATTTTTTAAGGATTAACTGTACGCTTGCATTGCATGTTCACACGTCACGAAATCAGTCCTACTATTGCTAACTTGTTTACTAATACTAAAATATAAAGACTTATGTTTGAGGTGGGATTTTTTAATGGTGTAATTACCATTAACAGTAGATACCAAAGCATAATAAATATCAGGAATTTTGTATCTTTCTTCAGCTAATTGCCACTTGGTCAAGTATAAAAATAAAAATCTTGGTAAAGTCACCCCAACATTAGTTGTTGCGTTCAATGTCATGCAAATTCTAGTAATAACTATTCCAATATTCCAATTTATGTAAAATTATTTCACTGATTCACAAAAATTAAGATGGTATATTAGTATATTAATAGTAATTAGTAGTCGAGTAGATATGTCCATACAAAGTTTGATAAAAAATTACATCATTTAATGCAAATTTATTAATCACGTAATATTTTCTGTAAGAAAAGGATTTTTCATTCCAAACATACCTTAAGGGATCAAAACAAGCCTAAAAATATTGTTGAAAAAAATGAGAATCGAATGGAAGACGGCATAGCCAAAAATAGAATTTTGCGCTAGTCTCGCCAAATCAAATAGAATTAAAAATATGTTCAAGGTTGTCGGAGTTATGCCCCAATGCCCCGAAGTGTGTTTATTTGGCAGAGGTTTGCGGTGAACGCTCTCCAAGCCGAACCACTGAACTGAAATCCAAAAACTAAAAAGATTATTGAAGAAAAATGTATTGTGGTGTACTTGAACGGATCGGTTTTCCATTTTTTTTTTTACAAGAAAAACATGTTGGCCAAAAATTTAGTTTTGTGGTGCTCAAAATTTTAAACAAAAAATCATAGCAAAGAATCCCAAATTTTTTGATGAAAAAGGAACCGTTCAAGTACACGAGAATGTAAATACAACCAATTCAATTTTTTTTTTAATCGGCTGAATAGTTTTTGAGGTATTACTTTCACCGCAACGGTACTTTTCAAAAAACTTCATTCCGAGATTATTGCGTTTAAAGTTTTGTGTTAGAACTGCAAACGGCTGTAATTAAAAATCTAGCGCTCCGATCTGAATGGAATTTTGCACAGATATTTTCAAAAGCATGTACTTTGAGAATATTCAATAAAGTATTTTCCGATTTTTTGAGTTTCAACTTTGTATAACGGGGTAGAGTTTCATACAGTTAATTTCATCGTCTAGGTTTCACTTTGAAGGATTTTGGTAATTAGTTGCCGTATTCTTCATAGTTACACAGTCCTGGTATTCCAGTAATTTAATTGATTTTTTATTCAACTAAGTTATACTTTCCAATCTCAAATTAACGAATCGATTCCAAATCAGAAAACAATCGGTTAACAACTCTACCCAGATTTTCGATTCAGCTGACTGTTTTCCAATTCTATACGTATACCGACGACATACGTAGTAAAACCGCACGTTCTAAACTATTGAGATGTAACTTTTTCCGCCTATACACTGCCTGTATGCTTTCCAAATGACACATCTATTGGCACTTTTACCAGTGCATCTGAGAGCTACCGTCGTGTCGTCCTTTCCTGAATGTGTCTCGACGAATCGATCATGGCATGGCATGACATGAGCGTCGATAGAAAACGGTTATTATGCCCTCGAGCCGAGATATTGATAAATAAGTTTTATTTATTCTATAATGTTCATATCATTCATGTGTTTTATATTATTTGTGAGAGAAAATTTCCCATCGCCAAAGTCCTGTGGCAGCCAATTGCTCTCGCCCCGGTTGTTCCTAGGGGACGCTGTGTGTGTGTGCAGTAGCGCACACAGTTTGTCCTGGTAGTTGGCGAAGTTTAGTCGGAAGTTTGTTTGCTGTTTAGATTTATATATTTATATCGAAAAGAACATTCCCAATTGACTCATCGTTGTCGGTGGATGCTGGAACCAGGCGAGCTAGCCAGCGAGTATCGTACAGCCGCCCAGAAGGAGGAGGGGTTGGTCGATGTATGTTTCAGAGAGTAAATTAAATTCAATAAACTTTCTGCTTGGGTTGTGGTGGCTATGGGTGCCGGTTCATGCACGCTTTGCGGATCGTATTTTCTATGGATTGTATCGTCGCTCGAGGGATGAGAACCGCCACTGCGAGCTGGATAAATAAACAAAAGCGTAAGGGCAAACTGGTGACGATTGACATTTTTCCAGCTTTCGCAGCGTTGAACTGGCCTCGGCAAACGAAAGTGACTATGGAAGGGGTCGTTCGCAAAATAAAAGGAAACTAAATTGCCCTAGGTTGTGGGTGTACCCAAATAAATCTGTTTAATATCAAATTGATTCTCTGTAAAATTATTTGTGGGATTCGATGTTTTTCATACAAATATTTTTCCTACATTGAAGATATCCGTACATTGTGTGAATTATATTGTAACATTAAAGAAAACGATGCATGTTATCTTTTAGTGAAGGTTTAATTTATATTCCTTTGGTTAAGCTTTACAGTACCAGGTTATAATTTTAGTATTGCTCTCATATAACCAATTTTCGACAAATTTGGATGGAAATGGTTTCTGTGTCACTATTAGCATTCGAATTCGTTGACCGGTTTTGGAAGTATTCGGAATCCCCGTGGGGTAAATCCGACATCCAAATGGAGCGACGGGCGAGTTTTGAAGAAAGATCTCATAAATGTAAGTAGAATTTTTTGAATTGACCTACATATGCTATTTTCCATTGATCCTTCACGATGGACATGAATTGAACCAATCTTTGTCACCGAAAAACAATTCCGGGAAAATTTTAGAAAAAGTTATCAAGCAAAAATCGAATGAGGCTCTGAAGATTGATGAAAATTTAAATTTTCCTAGCATCACTGCAATTATATACAAAATTTGTAACTTTATCTTATTACATACAAAAGAAACTTCAATTTATCCCTCAAAACTCCTGTGAATTGGCCAAACAGTTCATATCATTGATCGCATATAATTGGACAACCAAGAGCAGTAGTGCTAGAATAAATGAATACTTTATCAATCATCAGAGCATCAAACGGTTTCTGCTTAATAACTTTTCCACAAGCATCAGATCGTTTCGTGGCCGTCGAGACTTTGTTTCTTTGTTAAATTTGCTACAAAAACCATACAACGATTTATTTTTAGGAGGCAATTAACGACTCCTGGAGGAATTATTTTGTGAAAGTTAATTTTCCCGTTCGAAATCCTATCTAAACTTGAAGCAGTTGACGCACTTTCACTTTTCGAGCTAAGAATTTGCACAGTTGTTCTAGGACCCACATGGAACTCAAATAGTTGCTCAAAGCAGGAATCTCATTTTGTCCTACCCCAGCGGACATTTGAAGCCAATTCAAATACCAAGATGGCGGCTTCCGGTTAGCACAAAACAGTGAAAATCATATCAATATGGGTGTATTTGAAAGCGGGTGGTCAGTAGAAGACAGAAATGGACCACTGACTTCCGGTTAAACATATGTGTCGCCGTACAGTGGCCGGAGGTCGGCAAAAATCTCAAAAAGATATATTCTAATTATTGATAAATTTGTGTTTTCCTGAAATTGTATCATTACATCGATTTTGTTGGCTATACATATCTGGTCTCGTTCTGCGCCAACGGGGGAGATTTTAAATTTTTGCTACTGATATGGAGGTGCATGATGTTTGTGAAAGATAATTAGAAAATCTAAAGTAAACCAACACGTTATACAATGGATTTCAAGTAGTGCTCTTCATTTTTTTAAATATTATTTATGTAGGTAATGGAAAATCTATCATAAAAATGGGATCATAGTCATAAGAAAGGTTCGATGACACTGTATGGCAAAATGAATCCATTATTTTATGACTTTTACCATCAAAAATGAACTAAGCACCTCATAATTAACTTAAATTGTGATTTTCAACCAAATCAGGCAACATTTTAGGGTTCCTCCGACTTTTGTTCGAAGATCCGCCACTGTGCGTCGCCAATGTTTTTCAACATATACCAACGCCAGATGATAGGCGATTACATGAACATGAGCATGGTGACCGTACAATTCGTAGTTGCTATTCCGTGATTGACCAAAACAAGCGAAATTGCACAAGGAATGAAGAAATGAGACGTAACTATCCGTTCTCAATGTGCACGTTTCGAGAGTTCTATGCTTTGAAATATCAATAACGCCGCCGGCCACGTCCTTACGATCATCGGGGAAAGAAAGGATGTTTATGTAACAAACGTTTGCCTCGGAAAGGAGTTTCTGTTAGTTGGGTGGGGTAAAGAGTAACACAAATCTGGATTCATCTTGATAAGTGATACGATCTATGCAACTCCCAGAATTGTGATCATATGTTTATTGCTCTGGGTAGCTGGCGGCCGAGAATTTATGACAGATTTATCGTTTGTTGAATTAGTTTGAAAATGCTTGGTTTAAAAAAAAAGCACCTTAACATAAACAACAAGGTCCGGACACGAATCTTTGAACAAGGTGTCGATTCTTATATCATCATTATTCGCGCGCGTTGCCATTCTAACTGATACACATTTTAACCGGTATAAAATACTTGAAACGACTAATTTTGTAAGTCGAATATACAACCGATGACACGCGTGCGGGATTTTTATGCTAATCACTACAAAAAGATTGGAAATAATAAGAACGAAAAGAAACCAATTTAATTTAAAACAACAATTCGCCCATAAAATGGAACAAATGCAAGAAATAAAGAAGGGGATCCTGATTTAGTCCAATTTCACGCCAATAATCAAGCTATAATATTTTTATACTCATGAAGGAAAATATTTAACATGATAATCAATAATATAGTGCATGTACTACCCCAAATTATATGAAAGTACTCAATACAAAGAGAAGAATTATTAAAATTGATTGATGATCTAATGTCCTTCTCGTCTTTGACTGTCTTCTTGTTCTTCCGAAGTTCGCGCTTCATCATTGCCCAGTACTGCTCCACCGGATGCAGCTCCGGACAGTTTGGCGGATTCAAGCCCTTTGGGACAAAATGGACAGAATTGGCCTCATACCACTCCAGGGCACTTTTAGAATAGTGCAATGATGTCAAATCTGGCCAAAATAGCGGAGCTTCGTCGTGCTTCTGCAAGAACGGCAAAAGGCGCTTCTTGAGGCACTAAGATTTGTAAATCTCGCCATTTACTGTGCCCTTTGTCACGAAAGACTCACTCCTCAGTCCGCAAGAGCAGATGGCCTGCCAAATGAGATATTTGGAGGCGAACTTCGACATTTTCTTCTTCTTAAATTTGTCGTCCACATAGAACTTGCTCTTGCCGGTGAAAAACTCCAACCCCGGAATTTGCTTAAAATCGGCTTTTATATACGTTTCGTCGTCCATCACACAGCAGCCATATTTTGTCAGCATCTTCTCGTAGAGCTTCCGTGCCCGAGTTTTAACCGTCGATTGTTGCCGCTCATCGCGGTTTGGGAAGTTCTGTACCTTGTATGTATGTAATCCAGCTCTCTTCTTTGCATTCTGGACTTAGCTCTGCGACATGCCGATCTTTTTAGCCAAATCACGGCTTGAGACGTTGGGATTTGCTTTAATCATCCGCATCACCTTTCCCTCCGTCTTTTTGTTCTCCGGTCCCGGTTTTCTTCCAGCTCCTTTGCCGTGGTCCAACGTCAATTGCTCCTGGAACCGCTTCAACACTCTGGAGACGGTTGAATGGTGAACGTTCAACATTTTTCCCAACTGCCGGTGCGACAGGTCAGGAAATTCCAGGTGTTTGGAAAGAATTTGTTCTTTCGACTCGCGTTGGTTCACCTCCATTTTCGTTGAATCGAAAAACATGATTTCGAGTTTGACAGTATGTAAACAGTACACATCAATGAGAAAGTGTGCAAAATTTGGTTGATTTTTACCCAATGGTAAAAAAGTTATGCCCTGTTCAATATGTCGCAATAATTTCGTATTCGCACTTTACATCTGTTTGAGCGCAACGAAAACTCGAATCGAATGCCCCAACTATCGCACTAGCTGTTGTGCAGTGCGTTGAACAGAGATGCCAGATGCACCTCTAACTAACGGTTTCAAATTAGTGGTGTGATGATAGAAACATAGCGAAGATAAGATCATTACCCTAGATCCAATTCTCACTAGAAGTTTTGGATTTAAAAAGATAGTTGCTCTTGGTGATGCCACAAGTATAATTTGAATATAAACTAAATGAAAAAGGTATTACCTCACTACTAGAAGGATTATATGATGATCTATGCACTCACCTACTATCAAACATCATACTCACGGTTGAGAGCAATGCCAAATGCAAGGGTCAAATACCTTATCTTTGGAAAAAGTATCTTTGTAGTAATCATACATATTATTTTTTGAGAAATAGTTTCACTATTTCAATTCATTCACTATTAAGCTCCGGGCTACCTGGCATCCAAAAGGGAGTAGGTATAATTCGTAAGTCCTATCATTATCTTTCGTTTTAGAGTTATGGTATCTTTGACAAAGTTGTTGCATTGCATCCAGCGATTAATTTGATCGTACCATATTAGTTCGACATTCATTCGCTAATACGGCGTTGTTATCAACTTTGTAATGGAACTAGATAGAAAGATAGTGTCTATAACGAAGTTGTAGGTCAGGTCAATATAAATATATCTTCTGAGAAAATGAACTTTGTGGGTGCTATAAATTTTGAAATATGGATAATTTTGTGAGAGTGAGAAAGCATGCATATTTTTATGTAAACTAGTAGAATTGTTCGGCGTATTTCCTTACTATTTAATAAATTAACAGTAAAAACACGCTTCGCATTCGAGTACAATAAAAGAGTTTCGGCAAGTTTCTCCAATCAAATATGCATTAGTTGGATTTGAATGATATGAAATAACATTCAAGCAACTATATCTAATATGGAATCATTACAGCCCATAAGTTTCAAATCTGTAATAAAAATTGTCGCGGAGAATAGAGTGTCCTTGAGGTTTCTGTTAACATTTTACATACATAGCAATATCTCGATTTAAAACTTCTAGCACACATTTTTTGCAAACATATTCTTTAAATTTAGTTTTTACCCGAAACTTGTCTATTATTAATCTAATCGTGTATCATTGTTCTGCATATTTCTTTACTTCTAGAAAATATTGTTTAAACTTCACTAAATTGACTGAGTACCGTAAATGAATTTTGGCAGGTTACAGCAATCAAATAGATAGTTGTTAGGAAGTCTCAAAATGCTGGAGGAAGGCGGAGTACAAAATAGAATTAGTTCATTTTTGTATGATTTTATGATTATTTCCTTTTCGATGTTTTATCTAACCTATTTTAATATCATTAATAATGATACATAAGTGATAAAAACATTTGATATTTTAATATCATTAATAATGATACATAAGTGATAAAAACATTTCAGATTTGGGTAAAAATTAGCATGAAGATCGTATTTTCAAAAAAGCACTCTAACACGAAAAGTACAAAGTTTGCATCTTCAAAAGATATATTTATAATAATAAGACCTACAACCTTCTCGATGACACCATAATTATATCTAGCTTCATAAAAAAGTTGATAACGGCGCTGCCCTAGCAACTGAAATCCGAACTAGTTTGATGTAACCAAACAAAGCGTTAGGTGCTATACAACAACTTTTTTGAAGAAACCGTAGCTCTCAAACGAAATATAACTTTGAACAAATCCCGAGTTGAAAATTTTACCTTGTTAAACGTGAGAGAGATGTGCCGAGTAGATTTGTACTTGTCTTTGCTGATAAATTCGCCCGCAAGCTGATGGTTTGGAAAGGCATCCGTAGTATCAAAAGGAAGACCTAGTTGTTCATCACTACAACGCAGGGGCGGATTCGGGAGGGGTTCGAAATTTCGATTTTAAAATATATGAATATGTAATACGTAAAAACCACATTTAACGAAAATCAGTATTGATGATCAAATTTGGTTTGAAGAAATTTTGAGTTTGAAACTAATCTAAAATTCAAACTAATTTAAAATTTCTCAACAAGTTGAAAATTTTCGGGAATGTTTCCATACATTTAACCACAGAAAAGTTCTGACCCGACTTATTAATTCACCAAATTGTTCAATATTTCGTCGCATCGAAATTTTTTTAGCAATACGACAAGACAACGAATTACTAAACCTACATAATGGTACCCTTAGCGGTTTGGTACAATATTTCCACTTGGCAAAATAACCCATTTTGTGAGATCAAATTCAAAATGGAACAAACTTTACTTGAGTTATTTGTAATTTCGTTTGATTTTTTGATTTGTGAAAATTTATTAAAATTAAAGCTCGATCGGATATTTTAGTTGTGCCCTCGCTCTTTTTTTTCAAATTGACTAGAGCAGCCTATGGTATGCATTAAGAGTCGGCCGGAAAGCCTCTCGAAATAGAAGGTCAAGGTCTGCAACAGAATGCAGTACCAATGCTTTGGTTTTACTCAAACAAAAAAATAAATATGCGAATTTCTCGAGTGCTCAAATAACACACTAAAGACAACTTAAAGGTTTTCGTAAACCTATGCATTGTATTTTTGAACAAAATAAACATATTTACCATATTGATAAAATAGAAATGCTTCAGCTCTTCTAACATTGGTTCTAGGCAATGTCAAAATCCGCAGCGTGCGACATGTGCCCTACTGAGTGAGATGACAACTTCCAAGAATTTCCCACAGGCTTAAAAAAGCTGGCCTCCTTTTCTTTGCAACCCAAACCGAAACATGAGCCGACAAGTGATGCTAAAGACGGTTGTTCTATTCATTGGAGAAAAAAGTGCACACTCACCAACCACACTTGAATGCATTCCACCCTCAAAATAAATGCAATAAAATTTGTTAATACCAACTGCAAACAGTGCCGAAGCTTAATATTAAGCCAATGTAAGAGGGCAGACAGACAATCACGCCCGGACCAGGAACCGACGAAGCCCGATGATGTGAAAATAAGCTGCACCGACATTAAAAGTTCATAATTTTTGCCGCACACTGCACGTTAGAGAAGCAGCGAAATTTGATGTGACCTTTCTCCTCTCGCATACGTACAACGGGCAAACTCCTCGCCGAGAATCCAAGCAGATAAACAGCAATTTTCGTATGCATCCACGAACCCCATCCCGCCACCCACGGAATGATCCAAAAATTTGCACGACTGCTGGATATGGTTTCGAACTGTGTCGAGCAAAAATTGCAATTTCGAGACGAGTAGCTGTACCATGTGAAAAAGACGAAATGAGCGAGATTTCTCCTAATTAAATCCGCATAATTAAATTTTCGAGTGCACTTTGCGTATGCAGTAATATGCGCTTATTACAGGACTTCTTTCATATCTCGACATGCTCCCTCCTACCCAGATCCAAAGCCATATGTGGAGGGGGTTTGTAGCAACGAGCATGCCTCTCTATTTATCCGGTCGGGAGGATAGGATTCATTTCTGATTGGAGCGCACCGGGATGCATTCGTTGGCAGTCCTCAAGGCTTCCAACCAGAAACTCCACATCTATTTCTTTTTTTTTCCTGCTTCCATGATGAAATATATGATGCAATTGTGTTCATCTTCACATACACAGTTTAATATCGTAGCAGATTGTTATCCGGTAGAAAGTCGGGTTATTAAATGTTTGAACACGGGTACCGACAATGAAGAAGTTATAATTTTGCATGCAACTTTTGGGAAATCTGCTCGAAGAACATGGAAAAGCAAATTTTGTTTGGATTGGATTAGGAGAATGTGAAGAACTGAAATTAGATCCAATCATTTTTGGCTGTCTACATATAGACTTTTTCATTTTGAGAAATATATTTTCCGAGCCAACTGAAGAGCTCTTCTTGTAGTGTTTGATATAACTATAATATAGAAAACGACTGTTTGAATATGAAAGGTTTATTCGTTAAAATAGTAGGGGAAACCGAGGAGATTTGAAACAGAGGAGAATTGAAACAGTGCCCATGACTAGCGAAAAAGTACCGTTAGGGATAAAACAATAATGCATTTGTTTTATTTATATCGTGCCCACAAACCCTCCAATACACGCCAACTATATTAAGTGAGTTGTTGAATATTTACGGTAACTACAAAAAATGGGCATAAGTAAGCTTTCGTTATTTTCTTCAAATTGGTATAAATAGGAAATTAAGAAATGTCCGATCATGAAAATAACACTATTATGTAGTATAAGAGTTAACATTTATGAATTGTATGCGTTTCTTTTTATCTTTGCGAGGTATAAATGGTAAATGGTGGATCAAACCTTACTTCTGGACCTAGGAAAGTTGAAACACCTTGTTTCAACTCTCCTCGATGTTAAACTTCCAGTCTTATGGTAATGTTATAAACCGACAATTATTGCGGTCATCTATCCTGGGGTCATCCTATTTGCTATTGCACGTGATCGAGAGCGAATTTACTTTACCATCTACTGCTTGTTGGTTTTTGAGTCTGCTCTCACCCTCGCTCTCGTGTACGTCCATGTCGTTGTCGATAGAGCAGCTTTGGTTTTCACTGATGGTTGTTTTTTATTTTTCGTGTGTTTCTGAGTGTTCTTGATGTATTCGTCTCCTTTTTGCCTTTGTCATATGCAATCGGTCGGAATTTCGAATTTATAACCTAGGCCCGCAAGACTGAATCTCTTATACTATTCGATTCAGTTCGACGAGATCGGAAAAAAGTCTGTATGTGTGTATATGTATGGATGTATGTATGTGTCAAACAATCTCACCGATTTTTCTCAGAGACGGCTGGACCGATTTGCACCAACTTAGTCTCAAATGAAACCTTCCCATCGGTCGCTATTGATTTTTTTTTTGATTGATTCGACTTCCGTTCCGGAGTTACGGGTTGAAGAGTACGATCACACAGCGAATTCCCATATAAACTGGTACCACCATGATGTCCATAAATAATATAATGTGTGAAACATTACTTGGATTTGTGTGTCTAGGTTATTAATGACCCTTCGAAGTCGCTGTGACGCTGTGACCACATTAGCCACCTATGATGGTTCTAGATGCCCCCTAAGAACTTACCAAGTTTCTAAGTTTGTGCCAAACCTGTTTCTCAGTGAATTCATTACCGATTTTTACAAACTAGGTCTCAAATGAATTCAAATTGAATCCAAATCGAGTAATCTCTAAATCTTGTAGTCTAGTAATAATCTCCTTTTTTCAAGCAACGGATGGATCATGCAACCTTCGTGCCCCATATGTTTCCACAGCTGGCTAGAAGGTGGCGTCTTACTATTGAAAATATACATCGAGATGAGCCGTCTTAAAACTAAGCGCCGCTACTGGGCACAATTGAACTGAGGGGGGAAAGTTCACGTGAAATTCCGCGAGAAATACCGCGTGAAATTCCTTGTTAAATTCCGCGTGATATAGCGTGTGAAATTCCGCGCGTAATTCCGCGTGAAAATCCGCGTGACATTCCGCGTAAAATTCTGCTTGAAATTCCGTGCAAAAATCCGTGCGAAATTTCGCGTGAAATTTCGAGTAAAATTCTGCATGGAATTCCGCTCGAAATGCCGCGCAAAGTTACGAATGATATTCCGCGTGAAATTTCACGTGAAATTCCGTGAGGAATTCCATGTGAAATTCCACGTAATTCCGCTTGAAATTCAGCGCCAAATTTCGTGTGAAATTCCGTGTAAAATTTCATCTGAAATTTCGTGTGAAATTCCACGAGAAATTCCGCGTGCATTCCTCGTGAAATTCCGTGTGTATGTTCCGCGTGAAATTCCTAGTGAAATTCCGCCTGAAATTCTGCTTGAAATTTCATGTTAAAATCCGTGCGAAATTTCGCGTGAAATTCTGCGTGGAATTTCGCTCGAAATGCCGCGCAAAATTACAAGTGATATTCCGCGTGAAGTTTCATGAGAAATTCCGCGAGCAATTCCATGCAAAATTCCGCCTAATTCCGCTTGAAACTCTGAGCCAAATTTCGTATGAAATTTCATCTGAAATTCCGCGAGAAATTCCACGTTAATTCCGCGTGAAATTTCGTGTGCATGTTCCGCGTGAAATCCCTAGTGAAATTCCGCGCGAAATTCCGCGTGACATTTCACGTGAAATTCTGCTTGAAATTCCGTGCCAAAATCCGTGCGAAATTTCGCGTGAAATTCCGTGTGAAATTCTGCGTGGAATTCCGCTCGAAATGCCGCGCTAAATTGCGAGTGCATTCCGCGTCGAATTTCACTGAAATTCCGTGAGGAATTCCATGTGAAATTCCGCGTAATTTCGCTTGAAATTGTGCGCCAAATTTCGTGTGAAATTCAGTATGAAATTTCATCTGAAATTCCGTGCGAAATTCCGCGTGAAATTCCGTGTGTATGTTCCGCGTGAAATTCCTAGTGAAATTCCGCGTGAAATTCCGCGTGAAATTCTGCTTGAAATTCCGTGCAAAAATCCGTGCGTAATTTCACGTGAAATTCCGTGTGAAAATCGAGTTAAATTCCGCTCGAAATGCCGCGCAAAATTACGAGTGATATTCCGCGTGAAGTTTCACGTGAAATTGCGTGAGGGATTCCATGTGAAAGTCCGCTTGAAATCCTATGCCAAATTTCGTGTGAAATTTCATCTGAAATCCCGTGGGAAATCCGCGAGAAATTCCGCGTGCATTCCGCGTGAAATTCCGTGTTTATGTTCCGCGTGAAATTCCTAGTGAAATTCCGCGCGAAATTCCGTGTGTATGTTCCGCGTGAAATTCCTAGTGAAATTCCGCGCGAATTTCCGCATGAGATTCGGCATGAAATTCCACGTGAAATTCCACGCAAAATTCCGTGTGAATTTCACGTAGAAATCCACGTGAAACTCCGTGCAAAATTCCATTCGAAATTCCACGCAAAATACCGCATAAAATTCCACGTGCAATTCCGTGTGAAATCTCGCGCGAAATTCCTTGATAAATTCGGTACGAAATTCGGTGTGAAATTCTCCACGAGTACAAGGTGGGCCGTAGAGTGGTCTTCTGGCGCCCTTGGCGAAGTCGGAGCTGCGCCCCTTTGGCATTTACATTGACTTTGTTTTTCAATTCGACTTCCCAAAAATAGTATACATGTACATACATAGAAATGGCATTTTTTTTAATATGTGTTCACCACAAAAATAAATATTTTCGGGGTTTGAAAACTTCAAAAAACACCGAAAAATCCGATTTCCAAAAGACTGTTTCAAGCAGTCAAACAGTCTTACCAAACATACTGCAGTATACCGTGCAGAGCCCATCGAAAAATTTGCCAGCAAACACGAATATTGAACGAAATTTAGAAATTATTATTAAGGCGTAATATGGTAATAGTACGTAGAACACCAATACAGTAGGGGGAAGTGGACCAATTCGGACCGCTGGCCAATCCGGACCCGCAGCTATTTCTCAGCTTAATATGGTAATATTATGAAAATCGTATATATCATTTTCATGGCTGTCATATAGCATCGAGAACAGATCGATGACCACATTTTTGCTGTACTATCGCCAAACTCGTCTATTTCTTCTATCTCTCGTAATTTCAGGATCTTCAACTTTTCACTTTGAGCCGGGCCGTGGATAAATGAACTAGCCTGAATAAGACTTATTCCAAAGAGCTGACATAGAAATATTCAGTTGCGACGGATATCACGAAAAAGCGCTCAGATAAGCTGACCATTGCGATATTCTATCTAAAGCAAGCAAATGACATACCTGACGACAAGTAATTTACAAAGGACTACCGTATCTACATTCCCGCCCATAAGGTAGAAATCGACGGCGTGATCAACAGCTAGTTTTAAATGCTATTTAAAAGCCTCTTTAAAATTCATTTTGAAGAGAGCTACATCATTCACCACTACAAAATATTATGATCTCTTGGCTCAGGAAGAGTGCGACTCTGTCATTCCCTTGTTACTGAACCTAAAAACTATAGGCAGATAAGATTTTTCGAGAAGGCTAAACATTTTCTCTTGGGGGAAACCAAAAATAACAGCTTACGGAAGCACTGATACACCGCCTAAGTAAACCGACTCTAACCGCAGTAATTCTAGATCAAACGAGAAGTTTCTAATGCGTCCAGAGGCACAAAAAATATAGTGGCTAAAAATTTCAACAAGATATTCAACTTAGCGCAGGACTGAGTGGACTAGGCCACCTTGTGTTATTGCGGAATTCCTTCCTGCACCAACAATTCTCACGGTATGACTTAGAGTTGTCTTCTTGATTATGTATTTCCATTATATGTAGAATTTTGAACTTTTAGGTTACTCGCCTCTTTTTTCGGGTTAAAAAATGTGCGATTCAATACATACTTAGATGATGTGAGATAATAATAAAACATTGTAAACATAAGCGAAATCGAGATTCAATTTATGAAAATGAAAGTTATACTCGCATTTTTTATTTCGACTACTATGTAGTAAATTTTTTTTTATTTTTCTTTTAACGACATTCCAGTAGCTTGAGATTGCTAAGTAGGGAAGGTTATGAAAATTTAGAGCCATAGTAGTCAAGTGAGAGCAAGAATGTGAAATATGTGCAGATTGGAAAACTAGAAGTGACAGGTTTATACATACATTCGGTTAAACACGTGATGTAGGTATAAAATAAAAAAAAGTTTTATAATAAAAAAGGCCTCAAACTCACTGTAAGATGAAGAAACGAGAGTCCAAACTATTTTTAAATCGTTTATAATTAACTGTTAATGAGGATATCACAAAAATATATAACAACAGCTTCAACCAAATCCTACAGCTAATAAAAATGGTATTTAATACCTTCAGCAAACGCTGCCTCCTGTTTACCAACACGATTACAGTGTGCAAAGGGTGCCAAATCGTATTATAGAAACAATTCCGACCAAACTATAAACTTTATTAGATGGGGTGTCGTCGCAGTCGCACCCAAAGGAAATGCGCTTTGTATGTTCGGATGGTCATTCTATGCTGCGAGGTGCGAAATGAGGTTAATTTTCCCATGATTTTTTCCTGAAATCGGATTAGGGCCAATTTGTAGGTTTTTGATTTTCTTCTGTAAACAGAAGCACTTCGTTTGCACTAGGCTACAAATAAATACAAAAGAAATGCAGCTAATAAAATCTATCCCGGCCTCGGTGGACTGCAAAAGGCAGGGGTCAGCCGGTCGCTTTTCAAAATATTTGCACATGTCGTCGTCCTATGGGTTTCCATTGTTCGAGAAAGCTGTTTGTGTTAACGAGAAACAAATCACTTTATCGTTCACATCTGAATGCCTCGACCAAAGTGGGAATAAATCACCAACGATACAATGTGGTTCAGATTTTCACAAGAATTTAGTTGAAGTAAAATGACCAACGTCGAAAGCACCCGACTAGAAGCTGGATTCCCCCACGCCCATACCACGAATCGGACAAAGGAAAGTTCACCTTTCAGCCAATTGAGTGCGACGAGACGACGGGTTTTGGTAAATCTCTTGCAAAAAAAGCAGTGGCTCAGCACCGGTGTAGTGGCCTTTGGCCGGTCACACATGCTTCTCATCTTACCGAAGGATTTGTCCGGTTACCAACGAAATGGAGCAACCGCCGGAGAGATGCATATCTGTTACTGATGTCGACAGATCCTGATCCGCTGACCAATATGCATATGTACATACGTCCTTTCGGGACAAAAGAGTACGTTCTTCAGCTTCTAGTCTTTCTGGTGGCGAACGTACAAAACATTATGTCAATGTAGGCGACCGAAAGAATACAGGGCGAAAAGCTCGAGGAAGAAAAACAGATCATAAACGGAGATATTCTAGGGATAATCCTAATCCGTTAACATAACAGTATAAACATTACATGCATGTTGGGTTCGAGGGAGGACTTGAGCGGAAGGGAAAATAAAAGAAGTCTGATATTTTAGATTGCATTCGTTTTTATTTTCGCCCTCAGGTCAGAGTTTCCATCAGGCGGTTGTAACGCACAGGAAAAGAACGGGGCGAGGTAGCTAAGGTGGTTTTTTTGTACTAGCAGAGATCATGTTTGTATGCTATCATTACACGCATTTGAAAATTTGCTCCTTTGGCTACAAGATCGTCATACAGCGTATTGACGTAATTCGCATGTTACAGTTTACACCACAGTTTTTCTGAGACGCCATGTTTTTGCTCATCTGTGAAAGGTGAGGTGAGACATTTATGTTTGAATTTAGTAAGTACTTCGACCACTAATCAGGTTATCTTTTGTTTTTTACTTTAAAAACTTGATTAGCCACGTAGTTCAATCAGAACTGGGAAAATGAACGTGATGACATGAACATGTGCATGATGACTGTACAATTCGTAATTGATCAGAACAAATTACTAATTAGCGAAATTACAAATAGATTCAACGAATTTGTCCTGAAAGTAGCTATCCATCTTCAATGTACACGTTTCGGAAGTTTTACATTTTGAAATGCCAACAACGTCGCCGGGCACGTCCTTATAGTTATCAGGGAAGGAAAGGAATGTTAGTCTCACAAACGTTGCTAATGACGAATTTCGCGCCAACTCGAACAAATGTTGGCACCACCCTCTCACATTTTAACAAAACTTTCTGTACATGAGAACTTTGTCACAAAAAGCCACTTTGCATACTTTGTTTTTCCAAAAATGATCCAAACTGTCTTTTGTAAAGGGTCAAACTTTTTTTACCAATTTTTTCAAATGGCTATAGTCTAAAAAATTCAAGTTGGATTTTAAGGGAAAAAAGTTATTTGAAAAAAACTTTTCCTTGTCCAAACTGAATTTATTTTTTCAGTGAAATTTTATCGAAAACTGAGGCAATGAAAGTCATCATCATCCCAATTTCCCCACTGTTGCCTGATACATGCAAAAGGTATCAGTAACGAATTTGGTATAGCATCTCAGACTGGACTGAAACGACGCCGAAGGGATTCGTTTAACGAAGATCTGGTACTAGAACACTTAGCGCACGACCAGACAACATGTTTAATATCGCGATAACCGCCACCACAAGCGCAGAGCCTGCTCTCCACGGCGTCAATAAGCCGGAGATGGGACTTCTACGTGTAATGATTGTACATGACCCGAATGAAGTCATCACCCTCATCCATTCTCCTCTGAGAAGAAATATCTAAAAACTCGTTGAAACTACGCGATCTTTAATAGATATCACCTTCTAATGCCTAAATGTCCACCTTCTCATTACTCGGAATGGATCACTGCGAAAGAATTTAAACTAAAGTAATCTGCTATGATTTTTCCCATGTTTTCCCCAGGAAATACAAAGAGTGCTTTTTATACTTTCTCAAACGGAGAGCCTCCTGTAACTGTAACGATGTAGGTATGGTCGTTGATAGTTAAATATACAAACATCAATTTTGGGCGGAGAATGTTGGCAGCACAGCCTCTTTTGTGATTGCACCCACCACTACTGTCATAATAATTAGCATTAAGGCGATGCATAGCTGTCATGATATGACATACGTTCCGTGTATTCTAATCACAGGATGAATCGAATACACAACGTAGGCCCTAACCACCAGGCGAAACATTGTTTCTCTGATGATCTGTCAGTTAATCCGTCGACGGACCGGTGCCAATAATCGCGTTTTCAGCTTTCATCAAGTTTTTCATTTGCATTTCTAGCGTCGGGTATATTGGGAAAAATCGGGCGATCCGACGTTCAAAAGTCCCTTTCGCGTATAATTCTAAGCAATCTTGTCCCACCACGAGGTAGGAGACTGTTCACGGTAGTTCGCGTCGGGTACTCGTCTCACCTTTAATCGTAATGCAAATGCATTGTGTGAAACCTGGGGAAAAATGTAGTGACTGAAATATAAGGACACTTGGGGTTTTTGATGTCCCATGTGGAAATCCCTGCTATTTTATAAGATTACCGGGACCAGGAACCACTTACCGCGGTTTTGTAACAGCACCCTTCAAGATACACTCTCAGGCCTTTACGAGGAATCTTAGGAGAGAAAACTGATTTTCCTCTTTCGGAAATGTATAGGCACATTAGTAGATGTTCCCATAATGGGATGGTCAGACTTTTGCTCTTTAGTATACAAGGAAACGTAGAAATTAGTTGTTATCCGTGGCGTAGCGCTGTTTTGCATTATCGGAGCGTTCCTTAAAAGAATGTTTCATTTTATCCCCACATAATTTATATGCAGGATATGTCGAGAGATCATGTGGAGTTTCTCCACATTAGGAAAACTTTTCATGATTCTCTCCGCGTTTTCCAAGGTGTGCCTTGTTTCTACAATAAGTCGCTATAGGCCCAAATGTTTGCAACAACGGCAGTTCATGCTTCGCGGCACAAAAAAGGCGAACAGGTAGAGTAGCCCCGTCCAAAAAATCAAAGTTTGGAAGAGCAGATTCGGCAAAAGGTTCGAATTGAGGCTGATGGAAAAGAAGTTGTTTTCTTATACTCCTTGACTTTTCCTGAACGCAATTGCTTGCAAAGGGTTTTTGAAGGAGCGAACCCCATTCTTCGCAATTGTTGGAGACTACACCATCAATCACTACTTTTCGGGCGGGTACATAGACAAGATACTGCCAAGTGCTATTTTGTTAAATCTCGCATATATCAATTATGTTAAATGGCTCATCTTTGCCCTCACTCAAGTTTGTTATGAATATATACCAAATTCGTTACTGATACTTTTTGCATGTTTTTTGTAGGATTTGTCATTTTTAGACTGCAGCCATTTGAATAAAATTGGTTAAAAAAATTTGACTCTTTTCAAAAGACAGTCTTGATTATTTTTGGAAAAACAAAGTATGCAAAGTGGCTTTTTGTGACAATAATCTTATGTACAGAAAGTTTCATTAAAATCTGAGAGGGTGCTGCCAACTCTGAATACGATTTAGCGCGAAATTCGTCTAATGTGATTTTGATTCTCCACGTATACCACAGGGAAGGCGCTTTGGTTATTGGGGTAGCGTAAGAAGTTACCCAAATTTTTATTACACTGATAAATAATACTATATGTGCAACACTGAGATGTGTTATTATGTATTTATTTATTTATTTATTTATTTATTTAGTTATTTATTTATTTATTTATTTATTTATTTATTTATTTATTTATTTATTTATTTATTTATTTATTTATTTATTTATTTATTTATTTATTTATTTATTTATTTATTTATTTATTTATTTATTTATTTATTTATTTATTTATTTATTTATTTATTTATTTATTTATTTATTTATTTATTTATTTATGTGTTTATTGCTCTGAACAGCCGACTGCCGGGAGTGTTACTTTTATTTAATTGAATCAGATGGCATGTGAACGATTTCACGATTCCTTATTTTTTTGTTCCGATGAAACACGACTTTTCAAGAACAATACAATACAACCTCTATTGTTTCGAGACATTTGTCAAAATGATATGCTAATATCTATGTAATTAAAGATTGTGTAATATCTAGGACGCTCCATCAACTGAATTTACGTCGATAATGCTGCTATTCTAGCAGTAAACTCTAAGCTGAAGGTATCTAGTTCGCCGGGTAAAGATGGTGTACCCTCGATTTTTGTCAAAAAATGCATTAGCGGGTTTCTTGAGCTCTTGAACTTCTTCCCTTCCATGAATCTTCTAGTTATCTCTCGTTACTGGAATATTTCCTACTTGTTGGAAAGCGGCCCACATGTTTCCGGCCCATAAAAAGGGAAACAAGGTGAACATCGATAATTATTGATGAATCCCATGTTTAAGTGCGACATCCAAACTATACGAGCTGGTAGCTTTGGACCCTATTTTCTTTCACTGTAAGCACTCCATCGCAGACGATCAACATGGTTCTATGCCTAAACGAATGACAACAACTTATGTATTCGATGGATTCACTGACAAACTGCAAACCGATGCTATTTACATGGATCTATCCGCGGCCTTCGACAAAATCAACGACGATATCGCAATAGCTAAGCTAGATAAACTTGGTATTCACGGTCAACTTCTTCGCTGGTCTCGTTCCTATCTCGATGGAAGGTAACTCCAAACCAACATTAAGGACAATCTACATATCTGCACCATTTCTCGTTACATCCGGTATCCCGCAAGGAAGTCTCCCTGGCCCGGTAATATTTCTCCTCTATTTTAATGACGTCAATATCCAACTACAAAGACCGCGCCTCTCCTTCGCCGATGATATGAAAATTTTTGGGCAGATACTGGATTCAACCGGATACCGCATTTCTTCAAAGTGAACTGGACAGCTTCAGTACGTGGTGTGATCTGAACAGAATGGTTCTAAACCCGAGAAAATGCTCAATTGTCACGTTTGCTCGGAAACGATCCAGTTCAATAACCGTCTTTTCGACTCGCGCATTCCAAGACACTCTCATGTCAAAGATCTTGGAGTCATCTTGAATTCGGCACTAACGTTCAAACTTCGAGGACGAATGCTGTCATAAATCGCTTTATTGGGCGTTGGCTTGGGTTGTGGTACCAGTGTAGCGGTACAAAAATCCCGGGAATACCGATCTATTCTTAGTTCCGAAGTACCAGTACTGAATAAATATAAGTAACGGTATTTTCGGTATTCTGCAAAGCTTTTTGATGAGCAATATAATTAACCTAACCTTTCAGCAGCCTCTTTTAAACATCGTCCAGAAAAGTGGCATTAGAAGATTAACGAATATACGTTGCACACAACTAGGTATTTTGGTTATTTATTCGAAAATAAGTACAATGATCTTTTATTCATGTATTTTGAACTATCATGAATAAAATAACAATTGATTTGTTTTTGGAATGTCCCGTAAGCGATAATCGGGTTGTTTTCCATCATTCTCTATATGCCGAAATAATAAGTTTCGGGTCTAAGTCACGCCTATATACATTTTGCTGTTAAATATTAAGCTATAAAAGAACAAACGCCGACTTAGTACCTAACCTTGATCCGTATAGGGCACGTTAGGATCTGACCTGAGTATGTGATCAGCGTTTTTTGATTATATGTGATTTGCATCCACAGCCAGGTAGGAAGGAATATGTTTCGTGTTCTGGATTCTGACAAAATGAACTGTTGGAAATACATAGGAAAAAGTTTTTTCAACTGATGGATTTCCATTCTCCTTCTTTCGATAAGTTTTCTTTATAGAACTCTAAGTGAATGCGCGGTGCAAAACGACACACCTTGACTTCATCAGCGTCCATATACACGAGAATCTGGCTCAAACCTTGTCTGACTCGATGTTGTGTTACATAAAATTCTACACAATGACGCTTTCAGCCTTGGTAAAACTTCTATGAACGTTAGCAGCACTACATTACGCCCACGATGTAGCCACTTCCGGGAAGATTACCGCCGTTATCACATTTAAGAACAGTTCCACCAAGCGCACATTTGATCAGATGCGAATTGGTATAAAATTGCGACTGAATGGTAATTCTCATAGTAGAGGCACGCTTCACTTATATGGTTTTCTGATTTCACTGAACAGCCGGAGGAACGATACTGTACTGTTTGTGCAGTAGATATGCAACAAAGCAGTAGGAATTGCTTGCTTGGTTTCTTGATAACTATGATAGAGTTTTTTTGCTTGTGTTTTGGCAAGATTTAAAGGTAGACTGAAGCATATAAAACCTTATCCAGAGAAGCATATTTTTTTAACTTGTTGATGTCCCACTGGTTATTTTTAGTTTTTGTTTTTCACTAAAACATTCCAGTACCGGTATTTTACCGGTACTCAAGGATAGAGATACGGGGAACCTGTTCGCACCGAAAAGAATCGGTACCAAGAACCCTAGCGTTAGCCCGACATTTTGAAATTTTACTAAAACTGAATAACTTAGCCTGTTATGGTGGTTCTAATTTTACCAAGATTCAAAATTTAACTTTTTAATCACTCTAGATAGCGCCAAACGACCTTCAGTGAAATTGTAGAACGACAAGTTTTAGGAAAGTTTGCTGAAGACATGTAACATCTCTATCTCTATCTCTATCTCTCTATATCTCTATATCTCTATATCTCTATATCTCTATATCTCTATATCTCTATATCTCTATATCTCTATATCTCTAGATCTCTAGATCTCTAGATCTCTAGATCTCTAGATCTCTAGATCTCTAGATCTCTAGATCTCTAGATCTCTAGATCTCTAGATCTCTAGATCTCTAGATCTCTAGATCTCTAGATCTCTAGATCTCTAGATCTCTAGATCTCTAGATCTCTAGATCTCTAGATCTCTAGATCTCTAGATCTCTAGATCTCTAGATCTCTAGATCTCTAGATCTCTAGATCTCTAGATCTCTAGATCTCTAGATCTCTAGATCTCTAGATCTCTAGATCTCTAGATCTCTAGATCTCTAGATCTCTAGATCTCTAGATCTCTAGATCTCTAGATCTCTAGATCTCTAGAGCTCTAGATCTCTAGATCTCTAGATCTCTAGATCTCTAGATCTCTAGATCTCTAGATCTCTAGATCTCTAGATCTCTAGATCTCTAGATCTCTAGATCTCTAGATCTCTAGATCTCTAGATCTCTAGATCTCTAGATCTCTAGATCTCTAGATCTCTAGATCTCTAGATCTCTAGATCTCTAGATCTCTAGATCTCTAGATCTCTAGATCTCTAGATCTCTAGATCTCTAGATCTCTAGATCTCTAGATCTCTAGATCTCTAGATCTCTAGATCTCTAGATCTCTAGATCTCTAGATCTCTAGATCTCTAGATCTCTAGATCTCTAGATCTCTAGATCTCTAGATCTCTAGATCTCTAGATCTCTAGATCTCTAGATCTCTAGATCTCTAGATCTCTAGATCTCTAGATCTCTAGATCTCTAGATCTCTAGATCTCTAGATCTCTAGATCTCTAGATCTCTAGATCTCTAGATCTCTAGATCTCTATATCTCTATATCTCTATATCTCTATATCTATCTCTATCTCTATCTCTATCATTTTACAACAAATTTAAAATCAAAGGTTAAAGTGTTTCTTAGAAAAAAACTGTTTTATTCAAATAACTGTTGCGGTATTGATTTGAAACTGAAGTACTGACAGACAGATTGTTTTAAGACAGATAATTTGTTTCACGGCACCACATATCTAACTATTATCGTTGTAAAGTTTTTAACGCTTTTTCGTCAAAATGGGATTTTTGTAATACCAATATAACTCATGGGGGCAAACAAAAGATGTTTCTTTTTCAACTACATATAAGGCCATAATTCGCGGTATAACTGAACACGATATATGTGATCTTGACCGTTGGAAACATTTTCGAGCATTTAATCCATTTTTAAAGTTCTCATTCTTTGACTTCATTGACAATAGAGGTATAAAAGATATTGCTTCTTCTTATTTGTAGAATGGAGTGGCATTCGTTAGACTACTCTTTGTAACTACTACATTATAATCTAAGCGTTTTGCTCAGTTATTTAAAAAAACACATCTGAGATTAGCGCAATTTTTTTAAAAGTTTAATCTGTACCTTTCCATTATAAAAAACTACAAGGGGCAGCCCTATGGGGTTGCACGAATTGTAGACGTAGGACTATACTACTTAATGTAAAATATTTATTTTCTTAGTACTTAGTGTGTGGGAAAAAATACCCGGACCGGTGAAGAAAAATCAAATTTTAGACAATATAATCACATCTCATGTATAGAACAAGCTTTCTAGTTGCTCTCAAACAGATCCTAAAAGTTCAAACACCCTTGGATAACCCTAAGTTTGTAGATGTGTTTCGATGCCACAGAATTGTAAAATGGTTAATATTAAGTCATGAAAATTCAATTCTTCCGTGACAATTTTGACGTAGGACTACGTCTTTGTTTTCGATATGGGGGTGCACTCTGCAAATTCTACAAAAATGGTATGTAACGAAAAGTGGTCCAATTTTAAACGCATATAATTCAGCCATCTCACGATAAATTTTCAAATTTTTTGCGCAAATCGCCCCGAAATACTTCTAAGAATAGATTCCAATAGATAAATCCAAACATTTTTGATATCATAGCATTAAAAAATTAAATAATATACAACCTTGTCAAAATATCGCGCATTTACACACAGAAGATAGCGCTTCCCAAGCCCTGTACGACGGATTGGTGTACCTAGCGCGCAACGCTTCTATGAATGACGTCATCATCGACTATTTAAAGAACGGACTTGGCCAGACACGCTCAGTTCCCTGTTGAACGGCTGGTGAAGCAGATCACTGCGCTGTGTTTTTTACAGCCAGTGTAGCTGAGCTAGAAGTTCGTTACACTGACTGTGGAGGGACGCTACCCTGTGTCGTCCAACAGGCGACCGCTCCAACTGCTTCCTAAATGCCGCTGTAATGTTGCCAGTAAATTTTTGGTTTAACTAGCACATGTATTTGATATTTGCGCTTGAAATTAAGTAGTGTAGTGGGCAGTTTTTAAAACAGGAGTTGATTAATTAGTTTAGCTCATCTAAGCAATTTTATCAATTCTGTAATTTAAAAGGAATTTTACGGAACTTGGTGAATTTGGCCCCACTTGCAACTGGTATAATCAACCTGCACAAAGTGTTGCATAACGCAGGGCTGTTTTTTGGAACAAAATGTGTTTCAGCCCTTTGCTATGCAAAATCACGATATTATCATAGATTGGCTAAGCGCGGCCGTTCCTTTCAATCGGGAAAGGCCGCGTAGAATTTTGGGGAAATGCGTTAATAGTGTCGTGGTGATACTAGTTGTCTCTTTCGATCTACCCATCATCATCTGCGTTGACTCATTTTGCATTGTACGCCTGGATTCAATATTTTGGGCGAATGTGTTGGTAGGTAGGGGAACTGGCGGTAAAATGAACACGTTAAGCAAAGTCATTATTTTCTAACTAATAAGTGAATGAGATATTACAATCACCTTATGTTTCTTGTTAGACATGTTTTGTACATATCTGGTAAAAATACTTCGTCATAAACACATTTTTTCAAACATGATTCTTGATTTCTAAACATGTCCAAAAATGAGACATGTTTATAGCGAGTGGGTAAAATGAACATGTGGCGGTGGTAAAATGAACAGCTTCTGGTGACCTGCAAAATGTCCTGTATGTATGCAATGCGCAGCGTTGGAAAGAATTTTCCGATCAATGCTAATATCCAACAAATCATGAGCTTTGCATACACACAGGGCATTTTGTAGGCAAAAAAATTGTCACGGAAGAATTGAATTTTCATGACTTAATATTAACCATTTTACAATCCTGTGGCATCGAAACACATCTACAAACTTAGGGTTATCCAAGGGTGTTTGAACTTTTAGGATCTGTTTGAGAGCAACTAGAAAGCTTGTTCTATACATGAGATGTGATTATATTGTCTAAAATTTGATTTTTCTTCACCGGTCCGTGTATTTTTTCCCACACTAAGTACTAAGAAAATAAATATTTTACATTAAGTAGTATAGTCCTACGTCTACAGTTCGTGCAACCCCATAGGGCTGCCCCTTGTAGTTTTTTTGCCTACAAAATGCCCTGTGTGTATGCAAAGCTCATGATTTGTTGGATATTAGCATTGATCGGAAAATTCTTTCCAACGCTGCGCATTGCATACATACAGGACATTTTGCAGGTCACCAGAAGCTGTTCATTTTACCACCGCCACATCAACGACACGACCTGAAACTTAATGAAACATTGCGAAGCAAAAGTGTCCGAGTCATTTAGCAACATTTACCAGTGCATTGAGTGACCCCTTGATTCTAACGTAAAAATAATTTCTCCAGCAGCACTTCTTTGTTTATTGATTCTCGCTGTATTGAGTTCTACAAGATGATGACACGAATGAACTCATGATGAATGAAGTTCATGTTTGACAATTCTCGGTGGTTTGTTTACTTTATCAGTGGCGTGAGTGCGAGTGCAACGGGTGCTCACATTCAAACTCACGTAACTTCCATGTAAACAAACCACCGAGAATTGTCAAACGAAGTTCATCCGGCTCATTTTGTAGGGTTATGTCGGATGGTGTAAAACCTAATATAGCAACCATGTTATGTTTACTGTGGACAGATGCCTAGTTACCGGAAAAATTAATTTCACACGTCTCACCATCTCCCGGTGTGTAAGTTCTAACTATTGTGTTATATATCTGATAAAATTTAGAATCATTTTCAGGTTAACTTCGACAGAGTTGTTTTTTGTGTTGTCTGTTAGACGGCTAAGATCGATCACGCTCCATTGCCAGAGCTGTTTTTGGCAAAATTACTACGCTGAGGCAGTAATGAACCGAATGATTTTGAGGTTTCGCAAAGTAACAAGTCCTGAGAACCATGGTGGGATGATTTTTGGTGCAAGGAAATACTGAGTGCTATACTATGGCTTCCGATATTTCCGCGTCAACACAACGAGTCATTGAAGAGCGAGTCATACGATAGTTTGGAATGATTAATGTATCTCTAGTAAAGCGACCGTTTGACGATTTCCGTTTGCAAAATGTCTAAATCGTTAAAGGACTTCGTGACCATCCAACAGGCCATTCAGAAACAGCGGAAATACTATCGTTCCCTATTTCAGTAATTGTTTTATAGAACTTAGAGCAAAATTAGCGGAATTGACGATGTATTTATTAAAAGTTTATCGCTGCATTATTGAAAATATAGGCGAATAATTTTATCGTTCGAAGTTATATTTCAGTAACATACATTTTAGATTCAAATACGTTAAATTTTTCTGCGTGTAGATTCTCCGTTAGGAATACAGCTGCCAACAGCTAATCCATGTAGATGCGAAGGACTTATAGTACTGGTATTCCTTGCGCCGACCAGTCTATTTCGACCGCCGAGAAAAAACACTGACTGGAGCAAACCATTGAAATCAAGTCTGTTGATGCAAATGTCATATTAGTTTACAAATCTTTGTTATAGACATTCAAAGAACTCACCTGTAAAATAAAATGTCCGCGCTAGCAAATTCACGAGCATTGCAAAAGCGGCTTGATACCCTACGCATACCTCACCTCTTCCTGGTAGTGAATTTTATCGTGAGAGTTTAGACAGAATCGTGCACGACCGTCCATCAACTACTAGCTATTTATTCTCATTGATTAAATGTTGGTCTTCGATTCCACCTGTCGCAGCGCCCGTACGAATATTTCGTTCGCCAATTTAATGCATATGTTGACTGTGTTAAGGGAATCGCACGAGTATCGATATAGGAAAACTTCACGGAATTGTCTTTAGATTTTTTTAACTTGAAAAGGGAACACATTCTAATAGTTTTTGAGCGTGCTATATTGTGAAATATGTTGGATTGAGCTGCTGCAGTAATCATTCGACTAAGCTCTGCTTTACTGCCGTTCTAAGCATAATTGTCCCATGTAGATAAGGAATCCCATAGAACATGGGACAATTAAGCTTATAACGGCAGTTTAGCTCCTGCACACTTCACCCTTATTATTTTCTTCCTTGACCTGACATAAGGTACACAAATGTAACAAACAGGGTATCGTAAGCTAATAAATTACAATTGCAATTACCCTCAAATCCGATAGTGCTGCTGATCGTGAATCAACAGGCAGGCCTTGCTAATGTTTCGCCTCGATGTTCAAATCTTCGTAGGTTGAATTCGATTTTTGAATGAATCAGGTCCAGTGGCTGTTGACCGGCAGGTAGGCGTTACCGATTCCAAACATTCCGGCGGAGTCAGTGAAGGGTGGTAGAATTTCACTACGCAAATGGGGATTTATTGAATTGTGCTACCATTATTATGAACTACCAATGGAGGTAGGCATTCTGTTTAGCGAAAAATTGCTGCTTGGAATTAAAATTAGAGGAAATACACTCAGGTTTTTTTACGCGGGGGATACAGGCCGCGTAAATGAAAACCGCGTAAATGAAAACCGCGTAAATTTTAAAATCCGCGTAAATGAAAACCGCGTAAATTTCAAAATCCGCGTAAATGAAAACCGCGAAAATTTCGAAATCCGCGTAAATGAAAACCGCGTAAATTTCAAAATCCGCGTAAATGAAAACCGCGTAAATTTCGAAATCCTCGTAAATGAAGACCACTTAAATTTAAGAATCCGCGTTAAAGGGAACCTCGTTGATGGATACCGCGTAAATTTCAAAATCCGCGTAAATGAAAACCGCGTAAATTTCAAAATCCGCGTAAAAAAAACCGCGTAAAAAATATCGCGCAAAAAAAAACCGCGTAAAAAAACTTGAGTGTGGATTCTAATTTGTTTATTGTAAGAGATTCCGATTATGCTTGGGGAATACATTTACTGAGGGTTTGGTTTCTGAGTAACAACAATATCAAGTATAGGGGTGAAAGGGAGGACAATGATGACCCGGGAAAGTAGAACACAAAACTTGCAGCTTTATGGCAGCCGGTAGATCAACGACATCAATTAAATTTTCGAGTTCTCAAGACATCACCTACCGGGACGCCATATGATTCTCATAAATCTTTAAGAATGAGCTCGACTTCCAGGATGCTCTGTTTTAAATTTCCAACACTGCAGCTTCGAATAACCACTGTCAGCTTATGCAGGCACAAAGGTGAGAGTACTGCAATCATGCAGTAGTACTCTTGTGCGGGTTGGTAGGAATTTTGGAAGCTATGAATATCCACTCCAATAGTCAGCAAATTTCATCAACCCCACACTAAGTTGAATCTCCGGTTGAAACATGAGCACTCGGGGATATCGATGTTCCGGGATCTGGGCAATAAAACGTAGAATTAGTGTCGAAGCTCTTTTTAGCATTTTTTTTAAAGATCTTGGAGTGTTGCTGAAGGGAGACGAACCATGTCGAAGCGAACGTCGTTCGGCAAAATGATCCTGATTTGCTTCAATCATCCGCGAATGATGAATGTAGTTGCTTACACTTCACTATATTCACTGACTTCAGTAAAGGGTTCTTAATATGTACGACTTGCTTGGTCCCTTGTCCAGTAGTTCCCCAATTTTTTAAAAATCTATCGAACGTCATCAAAAGATCCAAGGAGAAAAATTTTACGCTTTGTTTATCAAACTTTCTGCCACAATAAAGCGTAACTAGGGGTTGTTTTGAAAAAATTACAATAAATTCATCAGTGTTGCTGGTTTCATGCTTTTCTAATCAAATATCAAATTTGACAGTACCAGTTACCTGAGTCACTGAGGGGTAGTCATATTTGCGATACACTTTTGAAACACCAGTGTCTAGTCGTGTCGTTGGCCACATGTTCATTTTACCCACTCGCTATAAACATGTCTCATTTTTGGACATGTTTAGAAATCAAGAATCATGTTTGAAAAAATGTGTTTATGACGATGTATTTTTACCAGATATGTACAAAACATGTCTAACAAGAAACATAAGGTGATTGTAATATCTCATTCACTTATTAGTTAGAAAATAATGACTTTGCTTAACGTGTTCATTTTACCGCCAGTTCCCCTACCTACCAACACATTCGCCCAAAATATTGAATCCAGGCGTACAATGCAAAATGAGTCAACGCTGATGATGATGGGTAGATCGAAAGAGACAACTAGTATCACCACGACACTATTAACGCATTTCCCCAAAATTCTACGCGGCCTTTCCCGATTGAAAGGAACGGCCGCGCTTAGCCAATCTATGATAATATCGTGATTTTGCATAGCGAAGGGCTGAAACACATTTTGTTCCAAAAAACAGCCCTGCGTTATGCAACACTTTGTGCAGGTTGATTATACCCGTTGCAAGTGGGGCCAAATTCACCAAGTTCCGTAAAATTCCTTTTAAATTACAGAATTGATAAAATTGCTAAGATGAGCTAAACTAATTAATCAACTCCTGTTTTAAAAACTGTCCACTACACTACTTAATTTCAAGCGCAAATAGCAAATACATGTGCTAGTTAAACCAAAAATTTACTGGCAACATTACAGCGGCATTTAGGAAGCAGTTGGAGCGGTCGCCTGTTGGACGACACAGGGTAGCGTCCCTCCACAGTCAGTGTAACGAACTTCTAGCTCAGCTACACTGGCTGTAAAAAACACAGCGCAGTGATCTGCTTCACCAGCCATTCAACAGGGAACTGAGCGTGTCTGGCCAAGTCCGTTCTTTAAATAGTCGATGATGACGTCATTCATAGAAGCGTTGCGCGCTAGGTACACCAATCCGTCGTACAGGGCTTGGGAAGCGCTATCTTCTGTGTGTAAATGCGCGATATTTTGACAAGGTTGTATATTATTTAATTTTTTAATGCTATGATATCAAAAATGTTTGGATTTATCTATTGGAATCTTATTCTTAGAAGTATTTCGGGGCGATTTGCGCAAAAAATTTGAAAATTTATCGTGAGATGGCTGAATTATATGCGTTTAAAATTGGACCACTTTTCGTTACATACCATTTTTGTAGAATTTGCAGAGTGCACCCCCATATCGAAAACAAAGACGTAGTCCTACGTCAAAACGTAAAACTATTTTGTAATCCAGTGGATATTCCTGCTCATAATAGTAAAAGAGTCCTACGACAGTTCAAGTGAATGACAAATAACTTCTTGAACTTATCCCTACAAAGAGCTAATCAAACACAATTTCAAAAACGAATTCTTAAGCTTCCGCTTCGATGTAATACGCTTGTGGCCAGTTCGTTCCACAATCAGTGAAGAGCGATTATCGTTCCGATATTGAAAAAGGAAATCAAATGAAGATTCCGTGACAAAACCAACCGTGGTCCTCCTGCAGATAAGCGCAAGGTTCACAGAAAAATCTTTATTTTATTAAAATTTCCCACCTTCCGTAGTAGTGAAGCGAGTCGCATTTGCTATTGAAAATGGGCGGATTTACGAAAGGGAAAACCACCAAAGAACGCTTCATTTCACTCAATTTTGATTTTTTATTTAACTTCAGTCAACATCCCCGTTGCCTTCTTGCTTGCTTCGCTACTAAGGAGAGATTAAAAGCTTGGGGATACGGATCGTATGATTTCCAGTACCATCGTCATATACGAACAGGTAGGTGGTGGTGTGGGAAGCAAAGAAAAACTCAATTCACTTCAATATATTCGATTTCTCTCCTTATATATAAAAACATTATTAAATTTCCAATAATGTGTATAGAGTGTGTTTGAGTGAATTGAATTCAATCTGCTGAGCGGAGGAGGAGGTTGGAAGGATACTGTAGCAAGTTCGCCATCAATACGATCGGTCTCGTCTGACTCGGTTGGTTCTATGGATAAGGATAGGTGGAATGTTTGATTTTCGAAATCCTCCAGGGATAAGTGAGCTTATTGCAAGCCGTCATACCTGCAGTCGGAGAAATGTGCCATGGATAATTTTCCGTTCGTCTGTACCGGTGAATGGGCTCCTACCAGAATAGTTTGATAAGATGTCATGCACTGGTAAAACGAATCATTCTACTGGCTTGAATGCCGCCATATTTTGATCGAAAATCTATTGGGCGGAACTTCAATCGGATTGAAATTTAAATCAATTGAATATGCACTCTTGGGTGGAATTAGTGGGAAGAATGTTTTCTATTGAAAATATGCATTCGTACAACAATATCATCCAGAATTACACTTTCTCATAGATTCTCGCATTTTTCAAACGGAGCGACTACCAAGTGTTTTCCTCAACCTGCAATCTTACTACCTCATTCAAACAATCATCCAACTTGCCAGCGTTTGAAAAGGAACTTTGATTCGATTTTAATGCGACAATCAAATGAGAGAATCATGATAATCATCGTCATTGGTGGCCATCGTCTGGACTCACTGCATTGCACGCCCGCCGGGAGCGGGTTGGGTAGCGAAGGTTGCTTCTCCCGGCCGAGAGTATCGAAATAAAGAGCCTGTAAATGGTAAATCCACTTGAACTTTTCCACTTTTGCTTGCTCTACTTCGCTTTCGAGTTTTGCATCACCCCGCCATTTCCCATTCCGATTTCTAGAGAAATTACAGTAGCTCCTGCTAGATGTGTCCAGGGTGTCGCTCTGAAAACGTAGTATCTTAAAATTATGGTTGCTAAAAATGGGAAAATATAACACTAGTTTACAGCATTTTTGAACTCATTAAGCTGGTGGTCATTTTCAATGTAAAATCGTGTGCTGAACCCGAAAATGAAGTCCAAAAATTTACAGTAGAACAGTTTTCGAGCTACAGTAAAAAAATGAATTTCACCTTTAAAATAAAAAGTACGTTCAGTAAAATCCAAATATCTTCGGTTTTAGTGTATCGATATGAAATCTTATTATGTCCATGAATTGAAGGTAATTCAATGCACTTTAAATCGTTTGAACATTTTGTTTTAATGTAACTACTGGTTCTAATGTTATTTACGAGTTTAGTGAACTATATCTTAATTTATCCTCATTTTTGCCTTTCTCATATAGAAAGGCTATGCAATCACTCTGAAAACCGATTTTTTATTCGATGGCCGGGGGGCTGAATCTCTTATACCATTAAACTCAGTTCGTCGAGTTTGGCAAATGCTGTGCGTGTGTGTGTGTGTGTATGTATGTATGTGACCAAAAATAAGCACATCGGTTACTCAGGAATGGCTGAACCGATTTTTTTAAACTCAAACTAGTCTCAAATGAAAGGAACAACGTTCCCATAAGCTGCAATTAAATTTCGTTTTATTCTGACTTCCGGTTCCGGAGTTGCAGGTTGAAGAGTGGGGTCACGCATCAAATTCCCATATAAATCGGAATCAGCATGGCATCTAAAAGATGCAAAACTTCATAAAATGTGTTCGAAAATGTTTGGATTTATAGTTTCAGCTCACTGATGCCCAATCAAATCCACGTTGAAGACATTGGACAACTTCGGCGGAACCGGAAGAATTGGGAAAGTGGTCATGTTCCTGAGTTGAACTCACATCTGCTTCTCAGAAATGTCTGACTCGATTTTTACAAAATCAGTATCAAATGAAAGCTAGGATATTTCTATTGAATACTATTAAATTTCATTTGAATCGAAGTTCTGGTTCCCGTGTTACGGGATGAAGTATGCACCCGCATGCGAAATTTCCATATAAACCGGCAATCTATATGTGTATAAATAATAAAAATGAGTTACAAATTGCTTGAAATTGTTGCCATTCGGCTCATTTCGTTGAGTTCGGAAAACGTGTGTATTCGTATTTGTGTATGTCTGTGTGTATGTGTGTGATCAACAATTGCGCATCGGTTACTCGGAGATGACCGAAAAACAAAACACGTCTCAAATGGAAGGTATAATATGCATTTTGGTGTAGTATCGCCCCCACTTACCCTAACACCCCCACCTTTAATCAAGCCTCCTCCCCCCTCCCTTGGCCACCCTCGCTCCCGCAAAACAAAACAAAACTCATTTGTTAAATCTCAAAGGACCCCTATTGTGACAAATAGCAAAGTAAATTCAGATGTCAAATTTGATACCACTTGAACTATTTTACACCTCCGCCCACTTTGTTTTGACATTGGTTCCATGGGAAAATACAGTGTGTACCACCTTTATACGTTCACCCTAATTTTGCAGAATAACTTTTTTCTATTCAAACAAACTGCACCAATTTTTTAGCGCTTGTTTTGAAACTTAACCAACGACGTTTCTCGAAATTTTGAAGTCCTGGTGCGTTTTGTTCGTTTGTTATGGTAGTTTAAATGAAAAAAGTGATGTCCAATATTTATAAGTTCACCTTACTTTTTTGCCTTTCTCATATAGAAAGGTTATGCAATCACTCTGAACATCGTCAACCTAATCCCTGTCTATCCCCCCCATCACATACTATCCTTCCCTAAAGCCACCTTCCCTCATCAATTCCTCCTCCCCGAAGAAAATTTCCTAGTTCCTCCAAAATAAACTTTCCTATGCATTACCGCGACGCGCACCCCTCAATCCAGAATGTATCGATGTGTTTCATTTCCCGATTGGTCTATGATGTTTTCATCACGCGCCTCGGATTTTAGGATATTTGTTATGTCTTTACCTTCCGAAGTAGAGTCTAAGCTATTAAATTTATGACGTTTCTTTGATGCTTTGTTCGTGTTATCTCGTCCACCAACGTTCAGGCACAAAATTGCTGTTTCGCTTCGCGTGACTAACTTATCACGACTGACTAACTGAATGACTCCCCGGACGCGGCCGGGCGAGAGCAACTTAAACGACTGACTATTTTCGATTTGACACAAAAGACTTTTATCATGTCATCTGTGTAGACTTTAGTCTGAGAGAGTCTCAGACCTAAACAAAACATTCTTTCCACGCTCGCGAGAGTAAAGACCCCGGTGGATGAATCAGTAGTTCACTATGACTCATACTCGGAAGCCTTTACTTTCTACAAAAGCGTCGCCGTCTGTTGCTACCAGCAACAAAGTGTGTTTAATTAAACAAAGTGTGTATTCGTTTTCCGTAAGCTTATGGCTTGGAAAGCCCGAGTGCATCAAAATATCAGCTTAGCTTAAGGCTGTAGCTTAAGGATGTAACCCAGGAAATTAGCTTCCATGGTGCACCACTTGGAGAAATTTTCCAGGGTTGATGCTGGCCGAAAACTATGGGCGCTGCACCTAGTAGGTCTGTAAAACCAGTGAAAAAATTGGTTTGAATTGATTTTGAGTTAGAAAACTACTTTAAAATTGAAACTAATTTAAAGTTTGTTAACAAGTTGAACCTTTTTGGCGGGGTCGGGACCCCCCGAACCCTCTTCCTCAGAGCTTGGAAAACGAATCAGCTGAAAAAGAACGAACACTCTTCATTCGTTTTTCGCTTCACGAACATACACCCTATTGAACCATTCACCACTGAGCTGCGGAGTTGACGGCTTTGGTTCACCACCACCGAGGCTGGTGAATCATTGCTGTTCTATAGTGTAGGTATATGAGCATAGCGTAATAGTACCCGTTGCTCATTCTCTCTCCCATTCGAAGAGATATCAACTGCTATACATCATTCGTTCTCCATAGCAAGCTGTACATAGGCACCCAGATTCTCTTTGCTTGCTGGGTGCGAATGTAGGTACGAAAAATGATGCCGCCCAGCTGCCCCGGAGAACAGCGCTCATAACGAGAATGGTTTTGTTGTCTTTTATTATTTTTATTCGAGATAGGGACCATTCATAAATTACGTAACGCTTTCAGGGGGGGAGGGGGTACAACAAGTTGTGACATAGGGGGGAGGGGGAGTTAGCTAGATCGTTACGTAACATGTTTTCACCGAAGAAAAAAAAAATTCTAGGAATTTGTTACGTAACAGGGGAGGGGGGGATGAAGAAATTTGTGACAATTTGTTACATGGGGGGAGGGGCGAGTCAATTTTGGGCAATTTTTGCGTTACGTAATTTATGAATGGTCCCATAGGTACATGTTCTGTGCGCTTTTCATATGCAATATTTTTTAGTTTTGTCTTCAACCTATTGAATCTGTCGAATTGTGAAAATACAAATAGGGTTAAGGGAACATGGGGAGACTTTACCAAGCACGAAATTCAACAATTATTAATAACGTGTTCCATTTGGTACTTAATTTTTTTTATATTTTTATATTTGTTTCGATCCCATCAGCTAATTTTTCATCTTCTTCATTTCGTTTTTCATCTTGCTCCCTTACGCTTATATTTGAAACTTTAAACACGATTATCACGATATTTGCGGTGACTACGAGTGCCGAAAGAGTTTGCAACGGATTTTAAAACTTTATTTTTGCTTGTTCGTAATTTAACTGCCGTGTCCTTGAACGATTCCATTTTTTCGTCAAAATTTTCATATTAATGTTATGGATTTGTTAATAATTTTTTTCAGGTGAAAATGTTTTTTTTTTTTGGAAAAATCGTTCCCGCTTCCAAAAAGAAGAGAAATTTTTTTCAATCAATCGTTCAAGGACACCACAGATAGATACACTAATGATTTTTATGGCTGATTTTCTGACACGTGAACCTGCAATGTAATCAGTACAGTTAATCCAAAAAAGCAATGCATTAAAAAAATCAAAGCTCATGAAATACAATCGTTTTATATTTTTAACTAGTACTAAGAACTTCAACAATATGGGAAGAAAAGATAAAAGCATGCTATATGCCATTGTTTTTTGTTCTGATCAGTGCTGAGCTCCATCACGGTACTGATGGCAAACCTGCTAGACAAAAGAGAATGAAACGGTTAGCAGTTAAAGCAGTAAGCGATGCTTCTTGAGTTACGGTTCTCATGCCAATGAATTGACAGCAGTCAAACGGTTCTCTTCTGAATCTCTCACTTATTTGAATCATTATTGAGAGGAAGGGAAAATTGACCGTCTTTTTATTAACAATATAAATACGGTTATGACGGTCATCTTATTACAAACAACGAGCTAGAATTAACAAACAGGCGGTTTTACACAAATAGCTATGCATGAAAGAAACTGAAAGGTGGAGAAAAAATCAACAAAGCACCGCATGCTGCCTGAATACAATACACTGATAATATTTAGTTTACCATACCAATACAAAATAAATGGTACTCAATCTGTCTATCATTTCAATGCGTTCTCTCTCGTACGGCTTCTGTGAGAGATAGTTAACTGAAACACTATCCGAGGAAAATGGGAATGAAATAACGGTCATTTTTGTGGTGATACGGTCACTTCCTATTTACCGTCACAATTCAAAGACCATCGTGAGATTGCACAGCACTGGTTCTGATATTTTAAAATTCTCCTGGTCAAGCTCCCCAAGCCTTGGTCAAGGCTCCCGCGGTGGGTAGACTTGACCAGAAAAAACGATCACAGAAAAACTTTTGTAACTTTTGAAAAAGTAAATTATCAATTCTGAAAAAAATCATTAATACGCAGAATACTTTTGCATATTACATTTCAACGAGTTTTGGAAGACATTCAATTATTAAACCAAAAACAATTTGTCTTATGGAATACAATATATTTTTAAATATTCATAAGCCAGTCGTTGTTCAAGTTCAACTCAGGGGTTTTTTTAGTATTACACAGAACTAGAAAAATCGTAAAAATTTACGTGTTCTTCTCCTGACATATACGAGCATCAAAAATGTTTTAGATTTAATTTTAATTTATTATGACTATGAATTTCGTAAATCATGTTTGATTTAAATGTCAATGAATGCAATTTGTTAACTTGTGTCAAGTTTTTATTAACCAGTTGACAAATTTTGAATGGTAGGATAGTAATGTTGATGGAATAGGAAAAAATATAGTGTGATTTTTTTCCATTTAAACAAAATTTGAAAACATTTTTGGTTGCCTGGTTACAATAAAAATCTCGGGTAAAGGCCCGAACACAATCAATGCGGTTGCGGCACGGCACGGTGCGGCAAATTTTTAAAACAATGTGCTTGCATGCAAGCACCCACAATCAGTGCGGTGCGTCGCGTTGCGGCAACTGCGGCGTTGTACTAAATTTTAAAATTTCTCAAAAAATGCGATGCGGCAGAGTGCGGCAAGCACCTTGACGTTTTGAATTTGTTCAATCTTGTCAAAATAATTGAATTTGAAGCTAGTGTAAATTCAAATTTGTTGTGTTCTTTATGTGGAAACAGGTAGAAAAACTGCATTTTATTAATATATCGAAGCGGTTGGTCCCACAGGTGAATTTCGTGAGGACCATAGATTTTACTATCGCATTTTCCAATGAGAAGTAGTAAAATGGTATGGGCTTTTGCAATTTGTTTGAAAACAGATCGCTTCATTATTACCATGATAAAGTTGTTTAACTTTAAATATGTAGTTTGTTATAGAAATATGTAAATTTGGATTTTGCACATAGTGTACTTCGTATGCTGTATGAATTGTTTAAAGCAATCAGATTCTACCGAACTAGTATAGGAGTGCTAATGTGTCATGCTGCCGGACCTCTATATAAAGCAGAACATGTACGTCGAATACATTGAGCAATCATCCAAAAAGTGTTAGCTAAAAATGAACCTTTCAGTTTAGCATTTCGATATTTTGGATGACACATAATGTTATACTTGCTGAAAGGAATGAGAAATTTGGAAATGACATTAACATTTTGGAATACCTGGATTGATTTTATAATTAAATCCTAGGGGGAAATCACTCTAAACTTGATCTGAGCATACGGCCCCTAAGAAGTCGGGAACATGACCGAGGTTGCCGGGGTTATGGATCATTCGAATCCGCTAGAACAAGTCGAAAACAGTATCAGCGGAAAATCGGAGGTTTTCACGTGTAAAAGAACTAGATTTTGGTCATAACACGAAAGATTGTGAAAATTCTCTTATTCCGTTCAAAAATCAAAGTCGATTCCACTGAATACCGAAATCGTCATTTAGATCGGTCAAGGTCAAAATTATTGACAATTTGCAGCAGTATCAAGAATCGAAAAGTTTGAAAAAAATTCTCAAGGAAAATCACTTGCAGATTAACATCTAACCTAGCACAAATAGCTGACCACAGATTTGGGTTATATTCCGAACATGCAGTGATCGTGTGACACTGAGCACATTGGTGGAAGTTAACTCAAGCCCCGAAATGAACCGCCAGAAATCCCTCCCTTAGGTTGGTGGTATTGACGGCGTTGTATATGTCAAGCAATATCCAAAATCCTTATTATATCACCATATTATCTGCAATCACAAAAATTACGCCAGACGTGTCAACGCAGAAATCAGTTCTCGGTCGAAATTAGTTCCGTCGACCAGTAACAAGATCGTGGCACGCCCTTCATCATATTTCCAAAGGTACGTTCGTACTCCTCGAGGTTAAATTTCTGAACAGCGTGAAACGGTTGTACGAGGCCATGACTGCTACTTATGACTATAGTTATCGTTGCGTTCACGCAACTCATCGCAGTGAAACAGCTGCTTTCGACACTCGGTTATTGCTGTGTGTCCTGCTGCACCATGGCCTCTAGCTGTATTTTATGCTACAACATCCCTTAGCAAATATTTGTTTGCGATTCCATTGCATCCTGGTGCAATAACGTCCACTTTAATGACGGCGCTGACAATTACTTTTGAAACGACTTGACAAGATATTTTCTTCAGTATAAGTGATTCGTGAACCAATTCGCGCAGAAGTGATTTCCCGTTCGAGAGACTTGATTTTCCATTATCGATTTACTTTTTACTTTTATTTCAAAACTAAGGGCAGTTTGCTGTTCCGGCCCGTATTACTCTAGCGAAAGTTCCATCAGAACAGCTGCTATTGTAATGCTTTTCGCATGATAGACCTGATCTTCCCATCAAAACACAAGAGTCCCATATTGAAAAAAGGAAGCCTAAAAATACACTGGTTCAAGATTTACATTGTCATTGAGCCTCATGGATGGAATAATCATTTTTTGGTATTTTTCTTGACATTTTATAAAAATAACTGGTAGTCTTATTTATGCAATGTGAAACAAAGGAGATTCAAAATAGCCCCAATCCCTGTTGGCAACTCCGGAAAAAAATCCAACCGCGTGCGGATTAGTGGTTTTACTGGAAGCGTTCTCGACTAATTCATTGGCCAAAACGGAGAGACGAAGCGTCTGCGAGACAATGTTTACATCCGGAGCACTGCTCTGGGCTCTAAAAAGTACTTTCAACTAGTCCCGCGTTATCTTGATGTTTACACTGAATAGTATTACGTCAACGCGCAAGAGTCCATTACATGATCCACTTCAATGTTGTACGTCACATTCACCTTCACTTCAGGTATTATTCACACATGGCTTGAACGACCGATAAAGTGCAAGGGTTCAAGGCAAAGGTTACACGTTTCGTATCCAATATGAAACACAACTCCGGATCGTGATTCTGTAGTAGCAACCGTAAGATACGCCACACTTCCATTTTAAATGCGAATCTTAGGGATGTCCATATTCCGAATTGATTCAGTGATTTTGGAACGCGGTCACCAATCATCAACGCTCATACAAGCTTCATTGCGCTTAGCCGGAGTCTCTAGTGATATAGGGGTACTCCCTTATACGGCCCATGCAAACATTAAAAAGTCCACGTGAATATACAAACGAGCACGCAACTGTACATAGGAATTCATACACGAGAAATCACATACATGCTATCACAGATGATTAGCTAACGGTACGTGATCTATCACGTTACCATACAAACGCCCGTGTCTTTAGCTATAATAAAAACCTAATCACAACCGCGCTCATGTAATCGCGGTACATGATTGAAGAAACACTGCACACAAACATGAAAAGCCACTCTTATGTGATCAAGAAACGTCCCCGTAACATTCAAACGTAAACAGGCGATTATACCAAATCACGCATGCTAACGAACGCTTTACAAAAGCGCCAGACACGCACACACATTTTAGCTTATACCCCTTCCCCGTTATGTCACTCACATTTTGTAATCCAATGTCCGCTCAATAACGCAGCATAATTTATGCATGTCCGTTATCTTTTCTCGGCTGTCTACGTTGGGATCAGTACTTTAAAGGAAGAATGATCACGTTGCAATCAGGGTCTAGATTACATTCTGGCGGTTAAATTTCCACGATCTAATATACGTACACATACGAAAGAAATATTAAGTTTGTTACCTTTGTTTGAGCTAATTTCGTCGGTGTTGTGCTGGTGTATTGCAACGAACATCAATAGTTTTTTCGTGCAGTTACAGAAATGTATATACAATCATTAAATTATTTAGTATATTAGGGGGAGAGCTCCGGCATACGATCTTCATGCTACTGTTACTCTCATCGAAGCGATCCCACGATTCGTTCATTTTTAATCACAATCTGCTCCTACATGTAATATTAAAGACTAAGTTAATTTATGATGAATAATTGTCTGTGTATTCCACAGATATATTCAAATTCTATAACGCGCATGCGATTCTTATGAATTGATCAACTCTAGCATGAAATTTTGAGACAAAAGCAGGCCAGAATTGACATCTTATCCTGTGTTTACAGAATAATGATAAATTAGCTGAGATTTTTTAGTTTATGCACACTAACGTTACCAATTTTCAGTGTTTGCGGTTATCACTGATGGCGAAATTGGTGATATACTTATTAGAAAGCTGATTCCTATTGCGATTTATTATTCGAAAAATGTTCAAACCCTATACGACCGGACCAAGAAAATATGCACCTCAAGTTGGTTTCGATGTGGATTACCTCGTACTCTACGCGTAAAAATTCGCGATATGAATGAAGCGAACTCTGTCAAAGATTTCCTCAAGGCGGATAAGAAGTCCAGAGCAAAAGGTGCAATAGTTGCATCCTGAAGGTCGTCTTAGCACCAGCGAGTTTACGAATGATGATTACATGGCAAAGTTATTGAAGTATAATAAACAGTTGCTCGGAACGAGCTAGACATTTCGCCGGATCACTGGCTGCTGGCAGGTATCAAAAGACCCTTTAAAAATGGCTTGTCCAACACTGACAGTGCAATCATCAACAACGGTAGTCAATTGCTGGACTTCTCCGTCCAGCTGGAACCGTCTTCAATTAACTGCGAAGTCGTTATTTGTTTCTCATCTGGCTTGTGATTAATTAATTGGATTATAAAACCACTATTAATTGGATAATAAAACCACTATTATAGTCACGTCTAGTGAACTTGAGATTAGCAATTAAATAACTGCTTATGCTTAATAAAAAATGCATTTTTTGCGCGTTTCTGTTTTGTTTTCGTTTTTGATTTCAGCCTAAGAGATTTCAGCAAAAAACAATCCAGTATAAATTAAAAAAACGAAGAAGAAGAGGGCTGTCAACAAGGTAGCCATATTTCTAGATGACCTCCGGCTGAATATTCTACCTCAATCGGTTTCTGGGCGAAGTTCAGCCCAAATCGGTTGTTGCATTGGAGACGGAACGCATGCTGGAACCAGCCGGAATTCTAATTCGAATTCAAGAAGAATATTTTTCGCCCAGCCGGAATCCAGTTCAATTCGAACCGGATTGACTTGACTGGGTATTATCGAATGTTTTACTTTTTTGGCACTTTCCAGCAAAGTTCATCCGGAACTCTGGCTGGTTCTAATTCGTATTCTGGCTCCAGTGACACAAGCATTTCTCTAGAAACGGTTTGTGTCACTGGAGCCGGAATACATATTAGCACCAGCCCACTTAAACTCATTCCGGAACCGGTTCGGAATTCTGAATCCCAGTTAAACTCATTCCGGAACCGGTTTGGATTTCTGAATGGAGTCATTATGGATTCCAAATCTAATGCAACAACCGATTCCGACTCAGAATCGGTTGTTGCATTTGATTTGGAATCCATATTGACTTCATTCAGGATTCCGAATCAAATTCCGAATGGTTTGACCGGGAGTCAGCATTGCGGCTGAATTTAACTGGGTTGCCACATAGATCCACTTGGTAGTATATAGAAGGTGGAAACATTTTTCGATGTGAGTTTATCACTTTTTTCAAAAGAACTGGTAGATGATAAAGGTTAAGGAAAGGTTTCGAAATCTTAGTGTTCTGATTTAATAATTTTATTTATTTAGAGAAACTTTAAATATATTTTCATGTATGTAGTGATATTATTATTCATGGAATTTGATTTTCAAGTAAATATTGAGCCAATAAATCACGTATGTCACATGCACTACGCGCTGCGTTGTTCCCACGTTGGACAATGCCTGCGGAAATGCTCGCCATGGGTTCAACTAGCTCCCTCCACTCACCGTCTTGAACGTTACCGTCTTCGTTAGCTATGTCAGCAAACCCTCGTGGAGCGTATTGGGATCCACAATGCTGTTTGACAAAGTTGTGCAGAATCACCACTGATTTTACAATATGCTCCGCTGACATCGGGTGCATGATGAGTGGAGATTTTAAAATTCTCCAACGAGCAACCATAATGCCAAAAGCATTTTCGATGGTCCGCCGTGCTCTAGACAATCGTCAGTTAAAGTTTTCTTTGATCAGAGATAGATTTCTACCTGGATATGGTCGCATCAAATTAGGTTTAAGTGGAAATGCTGCGTCACCTACTATATAGTGTGGAATAATATGTTCACTTCGTGGTAATGCGCATGGGCCAGGTAAATTCAACTCATCTCGAAGAAGTCGACGTCCGAATTCACTAGCTGCAAACACACTTCCATCTGAATTACCTCCATATGCTCCTACATCAACAGCTAAGAAATTATAATTTGCATCACAAATGGCCATGAGCGATATAGAGTGTTGTTTTTTGTAATTGAAATAGAGTGAGCCGGATTTTGGTGGGCACTCCAATGTAATATGCTTGCCGTCAATGGCGCCGCAGCAATTTGGTAGGTTCCACTGTATTTTAAACTCGTTACTATACTGCTTCCAAGAGTTTTCATCCACTTCAGGCAAATATATGGCACACAGTTTGTTCCATATGATTTGTGTAACTTCCTGTGTTATTGACCGCACTGTTGACACTCCCATCCGGAACAATCGTGATAAATAAAAATGGCTCGAACCGTGAGCTAAGTACCTAAAAATCAAACGGAAGTTTTTATACAATTTTCGAGTGGTTTATTGCTGCTCAGATCTTACATCAATGTGAGGAACAGTCTGCATTTTGCAGCAATCGGTTGACGCAAAGATTTTTTTACAAGCAGTTTTCCGACCACATCGAAAAGTTTATCAAACGCTGCTGGGGTCATCCGGGTGCACCGGAAAAAGTATTCCGGATCATGCTGCCTCATGAGATCGAATGAAGTCTCGAAAAAGCCTTCAGTGGCCCTTGCTTGATTGGATGGCCGTACCCACCAACGACGTTCGCTATGCTCTCTGGCATCGCAAAGCTCTTTCACTTCTTGCAATATGCTTAAAATATTCAACGCAGTCGAAAGATTTTCCATGCTCAAAATTTGAATTTTTGACAACTATAACAACGCTACACGTTGAATTAAAAATAACATTTGCTAGGTTGACAATACAATACAATAAATGCGCATTTGTCTATAAGCGTGTACAAAACATCAAGTGTCAAACTTTGCCGCAATAGTTGCATTGTGGTTTGAAAATGCGGCAAACTCTGCGGCAGCGATTTTAGTACATGCCGCATTCGCCGCATCTTGCCGCAACGCACCGCAACCGCATCCATTGTGTTTACACCTTAACTTAGAATAAAGGCATTAAAATCAACTGTCAAGATTCATTTGGAGGATATTCCGAATAAAACTTTATTCGCCAAGCTCGGAATAATTGCAGCGAACTAATCTGTTCAGATCACTAAAGCATTAAAGCGGGATACTAATTTCTTCTCAAAGATTAAAAGGCATGTGTAATTTTGCTATTCCTGCTCAACTTTAGACGAAGCTCGAAGTATTTTTTTGATTATTAAATATTCCACAATATGCCGTACATTTTAAACACTCCGTTAGTAGGTATCCAATTTAATCAGGAGTCAAAAATCTTCCTTATCGAATTTGTGGTTAATATTATATTTGTTAACATTTAACCTGTCTGTACAACATTTAGGAAAAGAATGTAGTACATCATACTTTGAAACATATATTGTCCTTGTTAAATGCGAATAACTTATAACCAAGCTTATAAACACTTCGTTTTGGTTCACGATTATAAAATTCCAAATATTCGTAAGCTAGAGATACAATGTTAGAAAAAAATGAACCTATATGTGTTGGGCTGAATCGTCTGAGGAACCAACATCCAAAAAACTGATAAATGCATATCGATGTTTGAATATCCACGATTTCCCTAAATTTATAATGCATCGTGAACACAAGTTCAATTTTTCCCCCTCAAACCTCAGCAGAATCCAATAAGCGGTACCTGTTGCCTAATGTCCGCTCCACAAACCATATGTTCTTAACTGACGTAGCGAAAGACGCTGAAAACCGCTAATATGGCCAGAAGAATTTTATATTCAGATTCAGCATTACACAATGAATCTGAATGGTTCAACAGCTTGTATGTTCCTGAACCAATTTCACTAAATAATCAACCAAGCAAAGAGGAACCACTATTCAAGAGAGAAGAGAATACTGATATCCTCTCTCTCAATGATACTCACAACTGTTCATCATTATAATGATACGTGCTTATGCAAGCGTGTGTGGATATATTCGTTCCTGTTTCTGTTTCCTCGTGTTGTTGCTTCGGTATCCATAGCGGCAATTCATTCGGCTGAGGTGAAGGCAAGCGTTTTACTGAGCTGTATTGTGGTTCGTTCGGATTGAATTTGAATGAATGGTGAAAGCTCTGCTCTTCCTGGATCCACTGCTGGGTTCAAGTGTTTCAGCTTCGACACATAGCTTCTCAAGTTCGTGGCTGTCGATCCATTATATGTATGTGCAAATCGTACTGAATATGAAATGGACATTTCCACCATTATATTGAATATAACCAGCACCAGCACCAGTACACGAAAAAAAACAGTCATAAATTCATGAAACGATTTCGTAAACTCAACAATTTACGAAAACCATGACCAAGTTCCTGAAATTATGAATAATAACCTACGAATTAATGAAACTACTTGTGTTTTCAAAAAACTGGTTCGCTCCGAATATATACAGGTTTTACATTAAAATGCTTGGTTAGGGTACTGTTGTTGTTCCCTGGACATGTGTAGTTTTTGCTGTGAGTCTAGTTCATAATTTGGGAATACACAGCCGACAGTCAAATTATGTTCATGATTTCAAGATCTTAGTCGCGATTCTTGTGATTTCTCATCACGTTATTGTGCTATTTTATTCATGAGTTTACTAGCGCATTTTTCTGTCAGATTAACGGGGTTAAAATTCATGATTTCAGGATCTTTGTCGCGATTTTTGTAATTTCTATTCACGTTATCGTGATATTTTAGTTATGAGTAGAGGGTTTCATGTTCATGATATCAGGATCTTAGTCACGATTTTAGATATTTTTGTCGCGAGTTGTGTGATTTGTGTTCATGATATCAGGATCTAAGTCACGATTTTTGTAACTGCTGTTCATGTTGTCGTAATATTTTAGTCATAAATAGAGAAATTCATGTTCATAATTTCAGGATCTTAGTCATGATTTTCGTAATTTCTGTTCATGTTATTGTAATGTTTTATTTTAGAACTTACTTCCAAATTTGACACGAAAAGTAATATGACTAATGTTCATGATATCAGCAGTTTTACCATAGTATTTGTAAATTCTCTTCGCCTAATTGTGTTCTGGTACTTTTGGGTTACTATAGGTTTTTTTATTCGGAATATCGAAACAATATGAACTGGATCATAAAAATGTGACTGATTCGCGATATCTTGTTCTGTGAATTATATCATGCACACTATTTGGGATGCTCAGCGCAGTATTCGTTTTCTATCTAGACCTCGCCATTAACCGTATCAAACGAATAACGATGTTCGAGCTTCCTAATAGCTAATGCTCGCGTCTATTGCTATGGTCACTAGTAGCTGGACATTTCATAAAACAGTGCATGGAATAAAAATGATTCCACGAATAATTCTCCAAAGTTTTGTAAAAAAGATCACGGGAAAATTTCATCATCATGTTGCATGAAATTGTAAATTATTAGCGATACCTTCTAAATATCACCAGCTCACAAAATAGATTGTAAATCATGTACTTGGAATCACGAACCAGCTCACGAATACATGAATAATATTTAATGATTTCGTGAAGTATTTCACAAAAATGAACGTGAGTTGTGACTTATACTAGATATCATGAACCAGTTCACGAATACTTGAATTATATTCCATGATTTCGTGAACTATTTAACGAGCACGGATATTGGATCGTACCTAATATATTAGAGATCATGAATTAGTTTACAAGAATTAAATGGATTCATGAATACAATTTTGAGTTTCGCGAAATAGTTCACGAGAACATATCTAGAATATTTTGATTTTGTGAACCAAGGCTCCTATATCTATAAATATCATCATGTCAACCTTTGGTTTTATGTTTTAGTGTTCATAAAGTTGTGAAATAGTTCTCGTACTGAAAATCGCATTACAAATGACTTGGCGGAAATCGTGACTGAAGTGGAACAAATAGTTCCACTAAAATAAGCGTTATGCGGGCGTTATTGAGGAGAAATTGAACATAATTATAAAACACATTATGCAAAACAAAAACACATGATTTTTGTTCATGGTCCTGTTTTCATAACGTAAAAACCAGTTTTAATCCACCTAGCGGTGCAATTGTGCCTTTCTCAATCATGAACACGAGAATGTTTGCGTTGTTTATATTCATAAAAAGCTTTCAAATGCATATATTACATTTTATTATTATACATGACATGACAACTATATACAAGAAAAGAAATCAAAAAAAAATGTAAAAGAAAAAACAGCCACGGTAATATTGAACTGAAAAGAAGTGCGAAATCGGCAAAGTCCCAAAAAGTCGATTTTAATAAAAAAAAATTTCACCATTATACATTCATTGCAGAATTTATTAAAATCGACATTTTCAACGTGATTCCGGAACCATTAGAAATTCAATAGCAGCCTATGGAAACGTTGCACCTTTCATTTGGGACTAAGTTTGTGAAAATCGGTTCAGCCATCTCTGAGAAAAGTGAGTGAGATTGTGTTCGCGTACACACGCACATACACACACATACATTTGCCGAACTCGACGAACTGAATCGAATGGTATATGTCACTCGGCCCTCCGAACCTCCGTTTCAGAGCAATTGCAATACCTTTCTATTGAGAAAGGCAAAACGTGATTGTTCCTGGATTCACTTTATTCACGATTTTGGGAACATTTTTTTCCATGTAGTTTGGATTAATGAGAAAGGTACAATTGCACCGCTAGGTAGATTAAAACAGGTTTAAAAAGAAAAATGAGCGTTTGATCAATATATTGGGCAAGATAAAGTAACTTTAAAAAATATATTTTTATGGCAAGATAAAGTAACTTTAAAAAATATATTTTTAAGGGAATTTGAAGCCTGCCAATAACCAATGAAAATAAGCAATTATTAGTATAAATCGGATGTAAATTGTGAAAGTTATCCAATTTTATGTATTTGGGAATTTTTGAGTTTCTCTGGGGCAACTTATTGAACCGTCTCGATTCCAATTTTTTCTAGGGTTTGTTTCATAATATATGAGGAATTCTCTGCCAGAATTCTGTTAAACAAGTAAATTGAAGAATTTTGAAAGAATTTAATGTGGGGTGATGTTTGAACTCGTTTATCCAAATGATTCAAAGTATCTTATAACAATAATTTCAGGTTTAGTGAAGTAATGTGATTAAAAATTTGACTTTAATATTTACATGTGACATACAGAATCGTTTACGTACAGAATACGTTCTAAACTGCACGCCCCACAACGCCCTGATATGCATATCTGAAATTTATGATAGCGCCAAATGTTAAAGGCTGGCACTAGTTTCAGGAATGGTGACTTATTTAGTGACTATTTCATCAACTTTTATTCTACTAACAATTTGTTTTACGTTATTCAAACATCTAGAAGATTGTAATTTGAAATTATATTGGATTCACACTGACTTCTACGACGTAGCGATTTTACTGTATTGGTCCATCAAATTTGAATATACTAGAATACATTGTGTAAAACATCTAAGTGCAATTACAATATCTTCTACGTTCGAAGTTCAGATTTTGAGATTTTAAACCTAAAATAAGTCTGGTTCAATGTCCTACATAATTTCAAAACACGAACCGCTAGATATTCTAGGAAGGAAAATAAATTAAAAGTTTTTCAAATTAATAATTGTATAATAATTGACGTATGTAGTAACACATATATTTAGGGATTCGTATAGTTTGTATTAGCATTGGTCAAAACACAGTTGTGCAGCTAGCGTTTCAAAATACGAATTTTATGACTGTGAGGCTTTAGTTTACAACGAATTTGGTAACGTAAGAGTGTTATTTTATGTAATGCCTTTGTAAATATTACACGAAGTATTGCATACCAATCATACCAATTGAGCCTGAAACTATTGTTATCAGAAGTCTTGAATTATTTGGATAAACGAATGCGAATATTGCACAAATTAAATGTTTTCAAGATTCTTCAATTTACAATTCTAACAGAGTCCCTCATAAATTATGAAACAAGCCCTAGAATAAATTGGAATCGAGATGGTTCAATAAGTTGACTCAGAGATTTCAATAAGTTGACCCAGAATTCCCATTTTACAAAAAAATTAATAAATTTCGCAATTTTGATTGGTTTCAAACTAACAAGTGTTTATTTTCAATGGTTATTAAGCAGGCGTTGTGTTTTGCATAAAAATATATTTTTTAGGATTGCTTTATCTAGCCGAAAATCTTGACCAACCGTTCATTTTTTATTAAAAAATGAGGAAAAATTAAGAAAAAGTTCAATAATCTCGTACTTAGTGTCAAAACCAGTAGTCGAACGAAAACAAAATCTTCAAACGACCAAAAGTGCATTTAATTACCTTTAATTCAACAAAATATAATTTTATATCGAAGTACTACAGCTGAAGAGATTTGAATTTTACTGAACGTACTTTCTATTTTAAAGATGAAATTAAATTTTGTTTTGTAACTCGAAAACTGTTCTACTGTATTTTTTGGACTTCATTTTCGGGTTCAGCACGCAATTTTACATCAGAAAAGGTGTTCGGATATTGAAGTTCAGATTTTTATTTTTTTTTTGTAAAACTAGTGTTATCGAAACTGGATAATGCGGTCCATTTCGATGGCATTTCAAACCAATCCCGATCAGAATGAAATGGCAAGATTATAACAGAACACAATTTTTGTAACATATTGTGATATAAATTAGGTCTCGTTAATAGTTAAAATAACATAAATTTATAACAAGTAACAATGCGAGATATAGTTTTGAAAAAAAATAAGCTGATCTGTCCAGAAAATATATTCAAAACGATAATGAATAATAAAAATAAAGGATCTTTCTCATGTTCAATACACTTTTCAAATTATTTCACACTGTTGTTATATTTTTTCCGATCACACGTCAAAATATACAGAACCATTAAAAACATCATTTACTTGGCTAACAATGGATTTTTAAAATCCCTGAAAGGGTTTATTCTCCGTCGTTCACCATAGTAATGACCAGAATAATAATTGTATGGATTGTAATAGTTATTACTGACTAGTCCATACTGCGGTTTGTTGAGCTCGACATTCGCGGAGCTGATATCACTTCCAAGTTGCTGGTTCAGATTTTCCAACGATGCGTATATATTCTGCAAAGAATTTAGCAAACTGTGGAATGGTTTACTGGTAGAATGATGACCGCCAGTCGCTTGGTTAACTATGCTGAACTCTACGGGTTTCGAGTTAACGTTGCTTGATGTGGAAACCAAAGGATAAAGGAAGGCTGAGGGAGTCGCTATCGTTGTGGCTGCTGGAAGTACTTCAAACAATGCCTCTGGAGGGTGACTTGTACCTATAGATTCGGATGATGACGCTGACGCAGGCGTTTCGGTTGATATACTGGGTGATGTTGTGGTCAAACTAGTTAAAATACCGAACAGCGTAAACGGCTTTAACGCGCTGGAAGTATTACTTAACGCTGACGTAGATGACGTGATGCCCCCTGTCGATGTATGTGTGGAAAGAGCTTCGGTTGCTACTGTTGTTGTGGGTCGAGAAGTTGTCAAGGCCGCAGTTGAAATGGTAAATAATGAAAATTCGTTCCATAAACTGGAAGTTGCTGTTTCTGTTGCAGCGGTAGTTGAAGTCGTTTCTATAGATTGAGCAACAGTTGAAGAGGGAAGTGCCGAGGAAGTGCTAATTATCGTGAAAGGTCTTATAGAAGTAGATGTCATAGTTTCGGCTATTGTGCTAGACGCACTCGTTGTTAACGGTTGGGCAGTTGTAGTCGTAGCCGAGGTTGTTGTTGTAGGTTGAACAGTCGTTGAAGTGGAAGCCTCCGCTGAAGTGCTCAGCACAATAAACGGCAAAAATGAAATAGAATTTCTAATGGATGTTGTAGTTATAGGTGCGGAAGTTTCTGATGTGGTAGTTAAGGTTGTGGTTGTTGTACGGTCGGCTGTTGTTGATGTTGTAGCTACGGTTGTTGTTCTTGTCGTAGGATCACCAGTTGTTAATTCGGTAGCTACGATTGTTGTAGTAGTAGGCTCCGCAGTTGTTGATGTGATGGCTACGGTTGCTGTTGTTGTTGCAGGGTCCGAAGCTGTTGACGTGGTAGATGGGGTTGTTATCGTAGCAATAGAATCCGTAGTTGCTGACGTGGTAGCTGTGGTTGTTGTAGTAGTAAGTTCCGCAGTTGATAATGTGGTAGCCGCGGCTGTTGTTGTTGTTGTAGTAGTAGTAGGATCAGCAGTTGTTGACGTGGTAGCTGCGGTTGTTGTAGAAGTGGAATCAGCAGTTGTTGACGTGGTAGCTGCAGTTGTTGTTATAATAGAAGTATGAGCAGTTGTTGACGTGGTAGCTGCAGTTGTTGTAGTAGTAGGATCAGCAATTGTTGACGTGGTAGCTATGGTTGTTGGAATAGAAGGATCAGCAGTTGTTGATGTGGTAGCAGCGGTTGTTGTTGTTATCGTAGGATCAGCAGCTGTTGATGTGGTCGCTGCGGTTGTTGTACTAGTAGGATCAGCAGTTGTTGCTGTGGTAGCTATGGTTGTTGTTATAATAGAAGTATGAGCAGTTGTTGACGTGGTAGCTGTGGTTGTTGAAGTAGAAGGATCAGCAGTCGTTGAGGTGGTAGCTGCGGTTGTTGTTGCAGTAGTAAGATCAGCAGTTGACGTGGTAGGTGCGATTGTTGTACTAGTAGGATCAGCAGTTATTGATGTGGTAGCAATGGTTGTTGTAATAGAAGAATCAGCAGTCATTGACGTGGTAGCTACCGTTGTTGTAGTAGTAGCATCATCAGTTGTTGATGTGTCAACTATTGTTGTTGTAGTAGTAGTAGTATCTGCTGTTATTGACCTGGGAGCTGTGGTTGTCTTTGTACTAGTAGGATCAGAAGTTGTTGACCTGGTAGCTGCAGTTGTTGTAGTACTAAAATCAGCAATTGTTGATGTGGTAGCTGCAGTTGATGTAGTAGGATCAGCAATTGTTGGTGTGGTAGCTATGGTAGTTATGGCAGAAGTAAAATCAGCAGTTGTTGACGTGGTAGCTCCGGCTGTTGTTGTAGTAGGATCAGCAGTGGATGGCGTGGTAGTTATGGTTGTTGTAGCAGTAGGGTCCGCAGTTGTTGACATGGTAGCTGCGGTTGCTGTTGTAGTAGTAGGATCAGTTGTTGTTGACCGGGTAGTTACGATTGTTGTAGTAGTAGGATTATCAGTCGTTGATGTAGTAGCTACGGTTGCTGTTGTAGAAGTAGGATCAGCACTTGATGACGTAGTAGCTATGGTTGTTGTACCAGTAGGATCAGCAGTTTTTGATATGGTAGATGCGATTGTTATTGTAGTAGTAGTTGTAGGATCAGCAGTTGTTGACGTTGTAGCTGCAGTTGTAGTAGTAGTAGAATCAGCAGTTGATGTAGTAGCTGCGGTTGTTGTAGTAGTAAGATCAGCAGTTGTTGACGTGGTAGCTGCAGTTATTGTAATAGAAGAATCAGCAGTCGTTGACGTAGTAGCTGCGGTTGTTGTTGTTGTAGTAGTAGGATCAGTAGCTGTTGACGGGGTAGTTACGATTGTTGTTGTAGTAGGATCAGCAGTTTTTGACGTGGTAGATGCGATTGTTGTTGTAGTAGTAGTAGAATCAGCAGTTGTTGACGTTGTAGCTGCTGTTGCAGTAGTAGTAGAATCAGCAGTTGATGTAGTAGTTGAGGTTGTTGTAGTACTAGGATCAGCAGTTGTTGTTGTGGTAGCTGCGGTTGTTGTTGCAACAGTAAGATCAGCAGTTGTTGACGTGGTAGCTACGGTTGCTGTTGTTGTAGTAAGATCAACAGTTGTTGACTTAGTAGCTATGGTTGTTGTTGTAGTAGAATCAGCAATTGTTGATATGGCAGCTATGGTTGTTGTTGTAGTCGTAGTATCAGCAGTTGTTGACGTTGTAGCTACGGTTGTTGTTGTTGTTGTTGTAGATGAAGGTAACTTTGGAATATATGTGAACAAATTGTGAACACCAGGTCCATAGTAAAATCGACGTATACCACCTGTGTAGCTTAGATTTATTACAGCAGTCCCAAATTGATCACAACTAATCAATATGAGCACTAATATAACACACGGACGATTTGTCTTTAAAAACCGCATCACAAAAAAACTCATAAAATAATATGCCACAGTATAACTCAGATCGTTCCTTCTTACGCGCCGGCACGGAAAGAAATGGACCAGGATCGATTCCGAGTACCGATTTGTGAAAGTTGCATGCCATACACTCACTTACTTTCTCGCCAGAATCGCGTTCCACGTTGTTAAGGTAGACCAGGATCGACCAGTGCTTATGCACGGTACATTCTCTTTTGAGAGCTGATCATCATTTTTATTGTAAACCGTGAACCTCAGAATCATCCCATCGCAACCTTAAAACTTTAGGGTAGTCCATGGACTTCATGCAACCTGTTATTTGCTTTTTCGTCGCACAGCCTCTTAACCCAGTGTGTCTAGAGGTATGCCATATACACAATAAGATGCAATAAAATCTGCTTATGTTGTCAAACAAGTTATACGTATGTAGACATTCTTCTTCGGGAATCGGGAAGGAGTTCGTAAAAAATCTTCGATTGCTTGTTAATGAGATGCTGAAAATATTTTCTTTTTGGAGAACCTGTCAGCGAGTGTTGAACTTGAAAATATATAAATTATTACCCTACCCCACCCAACATCACTTGTTACATCACTTCTTAATATGATGCACAGGAGTCATTAAATGGAAATCGATAATTTTCAATTTCAGATGCAGTAGCTTTCATAATAAAGCCGAGAAAATTGGTTTTAAATATTTGCTTGTTCATTGATCATTTTATATGGGACAACATTATTTTGGTATTTTATGCATTTATGGACAGATAGAAGTAAGTGGATATAAATAGAAATAATCAAATAAAAACTGAAGTTCGCATTAGAAATTCTTACTGTACATAAAAGGTCACACTTTTTCCCATCAACTATTGAACAAAAATGAATGAAAAGTGAATTAAATACTGAAATCCACACTTAGTCTACCAGCTTACCCCATCAGTACTTGCTAATCCGATGCTATATGAATGAAGAATTTTCCTCCACACCAGAGTTTTTTACTGGCACAAAAAAATGAGTTGAAGAAATTGCAATGATTTGGTTCACCCGCGACGCTGAAGGTGAAATGTATCACCCGCATCATCGCAACCGTACTTGGTTTCGAGTGGGAATTCGAAAACAAATGACTTTTAATGGAAGTACTTCACTCGCTTATTTCTTGTCTACGACCTTTCTATTGGCGGGAAAAACGGGCGGTGTTTCGTAGTGTGAATTGTACTTTCTGAGCGGTATTTTCATTTATTCTAAATATTTTTTGCATTCGTTCAGAAGTGGAAAATTTTTCTAATTATCAGGTTTTAAAAAAGAAAATAATTTCTTTCCAAACTAATGACCACTATACCAACAGTACCCTAAACGGCGCTCAATCTATTGCATACTATTATGAGCTATGCTCCAGAAATCTGCACCGTATAATGTAGCGCGGATCAAAAGCAGCGTTTACAAATGTTTCACGCTTTCATAGGAACTAAGTCCAATATCAATTCCACGAACACGTGAGATGGTTCTTCGCTGGCTGAAGTCAAGTACCTCATATACATTTTCACGCCTTATTATTCGTGATACAATGGCAATCAAATGAAATTCTGCTTTGAGTGTTTCTCAGGTTGCTGTGGGAGTACGATTTCACTAAAAATTCTTGAGAAATGCAATACATTATAGGCGGCAACATACCGAAAAAGACATTATGCTCACATCGTTGATGAAAGCTAAAATTGAACAAAAGAGTAAAATTCTTCCGTATAATGTTCAATTTCTGTTACACAACAAAACAATTCGCACAGAATTCAATGCAAACCACGCTGGTAGATAACGAGGACTGGCGATGCGACTCGGCATGAGATAATGAAAAGATTGCCCTGTTTCTGACAACGTCTATCCTGCGCAAATGCATCCTTTTCCACAGCGGCTCTCCTGCTGAGTTTTTCCATTATTTTTATTATAAGGATAAAATGCTAATTTTAAAACTGATGAACTGTGACTTCTCGGTCTTGCTTTGTTTGGAGCAAAAGTTTCGTAATCAGACGTCTGTAATTTGATCCTGTAGTAATTATCTTTGCATCAAGCTATAGTCAAAACGTCTAACACATGAAACTGTTTGTCAGCTCTTTTCTTACATCTTGGGACTTGTTGTTGACACGCTCCAAACGCAGCCAACAATTTGCTTCATGCCTCAAAATTGGCTCAATTACAAACAGTTTATAATAACCTCTGATCCTGTCATTTTCCATTCTTAAATCTTCCAACAGCTTCCTCCGGAGACATGCCTAACCGAAAATCTTTTCAACCACTAAGCACAGGACATAAAAATATCCCACTCGAGCAAACCCCAATAGCTACTCAGCAGCAAATCGGCCGATTCCACCTACCCGCTCCACTCACCAGCCAAGCTAATCATATTGAATTTAACCACATCATAATCACCATCATTATCGTTGTATGTCCACCCCCTCCCTGTGCTACGGCTTGTTGGCATCTCAAAAACACAGCACATCGTCGTTACGATCGCGTCATTCGCATAATAACTTAAGCAATTTAATTTCTTTTGTTCTTCGGTTGCTATTTACCACCCACCAATCCGGGTAGCAGGTTGTATTCCACCTCCTCTCACTCACACCCATCCTAAGAGCAGCAGGATGACAATTTTTCCCGCAATTTTTCTTCATACCCAGCATCCGGCGTTTAGCTTCATACTCGTTTCGCTCTTGCTTCTCTCGCCCTTGGTTATGCAGCGCGAGTTGTGTTGGTCGATTGTTGGCCTAACTGGAGGCGACTTTCGCTTGGCACTACCCGCTAGCGCTTCTATTTGTGAGAGCGTTTGCAGGGGGAATCTTTTGTCTTTCGAAACTCTTCTTCAACTCAACTACTTGGGGCCGCTTGTATTGGAGTTCACTTACAGTCATCCCACAGCACAGGCGGACGGACTGGCGAGTGCATCAAAATAATTAAGTTTTAAACAATTTTAACAGCTGCATTGTATTTTTCATATGGGACTGATGTACCAATATTCGTATACTTAAGGAAAACTGCTGTTAAAAAAATGATAAAAATATCTACGGACCCTACAACAGTTTCGTGACGTTTTCTATACGGTAAACGATTTTGTAAGGTACATTCGTACCCCAGAACTAAAAGCGTTCTAATATGTCTAATTTTTATTCAATTTATAATTCAATTGGATAGATTTATACTAAAATCATTCGTAAAATAGTCAGTTCAAAAATATTCGTATTTTTTTTAACTCGTTTATTTGATAAAGCACGCTTGCGTTTGCTTAAAGGTGCCATTTTTTTCTATGTTTTGCATTTTGAATTTCTTAAATTTAGGGGTTTATACATTTCAATATTATTTTGTTTTTATATAATGAAACTGAAGAAATTTTACAGCTAACTTATTCATATAAAAGAGGTGATCATATAATATTCATAAGATTAGGGGGCGGGGTGATTTTCTGTGTTTTTGTATAGTAATGAACTTTAGGATATTTAGAATGGAGATTATTGGAGCAATTAATTATTAACTAAGCGGAACATTTTACAAGCACTTTAAAACTAGAAATAACCAGAGGGAGTTGTTCAATTATTTTAAGATTAATTAAGAGGAATTAATTAGGGCTATTTTTGAGTAGTGGTACTGTTGGGTTTCTCTTAACGTGATTATAAATTGATCAGGGCCGGCGGATACCGTTGGGTAGTATGGGTAGTACTACCCACTCGAAAATAACCGAGAGGGGAAATACCCACTCGAAAATTTGGAACAAACTAAAAGCTGAAATTAACCGCATATTTGTTTTGCGCCTAAAATGTGCGCGCCTGAAAATCTCGAATCACAATAACTTAATTTTTATTGAGATACAAATTTCTTTTGGCTTACAATTTAAATTTCTTGAAAATATGACATAATAATTAGGATTTGTTTAAAATTTAAACTTATATTTTTAGTAATACTAAGGGAAATATATTTTGACACATCTTTATCTTAAAACAAGGAATTCAGATCAATATGCAGAAAAAAATGCACCTGCGTTTTTTTCATACTGAAAGATGCAGTTAGAAATTTTTTCAAAGACTAGATATACGATTTGTTATTTTTTAGCACGAACTATTATTTGATTAACTATTGAAACAAGGAGAAAAACTATTAGGCTTATTATGAGGAAGGCAAAAGATAACCACAAGAAGAATTGATTTCAGAGTAGCAGAGACCACAATGGGGAAAGTGAACAGAGGGCGGACAACAATGACAGGGAAAAGAAGAAATTAAACTTGCAGTTTTTTGGCAAACGGAAGAATACTGCAGGATATTATGAACGGAATTGCCGACTGCCCTCCTTGGATTCGCTGGGAACTCTTTTGGGACCAGATTTCCAGGTAGCTATTAGCATATCAACCAAATGAGAAGAGATAACTAAATTTGCCTATCAATCGTTTTTAAAAACCTGTATATGAGAGACATATAGGAAGATCGAGGATAGCTAGTACATCTCGGTCTGGAACGAGGCCGAAAGGAGTCGTTTAACAGAGATCTGGCGCTAGGGCACTAGGCACACGACCAGACAACATGTTCAATGTTGCGATAACCGTCACCATAAGCGCTTAGACCACTCTCCACGACCCCACTACACTAAAGAGGCTCATCCAACGTATAATTACTGGACATGGCCCGAGATATTATCCGAATGAAGACACGAGCCTTATTCATTCTCTTTAATCAAGAGTTGTTTGTTCCTTTGGGATTCCTAAACTTCCATTGTTCCACGAAATTTGCCAATTTTCGAGCGTCCTCTGACAAAAAATACTGAAAAGCTTCATCTTCTAATGCCTAAATGTACGCCTTTTCTCATTACCATTCTAATCTAAGTGTCCCCCATCTTATTACCCGGAATAGAGTAATACAAAAGAATTCAAACTAACTATCCAACTTTCCATGTTTTTCCCAGAAAATGCAAGGAGTGCTTTCCATACTCCATCGAATGGAGAGCATTCTTGAAACTGTAACGATGTGGACATGGTCATTACTGGGTACAAGCACATCCTCTGTTATAATCACCCTCACCACTACTGTCATAATAATTATCATAGCAGCGAGGCATTGCTCTCATTTAACGAACACTACAGTGATATGCGCACTAAAATGCTTACCACGAGCCTATTTTTTTATCAGATAAATTTGTATGTTCAAAGAGCAATCATTACGTTTAAATAAAGTATTATCATTTCACCACGAAACATCAATTTTTGAGTGAAAACATCAAATCTATATGGAATGCTGTTGTCGCCGATAAAAGGATTCTTGGTTTCGTGTATTTCGATCAACGGTTGAATAGAATACATAACGTAGGACTCAGCCACCAGATGAAACATTATTTCTCTCGTTAATTTATCGACAAACCGCTGCCAATAACCGCGTTTTCAATATTCGTTAAGTTTTTCATTTGCGTTTCCAACGTTGCGTATATTTGGAAAAAATCGGAGATCCGATATTCAAAAAAGCCTAATAAGACTTTTTCGCGTACAATTCTCAGTGCTCTCTACCCACCACGAAGTGACTTTTAATCGCACTGTCGATAATCAAGCCAGTTAAAACCTTGTATGCTTCCAACGGAGGAATTTCTTGTTTCGATTCGATTACTTTGGATATAGTGGACGCGTAGCTGTTCCAATCAATAGGCACACTAATGGAGGTCGAGTACAATGATAAATCCAACGCTGTGGTGGTGGAGTAGTCATATCATATTGTCGCGAATATCATGCAGTAAGATAGACCGGTTATCAACGTGAAGACAACTCTATGGCATACCGTGAGAGTTGAAGACTTCTTGAACCAGCTGAGGTGCGATGTATAGGAAAATAATGTCTGCCTTTGATTCGGACTTGACAACCGACAACTTCAATATCTGGTACCAAGGATTAACTTGGTCTAATATTAAAATTGTGGAAGATCTACGTCGGAAGTTAACCAAATACATCGTGTTAAATCTAGGAAAATAATGGGAATGAAATATAGAGACACTTGTGGTTTTTTATATCCCATGAAGAAATTCCAGTTAGTTTCTAAGATTTCCGAGACAAGAACCACTTCCATTTTTACCATTTTTGTTAACCATTTTTTGTTAACGACCCCTTTAGAGTCAATTTATCAACAGTTGTTACAGCATTTAATTAGTAAGGGACTGAAAGGTGAAGTATATTTTTCAATATTAAGAGCCGTAGTACGCAAGGGAGAGCAAGGAGTTGAAGGGAGAAAGTTTAGATAAGCGTGGAAGGATCATATATGCAAGTTTAGAGCTTACCGGCGACTTAACTTTTTGTCTGCTACCGTAGGAGTCAAGATCTTTTGGCATTAGAAATGCGAATCACCTGAGTCTACGGCATGTCCGGACAAGCGTAAAGTAATTTGTTACTTCATGCTGTCGGAACCGACAAAAAGTTAAGTCACGGTAAACTTCCGCACTAAGCATTTGCGGCGTTGAAACTCATTGAATGCGCCAGTTTTTTGTTTGTTTTTTGTTCCCTCACCAATTGCCTGCCTGAATGTTTATTTTATCGACTATTGTAACTGTCTCAGCGTCTGTGATAGATGGTCACATGTGTTGCTGATTCGCACGGTTTTGTGATAGCACCCATCAAAGGACACTCTCAGGCCTTTACGAGGAAGCTTAAGAGAGGAAATGATTTTCTATTTTCGAAAATTTACAGGCACATTAGAACATGTTCCCTCAATGGGATTGTTAGACTCTCACTCTTTAGTGGACAAGAGAGCGTAGAAATTAGTCGTGGTTTCTTCGTTTCTACATTGGCTGTATGGCTCAATTGTTCGCAATGACGCGCATGCCCTGAGTGACAAAAAGCATGACGGCATACCCTGAGGTTGACGAGCCCCGTTCAAAAGAACAAAGTTTGGAAGAGTAGATCCGGCGAAAGTCTCAACATGAGACTGATTGAAAATAAGTTCTTATACTCCTTATACTTTTTGCTAAATGCAATTGCTTGCAAATAAGAATTTTTACTGACTGAAGCAAAGGGTTCTGGAAGGAGTCAGTCCCATATTTCGCAATTAAGGCCCCTGTCGAAGACTACACCATCAATCTCTACTTCCCAGGCGGGTACGTAGGCAAGATACTTCTTCGTACATGGCCGAGTGTTGTTTATTTAGTTTACGTGATATATCGATGGTGTTAAATGGGTTATCTTCGGTCCCGAAGTAGACCTTGTTGTATTAGATGAATATAATTTATGTATATCGAAAAGGAAATTTATTGGTATTATTTTGCCATCGAAGAAATATTCAAATTGACCTCCAATAGGCTAGAGGGGTTGTCTGCTGTCGGAGATGCCTTCATTTGGGTTTCAGAACCCGCGCAAAGAATGTTGTATCGGATGAAACAAAAAATTTAACGCAACAAAATTTTAAAAAATAGAGTATTTAGCACTTAGCTGTGGAACATTTGTAGCATCAGTGATCATAAAACACATTCTCGCTGAGCCGTCGGTCACACAGCCCGTTAACAAAGGGTATTTCCAAATAGCCACCAGATATTATCCGGAAATTTTCACTTTCACTTACATAAACCATGTCTGAACTATCGTCACTTCGAGTAGAAATCACTCCGAATTTTACTACCCACTCGGGAAAAAAGTGTTTCGCCGGCCCTGATATTAATCAACTACAACTAGAAAAGCAAAGGGGCTGCAGTTAAGTTTTGGGAATATATTCAGGGAGGAGGAGGGGGGCTGAAGACCTACATCTGTGTATCAGAGACAAGAGAGAGAGGGTGGACAAAGCTGACATGGGGAGAAAGATTTCAACTTTCAGTTTCCGGCATCGGGAATCAACGGACTCGGACGGTTTTCATCAGGCTGCAGCATGTATTGGAACGCCTGGTGGTCTTTCTCGAGCGTGCAGGGGTTCCTCCAGACGGTTTCGTAGTACGGCTCAGATGAGGGTCGGCAACACACCGCGTTGTGAACCAGATAAATTGTCCAAGGTATCTCACAATGGTCCTTGCAGATCGACGGCTTTGGGTCCTGTAATAGAGACCACACCGTTATCTGCAAGCAGCCTAAGCGTGCAGGAATCGACAAAACGTTCGTCAATGTCATTCACGTAAAAGTTATAGAGAAGGGGGCTTAGACATGAACCCTGGGGAAGACCCATGTAGCTAATTCGTGATGTCGATAAATCACCATGCGAAAAATGCATATGTTTTTCAGACAGCAAGTTTAGCAAAAAGTTGTTTAGAGTCGGTGAAAGACCATGGTGGTGGTTCTCAGAAAAAATTTTGATAGAAACAGAATCAAAAGCCCTCTTTATATCTAGGAAAACTGATGCCATCTGCTCTTTGCTAGCACGGGCCATTTGAATTACTGTTGAGAACAACGCAAGACAATCGTTCGTCTCTTTGCCTTTGCGGAAACCAAATTGTGTATCTGACAGTAAACCATTTGCTTCAACCCAATTGTCGAGGCGAAACAAGATCATTTTCTCGAACAACTTTCGGATGCAGGATTGCATTGCAGTGGCGGATCCAGGGGGAGGGTCCTGGGGGTCCGGACCCCTCCGAATTTTTTAAACTTGTTGAGAAATTTTGAATTAGTTTCAATTTTATATCAGTTTTAAACTTAAAATCATTACAAACCAAATTTGACAACCAAAACTGAATTTCATTAAATGAGGTTTCAACGCATGACGTATTGTACAATATTCAAAATTTCGGACCCCTCCCGAAATTTTTTTTCTGGATTCGCCCCTGTTGCATTGCAATCGGTCGATACGAGTTGTGGTCGGAGGCTGGTTTTTCTTGTTTTTGGATGGCGATGACCTTCACTTGCCTCCATTCAAGAGGGACAATGTTACCCTCAAGAAACTTATCAAATAAATGCAACAAGTGCCTCTTGACAGAGTCTGGCAGATTCTTCAACAACTTAAATTTGATTCTGTATGGCCCTGGGGCTTTATTGTTACAGGATAAGAGAGCAAGTAAGAACTCCACCATCGAAAACGGTGTTTCGTTCGCGTTATCGTAAGGGGACCCGGCGCGGAAAATCTTGCGTACATGTCTGAGCACTCTTTGTCCCACTATGGGTGAGTAGGACACCTGCGAGAGTTCGCGTCTGGTACGCGTTTAGTCTGAGCTTGAGTCGCGGTATCAAGAATCAAGCCAGTCAGGAACCCGTACTCTTTCTCCGGAGGAAGCTCTTGTGTCGAAACTACTTTTTCGGATATCGTGGACGCGTAACTCTTTTTATCAATATTTCGTGTTAGGTCATACAAAACATTACTTGTATTCGGTGGCCCTTAAACTTATCACAATCTGACGTTCATTAAGACTTTAGGTCAGAGATCTTGTTCTACTATACTTACACACGATTCCACAATTTCCCACATTCGTTGGCTAAATGAAGTGCACTAGACAAAAAAAGTACAAGTGAGAACACAGCAATTGTTAAAAAACAATTTTAAGCTGGGGTGGGCGTAGCGTATTGGTAAATCGATTGCCTTGTACGCAGCGCACCTGGGTTCGAGTCCCGACCCCGCACATAGGGTTAGACATTTTTCATAAGAGATTTTTCTAACCCGAAGAGGCGAATGACCTTAAGGTTAAAACCTCTATAATCGAAATAAAAAAAAATTTAAGCTTAAGCCAAACATGAACCGCCATGTTTGAGAAGCGCGTAAAACAACCAAGTCCATTTCAGTCGCCAGAAAATTTGCCAGAAGTATTGAAAATTTGCCAGAAGTATTGAAATTGCCTATAAATTGCATTCGCAAATTGCATTTGCGAAGTTCAATCAAACGTCAAATTTTTTAAATCGCCTGACCATGTTCGTCCGCATTTTTTTACAGGGTAATGTTGCGTAAACAAATACACTCAACGGGGTGTATACGCAGAAATAGGTATATTTCCACCTAGTGCTAAATTGGTACCCTGACGGGTTACACAACACAAATCTAAGGTTGATAGTTTGGTTTGTAATTTGGTATGTCATGGAGCATGAATAGAAGTTCACAATCCTGCAGCTGCCAATGATTCTAAGAAGCATACACTGAGAAACAAAAATATGCATAGTTAGAATACTTTATATTCCCTTCTCTTTTCTTCTGCTATGATTTTTTTGCATTTTCATGCATATACTGAATGCATAAGCATTCAATGAGTTGATAGACCGAATAACGTATGCGGAATAAAATTTGGACAAAATTCAAAAGGCATTTTTTTGTGGAAAACCTTTTATTAAATGTTCTCTCTGTATGAAAACATTTGTCAGCTTATTAACTTAATGCAGAAAAAAATTGAGCCCATTCGAGAAGCTTTATGATAGTTTACAGGAACTTTTAGCAAAGGAGTCAAAAAAATTGATGTTGGCATATTCTTAATTTCTTTCATAATTTTGATTATCACGTTTGTTTGTTTTAGGTCGAAAATTATTGGCATATACTCTCTGCTTCAAATTATTCCAGAAATCCTCATTTGGGCGAAATTTTGGTACATTTGGAGGTTTATCAGCCTTTGGTACAAAAAGTATATCGTAATCCTCCAATGCGCCAAAACTTTTTTTTGGCATAATAGCTAGGTGCCAGATTGGGCGTTCGCTGCCATTTCGTTCACATGGTATCTCCTAGCGGGTCGAAATTAACACTGGATGTTTAAAATAAGTGTGCCTAGAGTAACACGTTTAGTATGATGCCTTGCAACCGGTTGCATTTTTGTTTTAATGCTGGAAGCGTTGTCCAAATTTCATTCCGCATACGTTATGTCGTGAAAAGAAACTTGTGTGAATTTTGATTCATTTTTCTTGGAAATGGAGGAATTGTTTTCTCTAATCAAAGGAGTTGATGCCCGTCAAAAAAAGTCAAACTTAGTGCTATGCCGCTCAACTTCTACCCTCCCCTCATCTCTCTTCGTCACAAAATGCTACGTCATTTATACATGACCCCTAAAGCAGGCGTCTCTCAAGGATGAAGCGTTGCACCAATCCTATATAATATTTTTACCTCTGATCTTCCAAATCTACGCGCAAGCTGTGAAAAGACACTCTTCTCTGATGATACTAGCATATCTGCCACAGGTAGGAGTCTTCGAATTATTTGCAGTCGACTGCAATGAAGCTTGAATATTTTAAATGATTACCTGAAAACAAAGGAAAATTTCCACTAATGCGGCAAAAACACAATTGACTGTGGTTTCGCATAAGCCAAGCGCTTCTTCTCTTAAGCCAAATCATAAATAAATAAATAAATAACCAAATTATTAAATTTAATGGCTTGAATTTAACGTGGTCAGATCAAGTTAAATACTTGAGTTTGATTTACGATTAAAAACTTACTTCTAAGAATCCAAACAAAATGCAACGAATACAGAAAATGTGTAACCACTCGTATAAACAGAAATTCTAGGCTCTGCTTAAAGAATAACCGATTAATTTATAAATAAATATTTAGACCGACAATGCTATATGCAGTGCCAATTTGGAAAAAATTTTGTGCTACATACATGTAGTACAATTATTTTGTGGGAAAGTTTTCTGTATAACCATGAAAATCTTGACTAAAACATAACATTTAAACAACATACTCGAATAACTGACCCAGTCAGAATTCCTCAACTTTTATCTGCAGAAATTTACCGACTATCCACTCTTATTGACAGAATGTTTATATATATATTTTATGTGGAGAACTCGGTAATAAAATTATTTCAATGCATTGATTACCGAACATGATACTATCCAACTTCCCTCGAAAATTTTAAAATTAAGCCGTTTCAAAAAGATACAAGCAGAATTTTAATATGATACGCCAACGAATAGTCCTACGTCGACACTGCGGCTATGTCTCGGACATAGCCCACCCGTAGTTTTTTTCTGTTCTCAGAAGCAGAGCAAAACGTTGACTGACAAAACCTACTGCTGAATTGACGAATTTCGCGCTAAATCGTATTCAGAGTTGGCAGCACCCTTTCAGATTTTAATGAAACTTTCTGTACGTGAGAAATTTGTCACAAAAAGCCATTTTGTATACTTCGTTTTTTTCAAAAATGATTTAGACTGTCTTTTGAAAAGGGTCAAACTTTTTTTACTAATTTTTTCAAATAGCTATAGTCCAAAAATGACGAATCCTACAAAAAAATGTTGCAGGAGTGATTTTCACAAAATTAGTTAAATTTTTGAATAAAAATGTTGAAAAAATTGTTCATCAACTCCTACACTAAAAATAATCGATTTTAAAAATTTAAAGTCGATTTACAAAAAAAACATCTTTGATTTAGACGAAATTGTGTACCAAGATAGGTAACTATGCTCCCTACCTACCGTCAAAAATTCACGTTGGGCAATTTTAAGAAAAAAAAAAGTTATTTAAAAAAAACTTTTCCTTGTCCAAACTGAATTTATTTTTTCGGTGCATTTTTATCGTAAACTAAACCAATGAAAGTCATAATCATCTCAGAATCCAATTTCCCAACTGCTAGTTCCCTGATACAAGCAAAAAGTATCAGTAACGAATTTGGTATATATTCATAACAAACTTGAATGAGGGCAAAGATGAGCCATTTAACATCATCGATATATAAGAGATTTAACTAACTACCACTTAGCCGTGTACGAAGAAGTATCTTGCCTATGTACCCGCCCAGGAAGTAGAGTTTGATGGTGTAGTGTCCAACATTCCTTAATTGCGAAGTATGGAGTTCGCTCCTTCAAGAAGCATTGGTTTCAGCCAGTGAAAATTCTGGTTCTCAAGCAATTGCGTTCAGGAAAAAATCAAGGAGTATTTGAAAACATTTTATTTTCCATCAGCCTCATTTCGAACCTTTCCCCGAATCTGCTCTTCCAAACTTTGATCTTTTGGGCGGGGCTAGTCTACCTGTTCGCCTTTTTGTGCCCCGAGGCTTGAACTTCCGTTGTTGCAAACAATTGGGTATATAACGACTTATTGTAGAAACAAGGTACGCTATGGAAAACGCATATAAATTATGTGGGGACAAAATAAAACATTCTTTTAAGGAACGCTCCGATAATGCAAAAGAGCGCTACGCCATAGAGAACCTTTATTTCTACGTTTCCTTGTTTTAACTAAAGAGCGAGAATCTGACCATCCCATTGTGGGAACATCTTCTAATATGCCTATAAATTTCCGAAAGAGGATAATCAGTTTTCTCTCTTAAGCTTCCTCGTGAAGGCCTGAGAGTGTCCCTTGAAGGGTGCAGTTACAAAAACGAAGTAAGTGGTTCCTGGTCTCGGTAATCTTTGAAACTAGCAGGGATTTCCACATGGGACATCAAAAACCGCAAGTGTCCTTATATTTCAGTCCATACATTTCCCCCCAGGTTTTACACAATGCATTTGCATTACGATTAAAGGTCAGATGAAACGAGTACCCAACGCGAACAACCGTGAAAAGTCTCCTACCTCTTGGTGGGTAGAGATTGCTTAAAATTACACACGAAAGGGACTTTTGAACGTCGGATCGATCGATTTTTTCCCAATATAGGCGACGCTACCATTGCAAATGAAATACTTGATGAAAGCTGAAAAACGCGACTATTGGCACCGGCCCGTCGACGGATTAACGGACAGATCATCAGAGAAATAATGTTTCGCCTGGTGGCTAGGGCCTACGTTGTGTATTCGATTCATCCTGTGATTGGAATACACGGAACGTTCGTCATATTATGACAGCTTTGCATCACTTTTATGCTAATTATTATGACGGTAGTGGTAAGTGCAATCATGAAAGAGGCTGAGCTGCCAACATTCTCCCCATGAAATTGATGCTTGCCCACTTCGTTACAGTTACAGGAGGCTCTCCGTTTGATGGAGCATGAAAAGCACTCTTTGTATTTCTTGGGGAAAACATGGAAGTTTTTGAGTACTTTATCTGAAAAATCATAGCAGATTACCTAAGTTTGAATTTTTTCGCGGTGCTCCAATCGGCGGACAATTTTGGCATTAGAAGTTTTTAATTATTTCTTCTCAGAGGACGCTCAAAAATTAGCAAATTTAGTGGAGTGGAGTTCTAACGTTTAGGAATCCCAAAGGTATCAACATACGTTGGTCCAAGAGAATGGATGAGGGTCATGACTTCATTCGGGTGATATCGCGGGTCATGTACAATCACTATACGTAGAAGGCCCATCTCCGATGTATTGAGGTCGTGGAGAGCGGGCTCTGCGCGTGTGGTGGCGGTTATCGCGATATTAAACATGTTGTCTGGTCATGGGCTAAGTAGTCGAGTACCAGATCTCCGTTAAACGAATCCTTTCGGCCTCGTTTCAGTCCAGTCCGAGATGCTATACCAAATTCGTTATTGATACTTTTTGCTTGTATCAGCCAACTAGCAGATTGGGAAATTGGATTCTGAGATGATTATGACTTTCATTGGTTCAGTTTTCAATAGAACTACGCTGAAAAAAAATCAGTTTGAGCAAGGAAAAGTTTTTTTTAAATAACTTTTTTTCCTTAAAAGTGCCTAACTTTGGGACTAGGAAACTTAATTACCTATCTTGGAACAAAATTTCATCCAAATCAAAGATGGTTTTTTTTTGTAAATTGACTTTAAATTTTTAAAATCGATTTTTTTCAGTGTAGAGGTCAATAAAGAATTTTTTCAATATTTTTATTCAAAAATTTGACTAATTTTGTGAAAATCACTGCTACAACATTTTTTGTAGGATTTGTCATTTTTGGACTATAGCCATTTGAAAAAAAAATGGTAAAAAAAGTTTGACCTTTTACAAAAGACAGTCTAGATCATTTTTAGAAAATAAAGTATGCAAAGTGGCTTTTTGTGACAAAGTTATCGTGTACAGAAAGTTTCATTAAAATCGGAGAGGATGCTGCCAACATTTGTTCGAGTGGGCACGAAATTCGTCAATTGTCAAACAAACAGTTTATAGATTACCTAATTCATGGAATTAAGCAACTGTAAAAGTGTGGAATCGAATGGAGATACTTTCAAGTATCGATACTACTACTACGATCATATCGAAAGTATCAGTACTTGCATTCGATACCAGCATCGATTCTAAGTATCGATGTATTTTAATATCGCAACGTCCCTAATGAGCACTCTTTGAAACAAGACGATCTCTTTTATCAACTTTTTGCTGCAGATGGAAGACCATCCATTTGTACGATAAATGAAAATATTTTCATCATTCTTTTTGGTGTGGCTTTCGTTTAAAAGGAGCTTCCTAATTCAATTATTTTTCCATTATGCATTCATCCTAATAAGGACGGTTTGTAGATAACTATGACGCTCATCCATCAACAATTAACAGCGCTAACGAAAAATAAGCACCAATAATTCTTTACAAGTGTTTTGTTAGTCCTGAAAAGGGCATTTACAAGAACCAGGATGATTGGTTTAACGAAGCAATGAAAACCCATCCAAATAATAGCTCTCTCTACAGTGCAAGTTCTGCCCTCGTTTGCTGAACACACCTCACACTCAAGGTTAAAAAAGTCAACAACTAGAAGGAACCACACGTAATTCCACTCAAGTTAGTTGATCAATTCTCCTAGTTGATGAAATTAAGAGCATTTTCATAATCAATTACTCAAATAACACGCACGTTTAGTGGTATAAGCTTCCGTCACACTGTTAGATGGATTAATTCGTTTTTCCTCTAGTAGAATAGTGCACTATAGTGGTTTAAATACTCAAGTTGAAAACGAAGATCTGTTGGAGTAATTGTTCAACTTTATTTTTTAATGGACGTTGAAAATTAAAATGACTGTAAATTGATCGGTATATGGACCTTGCACGGTAAGCCTTCCATACTAAACGAAGATTAACTGTAACAATAACTGATTAGGGATATCATTTTGACAGATGAGTGGACCCCTTCAAGCAACATGTCCTGGATGTACAGTGCATTTAATTGTAGGAAATTTGTCCCCCATTACGCACTCAATTTCCATCAAAAGAAATCCACGGTTCACACACAAACATAGAGTTCTCTTTGAGACATCAATCCAGTTGAAAATGAACAGCATATCAATTAATGCTGACGTGTTCTATCCGGATGCAGCTAGCGACGCGCTAAAAGGTATTCATCCCATTGCTATTTTCGGCTTAAATATTTAAGGATTTTTTTCTTTGATGTTCAACTTCGGTCTGAAGAGTTCTCTGTCTGAAAACACATTTAAATGATACTTGTAAAATTTGGAAATTGCTGGCTAAATTGCTTGATCTTGAGTTAGCTTAAATATAATTACAAGGAACTAATCAAACATTAATGATAAAACCTTCCTAACATCTACTTTACCATTAAAACACCTACAGCTACCTGCCTACCCTAAACCAATTCATAAAATGAAATTTATTTTATTGCTCCCATACACCCGGAAGGAGAAAACGCAACAAATAAACTACAATCAGTAAACCAAATTCGATCCGCAAAAAGTTCCCTAGCGAAACGCCAAGTAGGAAGCCAACCACTTCCCAGTTGGGTACTGCAACCGAGAACCGCCACTAAATCCGTCATGTGGGTGTCAACCTTTTTCCCAGTTTAATTCCACCTCCGACGCAGTCAGTCAGTGCTGCCCTGAAGGGATGGCGGTTCACCAGTCGAAACGGGAAAGAAAAATAAAATCAGCTTTTAATGAAATTCTACTTCGGTGTCGTGTTTTATATTGGAAAATTTTCCAAAGTTAATTTAACCTGGCCCTGGAACCCGGTCCCAGGCGATGGAGATGGAAGCACCCAGTCAAACAACCAGCCAACCAACCAACCAACCGATGGCAACGGGTAGTGCCGCCCATCGTTGGCCCTGTCGCAGCATCTAGGTTCGGGTATCGAGAGAAAGGATGACAGTCAGTGCCACGTTGAATGGTCCGCGCGCTGCTGCTGCTGGAACCGTCGTCACAGGAAGCAAAAACGGGTAAACGGAAGAAAAAAAACATTGGGCGGAAAACGATCCGCTTGGGATGGGAAAAGTGGGAAAGATAAATTTCATCAAGTTGGAACGGCAAATAAAAAGCGGATTTCATTCAGTACGCGTCTTGCGCGCAGATCCTCCAGGCACTGCTGCTGCGGCGGCGGCGGCGAGTGGTTCCTTGGCTAGTGCCACCACCATCGAGAGCAGTACGCTTAAAATTTTGGAACTCGGTCTGCTTCTGAATGGTGGTCGGACTGAGATCAAAAGAAAAAGTGGATGTAAAAACATTTAGACAATTTTATTTTATAGAAGAATAATTTATTTTATTTCTTATTGACACAGTGCGTTACGCTGCCGGCGCCGGTTGACGGTTCATTGACTTTTATAAGGTTTATTACTTTTTCAATTTACGATTCTGGTTCTGGGAAGAGTTGACTTAATCTAATTGAGTTAGTTTTATGGTTTGCATTACATGTGATATACAGGTTTATTGTTAGATGCTTAAATCGCCTAAATCACAACAATAATTCAACGAGTCTAAGAGAAAAGACAAACGACGTAGAGATATGCAATAGCGAATCAATCAACTTTGAAGGTAAAACTAAATCCGTGCGAAATTCCGAGCAAAATTCCGTGCGAAATTCCATGCAAAATTCCACGCGAAATTCCGCGCGAAATTTCGTGCAAATTCCGTGCGGAATTCCGCGCGAAATTCCATGCGAAATTCCGTGCGGAATTTCGTGCGAAATTCCGAGTAGAATTCCGCGCGAAATTCCGTGCGAAATTCCGTGCGAAATTTCGTGCGAAATTCCGTGCGAAATTTCGTGTGGAATTCCGCGCGAAATTCCGTGCGAAATTTCGTGCGAAATTCCGTGCGAAATTTCGTGCGAAATTCCGTGCGAAATTTCGTGCGAAATTCCGTGCGAAATTTCGTGCGAAATTCCGTGTGAAATTCCGTGCGAAATTCCGCGCGAAATTTCGTGCAAATTTCGTGCGGAATTCCGCGCGAAATTCCATGCGAAATTCCGTGCGGAATTTCGTGCGAAATTCCGAGTAGAATTCCGCGCGAAATTCCGTGCGAAATTCCGTGCGAAATTTCGTGCGAAATTCCGTGCGAAATTTCGTGTGGAATTCCGCGCGAAATTCCGTGCGAAATTTCGTGCGAAATTCCGTGCGAAATTCCGTGCGAAATTCCGTGCGAAATTCCGTGCGAAATTCCGTGCGAAATTCCGTGCGAAATTCCGTGCGAAATTCCGTGCGAAATTCCGTGCGAAATTCCGTGCGAAATTCCGTGCGAAATTCCGTGCGAAATTCCGTGCGAAATTCCGTGCGAAATTCCGTGCGAAATTCCGTGCGAAATTCCGTGCGAAATTCCGTGCGAAATTCCGTGCGAAATTCCGTGCGAAATTTCGTGCGAAATTCCGTGCGAAATTTCGTGTGGAATTCCGCGCGAAATTCCGAAAGAAAATTTCGTGCGAAATTCCGTGCGAAATTTCGTGCGAAATTCCGTGCGAAATTTCGTGCGAAATTCCGTGCGAAATTTCGTGCGAAATTTCGTGCGAAATTTCGTGCGAAATTTCGTGCGAAATTCCGTGTGAAATTCCGTGCGAAATTCCGCGCGAAATTCCGTGCGAAATTTCATGCGAAATTCCGTGCGAAATTCCGTGTGGAATTCCGCGCGAAATTCCGTGCGAAATTCCGTGCGAAATTCCGTGCGAAATTCCGTGCGAAATTCCGCGCAAAATTTCGTGCAAAATTTCGTGCGAAATTTCGTGCGAAATTCCGTGCGAAATTCCGTGTGGAATTCCGTGCGAAATTCCGTGCGAAATTCCGTGCGAAATTCCGTGCGAAATTCCGCGCAAAATTTCGTGCGAAATTTCGTGCGAAATTTCGTGCGAAATTCCGTGCGAAATTCCGTGCGAAATTCCGTGCGAAATTCCGTGCGAAATTCCGTGCGGAATTCCACGTGAAATTCCGCCGTGCGGAATTCCGTGTGAAATTCCGTGAGAAATTTCACGCGAAATGCCGTGCGAAAATTCCGTGCGAAATTCCGTGCGATATTCCGTGCAAAATTCCGTGCGAAATTTCACGCGAAATTCCGTGCGAAATCTCGTGCGAAATTCCTTGCGAAACTCCGTGCGAAATTCCGCGCGAAATTCCGTGCGAAATTTCGTGCAAAATTCCGTGCGAAATTCCGTGCGAAATTCCGTGCGAAATTCCGCGCAAAATTTCGTGCGAAATTTCGTGCGAAATTTCGTGCGAAATTCCGTGCGAAATTCCGTGTGGAATTCCGTGCGAAATTCCGTGCGAAATTCCGTGCGAAATTCCGTGCGAAATTCCGTGCGAAATTCCGTGCGAAATTCCGTGCGAAATTCCGTGCGAAATTCCGTGCGAAATTCCGTGCGAAATTCCGTGCGAAATTCCGTGCGAAATTCCGTGCGAAATTCCGTGCGAAATTCCGTGCGAAATTCCGTGCGAAATTCCGTGCGAAATTCCGTGCGAAATTCCGTGCGAAATTCCGTGCGAAATTCCGTGCGAAATTCCGTGCGAAATTCCGTGCGAAATTCCGTGCGAAATTCCGTGCGAAATTCCGTGCGAAATTCCGTGCGAAATTCCGTGCGAAATTCCGTGCGAAATTCCGTGCGAAATTCCGTGCGAAATTCCGTGCGAAATTCCGTGCGAAATTCCGTGCGAAATTCCGTGCGAAATTCCGTGCGAAATTCGGTGCGAAATTCCGTGCGAAATTCCGTGCGAAATTCCGTGCGAAATTCCGTGCGAAATTCCGTGCGAAATTCCGTGCGAAATCCCGTGCGAAATTCCGTGCGAAATTCCGTGCGGAATTCCACGTGAAATTCCGCCGTGCGGAATTCCGTGCGAAATTCCGTGAGAAATTTCACGCAAAATGCCGTGCGAAATTTCACGCGAAAATTCCGTGCGAAATTCCATGCGAAATTCCGTTCAAAATTCCGTGCGAAATTCCGTGCGATATTCCGTGCGATATTCCGTGCAAAATTCCGCGCGAAATTTCGCACTGAATTTCGCGCGGAATTTCACACGCATTCGAATTCTATTGAACCGTCGTCATCCTGTTAAGTAGGTGAGGGGCCATGCATAAATGACGTAGCATTTTGGTGGGTAGGGAGGGTATACCAAATTTGTGACGAAGTGTGACGAGGGGGAGGGTAGGGTCAGAAGTTGTGCGACGTATCATTAAGTTTAAAACCCATTGTTTAGAGAAAACAACTTAATGATCCTCCATTCCCAAGAGAAATAAATTTAAATTTAAACAAGTTACTTTTGACGCGGTTTTTCATGCGGTAAATTTTACGTTAAGCGGAATTACAAGTTCGCAAAAATACGAAAAGATTTTGTATGCGGATTTAACTTGCTACATTAGCTAATGTTGCCAGCTAGCAGGCTTAGTTAGGTAGCTGAATTAAATTTTCACTTCGGATCCAACCAAACAAAATTTAGTAATTTAATTAAGATGAACGTATGCTTCTTAGAATCATTGGCGGCTGCAGGATTGTGAACTTAGAGAACTTCCCTTCATGCTCCCCTTGCCATATAAAATTTAAAAAAATAATTAACACTATATTTGCCATTGAATGGGCTTATTTTGAACGCAACTTGCCTTTTTAATGAAAATGTTGATAGTCAAACATGTATTTCAAATAATTGAAAAACATTTTTATTTTTTTTTCATCCCCCGGCCACTTTGCACGGGACGAGGGGGAGGGCGTAGGTAAATGCTACGTTATTTACGAGGGGGGGGGGGGGGTTAGAATTTTGTGACCAAATGCTACGAGGGGGAGGGAGGGGTCAAAAATCGCCGAAAAAAAGCTACGTCATTTGTGTATGGCCCCTAAGTAATCCTTCCCCGTGGACGATGGAGATGGTGACGGCCGGCAATCATGCAACTGAGGTTTTAATATGGGTCGTATTGGTGCTTACCATTTCCTAAGCAACCCTTATTAGATAATTATTCATTCATTTCATTCAATTTTCAAAATTATATTATGGTATAGAAGAACTTAGCAAACAATTTTTCCAACAATTTTAACGATCTGATAAGAGGTCTTCATAAAGCACGTGTCGCAAATATTGCTCAAAATTGACTCACAAATATCTCTACCCCCACTGCCCCCCCCCTTTATTACGTAACAAATTCTGCAACCCCCCTAAAGCCTTACGTAATTTATGGTTAGTCTCAAATATATGATTTTATTACTTGTTGATTCTCGCGCTTGGTCAAGTCTCCCCAGGTTCCCGATAGTCCCGAACTTTGAAAATTTCCTTATGATGAGTAGTATATGGTTTTCGTTTACTTTTCCAGTGACTATTTTCCAGCAGCAGTGATAAAAACATTGTTTTCTGTTTATTAAATTAATCTCACAGCATTTGATATTTTATGTAAAACATCACCACTTTAAGTTTTGTTTTGTTATTATTATTGTTAATATTACGCAACGAATGATTCAAAATGAAGCGAAGTAACTTTCACGGTGTACATGACGACCATAAACGTTAGCCAACTCCGATAAAGCTTTGTTGATAAACATTTTCAATTTTCAAAACTATATTGCACCTCCAATCAGTCTCACGACAGCTCGTTCACAACAAGCTCAATAACAGGTTCCAATTGTAGTCGAACCTAGCGCCCTAGGGCTGCAGATCATTCAATCCGTTCAGATGTCCTTCGTCCCTTAGTCGTTGGTGTTCCATTCGTTCCCTGTGTTTGCCATCGATTCCCAGCCCCACTCGTTGGATGGCCTTCTCGCCTCGGTAACCATGTTGCTGAAAACAAAACAAAAAACAAAAACATTATTTAATTAAAAAGAATCGATGCGTGATCAAACGGCTAGTTTCGGTTTCCAATACTGACTCATGAATATAAGGAAGTAGCTTAAAGAGTTTGAAAATTGGTTCAACGGAATGTGTTAATTTACCGGTAGGGGAAATCGAGAGACGAGAGAAACCGGTCGGCAAAGACCTTGCCATGCGCCACAACTCGACGGTTGGCTGCAGTTGCCGAAAAAAAAGATCAACAACAGACGAACCGGTACAGCTGATCGTAGTAACGGTCAGCGGAAAAGATGAACCGAAAATAATCTACCTGGTATCTAAGGTCAACCGAGCTCATTGAACTTGATCGTGAGAGTGTTCGTTTTGTGTATGGTGAAATCCCTAAGTGTACGAGTTGTCCGAACTTACTTATCGAAGTGACTGTTCATGGCTGTTGTTTTGAGCGACTTTTAAAGTACAGCAATTATGTTTTCATAGTGTTTCAAGGACGTAATTATTTTAATCGTCTGTTGTTAAATATCTCATGTATGCACTAGGAAAAAACTTTATTATCCCATTTCATAGAAACTCAATTAGATCAGGTTATTTTTTGCAGATGATGTTTTAATATGTAATATAAAATATTATGAGTCTATAAATTTATATTTCTATAAATCATTAGGAGTTATATAGTTGCTTCTACTGAGCTTGAATACTACTCTTGGGTTTTGGTGTCCTCTTATACCACTACTTCAAAAAAAAATAATGGTAACGCTAATAACTCTAATAAACATTAGTATTAAAATTGTTTGTTTTATCCTGTTTTAACTATACCAATATTGTATATGGGAAATACAGTAATACTTGTGCTGTGTCTGTCTTCGAAGAAAAATCAAAACGATCGTTTGCGGCGCAACCCAAACGCTAGATACGAGTAAATAGAAAACGCCAAACTATCAAACATAGCAGTTTACTTTAAACGTAGCCTAGGTAAGTCATTAAACTCACAGTCGAACTGAGTCACACTTTAAAAGGTTTGCACACTTGCGTCAATCAGAAGGTCATGGAAGACGGAGTCGTAAAGTAAGCATGATTTCCATCAAAGAAATTGTCTCCAAACATCAAACCCAATCATTTTTAAAAGCTTGAAACTATTCATCCATTTTACTATTGAACCCAAATAATACTTAGCGGAAATCTTACCTCATAATATAGTTCACGACGCTTTTTGCTAATTTCCGGATCGAAATCGAACTCCTCGGTTTTGTGAATCAATGGAATGCCGGCCACGTTATTCTGCAGCAGCTCGGTAAATAACCGCACAACAGTGGCTTCGACCGGTGGCGTTGGAACGGTGCTTAGCACTAGGATGACACTGATCTATAAGAATTGAAAGGTAATAATAGAGATATAAATATTACTGTATAGAACAATTAAATAAATTATCGAAATACTGTTAGCGGCGAGAATGAACAAAAGCAAAGCCATGGTACTACATTCCGTAACAGTGCTTAGCCTTTCTTTTTCAATGATTTCGCAACCGATTCTTAGTGTACAGAACATTGCATGATGTTATTATCATACTAACATTAAGAATCCTTCCTGATTGATACTCGAACCCACGACTACTGGCTTCTGGAATCAATACCGCCAGGCCAGGGTCCAAGGGTCACCTACAAAAAGGTATTCTTGGATCCAAAGCCTAATGAACATTGTACGCCTATACCTGGCATATATGACAGACCAACATCCATCTATGTGCGTGGAAGGAATGACGCCGACCAGCACTAAAATGACGCTAGCATCCGAAGGACTTCCGACCGCACCTGGTCATCTGCGCATTTTTATCGAAGCCTATCAGGAATATGGGCTGAAGCCAGATGAAGAAGCAACAGACCTCGGCCCCAAAACAAAATTTTATCAAGCCAAAGAACTCGCCGCATTCGACAACTCAGCAAAGCTACGCATAAATTTGGAATATCGAATTTTTGATAGTAACGATGCCTATAGAGGAAGAAGATAGAAACGTAAGTACAATAAATATTCCAAAAACTTTTTCGCATCCCCAACAGAATTCGATTGAAATTTTAGTCAATTGTCAAAATTTTAATCGAATTAAAAGCCCAGCCAAAGTCATAGAATTTCAACAAAAAATAATTTCATCTTCTTTTAATATAATTCTTGGCACAATAGTTTTTACGTTAGTAAAAGTCTGGAGGTGGAGTCCTCATAGCCATAAACGCTGACTTTCCTTCAGAAGAAATAGAAACTATGAAACATAAAGAATTTGAACATGTACCGGCCAAGTCAGCAATATAAGAAGCAGTGCAAACATTCTCCAGTGTGTATGTTCCATTTGAAAATACAGTGAAAACCAGTTTTTATCATCCCCTTGGCGAATTTTAGGCTGATAAAACAGGGACATTGATAAAATCGGGACATATATTGTTCTGTCTTTTTAATAAACCGAAGCATTCAATTTAACTTTCAATCAAATTTTTGAGTCAAGCTTTGTATTGTTTACATTTGTATTGATTTCATTATTTTCGGGTGTGTAGGATCGAGCCCTGCGGGACTCTGGTGGTAATAGGAACCCTTTTCTGACCGACATCGGTCTCGTATAGCAGTACGCGGATCTGGAAATAACTTTCTAGGATCAGGTACAGATCCACCGGTAGGCTAAGCCTCGGCAGTCTTTATTAGCGTCCACCGTGGAATTACCCTTTCCAAAACCAAACTGGTTGCTTGACAGGTCGTCCGTGCCTTCTGAGTACGGGGTTAGCCTGTTGAGGATGATCTTCTCAAGCAATTTGCCAGTCGTGTCGATCAGACAGATTGGTCTGTACGCCAATGGGTCGCCTGGCGGCATTCCGGGTTTTGGCAACAGCACCAATTTCTGCCTTTTCCATCTATCGGGGAAGCGGCACTCGTCAAGGCTTCTCTGCATAGCTAGCCTGAACATGTTCGGATTCGCTATGATCGCTACCTTGAGAGCGCTGTTTGGAACTCCATTCGGCCCTGGAGCTTTGTTCATTGCTAGAGAATTAGCCACTGCGAGTAGTTCTTCATTCGTCACCGGAACCACCATTTCGGCCGCGCCCACACTGTCTCGTGATTCAGGTGGCCAGGGGCTTGTGGCACGAGACGGGAAGAGTACTTCGATAATCATCGCCAACCGGTCCGGAGGCCGTTCTGGGGGTGAAGAGCCCCCTTTGGTCTTGGCCATCACGATTCTGTAGGCGTCACCCCACGGATTAGCGTTGGTACTCTCACGCAGGTTGTCGAAACACGCTCTCTTACTGCTTTTAATGGCCTTGTTAAGGGCCAATTTCGCAACTCGAAACACTTCACGGCGGTTCTCTCTTGCATCCTCGGCGCGGGCTCTTTGCATCCTACGTCTAGCTCTGAGGCAGGATGATCGTAGAACTGCAATCTCGGCACTCCACCAGTATACCGGGCGTCTGCCGTTTCTTGGCAGGGTTTTCCTCGGCCTAGTGGCGTCGCACGCGCGTGATAGAACGGCTACCAGCGCATCCCCGCTTAGACTGTCGGTGTTGGCCTCCAGTCCCAGGGCCGCGGTGAAAGCTTCGATGTCGAAGTGATTGGACTTCCACCCGCGTACCCGACGGGGATCTCCCGCCCTCAGATGCTACACGCCATAGTTGATCCTAAAGCGAATTGCTAAATGATCGCTATGGCAAATGTTACGTCAATCCATGCGTCCCACCCCGTTTCTACGGAATGTGCTAACTGAGCCATTATTAGCTAACACAGCGTCGAATTTCGCAAGCGCCTCCAGTAGCGCTTAGCCCCTGCTATTTGTACAGCGGCTGCCCCACTACTGCCCAAGCGTTAAAGTCTCCCGCTATGATTACCGGTTTCCGGCCCACTAGGTCTGACGACAGCCTGTCGATCATTTGGTTGAACTGTTCTATGGGCCACCTTGGTGGAGCGTAGCAGCTACAATAGAACACACCATCGATCTTGGCAATCGCAACACCCTCGGCGGAGGAGTGTATTACCTCTTGAACCGGGAACCGTCCCGTTGTACAGATTGCCGCCATCCCAGGCCCGTCCGTCACCCAATTGCCGTTGCCGGCAGGGATGTTGTACGGGTCGGATAGGAGGGCGACATCTGTTCTCGACTCCGAGACCAACTGCCACAACAGCTGTTGTGCAGCTGTACAATGGTTAAGATTTAGCTGTGTGACGTTCACGGCTTCCTCTTATTGGCCTCACCGAAGGGACACGAAGGTCCACCCATAGCATGGTTACGGGCTTCTTAGCGGTGCTGATAAGGCATTTACGCGCCTTAGTGCAGCCCCGCTCTTTATGACCCTCCTCGTCGCAGCGACGACATAATTTGTTCCTGTCTATTCCCTCTGCATTCGTACGACTTGTGGCCGGACTCAAGGCACCGATATCACCTATCACGTTATGGCCAGGATCAAGGGTCCAATGACGCCAGTCGAAATGTGTTCCGACAAACTGAAAATTATTGGGGAGGGTCTTTTCCTGAAGCACGACGTAACCGCATGGCCGCCTACACTGTACGTTGATACAGACGGTGGAAATGCTAGTGACAATCGAGTTTCCATCGACGAGCTCCTTATTGTGGCAAAAGGGCTGAAAGGGAAGAAAGCTCCTGGACCGGATGGTATCCCCAAAGTAGCGCTGAAGACTGCGATCCTAGCGTTTTCGGTTGCTGCCAAAACCAGGGAAACCACCAGGAGATTCAGCATCGTATCGGCATATATGTCTGCTGGATACTCTTAGTAAAGAGGAAAGAGTCATCCTCAACAGGCTAACGACCTACGCTTAAAGTGAAAAAGAACTATCGCAGAGGCAGGTCGGATTCCGGAAATGGATCTCGACGGTGGACGCCATCCGCAAAGTCATCGCGAGCGCGGAGAAAGTGTTGAAGGAAAAGAGAAGAGGTAAACGCTACTGTACCGTGATGTCGATCGATTTAAAGAACGCATTCAAAAGTGCCAAGGTTCTGAGAATTTACTTATAGAACCGAATACTGGTCTACGAGACGAACATGGGACAAAGGTCAATTAGGGTCACAGCGGACTACCTCAGGACTCCATGCACGGCCGAACGCTCTGGAATATAATGTACAACGCAGTGCTAACGCTGCAACTGCCCAGGGTGGTCGAGATCGTCGGTTTGGCAGATGACACTGTCCTGACGATCACCGGCGAGACTCTCGAGGAAGCGGAGATATTGACGGCAGAGACAATAGGCATCGTGGAAACGTGGATGGCTGATGTCAAGTTTTAGCTGGCACATCATGTGCTGGTCAGCAACCGAAAAAATGCAGCTTTTCGCGATCAGCCGATCAGCGTCGGCAGACACTCAATCCCATTGATGCATGTGCTGAAGCACCTGGGTGTGATAGTTGACGATCGGTTAAATTACAACAGCCATGTCGATTATGCATGTGAGAAGGCTACGAGGGCAACTAACATATTGGCGAGGATCATCTGCTGCTTTTGGCCACATCGTCCACATTAAACAATCACATGAATTTAAACAAACTATCAGATTCATGCTTTTTTAGGGCTTTTGACATGGCTTAATGCGTAGGCTTAACTGTGCCTTAGGTCTTTTATACATTTATGTGGGTAGAAAAACTAAAATAATCTTCGATTGTCTGTCACATCTTGTGCGTACTAGTTACTGCTACGCTTGAAGATTTTTTTCGCGACATGGAAACAACATTTGCTGAAGCATTTATTGTAGCTTGAGGATCAACCAGTCGACCTTCTGTCACGTTATCATACACATCCATATCATCATCGCTGCAGCTTCCTTTTTACTAATGGTCCGGTGTTTTAACTTTGCTACGATTGTATTTTTTGTAAAAATTGGCTGAGAAACCCGTTACGGTCTAGCATATTTTGATGGCTATTGGTTGGTTTTACTACATTCAATAAATTTTACTTTGCAGCTTCAGCACAGGAATTTCCGTTTATGTTCCGTCTTATAACAGAACAGACACACAAGCATCTGACTTGCGTACATGCGCAGCATGATCTAAGTGTGGATAGAACCATAATATTTGCTTCAGATGGTCAGGAATGAAGGGATAAGTTGTATCAATCACATTCTCATCACATGAACTCCGTCGGGAATACCTGAGAAGAAGCTTCTCCTAGTGCTATTCGCAGGCCCGATGAGAGGGGGAGGCAGCCAGGGCAATTGCCCTGGGGCCCGGATCGTATTTGGGGGCCCGCGATCTTACCCGAAAGATTGGCGAACACGTCCGGTATTCATAGAAGATCAAAAAATAGCAATAGTAATTTCTTTGTAATCATTCGCCTTAATAAATTGTTATATGATGAAAGCATATAAAAATGAAAACTTTATTTGATATTTGACATTTGATAAAACAAACGTTCTTAAGGGAGTTGTATACTTTGTGTACAAGTTCAAAAAACGAGTTTTATTGCTTGAATCGACGGAATAAACGGCAAAATACTGAGAAGCCAATTTAAAGTATTTTCGAAAGCAATAGAGCGTCAAAAAGAAATGCGAGTTCACGGACAAACGCATCCATCCTCATCTACGTTCGCTTTTTGCTGGTGGTGCCGGTTGTTGGCTTGGATACACTGGGCGTGATTGTTGTTGAGTGAATTTTGGTTCCTGTCAGATCCGTAGATATTGGTTTTGTAGCCGTTTGTGGTTTGGCATAAGATAACACTGTGCTGTTCACGGTTATAGTTAGGTTTTCTTAGCTGCTTTTGCACAAAGTTTCCGTGGTGCAGTGTCTTTTCGTAGAATTCGCGCATAGGGATCTACCATGGTTGCATAACCAGTATTCTCTGATGAAATGTCCCATTTTTGGTTGATCAGCATAGAATGGTTACGTATGAAAAAGTTGGTTTGTACGGAAGCATTCTCACCACAAGAACAACGTTAGGGATACCCGGGAAAATGCGAAGTTTGCATCTCACAACAACCAGCGAGCATCTTCACGGGAATCCGAAGATAGATTGAAACTATACAATAATGAAGCTGGGGAAAATGATATAGCTACATTTAAAAAATGAAATAGTGAAAACTGAAATGTATATTTTCTTATATTAATAATAGTGAATGACCTTCAAGGTTAAAACTAATAAATAATAAAAAAAATGCGAAGTTACAGCTCTTATGGAACCACTTCTCCGTATCTTGACATAAATTTGTTAATCGCGATGTCAGAGGCGTGTGGAGATAATTGGTCGTTGTTAAGTCAGACCGGACTAAGTGACAAGAAATTGATTTCGAGAAAAACAAGTTTAAAGTTTGAATCGCAGCATCCTTTACGTTATAATTGAAAAATTATTTTTGCCATAATTCTTGTTTATTGTTACATATTTCAAATCTGGCAAAAGTCTAATGTAGCTGAAGAACTTCTTTATCCAGTGCTATCATTATCTTATTTTTTGATGTTTTGCGACTTAGTCCGGTCTGACTTAACACCGACCAATTCGTGTGAGCACATCTCTCTAGAGCCCTTGCCTATGTATACGGGGATGATGTTGTTAACGTGGCAGATTTCGTTGGTGTGCTGCTCGTTGTTCCGTGAATGTTTCTCACTGTTCGATATGGTGCATTTGCAGCGCGTTAACTTCTCCCGGATTGAGCACAATCTGCACATTTAGTAATTATTTCACTTCCCGAGTAGCTGGTCTTACAAGACATTTCCAAGAAATCAATAGCAACACAATTCGTCTGCAGTCGATTTTACCGTGTATCTATAACGGAACCATTTTTAGTTTCTGCTCTGGGCGAGATGAAAAGGTAGACTGACCTTTATTAACAGGTGATTAAAATGGATAACCTTTTCGTATTTTAGTATATTTACAGCACATTAAGTTCAGTTCATCCAATAGCAGCAGTACTTGGTTGCCCACTGTATTCGCAGTTGTTTAATTTGCGTCTTCTTATTTCTTTCTGTGTCTATATTGTTGTCGGGTCCTACATATTCTCACAGCATATTAAAACCGGCTCCTACGTTAGCCATGGCACATTGTTTATTATTTAAACCTGCATAAAATCTACGATTAAAAACGGTTTTCTGGGATTCAATATGAGATAAACTTATATAAATTGGAAATATTTTTCATGTAATAATTTTTTGTAAAAGTATTTTTAATGCTTCAATGCACCAAAAATGTAAAGCATTAAATCTAGCACTATATCGACATATAGAACATAGTCATCGTGCTAAAAAGCTTTTGAAGATGAATGCTATGAAGCTTTTATACAAAACTTTAAGTGCTAATATAGAATCTTCTTATAGTGCTTTAAGATACCGAACAATATCACATATACGTATGCGTTCCAATAGTCACCTAAACTCGTATGCCTTCATGTAATAAATGATGATGCAATAAACTTAAAATCAAAATGCAAATTCTGCATGATTTTTCGAAAAAAAAATGCAATTGCAAATATAATCCACAATAGACGTTTGCGTAATTTCAACCAACATCTAGGTAGAATTTGGATTAAAGCAAGTATACATGCAAATCTTCTCACAGATCAGTGATCAAACGCGTATACCAAATTAAGACGAGGTTTTCGACTGCAGATCGAATCCCATTTCTATAGGCACTAATTCGTCAATATTCGGTTTGTGAAACAAAAGACGAGACAGGGTGGGTTGGGATTCATGGCAAGGCACAAATCTCTGATCAACATGGGGAACGTGCCATTTGAGCTAGACGCTACTGCTTCCTGATTCCTGAGTACCCGCAAATTGAAACACTCGTAGCTATGGCAATTTTACCCGATTTGAATACCACGGAATAAGAAACTGTCGAAATTCACCTGTCTGAGTCAACCGGAGACTACAGTGTGTCCCACATTTATACGTTCACCCCGTTTTTCAGGATAACTTTTTTTGTTACGGGCAAACTGCACCAAATTTTCAGCGTTTGTTTTAAAACTTAATCAACGATGTTTCTCGAAATTTGGAAGCTCTGGTTTCGTTCGTTTGTTATGGCAGTTTAAGTAAAAAAGTGGTGTTCCACATTTATACGTTCACCCTACTATTTTTTGGATAACTTTTTTTCTATTCGCAAAAGCTGCTCCAAATTTTCAGCGTTTATTTTAAAACTTAATCAACGATTTTTCTCGAAGTTTGGAAACCTTGATGCATCTTGTTCGTTTGTTATGGCAATTTAAGTGAAAAATGTGTTCCTTATGTATAACGTTTTTTCATTGAAACTTATTGCACCAAATTTTCAAAGTTTATTTTAAAGCCTAATTTACGATGTTTCTCAAAATTTCGAAGCTTTGCTGCATTTCGTTCGTTAATTATAGCAGTTTAAGTGAAAAAAGTTGTTCCTGCATTTATACGTTCACTAAGAAAAAAATATAGTTGTTCCCAAAGAATGCTTTACTAAAGTAAATATCCGGTATTAATCAACACTACGTTTATCAGTCAATCGAATTTCCATCATTTTTGAATTCAAGTTTCATTTGCTTTGGCATTTATTTATTACTATTTTCTATATTTCCTGCTCTGAGCTTGGTTTAGAATGATTTAATTGCTTTCTTGAACGTTGCAACTGACGAATACTTCTTTACGTTGTCATACATATCGGAGGTCATTCAAATATCGATTTCTCAGGACGTTATCCCGATTGCAAATGTTTCGAGTATGATGGTTCGTGATGTATATGACAACGCGAAGCAGTATTCGTCAGTTGCAAAGTTCATTCTAAACCAAGCTCAGAGCAGGAAATATAGAAAATAGTAAAAAGTTATCCAAAAAATAGTTGGGTGAACGTTTAAATGTGGGACACCACTTTTTTCACTTAAACTGTCATAACAAATGAACCAAACGTACCAGAGCTTCCAAATTTCGGGAAACATCGTTGATTAAGTTTCAAAACAAACACTGGAAAAATTGGTGCAGTTTGGTCGAAAGAAAAAAAAAGTTATCCTGAAAAAAACGGGGTGGAAGTATAAATGTGGGACACACTGTATTAGAAACCACGGACTCACGAGTTTCCCATGGCTGAAGAAAAACTAACTCATACTGAACTAGAGGGCTTTGGTTTAAACGGCCCGGCAGTAATACAAGCCTTGGGACCCGACGCGGCTCTTGACAGCCCTGGTTAAACCGTTGAACGTTATAAATTGCTTTACGCATATGATGGAACTGCATATGCGAGCTTTCGCATACTTAAGCTCTTTTTTCCACGTCAGTAACCATTCCATCTCGCCAACTGTTATATAATTTTGTTTTTCAGCCACAAAGGTATTCACAACCCGTTAGGAAACTTTCTTTCTCTGTCGTTCTCGTACATATTTGCTCTTCACACCACAAAGACAATGAAACCTTACTGTTTGTACAGCGGATAAGTAACAAAGCAGTGAACGGAAATGTTAAATTGATCATTATAGAAATATTTAGCATTTGCTCTGAACTAGATGAGAAGCTTGGTTAATCAGAGTTTTGACTGGGCATTTGAAGGGCTAAATTATTCAAATATTTTAAATACTGTTCGATGTAGCTGTGTGGGTGTTCTAAGTATTGAAATTTGACTGAATCCAGATTATTTTTAAAATCAATTAAATATATGTCCAAGGTTAAGATTTGTCTCTATAGAAGCATATTAATCACGACCTACACAAATCTAACCTGAAGATTCTAAAGTATTCTTAGATTAGTGTCTCAGTGAAATGTTTGAATCACTAGGTTCCAACGTGATCAGAATGTTGATTTATTCTCTGTTTTCTTCACTCTTTATTTAGTGAAAGAGGCGTCTATAATGCAAAACTACCAGATTCTTCTGGAAAAATACGAAACTCTGAGTAACTTATTCTATAAAACGACTAAACATTCATTCTACGCACTTAGAGCATAGTAAGGTGGGTTGGCTTAAACTTGCTGAGAAGAACGTTTCGTAGAATTTGGATACACATTATTATTATCAATGATCTTTCAAACATCAAAACAAATTTATTCGAACCATTTTCTTAAAACTGAATGGTACAACAGTTTTATTAATCACTACTACCAGTTTTACTCACAATTATCACAAATTTCTTCATGTTCACTCAACGTTGCCAGCAAGAATCGGGTTCGCAAAAATATCACGTTCCTAAAGTTCTAAATCACACCGAATGAGCATCTATTCTTGGCAAACCGCAGCGATCGACTAACTAACATCAGCTTAATTTCGACACACGCGGACTAAACTGAGCAGGTGCCGTTGCTGTAACACGGTGAACCAAAGCACTCCGTAAGAAGTAGCAACACGAAAAGCCACAAAATACTATTCTCAGTATCGCCATAAAATGGTTTGATGCAAACCGAGCCCCGAACTGCTACAAGGTACTATGCGCTTATTTTTTCTAGCCGAATGCATTCGAACATGTGTATATTTTTGCAACAGTCACTTTTGCCTGCCAAGCCGTGCTGAGGGGGCCTTTGGTATGCAAGTCACACTACCAGTCTTGTAAGCTTGATGAGATAATGCTGCACTGCACTGCACTGTACTAAACCTCACCACTGCTGCCTGTTCGTACAATTGCAATAACCATTCGCGACCGTCCGATTGTTCGAAGTATCAATTAATGCCAAAATTTACTTCCTCATACACGACCACGCGAAACATTTCGCAAACTTGACTTGGCTCGAAAATCCACCTTCCACCGATGCAAGGCAATGCCGGATGAATAAACGGTGATGTGCCTCCGAGCGTGGTTCGGATGTTTGTAATGCACGCTGGATGATTTTAGGTTGTTTAAAGCAAACTACTATACAAACACAAAGCCTCAGCAGCGAGACGCGAGACCAGATGGTAAGTTTTCCCAGTGAATACAATCACACATCGCTGCGCTGGCTTGGCTGATCTGCGATTAACTTTAATCAGCGGCCGTCGGTGAGAATCGAAATGGAGGAAGTTGCTTTTTCCTCCGGAGGTGAAAATTTACCAGAACTAGCGGGGAAGAGTATTGAAATATTAGGCTTTGTACATCAAGACTGATACAAAAGTGATACAAAAATATGAAAAATTTGGCGCAAGGCTCTTGGTATGTATGTTTGACGTTATATCGGAAAAAAATCAAATTTTGTTGATTGCTAAAAAATGGTTTTAGCAATCATTTTTATATTTAAACATGAATATTTTAAAATTTGATTCGATTCCGTCATCATTTACTCTGGTACTTAAATTTGGAACGTAAAGGTATACTCTTTTATTATATATATATATTTTAACTTTATACCCTCGGCATGATACTGTACCTTGACGTGATCCGGAGACTTTTCCATCAAAGCAGTATTAGAGTCAGACATTGTAATTCTCACTCACTCACGCGATAAGAAGCTTATCCGATATCCAGCTTTTCCAAGATAACATGAGTCGCAAAATTCTCCGTCTCCACAAATAGCGTGAGAATAATTTTCCGGATAAAATTTATTTGATTCTCTTATTCTCACCGGAGAAGGTGATAATATTTTAATTTCGTGGAAATCAATAAAAGCGTCAAAATATACACTTTATTGCAAAGAAAGGGGCAAAGAAGTACAATAGACTTGTTTTTTCGTGTTTTGGAGTAGCGACAGCAAGACAGCGAGCGCAAAAAGGATACCGTGATAAACTCATTCGCTCATTCTCCGGCGGTTTTTTTTATCTGGAGAAGTTGTGTGAGTGCCAATAACTTTTCGTGTGAAAATGTGAGTTTTTATTGTCACAATAGCAAATTATCCGGACACATTTACTCATATGAGCGATAAATGCAATGCCTGATTACAGTGATTATATCACATAAATTTGGGATACGATTGTTTTCTTTTTAGTTAAATTACACTGTGATCAAATTTAGTACTAAGCTTGGCGACTTTTATTGCCCACTTAGGCCATGGTCGAAATAATGAACAAAGTGGATTTAGGGAAAAGTTTTCTCTGGAGGCACCCAGGGCTTGGCGACAAGCCCTGACTTGGGACTCTCCTTAATTGTCCATGTCAGGGCTTCCGAAGATAACATTTGGTAGCCCTCCGCGATCATTCACGCACATCTACACCCGCGATCTCCCAAGCAAGATAGTAAGTACCCTGTTGATAGAAAGATCCTGATAGCAAAATCTACAAACGGGTCGATGACGTCCGGAAGTCTACCCCATGGCCGCACGTCTCCTATCTCGGTCCTTGCAACCATGCCTTCACTAGACAACACGTGGCATGGCGGCATAACCGGGAACTCTAGTGATATGAGGAAACTGACTCTACCTTCTACCATACATTAAAAATTAAGTATCAGATTCATGGTCCTCGCGATCATTCAAGAATACACGCCACATGATTATAAAATCGAATTTATACACGCAAAGACACACACGCGACAAACACGTTAACATACAAATGCTTGAGCCCTTCAAGACCATCCACGGCACCTTCACCCGCGATCTCACAAATATGATAACATCCTGGTGATAAGTGTGAACCTTAAAACTACCGCGCTCGCACGACCATGCCCATGACTCGGTTACTTCCGGAAGCCTATTCATGGTATCAACAGAGTAGGTCCATGCCTACCATTAGACCAATTAAAAAAGAAAGCTCTCATATCTACTGGACAACACGTTCCATGGCGATATTACCGGGAACTATAGTGATAATGGGGTAACTCACTCCCTGTCAGAATGTGAAATGTACACCGAAAACTAAATGTCAGAATGATGGTTCGCGTGACCATCCAAGAACGCACGTAAATATGTGAATGGCAACACGGTTACAAATTCGAATTTATACATTCGAAGTCACATGCACGCGACAAACACGTTAACATACGAACGCTTAAGCCCTTCGCTATAAACCACGCATACCTACGCCCTCGATCGTGAAAATTTGTTTTAGTACTGACGAAGTTTCAAACGCGGTCTCAAACGCGAACCTACAAATGTCCCTGCTCGCGTGATCATGAATTGGTTACGACCGGAAATCAGTACCATCCGTCCTAGCAACCAAAGCATTACTAAAAAAAATAAAGCTCATATCCATATGCTAGAGGAAGGCGAGATCTTCCATGTTGTCGGATTTCCCGGTGGTGTCATCATGGAAGGTGTTGTCTAGACCTTCCATGACGACGTCGCCGGGGGGTCTGGTGATGTGGGGCATCTCGCTTTCTTCTAGCATTTGAACCATACACGAAAATTGAGTATAAGTTTCACGGTCCGCGCGCGATCATCCAAGAACACACGCGAATATGCAAAAGTGACGGTTATAAAATAGAATATCTTCACGAACATTATCACACGCGACCGAAAACATGAAGGTATAAATGCTCGAGTCCTTCGCGATGATACACGCGATCGCGAAGTGCCTACGCCCGCACATATCTGAACTGTACAATGAATATCACATTCAGAATCACGGCCTACTGCAATTGTCCGCAGTGTTTTAGTGGGCGCCACTGCCTGTCTCGTCTGCAATTGTAGTGTGTGATTCTGAGGGGGAGCCCTTCCGAGAACCTAGCTCTACAGCTTCAGTAGAACAACCCTCGAAAACAAAAATTATATAGGCTTTATTTTTATGGTCATTCGTCCTTTTCCGGTTAGACAAATCGTTTTAGAAAATCTCAAATCCTATGTGCGAGGTTCGAAATCGAACTCATGTGAGCTGCGTACAAGGCAATCGATTTACCAACTACGCTATGCCCGCCCACTGTATACTGTGCTCTTACGCCCAGTATAACTGCCTTGCAAAATTTTTTGAACTACTGAATTGAATTCATGAACACAAGTTAGCATGAATTAACTGATTATAGATTGTTATTAAATAAGGTATCAAGAGTTCTTCAAGCTCACTCCGTTATCACACTGCACAGTGAATAACTCAACAACTGCTTCGCTTTCGACTCCATTTCGTGCGGCTTGGGTCCCGCAAAAAAACGAGAATAATTACATCCTCCAAAAGTAGAGTATACGGTCACGGAAGTGAACCAAACAGAAAGACTAGCGGAGTTTGAGATGCACTTATAGTACGCGTTTAGATATGCGAAAATAAGCTTTAATAACCCACCGCTGAGTGGCGGTGCAATGAGTGAAAGGAGGTCCATCAAATTTAAGGAACTTTCCTTTATACACGGTTGCTTATTCCAAGGTTTGCATTTCATCGGTACGCGAAGCTAAAAGGGGATATTTTCGAATGATGTACAATATATTTAAGAAAATTTATTTAATTACTATAACGAGTGTAAACAAGATCTCGCAAATGACGAATTTCGCGCCAACTCGAACAAATGTTGGCGGCACCCTCTCAGATTTTAATGAAACTTTCTGTACATGAAGACTTTGTCATAAAACGCCACTTTGCGTACTTTGTTTTTTCCAAAAATGATCTAGACTGTCTTTTGAAAAGGGTCAAACTTTTTTCACCATTTTTTTTTTTCAAATGGTTATAGCCTAAAAATGACAAATCCCACAAAAAAATGTTGTAGAAGTGATTTTCACAAAATTAGTCAAATTCTTTAATAAAAATATTGAAAAAATTCTACATCGACTCCCACAATGAAAAAAATCGATTTTAAAAATTTAAAGTCGATTTACTAAAAAACCCCATCTTTGATTTGGACGAAATTTGGTTAATTATGTTCCCTACCTACCGTCAAAAATTCAAGTTGGGCACTTTCAAGGAAAAAAAAATATTTGAAAAAAACTTTTCCTTGTCCAAACTGATTTTTTTTTCAGTAACAGTAACGAATTTAGTATATATTCATAACAAACTTGAATATAAACTTTCAAATGAGCACAATAATTAATTTACACTAATAGGCTTCTACTTTCACATTTTTTAAATAACTAGCACGATGACGAAGTCGACCGATAAATCGAAACACAATGACCTGAACTGCGAGCCGTGTCCAACAACCCCGCAATTAATCTGTAGAACAATGTTTGCAAACACGGCCCACAGCAAAAATCAATTTACATCGACCCGCGATTCGGCCATGCCAGCTTGCACAGACCAGTGGTCGTTTATTTGAGCAGGTGCGGATTATGAAAAAACTCCACATATAAAAAAAGGCCCATAGGCTCTCTCGGTCTCCTCGATGCATAACTATCGAGGCGTAATGCAATAACTATCTTAAAGCAATTGTCTGTCAGAGGTTCTTTAGCACTGATGCATGCAATATGCTTGATGATGTGTGCAATACCATCAAACCCCTCAACCTAGGGGGAATACAAGGTAGGCCTTTTTTAAAACAAAATATGAGAATAACTCACGAACTGTTCGTTATATCAAATTATTCGGTCCAAAAAATGGTGTATTTCTATGATGGTAATAATTTTGTGGAACTGAAATGTTTAAAAACCTTTTTTTCGAGAGTTGTCCTACTAGAGTTTTAGAGCTAGTTTCACACACTACAATTGCAGACGAGACAGGCAACGTTGCCCACTAAAACATAGCTTAAGACTAATTGTAGCGGGCCGTGATTCTGAATGTGATATTCATTGTACGGTTCAGATATGAGTGGGCGTAGAGATTTTACGATCGCGTGTATCATCGCGAAGGGCTCGAGCATTTGTACGCTAATGTGTTTAATCGCGTATGCGTTTGTATGTTGCGTGTAATAACGTGTATGTAACTTCGCGTGTATAAATTCGATTTTATAACCGTGTGCCTTTCGCATATTCGCGTGTATTCTTGGAAGATCGCGGGTGAACCGTAAATCTGATACTTAATTTTCTATGTACGGTTTAGATGCTAGAAGAAATTATATCATATATCATACAACTGAAGTTCCCGGTCATGTCGCCATGGAACGTGTTGTCCAGTGGATATGAGAGCTTTCTTTTTGCCTTTCTCAATAGAAAGGTATTGCAATTGCTCTGAAAACCGACTTTTTAACGGAGGCCCGGAGGGCCGAGTGACATATACCATTCGATTCAGTTCGTCGAGTTCGGCAAATGTCTGTGTGTGTGTATGTATGTGTGTATGTATGTATGTGTGTGTGTATGTGTGTGTGTATGTGACCAAAAATGTCACTCATTTTTCTCAGAGATGGCTGAACCGATTTTGACAAACTTAGTCTCAAATGAAAGGTGCAACGTTCCCATAGGCTGCTATTGAATTTCTAATGGATCCGACTTCCGGTTCCGGATTTACAGGGTGATAAGTACGAACACGCAGAAAATGTCGATTTTAATAAATTCTGCAATGAATGTATAAAGGTGAAAATTTTTCCAAAATACGACCACAACTGCTTCGATTTGTAGTATTAGGTCACTAACATCCATTCAAAGTCTATTTGGCCACATTGGCCACCATCCTCGGTTCCGGAAGCCCCGGCGGAAGTATCTAAATTCAGAATAACAGTCACATCGGTTTCTCGGAGATGGCTAGACCGATTCGACTAAACTTGGCCTCAAATGAAAGGTATTGCGTCCCCGTAAATGGCTATTTAATTTCATCCCGATACGACTTCCGGTTCCGGAGTTACAGGTTGTGGCGTGCGATCACATAGCAAATTGTGATTCAAACCGATACTCCGATGAAAGCAAAAAAGGTAAAAATTTCGCTAAAATGTCTCTCAAACAACTTAAATTTGCTGTTCTAGGTCACCGACGGCCAACCAAACTTTCGTTGACTACATTGACCACCATAAACGGTTCCGGAAGTGCCCGGGAAAAGCGGCCATCTTTCAAAATTTACGAACTCACATCAGTTTCCCGGAAATGGTTGGGCCGATTTTCACAAGCTTAGTCCCAAATGATAGCTATAATATCCCCATAGATGTCTATAAAATTTCGTACGGATCGCTTATATGGTTCCGGAAATATAGACTAAACCGTCCGGTCACATATGAAATTCCCATATAAGCCGGAACTCAAATTTTTTTTTCAAAGGGGGGACCTCATGAAATTTCAGAAATCGAATTCGTATTTTTGATGCCAAACATCTTTAAAATGCATGAAACGTCGAGATTTTATGTTATCTCGAAAAAAAAAATTTTTTTATAAAAATCGACTTTTTGGGACTTTGCCGATTTTGCACCTTTTTGCCTTTCTCAATAGAAAGGTATTGCAATTGCTCTGAAAACCGACTTTTTAACGGAGGCCCGGAGGGCCGAGTGACATATACCATTCGATTCAGTTCGTCGAGTTCGGCAAATGTCTGTGTGTGTGTATGTATGTGTGTGTGTATGTATGTGTGTGTGTATGTGCGTCTGTGTGTGTGTACGCGAACACAATCTCACTCACTTTTCTCAGAGATGGATGAACCGATTTTTACAAACTTAGTCCCAAATGAAAGGTGCAACGTTCCCATAGGCTGCTATTGAATTTCTAATGGATCCGACTTCCGGTTCCGGAATTACAGGGTGATAAGTACGAACACGCAGAAAATGTCGATTTTAATAAATTCTGCAATGAATGTATAAAGGTGAAAAATTTTCCAAAATATGACCACAACTGCTTCGATTTGTAGTATTAGGTCACTAACATCCATTCAAAGTCTATTTGGCCACATTGGCCACCATCCTCGGTTCCGGAAGCCCCGGCGGAAGTATCTAAATTCAGAATAACAGTCACATCGGTTTCTCGGAGATGGCTAGACCGATTCGACTAAACTTGGCCTCAAATGAAAGGTATTGCGTCCCCGTAAATGGCTATTTAATTTCATCCCGATCCGACTTCCGGTTCCGGAGTTGCAGGTTGTGGCGTGCGATCACATAGCAAATTGTGATTCAAACCGATACTCCGATGAAAGCAAAAAAGGTAAAAATTTCGCTAAAATGTCTCTCAAACAACTTAAATTTGCTGTTCTAGGTCACCGACGGCCAACCAAACTTTCGTTGACTACATTAACCACCATAGACGGTTCCGGAAGTGCCCGGGAAAAGCGGCCATCTTTCATAACTAGCAAACTCATATCAGTTTCTCGGAAATGGTTGGGTCGATTTTCACAAACTTAGTCCCAAATAATAGCTATATTATCCCCACAGATGTCTATAAAATTTCGCACGGATCGCTTGTATGGTTCCGGAAATATAGACTGAACGGTCCGGTCACACATGAAATTCCCATATAAGCCTGAACTCATATTTTTTTTCAAAGGGGGGACCCCATGAAATTTCAGAAATCGAATTCGTATTTTTGATGCCAAACATCTTTAAAATGCATGAAACGTCGAGATTTTATGTTATCTCGAAAAACATTTTTTTATAAAAATCGACTTTTTGGGACTTTGCCGATTTCGCACCTTTTTTCAGTTCAATATTACCGTGGCTGTTTTTTCTTTTTCAAAATTTTAGAACTCGAATAATGATTTATTTTCCTGTATATAATTGTCATGTGAGGTATAATAATAAAATGTAATATATGCATTTAAAAGTTTTTAATGAATATAAACAACGCACACATTCTCGTGATTCATGATTGAGAAAGGCACAATTGCACCGCTAGGTGGATTAAAATAGGTTTTTTTATTTGGTTTTATTGAAGACATGGACCTAGTCTGCTGATACCAAAGTTTCTATAACTTCCGGAAGTGACCGATTCATGATCGTGCGAGCGCGGGAGTTGTTAGGTTCACCCTTGAGATCGCGTTTGAAAATTTATAAACCCTGAGACGTTCACCTGATCACAAGGATGTTATCATGTTTGAGAGATCGCGCGTGTAGGTGCCGTGGATGGACGCGAAGGGCTCAAGCATTTGTACGTTAACGGGTTTGTCATGTGATCTTTCCTGAGAACAAAATATGAAAATAATTAAGCAATAATGGAATATTTTTTAATGACATAAACTCTTTTCAATGGGATTCTTGATTAATTAAAATATACTTAGTTTCTAAATAAATGAATATTTTCTCACAAACTGAGTTTTATTGGATTCTGAGATGATTATGACTTTAATTGGTTTAGTTTCCGATAAAAATACACTGAAAAAAAAATCCGTTTGGACAAGGAAAAGTTTTTTTCAAATAACTTTTTTTCCTTGAAAGAGCCCAACTTTAATTTTTGACGGTTACCTATCTTGAAATCTTGAAACAAAATTTCATCCAAATCAAAAATGGGGTTGTTTAGTAAATCGACTTTAAATTTTTAAAACGAGTTTTTCAGTGTAGAAGTCGATGAAGATTTTTTTCAAAATTTTTGTTCAAAAATATGACTAATTTTGTAAAAATTACTCCTACAACATTTTTTCATAGGATTTGTCATTTTTAGACAATAGCCATTTGAAAAAAAATGGTAAAAAAGGTTTTCCGTTGTATTGGTTATAATAACACTCAATAATCAATGAAAAGTGCAAAAACAAATCAAAACTAGTTTCCCCACCCTGCAACAGCCTAATTTAAATTCATTCGAGCTTCACTTTTCGGTACACAATTCACACTTCTGTCATGATTATTGATCAGTTTTGTGACTGTGCCGACAGCGAGAGGGTAGTAATCAAATAAATGTTGTAACTACAAGCCACTAATTTATCACCAAATAAGCTTACGCATTTCAGGGCTATGGTCAAGACCGTAATCTTCGTGTTTGCGATTATAGGGGATATCCATCAAAACATATTTCGTTAAGCATAACCACAAACGTACAACAAAACATTGTATCGATCTATAAAAGTTGATGTGAAAGAAAAAATAAGTTGTAAATTTTTTTTTACGATTTGCAAAATTAGCTTATTCATCACTCATAAACTAGTTAAAAAAATCAATTTAACCAACGATGTCACCAGGGCTCATAATGTAAACATCCCAATAAACTTTTTCTAATGTCATACAAATTTACGCCTGAAAACGAAGGCCAAGACAGTTAGACTTTATGGAGCCAACCGCCGCGCTTGGTCTTTCGGCGAACTTTTATTATCTCTTAGTTTTGTTTGGTCATCAAACCGCAAACGAAGTGTCACTCTTTCGGTTGCAAAAAAATTGACCATTCCACACGTTCGAAGTATCCCTTACTTTATATTTAGTAAGTGAATAATTCAATTAGTGGACGAAATTTCCACTTTGTGTGTCACTCGTAAACAAGAAACATTCAAGAAAGGGATTTTTTAATCCGACTAGACCTTCACCTACTTGTTTTGTTTCATATAATATTTTGACCGAAGCTGAAACGAAAACACGCTCACACAGATACATGTATCTGACATTGAACAGTTCACTTCCGATTATCTTTCGTTCGTGGAGTGCCGCCACAAATCAGCCAACTAGAGTAATGAGCCTATTCTAACCGTTTTTGGCAACTCTCCGCATTTTTGAATAAGGTGGTTAAAGTTGTCACAAGTCACAAAATTGCAATTGACGAAAATATATGCAAGTTGACGAACAAGATTTTAATTATCCTAATAAATATAAATTCCATTTTCATTATGAAGGCTCGCCCCTTTCTGTTCACTTCATCTATTAGGTTTTTTTTGCAATTAATTTTCAAATAGCCATTATTGTAACACTTGCTGTAAATAAGTAACGGAAGTATTCCAAATGGTGATTTCAATGCTCAATGGTTTAGCTTTCTTGTATTTGTTAGTATTCCCTGCTTTCGTTTCGAGGAACCTTTCAAAATTTCATTAGTTTTCATTGATTATTTGGCCGGACAGCTCAAGTCATCGTAACTAATTAAATTGTGCATTAAACTATTTAAATCTCATCCAAAGCATATCCTCGATTCGAGACTGACATAGCTTAACTTCAATGTAACAATATACAGGGTGTTTAGTTCATGGTTAAGTACCTCTCGAGGAGTGATTGACTGTCATACTTGGAGGAAAAAATTGTTCTACACGTACCATCAAAATTCAACCGTTGCAGAGTTTTTGAACTGTTTTGTGTAAAAAATCAATTTGCCTTTAAATAACTCTAACTCAAAAAGTATACTTTGTATTTTAAATCTTTTAGTTCCATTCGAAAGGTGAGAAATTTTCCTATTGAGTGGTTTTCTCATATCTTTCAGCTAATTAGCTTTAATTAACTTTTAGTTGTAAAGTAGTTAAAAGTTAGTGTTTTGAGGCGATTTTCGTTAATTTTCTCAAAACAATGAATCATGATTATAGCAATATCTATTATCCAAAAGTAACGTTTTAGAACGATGCATAATTTGTTCTTAAATATCATATTCCTATCTCTTCTCATTTTTTAGTAATTTCATTACTAAACTTTTCCTGTGATTGACTTGCAAGTGCTTAAAAGACTATAATCTAAAAAAAATATACTTTATATCGTTATTTGCAAGGTTTCATTGAAAAGCTGAGAAAATTTTCTATCGATGTATGCACGAATATCTCTTAGCTAATGGTACTAAATGACTTTTTACTAGTAAAATTGCTCATAATTAGCGTTTTTCGAGGAGTTTTGTAACTATTCTAATTATTAATCTACAAAATTAATCGTTACTATTGTTCATTTGGTGCCCCTTAACATTCTCTATAGCTTGTTATTTGACACTATATCCATATCTCTTTTCATTTCGCTGCTATTTAATAGTTAACACAGCATGATCTCACCACAAATGTAGTTGTTTTCGCATATGAAACGATGTGATAAAAATGACTTTGCGTCGAAACAAAAAGAGGTAATTGTATGGAGTCAAATTGTAGAACTTGCTGAGATGCATTATTTACATGAATAATATATTAATATATTAATTAATTTGGTGCAGCTCGATGCAATTGAAAAAAATATCCTCAAAAAATGGGACGTACCTATTAATGTAAGACACAGTGGTCAGTGAGTAATAAATACAGTAAGACCTGTTCTTTTCAGCCCATGGTGTATTTTAAGCTGACGAAATGGGAACATTGACTAAATCGGAACATATTTTTTCTTTCTTTATAATAACCCGAAGCTGTTAAAATATTTCTGAACATTTAATATAAATTTCCCCTTGTTGCCGGACAGCAGTGAAAACTAGCAAATCTATGAATCTTCTTTATTCGTTGTGAATCAAGGTTGAATTATAAATTCCTGCATGGAGGATAATCTTGTGTTAGGATTAAGTTTTAGGGTATAAATATAAATTCTTACTGTTAATGTTTTCACGGTAATCACGGTTTCTCAGTATCAATTGTATCCGTACTGTTTCCTACCCGCACTAACTCTGTCCGTACCGAAGTTTTAATTCCTGTTAGGTTCAATTTTAGGAATTTATAAACATCTAATATGATTAAACTTACCACAGTACAGTTAGGGTAGATTTAGTTAGAAATGGGAACAATTATTTAACTTGAGAATTGGGTTAATTTATAACAATTGTGAAAATGTGTTCTAGCTCACGCTACTTTTTACCGAATGGCTTGACTTTTTTTCTTTCTTCCTATATGATTGTCTTGTCCGTGGCCGATATTCGTGCCAATCCCTCGAGAAGGCGAAGGGCGCGGTTTGTTGATGTTGATTTGCTGTATGGGCGCCGAGGGGCTCGCTGAACTGTATGGCGCTATTAACACCCCTTAAAGGGTCTTCCAGCGTACAATTTAAAGTAGATAGATTTTTTTTATTTTTGCATATTTGCATCTCGAATTCAGCCTTGTTCGTCTACTATAGCACATAAAACATATTTTTTTATGAGGCTGCCAAAATCGGATCTAAATGCTGACAGAATCGGCAACAAACTAAATCGGAGTCTGATCCAATCGGGTCTGCACTGTATTATAATAGATTGGCAGTATTCGAAAAAGTTCCTTGTAAACGAGAGTAGCACGACTTTGATTCTACTTACTTAGAGTCAGCGGCGTAGTCAGAAATTCGGTTTGGTGGGGGTTTGGTGAAAATCGAACTTGCTGTTAAAATGACATAAATCTGATACCATCATCTTTGAAGTTTTAAAATTATGGAGAACAAATTTTTCAAAAAAATAGTAACAGAGTTTATGTATTTTTCGAATTTGTTAAGACTATCATTTAAAACAACTTTGTTGAAGGCATAAATACTACGTGTAGGGAACCATAAAATGATATTTACCGACTCGGTTGTCACGGTAAAGATGGAAACGTCTATCTATACCAGGACACATGCTAGTGAACTCGGGTGATTCGTAGTTATGCTGCCTAAGCTCGACCCTCATTAGCAGAAGACAAAGATTAAACCCGTACGATATTAAGCATGTTCTAATGACCCTGCCACTTCTAGTTTTCCGATCTGTTTACTTCACATTCTTGCTCTCACTTGTGTACTATGGCTCTAATTTTCAAGACATTCCCTACCCAGTAATCTCTAGCTAATTGAATGTCGTTAAAATTCTAAAATAACTTTCTATTGTGAGCTCCACAAATTCTAACTTAGGATAAAATGTAATTTTTTTTTATTATTTTTATTTATTATTAAACGATAGAAGAGATTCATCATAAACAGTAAAATAATAACAATTTATTTTAAAGGTAAATACAAATAGTCTAACATATTTTGAACACATGGAGCCTTCATGTCTTGATCAAAGTGGTTTAAAATAGAACTTCCGAAAATTTCGCTGAAGACATTAACTGTCGAACTAAATTTGTTTGAAGAATAAATTTTTCATAAATACGTCTTGTAGGATATAACACCAAAATTATTTTATCAGATGATGTGCTGTTTAAGGTTTGTAAGATTTATCGAAGATATTAAACCTCCGAAATTGGCGGTTTTGAAATTATCTTGACCTTAATTTACTGTTTTCGAACATTTATTTTGCCTATACATATGGTAATGCAACATAAAATTAAACGCTAACAAAAATCTATCAGGACCTGCTAGAGTCGAGCCAATTTTCATAAATTTCCCTCTACTTTCGGAAGGTGTAATCGTTGTTATTAATCTAATTACGTTTTTGACCCAACTATACACATTCCCAAAATAAAAACATGTTCAGCAAATGTTGAAAGCTATGCAATTTTCGGCGAGCATTCTATGTTTCATAGACATTAAATCAATTCTAACTTCGCTTCCTATTGAAAAAAGATCCTAATCCATATAACAGCACATGTGAGCTCAATATGATAGGATATCGGAGGATTATGATTGACTTCCGAATTCTGAAATGAGTTTCTATTGCAATGTTTTCACGCAGGTATTTGATATTTATGTGATTAGACAACTGTGAGATCAAGACCAATAGATCAGTTACAAATCAGGATCCCATTCCAAAAATTGTGTTAAACCCCTAACCTTCCTCTTGGCAATGCCGTTGTCCTGAGTTATGTATATCGCTTTTCATATTCAATTAGAAAATTTGCTGTCAGAAGTTCCGCGCAAATGAACATTTTTGCACCGATTAGTAATCAAGTTCCATCTAGACAACTTGGAATTGATAGCTGGTTATTTCTAGCGGTTGTAGATAGATAAATGATATACGAAATTCGTTTTATCGAAATAATATTAGGCTAATTTAAATACATTACTACTATATTGAACAATAAGTAGGCGACAAAGGGTAATCCAAAAACAACAAGACTTAACTTTTAAAATATTCAAAATAGATACTTGGTGTATTCAGTAAAGTTATTCGCAAAAGAAGAGCTACAAATTTGCTGAAGGTGCCATTTCAATACAGTCACTTTGAACGAAATTTATGACAATATCTCACTCATAGGGGGATTAATCAGCAATAACACTATACCAAAGAAAAGGGCAAACTGCATACACCAAATTCTCCTAAGATACTATTGACCTAAAAGTAGCCGTTTTGGCGTTAATAATAGATTGCATGGTTTTGGTCTTATTTCTGTCTATGAGAAATGATACAAAATGTTTCGTCCGTATTTAATGTTAAATATCTCTTTTGATAATAGTCCGATTTCAACAATCTATAGCGTCTTCTAAAGGTATTCGTATAAGCTGTCTAAAGATATATGAAGTGTTTATCCATGTTGTCACTTTCGGCGGATAATTTAAAAAAAAACGCAATTTTTGCGCCTTCAAACATTTATATCTTGGACACTAAACATCAGAATCAAAAACCATTTAATAGCGTTCTGTCTGGGTGATAGGCCTTTCACTTGCAATTGGTTTGGATAATATCGGTTCAGCCATTGCTGAGAAACACGAATGAGAGTTTGTCCGTTATACACACACAGACATTGTCCCAAATTGTCGAGCTGAGTAGATTGGTATATAAGACTCGGCCCTCCGGGCCTCGGAAAAAACCTTGAAAGTTTGAGCGAATTCTATACATTTCTTTTCTAAGAAATGTAAAAATATGATAACATTTGGTTTTACTGCAATTATAGGCACAACACCCTATATACAGCCGTCTTCCATACGTTCGAAGTATAATTGATCGGGTGCAAAAGAAATCCGAAAAACGATCAATTACAAACTTCTTTTTTCAGTATTTGCACTTCCGAACGGGTGTACGTGATTAACCGCATCGTTTGGTGGCTGAAGCAAAAAACAACACACCATTCATCCAATGTTTGTACAGTTATTTGATGGAAATCTGCTGGGTCATTTGGTTCTACTTCCATGCTTTTGCCTCCAAATGCGGAATAAACGAGGCAATATCCAAGTAAGATTGTGAATTTCACAACCAGCTCGCGCAAATAAAACATTTCCCAAAACAGAACGTTCAAGAACTTGACCCAGTAGAAGGTAAATGCGTTATCTGTATAAATATATATATATGAACATACTACAGCCGCCAGGTTCGTCGCTTAGTCAAGCACCAAGGTCTTCACCGGAAATTGAGACGGAAAGTAACCAACAACGGCAGAGTCGTAAAGATATAAGCCGAGAATGTATTTTATCGCAAACTATAGTGTATTATGTATCAACACCAACACTGCGCTGGTAGTTTAACTGCAAACAATAACCTGCAGCCGTGCAATTACCATTCGCGTCTGCGAAGCGCGATTCAAACAGCATTGGGTACGAGCATAACCGCACGTAATCACCAATCCGTAAAACCTCGTCTGCCAGCCACTTACAATCTTGACAGCATTACACTGGATTTATTTTACACAGAACTTAGCACAGCGAACATGTTGAACGAAACTGCTAAACCACTTCTTCTGTGTAGGTTACCAGTGTCTCTAAATATTGCCTTTAATTATGTCGGATAAAGTCAAGCTCTACTTCTTCTGTGGCCGTAGTATGTGATTATCAACACAACACGGAATCTCACAAACACCATGGTAGTTGAGATTGTTTCAGTTCGGTAAAAAAAAGCCCAACAAAACTTTCACTTTTTTACCATTCCAGGGACTGTCTCACAGTTACCAAGACAGCGAGAAACGGAGATCTCTTCGTGCTTCATGTCGTCACTGTGCGCGGCAACTTTGATCGCGTCACCGATGTTTCGTAGGCTGCAGAAGCAGAAGTGCTCGCACATTCAGAAACCCGAATGTGATCACTATCGGATCGAAGATTTCTTGATTGAAGATGAACAGTTCTTCCTTGGTGGTGGGTTGATTTGCATTTGCTATGTACTAGTTTCGGAACACAGATACAAAATCGAGTGATTCGAGTGATCTACACTAGGGAGTAAAATTTCACAGACCTTCACTTCTGTAATTTATAGTAAATAAATTTTAAAATATTTTAAAATATAATTCACTGATTTACCAATTCCGTATTGAAAATCGAATATTTCCATCTATCAGCCCACATGCACAGTGGTATCAATTGTACCAAAACGTGCGATTTATTAGTTGTTCTTTAGGGGATGATTTTAGTAATTGAATGTGTCAGAAATACTGTTTTTGGAATGGAAGCCCCTTATTTTGATAAATTGTGAATAATCCACCTAAAAGTGAAATAGAAAGATTATTTCTATAAAATTTCGAGATAGTCATGAAATCAATGACAAAGCTATAGAAGATTTTATTACGAGATAACATGCTAAACATGCAAACTCTCCAAAATGGAATGGTGTTGAGATAAAGCACGTTGTTTGTGGAAAGCACTCAATAAATATTTTTTTCATCATAACTTTTATTTTGAGATTTTTACATTTTTTCAAATGTTGACTCAAAATTTGGTGTAGTTTAAATCTATCTATCTAAATCTATATATTTCACACATTTTTGCGCAATTGATTTTATATGCATGTTTTTAAAAATATCCTTGTAAAGACGACCAGTAGCTCATAAATCATATTAAAAATCATTGATCATTGACGTGTATATAAACCTTTTTACGAGCGCTGCTTTAAAATAAGGTTACATAAAAAATTATCAAAAATAGCTTGATTGGGTTTCAAAACTGATATCTGAAATTGATTCAGTGACATAAAATTAGACCAATTTTTAGCCATAGCAACCAATTTTGATAATTTGGCACAACGAAATGTGCCACTATGCAGAGTGAGAAGGCCCTACTTCACTACCGCTCAGTCGGACTTAAACTAGGGATAGCCCCTATGTTTGAGTAAGCTGGGCAAACGGGTGGATCACAGGTTCGCTTGCTTTCGACGGCAGGTCGGTGGCAACTTCGTCAAGCAGATCCTCAGCGGCTTTGCGCCGCTTCGGTTCCTATGCCTCGGTTTTGCGGCTAAGCCGCATCGAAATGGTACCCCTTAAACATTCTAACTTGAATCGGTTGTGTCACTGGAGCCGGAATTCGAATTAGAACCAGCCAGCATTCCGGCTGAGTTAAACTGGGAAGTTTAGTAAAATTTAATCTGGAAATAAAAATTTTCTGGTAACGCTCCAGCACACCGTTGAATTCTAACGATTTCACCACCTGGGCGCCAGGTTGACGATATGACATGAACTTTGTTTACTTTCGACAAGTTTTGATTCGAGCCAGCAACATCCAGCCTTCTATCAGAAGGCGAGTTACAGTGAATGAATACTTCTGTACGAAAAAATATACACTGAAGAAAATGTTGTGTCATTTTTCACAAAAAAAACAAATTTTTGTTTAAATTACAAAAAACAAATCTAAAAATTAATAAATTTTTCACATTTCGTCAACAAAACCTGAAGAGAAAAGAAACATTTTGAATGTGATTGCATGATAGAGAACTTATAGGTGAATTTTTATTCTAACGATGACTTTATACATTTAAATTTCATATTAAGTGATATTCAATACTTATTTTTATTGCAGATTTGTATTCTTAGTATCATTTCAAATAAAATGCATTTAACAAAAATCTTCCAAAATGCGATAGTTGTCGAGATATTTGGAATTTTGTTTAAAAAAAAAACAATTAGTTCGTGTAATTATACCCTTTATAATAAGTTAATCGCGTTTCCCCATCATAAAATGCCAACAATATAATCTTTATCGTTTTAAAAACGGTGTATTTGGATCATGCATAAGCTTTCAGTAGCAAAGTTTTCCTAAAATTACTTTAGACATATTTTACGTCTGGTGCAGAGGGCAAAAAAAATGGACTTCTTTTTTATCCTCTAGAATAGTCTCCCACAATCTCGATGTCCACGCATTCGTCGCACGTATTTGCTATAACACACGCAATTTTCAATCTATCGGCAACGATTTTCGAAAAACTAACAGCGATAAAAATACAGTGTTAACAATACACTCTAAATTAATTTTACCCAAATTTTCAAGAGAAAATGCCAAATGGGTTATTTTTTACAGCGTTTTCTTCCGTGATGCAATTAGATGTGGGACACCCTTTAATAGCTTTTTTTTCTCGAAACCGCGTTTTTCAAATTGGCGAACACGATAACTCAAAAACCAATTAACGTATCGATTTAAATTTTTTATGAGAATGCACAATATGTCGATGAACCACAGAAAACTGAATAAACAAAATTTCACCCTATTATTATGATGAAAAGTGAAAGAATTTTACAGTAAAACATAAGATTTTTCAGTTTTTATGAATCCATTTTCCGAAACTCGAACTTTTTTCAATTTTTTTTTTTTTTTGGTTAATCGAGTAACTACAAGTCTAAGCTTTACAAGTTTTATTGAACTTTCTGTATCAGACGATTTTACCAAGAGTGTTCACCGCGGCGCTCCTCGACGTGGAAAAGGTTGGACTTCTACTCTTGGAACGCTCGTATGTGTGGCCCTGCATGACTGAAAATATTTGTACACAATGAATGTATAAATAAATCTGAACATTACACAAAAGAGCCATTGTTGTTTCGCCTTCAAAATCGTTAAAGCGAAAAGACTTTCGGTTTGAGCACTTAACATCAGATGCTCCCCTTAAAAAGGGACACTTTCAAATCCGTGTATTTTTAGCCTTCAATTGAAATTTCAATTCAATTTCATTTGAAAAATTTAAAGGAGAACAAAGAATAATGTAATAACATTTTATCTACTGAAAACAACTGGAATGAATTGTAATTAGTTATTTTTAAAAAAATCTGATGATACCGTAGATCAGCCTTCTTCTTTCACTGCCCAGACTAACTGATTCCACCAAATCTTCATCCGCCCAATGTCGTTGATGACTGCTTCCTTCAATACTTCTGAACGGAGCTGGAAACAATTCGCTGGATTTTAATCTTTTGTGATTTATGGAACTCCTTTGTCGTTGCACCCACTGATAATGGACGAATTATTTCGTGATTTCTGCAACGAAGCATTTTCGTGCATTGTAAATAGGTATCGTTCATTTATATTTAGTGCACTTTTTATTAGGGGAAACTTTTCCACTGCGACCACTATTCAGGTTATCTTTTGTGACTGCTCCTGTTTGCTCTGCATGTTACAAATTACCCGAGTCCAATGTAGTTGGAAGCGAGTTGTTTGTTTGTAGACATGTATCGTCCCAACCGGGTAGCACATTATTAATGTAGCTAAGGATCCGTTTGGGACAGGTATGTCATACCTCGTGAGGCCTCATAAGATGCCTTCCGAAGTATCGCTCCTTTCGAAGAAATAGTACTACACAATTAGGCAATCCACCACAACGTTTGTTTGACAATTCAGCGAGGGTTTTGTCAACAAGTTTGCTCCTGCGAACATAAAAAACCCGTCCGATGACCATACTTTGTTAGCCCGATTCGTTTGATATTGAATCGAATCGGCGATTTTGTCGGACGTCGCACCCACCCGAGTTACGTCAGAAGGAATAATCAGCTGATCAGAAATGTCTCATGGATTGGCCTAATGGCAGAGAATATGTTCCGAGCTCTCGGGCTCGTAGTTACGTGCACGTTGCACGAAATTTATCGTCGAAGACAAAACTATTTTTTATAAATGAAACGAAATGATTCGTTATTTTACTAAATGTTTGTGTATAGCACGAATATTTCGACAGTCGCACGATTACATTTCGTTCATTGAACAAAATTTTCGTATATTTTTTCATTCGATCTTTTAGGATCGATGTTTGACAACGTCGATTTTTTTATATAAAAGCGATCGATCTGGCAAAGTCGTTTCGTGTTTTTACGAAAGACTCGTAAAAATTAAAAACTTTTCCATAGAACTACAAAAGGTTCATCATAAGTACGAAAAACCCGTACATTTTACGAATATTTTCTATGCGAAACCTATTCGTAGCACAATTAACAAATATATTAGCTTAGCGCCATTGTAGCACGTTCTTTCTGTAACGACTGTTAGCTAGATCTAGCCAAAACGCAACAGAACTATTATAGAACTTAATGAAGAGTGAAATCGTTTGCTGAGGTACTTCTTCTGAACTTGTTGTCAAATTCGTTAAAAACACTGGCCGCAGGAGCAGAAACAGATAGATACCCTGCCAAATAAAAGTTTTATTCGCGAACTTTTCCGCAAAAATAAACTTGAATCTGTCAGGAACTTTGACACGAGCAGGAACCTTAAAGAATTTAAACCACGAATGTGTTGAAATCGGTTTCATTGTCAATCAAGACGCATCTTTTGAGTTTCGTTACCACCTTGTCATACAGCTTATGGGCCCGGGTTCGGACCACTGTTTGTTGTTTGTGGTTTCGATGGAGTTATTTACTTAGGAGGTAACATTTGTAACTTTCTCGGAGATGGATTTTTGCATTAGACGGATTCCATGAGAAACCGGCCGACCTCAAAATATGATCATCGTCGATTCGAACTTTAAAACAACTTTGCAGTTGTGTTCGGTTTATAAATCTCCATGATTTTCTCTGCCAATTCCAATATTTTGACACAAGAGCAATTTTCCAAAGGGCGTAGACGTTTCTACGTGCATTAATTTAAAAAAAGTTGTTCGATTTCAGTATTTTAAACTGAGAACGAGTTACAGCGAATGAATACATCAGCACGAAAAAATATACTCTGAAAAAATGTTGTCATTTTTCACAAAAATAAAAATTTATGTTAAAAATTTAAATTGCAATTTTTTTTTTTTTTTATTTTTTATTTTTTATCAACAAAAACCTTAAGAGAAAGCGTTATTACTTGGTAGTTTTCAACCCAATAAATATATCGTAGAGAAGAAATAGCGAAATCTATCTAAAAAATATTGCAATAAATAATGATGCGGACCATTATGCAGATAAGTTTAGCTTTTCTAGGCAATACTCCCAAGGCCGGATGTGCAGAATTTTCTTTTTTTTTAAACATAGGATACTCTCGGTAGCCGGCTACCCAGAGTTTAAAAAGAACCAAAAACTAAACAAGATCTTTCTTTTCCGAGTGATCGTGTACTCGAAGACTAACTAAACACCTACATAATAGACTATGCGTTATAGGTCGCATCGCTTGCTTGGAGCGAATCCTAGACCTTATACCCTTCCAAACCACAAACTCCGCGCACCTATGGAAGAATCTGATTATTCGTCGTCCTTCCGTTAATTAGGGGAGCATCAACTCTTCCAGTCTATCTTATCCTTTATCCTTCCTCGTGAACGATGGAGATGGAGGCGGCCGGCAATAGTAGCTATCATGCGGTTGAGTTTTCAATATGTGTCGAATTGTAATGAATTTCTACTTACCATTTCCTAAGCAACTATTAGTAGATAATTAGCAGTCAAACATGATGAAGCCAGTGTGCAATCCGCCAAAATCATCGTCACAACGCAACGCAAGAATTACAACACTGGAGGTGTAAAATTATCTTTATTACTAGCTTACAAAAATATTTTTTTTATTTCGATTATAGAGGTTTTAATCTTAATGTCATTCGCCTCTTCGGGTTAGAAAAATCTCTTATAAAAAATTTCTAACCCTATTTACGGGGTCGGGACTCGAACCCAAGTGCGCTGCGTACAAGGCAATCGATTTACCAACTACGCTACGCCCACCCCACCTACAAAAATATATTTAATGATAATGTGCTGGCAGTTACATCGCACAGTACCAAAAACTTCCAGTACCACATTGAAATCTTGATTTTTTTTCAAATTGTTCGATATTTTTTTGTACATCATGTAGCAATTGAATAATTTGGACCCTTCAGAAGGCATTCTGATCATAAACATGGTCATCTATAGTTTCAGAGGAAAATGTCATCGTGACATATATCGGTTGAACAAGAATGCAAAAGAAAAACATTTTTACATAATATGGATAAAAATTGTTGGCAGCAACCTCTGAGGAAAAGTGAAAGTGCTAACCAATTTCTAGGCGTAATCAAGTTTCACGAAACTTGGCTGAAGACACCTAATCACGAAAACCTCAACGAAAGTTAAAATTACTTTTTTCAATATATCCATATACGGTACCTTACCCGAATAACCTTGTTTTTTTTAAATTTTGGTGGAAATTTGTTGATTTTTTTCAATACAAAAAACCATTTCAGTCTATTTTAAATACTTGTCACAGGTAGTAAAAATGATTTAATCGTATATTACATGATTTACTATGATGCAGGTTGGAAAAGCTGTATTAACGTGCAACATGAAGCCAAACTATGTCGCCATTCACCTCTCATACAGAACTCCTATCCGTTACATCCCCACGGTGCCAATCGGAGTACTGGCCACCTTATGCGGGTCTTGGTCGAGTTCTATCCCCACCTCCTGTCAGTTCATTCACTTCGACAGGTTGACGGATTGGAGCCTGTCTCAGTTTCGTTTCAAACGGGAGTGGCATTAGTGAAGATCGGCTATGATATGTGGTCGAATGCTGACAGGGAAGGGGGACAAACGGTTTTCTTTTGCAGGTTCTGTTTGCAATATTTTTCTTCTCTCTTGCTAGTTTTCCTTCCTTAAAAATATTTAAAAAAAGAAATTTTAATTGAGGCATTTTCTCGTTATTTACCGTGACGGTTGTAGTAATATTAGTAAGTCCAGATCAATAACAAAATTGCAACCAAGGGTGGTCGCACGAGTTAAGTAAAAAGTAGAAACAACACTATTATAAATAAGAAGCAAATACTCCCGATGGCCGGCTATCCGAGGTTCAAGTTGAGCGATTAAAATTTTCGGAAATCGATCGCGAACGACTTTCGTGCATGTATATAGCTAAGATCATCTTCTCAATTCTCAATCGATTATAGATATCAGACTAGCTCATAGTCTTAGCAATACTCCCACATCCCGCTGTTTGGAGTTCAAATTGTTGTAAGTTAGAGAAAAAGTAAATCACGCTCGATGGCCAGCTATCCAGAGTTTAAACACAAGAACAACATACCTAAATAACATTTTGCTCTAAGCATACGTATGCTCGGAGACTAACCATCCCACCGTATAGAACATATTCATTTCCTGGTCGCATCACCTGCTGGTGGCGAATCCTAGACCTATACCTGTCCTTCATTCTAACTCCGTGCGAGTGTGGCTGAGTCGGTGGCCTTCCTTAAGTAGGCATTACATCAACATTTCCTACCCCATCCTAAGTATCTGTGAAGATGGTCGTGGACGGCAATGAAGATTCCAATGGTAATCGTTAGTATGCAATCTGCGAATTTGATATTTACACATTATGCCAAAATCACTATAAAATGGTTACAGCATATAGAAGATTTGGTTGAGAAAGAGATGAATCCTACAAATTGTCCGCAGTTTCACCCTACAGAGCAATACTGGGCTATCGGCCATACATCCTCAAAGACAATGGTGAACTATAGATCATAGTAGAGTTTAAAAAAAATCTCAAGCTGGGTCAATAAAATGTGATAACACCACCGTCCAAACATCTATGAAAAAAATCAAAATTAAATTCTGAGAACTTGTTTTTTGCTTTTTGACCAGTTAAACAAAACATTTATTCATTTATTAATTTTTCAGTTTATATAATATTATCAGAAGAAATTTTCGAAACAACCGCTATTAAACTAGTTTCAAAGCTTGTTACTGCATGGTGAATAGATTTTCACTCCCTTACAAAACTTACATTTATAACTAGGTAACAGCGTTTAAAAGTGTTGCCAAATTATATCTATTTTCGAATGTAACCTTTCATTTCAATAGTGTATCTACAATTAAACAACGGTGATTTGATAATTTGCCCAACTAATCACTTCATCCCGAAACAAATCCCACTGTTCGATCAATTCGCCGGCTCCAATCTCCTACCCTCTCCACGGCCCCTTGGCATATCGTAGACATGCCGTGTAACTTTAATGACTGAGCATAACCGAAGTATGACGTGCTTTACAGCTGAGCACCCCCAAGCGCTTCCACAACCACGCGCTCGCATTCAGCTCTTTCGTACGGTACGGTCGTGGTCTTCGTGTCGGCCCCAACGAAAGCTCCCCAAAACCACCCGCTGGAACCAGTCTCGAGTCGGAATTCATACGAAACAGCTGTGGTATCATCGGCAACGTGATTGAAGATCGATCGTATTGCATTTCTGTGTTTCATCGGCAGTTGAAGTTGGATCTATTTTTCGATAACAATCATTCTCTTCGGTGGTAGCAGCAAACTCCAAATCGCCGCTGGAGGGGAGGAATAACGCTAACGATTCTGCTATATGGTTCTGAAAAACTAGACCACCGAACTGTTCGCTATCGGTTGATCGTCCTTGGCTCAGTGAAATAGTTTCATCCAACCATGCACCAGATCAGCACACTTTGTATAGCCGTAAGTAAATTACTTGATGATCGCTGCATGATATAGCGAATTAAAATCTCATACGTGCGGTAATTAACAGTAAAAGTGAACCGATGAAAGTGTCCTGGAAAACTTTCACGACACTTGTACGGTGAAGCGTGCATTGTTGCGGTAGTAGCCTTTGTGCATATCGATCGTCTAGTCTAGTAGTAGGAAACATAAAAACTAACATGATCCATGGTCGGTCTGTGTTATAGGGGCCGTGTTTGGCTACCAATCAACAACGTCGGCCTGTTTCCATGATGTTTTGCTTTACGTAATCTACGTAACACTTTCGCGATCCGCTCAGTCGGTCACTGGTGTGTGAGACACTCCTCAAGGCATCTAGATAAATGCACAAGCATCAACAGCTTCGGTGACTTTGTGGACGTGCAGACGTTCAACCAATTCCAAAATTTAAAAAGTGAGTCGGTTAAGTGGGTCATGTGCAGAAAAATAAAACAAATAATTTGAAATGGGTACGAGTCAGGTTAGGGGGCTGTGGGGCAAAATCAAAACAATAAGTTTACATAAAATTCAGTACAAACTTTACAGGAGCTTTATCTATTAGGCAGTGGCGGATCCAGGGGGAAGGTCCTGGGGGTCCGGACCACACACCCCCCCCCCCCCGACAATTTCTAGCTTCTAGAGAAATATAAAATAGTTTTTATTTTAAATTCATTCTAAATTAAAATTCAGTCCAAACCAGATTCGACCACCAAAACAAATTTTAATCAAATGAGGGTATTACATATTTCGTAGTGTACAATGAACATTTAAAAATCGAAATTTCGGACCCCCTCCGAATTTTTTTCTGGATCCGATCCTGCAATCAGGTAGGTATTCAGAGCAAATTCAGTCCATATGTGTCAGATGAATAAACAGTCAAAGTAATCCATACGCAAACAATGCTCAGAAACTATGTCAAATGAAAAAAAAAGTGACGCTTCTACTTGCTGTAGCCATTTGGTACCACGAGTACAGGACAAGCATTATACCAAAAAAAAAGATTTGTGACAAAAATTGTGCTTTTTCAACTATAGTTTAATTAAGTTCAATCGTTCAATTGTTTCTTAGCAACCACAGGTGACCAGCGCCGTTTTAGGATCACTCGGGGCCCCTGGGAACCATAGAACTGAGAGGCCTCAACTGTAAATAGATGTAAAGTTATATCCGATGAAAGTAGAGTAAATAAAGTGTTTCTACCAAGGATTCTAAAATGATTTGTAATGGAAATCTGGCCTCACAGTTGACTGTTGTTTGAAAATAAGAGAAACTTGGCCAATAATGAGAAATTATCGAACAGAGCGGCTTGAGCGGATAATTACCATTCGAACACCGTTGTCCAGGCCAGCAATAAAACTCTTCGTACTTCATTTTGTGTTTAAGGTTGTTTTCTGCAACAAAGCGCTCTTCTATTTATGATTTTATAAAATTTTCAAGTAATACAATTTTAATCATACATATTTGATATATTTACGTCTGAGAAAATGTATATCAGTAGATGCCAAACTTCGTTGACAGATGGGCGGTCATTACTTATTCATGAATCTATTGCTGAAGTACTTTTTGATCCACACAATGAATGCGACAATGCTGTTATTTCAGCACTGCACATCGGGTATCTTTTTGATCTTTGGTCACCGAGGTAACTTTGATTATTTATATGATGAGACTTGTTTCAGTAACCGTACGAAAACCTAGACGCTTCTAAACATGTTCTGCATCTATCACAATGATGGTGACCTTTCATTTCGAAGGTTTATAACATAAAATGAGTTTACATTTTTAATTTATATACATTATTATTTATTAACAAAATGTTATATTTTACACGCTGCTACAAGCATGTAGAATATATTTAGTTAATCAATTACTATTAATTAATACCCATGAAAACAGAAATCTTTGATGAAAATAGTTCAAATTTATGTGAAAAATGCATTTAGAAGTCAAAATATTGATTTTAGGTTATTATTTTCTTCAGCAAAAGCTTGTATTTTTGAGATACCTGCAAGTTTGTAGAACATATTAAATTGATCCATTAAGACTTTTAGCATGAAAAAGTCAAAAAAACTGATTTTCAGGTCATATTCACAAAAAACTATTTTGCCTAAAAATGAGCTCTGATGTTTACGGTACCTTAAACGAAGTTATTCAAAACATAATATTCTGCAACTTTACCGAAGACATCATCCTCCTTAAAAAAATTTAAAATTTTATTTGCTTCGGTTCTCTTTTTTAGTCTAACCAAAAAACATTCTATTTAGGAAGCTGCAGAATAATATTGTAAACGTAACTTACGAAGAAATGCTGGCTCAAAAATGACATCTATGGCCTCAAATTAATTTTGTCCCACCTTTTTTGGATTGGTCCCACTGTGCGGCCTAGGTGCTTAACCAAAATTTCAGATCTTCGTAACTCAAACAAAAGTGTACAAAACAAACAAACTAAAATTGAATCATTAAACCATATGCTGTTTTCTTTTGTTTCCGAGGCAGATGACGTTAAAGATTATTTTACAAAATTGCATGATCCCGACCACACCTTCCATTGAACTTACTTGATCCCTATCCTTTTGCTGGGATAACTGTCAAAAATGCTAACCCATGTGGCTAAATTTACTGTCAAAGAAGACCGTTAGTGTCAAACGAGGACGTGTTCACATTTTTTTTAGAAAATCAATTAAAAATCATTCTGAAGTTTAAAAGATTAAGAATATTTATTGTTATATTTAGTAAGACGAGCTCTATCGGTTTATGAAATAATAGGAGAATTTTATTCTTCATATAATAACCCAATTCCTCCACTGCATACGTTAATTTGCTGCTGCTGGTGCCCAGTTAAACTCATTCCTGAACCGGTTCGGTTTTCTGAATGAAGTCATTATGGATTCCAAATCAAATGCAACAACCGATTCCGACTCAGAATCGGTTGTTGCATTTGATTTGGAATCCATAATGACTCCATTCAGGATTCCGTATAAAATTCCGAATGGTTTAACCGGGTGGTGGCGGAAAGCTAGCGGTTCCTTCCGACCGGTCAGGATATCATCGGCCGCGTTCTCCTTCGTCGCTTCTGTTCGCCAATCCAACTCATTTATTGGAACCTCCTTAGCGACTGTTGCGAAATAACACCGGATCTCCCTAAACGATCCCGAAAATCGCCGTAGTGAGCTTCCCAGGGGGAACCTATGTCCGCCCTGCTTCGTTTTCCTTGGCGTTTAACTGTGGAGGAGAACTGGGCTCGTTCGACTGATCATTCACGGTGAGAACGGTCCATATTGCGGTTACTTGGTATTTAGCCGAGGTAGTAAAAACACTCCCTGTTGTTTAGCTAAGCCCTGATGGCGAACCGATACCGAACTTTCGACGAATACTGGAACATTTCCTGGCTCAAAATCAATAACCGATTCAGAATCCTGGCCGTTGAAGACAAATGAAGACATTTTTTATATAATGTGAAGAAATTTGAAAAATATATCTGGGTATTCCTGTTTGTGGTTGTGGTCCATCATTTTCAAAAGTCGAATGCCGCTTACCAGCTCAACCAAAACAAAGCTCCAACTGCATCGCCGCAGAACTGTCATCGCAGATGCGCAGTATAATCGGCACTCATTTCACAGAAAGATGGGTAAACTATCTAAACCCTATACTATTTATTTACAAATATACAACAAAAATCACTACGCCTATCAGGGCGAATAACAACGATCATGTTTAACAATTTAAACAAAAATTACATGAACAAGCATACTGAACAGTCGTGCACCGAGGAAAAATAACTATTGAAATCCATAAGAACTACTAACGATCTTTTGCCACAAGTTTCCCATATGGAAATCATAAGTTTTACTTATGACTGGAGGAAAAATTGGCCATCAAGCTGCTATTGAATTTCATTAGCGGTACTTATGAAATTTTTAGACTTTTATTATGACTTTCATATGATTTTACTTATGTATATCATGGTATTTTAATATGAATTTAACGTGTTAGTTTTTATGAAATTCATAACTATATTATATAAAATGGAGTAACAAAAAAGTCATAAATATCATTTATTTTCTATTTTTTAAATATTTAAAGAAAATTGAAATAACATTATATAATCTGTTATTTTTCTGGGTCCAAGATTGTCTAGAGAAAACCCGACACTTTAACAAAAGCAGTTTTTGAGCGACTTAGATACTTAGAAAAATGGCTATGTGGTAGCTATGCTTCTGCTGCGTCTCAATATTGGTGTAACTGCAAAATAAATGAATTTCTTGAAGCAAAAAGAATGAATAAACAAAGAAAAAACACTTACATTTCTTCTACCGGGTTGAACAGGTTGTAGTATTGAATCTGGTTCCAACAAATGGTGTTCTCTGCTTCCAATAAGCTTATGAAATTTTCACAATAATACGGTTATGAAAATCATAAAACACATTAACGGATTCCATTAGGCGGACTTATGAAATGCTTATACACAACCTATGGAATGCATAAATGTCTAATGAAACAAAAAATGCACAGGTTTATAAGTTGTGACTTATAAAATTCTTAAGTACTGTTTCCTCAGTGTGAGTTATGTTGCATAAACAATTACACTCTAAGGAGTGTATAGACAAAAACAGGTATTTTCCATCCAGTGCAAAATTGTTACAATGACGGACCTGCTGTTACGGTACAGCACTAGGGGCAGATCACTCTAGGAATGTATAAAAAAATTGCATCAAATTAGAAAAAATGCATTTATTTTCCATTTTAGCATCAACTTTGCACTCCCTCGCAGAAAAGTTTGTTCAAAAACACTGATCCACTTTGTTCGACGTTTTGTGGAATGTAGGGCTAGTTTTTTCGTAGGATTTTGACGTCTTACACGCAACTTAGAAGACATTGCACGTAACGCAAAATATATTACGGATTTCTATTTTGATGGAAATGAATGCATCTAATTTCGCTGATTTGTAAAAATGCATTCCATGTGTTCTGCCCCTAGGTACAGCATCATTTTCGACCGCTGTTATCTATAGACTGATCGGGGCAGGCGATGGATATCCAAGTCAAATCAACGAATGTTCGCTTATAACCACCTGGCTCTCATGGGTCGGCAGCACAATTTTCAGCGAGTGACAAATTTTGTACCGAAACTTTTCTTCCGGTTAATGATAGATTAACAAGTGCACTTGAAGACAAACTTTCTTCTTACTAGTTTATTTTCGAGCGATTAAATTTCATTGGTGAGCGCAACTCGTTAAATAAGAAGGCATCGATTCCAACGCTAAGAAGCTTATTGAAACACTCAAAAGCGATTGAAACCAGTTAAGGAACGCACTGATTCAACTTCCTAAATCAGTTTTGGCAACTCTCAGTCTCTAGTTACCACAGCTAGTTCACTGATTCTCTTCTCGTTCGAAACTGTGCTGTGCTCATGCATTTCGTTAATGCTAGTCTCTAGCGAATACCGCTCGCTCGCTGTTCGATGAAGACAGTTTCCTAACGGCAATTCAACGGCATTCCTCGGTGCTGCCACTACTCGATTGCATTCGTTCTTTCAGTATGATGTCAGTTGTTATCCTGCTTATAGCCTCTTCCGCGGGCAAAGTGGTACAGAGCCGTAGTTGGTCTGGCGATTCAGGTTAAAGCGCGACTTCAGGTACGCTGGCACACCGATGATCCGAAACCTGTACTTCATCACAAGCCTCTATGTAGGACAGGGTGATGGGCTAAAATAACACCGACGAAGAGCGGTAGTTCCCTCGGAACCGATTCTTCTGCTACTCTCCAATCTTCTCCATAGTCCAACCGGTAGGATGCCGAGGTCAGTCCGGCAATACAGGTATCCGGTTCGCTGGCGCTCCGACGACCCGAACCCGGTGCAACGTCGCGTACTACTCAACAGGTCCCAGGCGGTGGATCTAGGCTACTCCGACGAAGAGCTCCTCGGCGATGACATTTCTCCTGAAGCAGGTTTGTAGTTTCACATCGGCTTTCTAGTCGACGGCGCAAATTTGTTGATCCTTTCGCCGCTTCCTCTGCAACTCAGAGCATGTATCCGCATCACTACTCTGTTGATAGCGTCGCAGGTATGCTTATCGTGGCACGTAGCTTCAACTACACAGTAAGGGGCCATGCATAAATGACGTAGCATTTTGGGGGGTGTTGGAGGGCAACCCTATCAGCAGGAATGAGAGCTGTCAACGGGCAGTCGTGCCAACCAGTAGCGATTATAAACACTCATAGTAATAGACTCGCGGATGTAAAAACCGCAAAACTGGCAACTAGAAAAACAAGCATGTTAAACTGGCATCACCCAAAAATGTGCAAGCTCGAACGTGCTCGACTGTATTCGATCATCTGTTTTTATGAAAATAATTTTTCAAGTGGCTCAATATATGAATCAAAAGAGAAGTTATATGTTTGATACTGAGCAACAAGAAATTGAGAAAAGAAAGAAAAAAATCCAATTTCTTCAGAAACACAAATTTGATGAAAAAGAGCATAAGTAAAATACTTTTTGTGTAGTTATATTGAACAAAATAAATATCTTTCTAAATAACATTGTGAAATACTAATACGAACACGAAAAATGAAGCCTACTGTGAATAACAAAATATATTTTTTTTAAATAAAATCGCAATACTTGTTCTGCTTGTTTGCATTGAATGACGTCATGCTCGTTTGGCTCCGGATTTTGACAGTTCGTTTGGCGCGATAAAAGTACCTTCGCTGGTCTATTACTATGAGTGTCTATAGTAGCGATGAGCAGCGGTGCGAATGTCTCTTTTATACAGACAGCCGATGGTGCCACACACGATCATTTTTATGTCTTACGTTTTAAATTATAATAAAGTAGTTATTTGTACGATAGAACCACCTCGCGTTTCTCTATCATAACAAAGTGGCGACGAGAATACGGAAATTGTCGGTTCGGTTTTTTTTTCGGCGGAAAAACGATAAAATCGTCATAATCGTTTCGCGCGTGGTTCAAAATTCGCAGCAATGGCGACCAACCAGATGCAAGCAGGCTCCGGTGAGCAGCCATTCAAGGACACCATCATCCAAATTCTAAGCAATCAGCACAAGTTGATGTCACAGCTAACGGAGCAAATGAACTCTATTCAGACTTCCGTTCAAGGCTCATCGAGAAAGGAGTTGGTTTTAGATTCCCTGGCGACAAATATCACGGAGTTTGCCTATGATGCGGACAAAGGATGCTCGTTCGACGCTTGGTTTGCACGATATGCAGATATGTTCGAGAAAGACGCATCGTGCCTCGACGACGCCGCTAAAGTCCGTTTGCTTTTGCGAAAGTTGAGCCCGGCTGCACATGACAGATATACGTCATTCATCCTTCCAAAATTTTCCAAAGATCATAATTTCGAGGAAACCGTTTCGAAGCTGAAATCTATTTTCGGCACACCAGTGTCGATATTTCATCGTCGTTATCAATGTCTACAGACAACGAAGGACGAATCCGAGGATTTAATCAGCTATTCATGTAAAGTGAATCGTGCTTGTGTGGACTTCAAGTTACAGGAACTCAGAGAGGAGCAATTTAAGTGCCTGATCTTCGTGTGTGGGCTCAAATCAGCGAAGGATTCGGACATCCGCATGCGCCTTCTATCGAAGATCACCGAAACGAATGACATGATCAATCTCAAAAAGGACACAATTTTGATCGGCAACAACGCAGTTGCATCCACTTCATTATCCTCGAATGCGGGGGAATAGTTCACCAAAATCACCGTGCTGGGCGTGTGGTGGTATGCATTATTTAAGTGATTGCACATACAAGGAGCATAAGTGCAGGGATTGTTACAAAGTGGGCCACCGTGAAGGTTATTGTTCCTGTTTCTCAGCAAAGGGTCGGCCCAATCAGAAGTTCCCGCAGAAGAATCAACGCTCGAGCAAGAGTGTGACTGTTGGAAGCGTACAGCAAGGTCGACGTTTTGCAACAATCGGTATCAACGGAGTACCGATAGATCTTCAACTCGATTCCGGCTCCGATATCACCATTCTCTCATATCAAAACTGGGAGAAAGCGGGACGTCCCCGAACATTTCCACCGAACTGTGCCGCTAGAACAGCCTCTGGAGACAAACTAAACATTTCAGCAATGTTTTCGGCTACCATCAGCATCGGTGGAGTCCACAAAGAGGGTAAATGTTACGTGTGTGAACCAAATCTAAATTTGAATGTTTTAGGAGCAGATGGTATGGATCAGTTCGGGCTATGGGACGTTCCCTTGTCATCCATCTGCAACTTGGTGGTCAACCATAATGAAGACGCTAATGTGACTGAGCTGAAAGCGCGGTTCCCTGAAGTATTCAGCGAAAACATGGGCCTATGTAAAAAGACGCAGGTGCATCTTTCACTCAAACGTGATGCACACCCCGTGTTCAGGCAGAAACGGCCGGTGGCGTATAGTATGGAAGCTATCGTGGAAGATGAGTTACAGCGCTTGCAAGCACTAAATATCATTACTCCGGTAGCGTTTGCCGAGTGGGCAGCGCCCATCGTAGTTGTCCGAAAACCTGACCGTTCAGTTCGGATATGTGCCGATTTTTCCATAGGACTCAATAACGCATTGGAGCCGAACAATCATCCACTTCCACTACCCGAAGACATTTTTGCCCGCATGGCAAACTGTACAATCTTCGGACACATTGACCTGTCCGACGCATATTTGCAAGTGGAAGTCGATGAAGAAAGTCGGAAGCTGCTAGTAATCAACACCCACAAGGGGTTATTCCAGTTTAACCGTCTCTCTCCCGGAATTCGAACGGCCCCTGGAGCATTCCAGCAAATAATGGACGCAATGCTCAGTGGGCTGCAGTGCACCTGTCCATATTTGGATGACATCATTGTAGGCGGGCGGACACGCCAGGAACTCATGCAAAACTTACAGGAGGTCTGCAAACGCCTGCATGAGTATGGGTTCACCGTGAAGATTAGCAAGTGTCAGTTCTTCATGAACCAAGTGAAGTATCTGGGACAACTGTTGGACGCAGAAGGTATCCGCCCGGATCCGGAGAAAATTGCAGCCGTCGTGAATATGCCTGCCCCCCATGATGTGCCCACTCTTCGGTCGTATCTAGGGGCCATAAATTACTATGGAAAATACATAAAGGAGATGCGGAGACTTCGCCAGCCACTAGATGACCTGCTTCGGAAAGGCGCTTGTTTCAAATGGTCAGACGATTGTCAACGTTCGTTTGATCGGTTCAAAGCCGTTCTACAGTCTCCTCTTCTGCTAACTCACTACAATCCCCGACTGGACATTGTAGTTTCAGCAGACGCTTCCAATGTGGGCATAGGCGCCCGCATAGCTCACCGTTTTCCGGATGGTTCGGAAAAGGCAATTTATCACGCGTCCAGAAGTTTGACCCCAGCAGAAACGGGGTACAGCCAGATCGAAAAAGAGGCCCTTGCTCTGGTGTACGGCGTAACTAAATTTCATCGCATGGTCTATGGCCGACATTTTATTCTGCAAACTTACCATAAACCACTTTTATCGATATTTGGTTCGAAGCAGGGCATTCCGACATATACTGCTAACCGCCTGCAACGATGGGCGTTGACAATGCTTCTTTATGATTTTCAGATAGAACATATTACCACCGATAATTTCGGGCACGCTGACATTTTATCTCGCCTGATTAATTTCCATATTAAACCGGATGAAGATTTTGTAATTGCGTCAATTGAGCTCGAAAGGTCCATCTGTAGTATTGTCAACCAGTCTTTAAGTTTCTTGCCAGTCACGTACAAAATGATTGCCGCAGAGACCGAAGGAGACAAAATCTTGCAGAATGTGAAACATTACGTCATCGACGGTTGGCCAGTAAGCAAGAAAATTGTTGGAAATCCAGAAATTGAACAGTTTTTTGCTCGACGGGAGTCACTCAGCATGGCACGCAAGTGTCTTATGTACGGAGAAAGAATCATTATTCCTAGAAAACTGCAGCAGCGAGTTCTGGATCAGCTTCATAAGGGTCATCCGGGCATTGATCGAACCAGATCATTAGCACGGAATTATGTGTATTGGCCTAACATTGATGACCATATCGCCAACATGGTCAAGTCGTGCAACGAGTGTGCGTCGGTGGCCAAAACAGACACGAAAACATCGCTTTCATCGTGGCAAATTCCAGAAAGGCCATGGCAGAGGGTACACGTTGACTATGCTGGGCCAGTGAATGGAACCTACTTCATGATTTTGGTCGACGCTCTTTCTAAGTGGCCGGAAGTAGTACCTACACAGCGTATCACTACTGAAAAAACTCTAGCCATACTTCGGAACATCTTTTAGAGGTTCGGTATGCCTGAAGTGTTGGTGACCGATAATGGCAGACAACTATCCAGCGAGGTTTTCGAAAAGTATTGCGATTCCAATGGTATCATGCACCTAAAGACGGCGCCGTACCATCCTCAAAGCAACGGACAAGCACTGAAGAAAATCCAGGCAGGGGGAGAAGAGCTAGAAGAAGTCATCGACACATTCCTTCAGTGCTACCGATCTACACCGTCTCGCAGCGCTCCGGATGGGAAGTCTCCAGCGGAAGTTCTGCTAGGTCGACGCATCCGTATTTCGCTCGAACTGATGAAACCGCCTAGCAAATTTCACAAGGATGCCAGTTCCAAACAGGACCAGCAGTTTGACCGTAAACACGGTGCCAAAGCGAAAAGTTTCGAGGTCAAGGACAACGTTTATGCCAAGGTTCATCAAGGTAATACTTGGAATTGGGTAGCAGGTGAAGTTGTGGAACGGATTGGAGCCGTTATGTACAATGTGTGGCTACCAGATCGTCAGCAGCTGATAAGATCCCATAGCAATCAGATACGTAAACGTCATGGAAGTACAGATGTTCCGAATGCGGAAAATCAACCCATAGTACCATTAGACCTGCTCTTAAACACCTGGGGTATCAAACCGTCGGGTTCATCGGAAACACCGGAAGCTCAACAACCATATCCAGAAGATGTAGAGTACAACGAATTGCAGCAAGAATTTCTTCAAGAGCTATACCAACCGGACGTGAGACGTCGTCGAAGACATCTGCAACCGCAACCAATCCCAGTGTTGACTCAATGCTATCGTCCGCCACGGAACCGGAAACCTCCGATCCGCTACGAACCCTACCATCTATACTAAAGGGGGAGGTGTTGGAGGGCAACCCTATCAGCAGGAATGAGAGCTATCAACGAGCAGTCGTGCCAACCAGTAGCGATGAGCAGCGGTGCGAATGTCTCTTTTATACAGACAGCCGATGGTGCCACACACGATCATTTTTATGTCTTACGTTTTAAATTATAATAAAGTAGTTATTTGTACGATAGAACCACCTCGCGTTTCTCTATCGTAACAGGGGGTAGGGAGGGTATACTAAATTTGTGAAGAAGTGTGACGAGGGGGAGGGTAGGGTCAAAAGTTGTGCGACGTAGCATTAAGTTTAAAACCCATTGTTTACAGACAACAATTTAATGATACTGCATTCCCAAGAGAAATAAATTTAAATTCAAACAAGTTACTTTTGATGCAATTACGATTCGTGGAATTACAAGTTCGTAAAAATACGAAAAGATTTTGTATGCGGATTTAACTTGCTACATTAGTTAGCTAATGTTGCTAACTAGTAGACTTAGTTTGGAAGCTGAATTAAATTTTCACTTCGGATTCAACCAAACAAAATTTAGTAATTTAGATGAACGTATGCTTTTTAGAATCATTGGCAGCTGCAGGATTGTGAACTGAGAGAACTTCTCTTCATGCTCCCCTTGACATATAAAATTCAAAACAAAACTATCAACACTATATTTGTCATGAAATGCGCTTATTTTGCACGCAATTTGCTGTTATAATGAAAATGTTGATAAAAGTCGTCAAACATTTTGAAAAGACATGCATTTAAAATAATTGAAATACATGTGTAACTTATTTTCATCCCCGGTCGCTTTGCATGGGACTAGGGGGAGGGGGTAGGTAAATGCTACGTTATTTACGAGGGGGAGGTTAGAATTTTGTGACCAAATGCTACGAGGGGGGAGGGAGGGGTCAAAAATCGCCGAAAAAAGCTACGTCATTTGTGTACGGCCCCTAAACTGAATGTACCTAGAGAATTGGTACTAGTGCTGTACCCAATCAGAAGGTATGATTTACCAACTAATAGTTGGAAATCTCTATACTATGTATTCTTTTCTAAGTATAAGATAGTCATAATTGATTCGTAATTACCTAATTAAGGTAGAGTGAATATACCCACTTCCAAGTTCGTGCACTTTTCTGGATGTCTAAGTAAATTGTACCTAAATTCCACAAAGCTGCACATACTCAGCAGTAGGTAACTTGAATCCACCTAAAATTTGGTAATTGGTTATCAAATCTCAGCGGATGTTACATAAAAGTCGATAAATATTATAGCGATTAAAACCTATTTGCGGGTAATTTGTACCAATTTTATGGGTACTACGCCACTACCAATTTTCTAGGTATATCCAATTTACCGTGTATATTGTCAACTGTCGCAGGTGTTTACATTTCAAGTCGTACTGTGTTTCGAACTTCAATCCTTTCCCTCAAATGATTCTATGGAAGCAATGTTCCACAAAGTATAGCTGATTTTTTGGAACGATCAGACAGATATTGCAGAAAAAATCCACTATATTTCTTGACATTACATATATCGCGACCCTTTTAAAGACTGTCTGGTTCCTTTCAACCAAATAGAACGTTCACTAAATCTATTCCTAATTTTAACTGGCTTTGATAAAATCCGGATTCAAGACAGCTGGCGAGTTGATTTATTGTACTAGTACACAGAAAAAATATTGGTAATGGCGTTTTCGTTTCTTTCTTGGTGCTACTGCTACACCGGTGTAGTGCAAAGAAAGAGATAGACTTATTACACCCAAGTTTGAATGAGTGTAGTACCGACCACACCGGTGTAGTGCACTGTCAAAAACGAATATGCCATAAGAGTGTTCAACTCTTAGCAAAAATCAACCAAGCCTACTGTTGGGCTGAAAGTAAAACTTGTAAATTAATTTGGAATAATAGTCAATAGTTTTCCTTTTAGATAGTGAAGTATTCTAATCAAAATGTTTTATTTTCAAATTAAGAGTGTGTTGGTTGTTTTTTGCTAAGAGTGAAAAACTTATTTTTTTATCTACATTTTTTCTGTATTTTACTCACAATCTTGACATCGAGCTTGATCTAATGGACAGCATTTTTGAATAACGTACGGTAACTTCTTCCATTCTAGAAAGATCGATAGCTTTCGACAGGTTCATGTTGAGCATTGTAAGCAATTACGTCTCATAATTAAACCAGTTGTTTGATATAACTATCTTGAACACCAATAAGTTCTTCCAACACTTACAAACGACTCACGAACTCATCGATGGATTCTGTCTGTATCTGGATTGCGATGATGTTTCAAACTGACACTATTCTGATTGCAGTTGAAAACTGGAAAATCCAACCAGCGACAATCGTATTTTCTGATGTTCTGAACAATAGAATCACATTTGAAGTAGTGCGCTATATTCGTACAATGATGACTGTACAGCGCACTATTTCCGACAACATGGATTAGCACGAACGTGGAGTGAGTGGAACTGATTGTGAGGTTATGTGGCAAATATTGCTTACTGGGCTGAAAATTCTCAGCCCAGTAAGCAATATTTGATTGTTGCATAACCAACTTCCGCCATTTTGTTGAGACCTCTCGTACACCACTTTCAACTGCGATATTCAATACTATACTGTACGTGATTCGCGACGGAACTACGAAAACACGAACGACCGATCAATCACACGATGCGAAACGTTTAGTTTATATGTATTTCAAAGATGTCCACTTATGACACCATGTTTCGAGATTTAGAGGTGAAATACACGTGCTCCATTAAGCTAATAATGTTAGTTTTGCTCGAGGGGTCTAACAATCACGGCACTGCTTACAAATGACATAGGAGTTTGTGAAAGTGAACTTACTATGATTACAACACGCAGGAAGCACCAAAATCTGTGGGCGTCTTGGGACGCAAGGGATAAACTCTTCAATCACTTCGAAATACAGCTTTCACTAGTAAAAAAGCCCACGCTTCGCGTTATCCAAATCGAATGTCGGAAACTGCAATAAAGGTTGTAAATAGTACAATTCTACTAGCTCCCTGGATTCAATTTCGTCTATGACAAAGGGACAGTTTTATTCCGAGGTAGAATCGGTTCCTGACATCCGTAGGTTACCACTGCCATTAAACATTTTTAATTTGTAGAAAAATATTAGGAAGATAATACATTTATCTTTATTTTGTAAGTTCTAGTATGTACTCTTACTCTTTCATTAAAATTTCAGGTTCTCGCATTCATCCTTGCACTACTAACGAAAGCCGCAGAATGTACCCTCCAACCAAAGGCACCGAACTTCCAGTATTTTGAAAGGTTTGTAGACAAAATATAGCTTTTCTGAATTCAAATAAATTCATGCATTCGAATTCTCCTTTCTAGACCCAAATACCGATATCCGTACTACGACGAGAATGGCAAGGGCAAACTACTCTACGGTTACGGTGGTCCTGAACTGTACCAGTACAAAAGTTACTCACCACTGGATGGAATCCATTAAGGAATCCAAAGAATCGTAATTCGGAAAAAAAATCGTTAGGGTATCATCAGATAAGATGTAAATAGGAATAGATCATTTTCTTTAACTAACAATAAGAAAGGAACGTCATCCAGACAATCACCGGAGGCCGGATCGAAGCAATCTCCTAAGACTCATATTTCGAGTTATATCGAGTCGCTCAAACTAATTTAACATTGATAAAAATACGCTTTTCATGGCAAAACCTGGTATGTTTCTTTATTCAGTCAGCTACCTATTAAACCCTTCGTTTTTGCGTAGAAATGTACAGCACATTGTTGCCACGAATAAAGGCATCTCCGTACTTGTTCTTCAGCTGCCCGTTGACGTATTCTTCCGTCTGATCCAGGGCAATATTCATATAACCATCGAGACAAGCCAGCACGCCACGGTAATCGACACCACTGTTCAGTTTGACCACCACCGGTCGCCCATGAATCTGGTTGATGAACTGCGAGAGGGCTTCCTTGCGGGACATTGCGTTGCTGAAAATAGAATTTTTTTAGTGTAGTTAATTCTGGAGAAAGGTCATTTTTTCAACGTGGCAATTGAAAAGCTTAAAGAATGTTTTTGTGACCCAGAGGAAACCAAATAAGTTCCAATATCACCACAGTACAAAGTAACGCAAAAACAATAATTTCGATAACGTGTGAAAATTTCAAGTTAAAAAAAACATTACGATCAGCTACGTAGCCAATAACCTATTTTACAAAAAAAAATTTGGTAGAAAATATGAATATTTCTTAACTAAATGCACTTTACCAATTTTACTAGGATAAAAATACGATATTAATAAATACCTAAATACTTACGATTATTTTATTAAAACAAACTGTTTGAGGACGCCGGCATGGAACAATGTCATATATACAGGTAGGGCTAAGACGGCACTTTGGTATTCGTAAGATGAATCTTACATGAGTGGTGTGAGTGATATCAGAATAAATCGACTTGCTTTCGTCATACCGGTCGTTCGGCTCCCATTGAATCGTGTGAACGCTATGACGTCGACCCGTTTTGCTTCTGGATTGTTTACATATTTTTGGTGGCCAACATTGGCAAACCGTGTGTTCTGCCACACCTATATATAACTCATTGGGCATGGAACGAAACAAAACAATGCAGTATGAATAATGTAAACAAATGTATTTGACAGCGTTCACATCTTTTAAGTTTTTTATCGTTCATCGCTCACACTTCAACCGCCCGGCGGCTATTAACATTTCCTAATGCCCAGGTGGCAACATTCAACACCTTGATATACGTACACTGAGAAGAACAGCATGGTAGGTGATAAAAAAAGGTAAATAATATGTTCAACAATTACAATTATAAGATACATGTAGCAAGAATAAAGGAAAATATAACATGTCCGTTCGTCTACCAATTATCTTTGTTACTATAATTAGTAATTGATACCAATCAAAATTTACCGTTTACGGTAGTATCACATTGTTGGAATCAGTGTTGCTAAAAGAGCGAGAAGCCAAAACACCCTCCTCGTTCGCCAGCGAGCGCGAGACTCACACTGTATGCTCCCTACTGCTGTACACACGTTTTCGAAGAACTCGCAAATATGTGACGATCAGCACGAGCGGCAAATATGCTTGATTCATGTGAGTTATCTGCCTTCGCTATAGGCTCGTGTGTCACTCGCACTCTTGTCGGCTCTCTAGATTTTAGCTCTAACGGCGAGTGGGTTCCCATAATGGGACTCCTCGGCTGCGAGTTTTTACTGCATGCCACCCACTCCCGTGTGCTAAGCACTCTTTACAGCTCTGAAGATGTTTATTAGAACAGCTCGTATACACTCTTTTAGCAACTGGGAGCGCTCGTAAAGGAGCGAAGGGATCAGGTACGGCATTCTGATGAAATCCTAGAACAATGCAAGCAAAAACTAACTAAACTAACAGTGCGCGCGTTCGCATTAAATTGTAATTGCATACATACGTTATCTGTCTATACAGGTTTATACCGGTCGTATTTAAAGAACAAATTAAATATATTGTTTTTCATATTATTCTTAAGAAAAAACTTGTCTTCTAAGGGGCGTCTACTATAAAGTGCTCAAACTGAAAGTAATTTTGTTATACGATTTTGATGGCAAGGTGACAATGGACCTCTCGTTAAGGTTTATGTATACATTCATTATGAATGAAAAATTTTCAGTCAGGCGAAGCCACACATACGAGCGTTCGAAGAGAAGACGTTCAACCATTTCCATGTCGAGGAATGCCGCGGAGGACATGATAACTCTTGATACAATTGTATGAAATAGGAAATTCAATAAGATTTTTAAAACATAGACTTGTAGTTTCTCGATGAACCAAAAAAAATGGAACCGTAGGAATTTCGGAAAATGGCATAAGAAAAACCGAAAAATAAAATTCGTTCACTTTTCCTCAAAATAACGAGGAAGATTTTTGTATTCCATTTTCCCTTAGTTCATCGACTACACATGTTATGCATTCTCATAAAAAATCAGGTCAATTCGTTGAATGGTTTTTGAGTTATCGGCAATTTGAAAAATGCGGTTTCGAGAAAGATGCTAATAAAGTTGCCGATAGGCTGAAATTGTTGAAACGCATGGTTGTTTAGAACAAAAGAAGATCAGTGTGGTCACCGAGCTTGCACTGGGCTTTTCTAGAGGTTCAATACTAACAATTAAACGAATAAAAAACATTAATGTTTTTTTACCCACTACACCAGGCAACCATGGGTAGGCGCTAGTGCACTGAGTGCACACTGCTCTGAAAATCTAGCGAAATCGTCTTAGAGCAACAGCGGCTGCTCGTTCTGTGGGCCATAAATGCGACTTCCGGAGGGTTAAGGAAATAATATCACATATTCTATAAAAATCCATGCTGGCTAATGGGTTTGCATTTTTGTACCGATTATACACATCTGAGCAGAAGTAAAGGGCGTATATAACGCACTTCTGGGCAGAAGGGAAGCATGTATGTGATATCCAGCAATAAAATCTAAAGCTTTTTAAGGATAGTTTCTTTTTTGAACAATGAAAATTGGAAACACGAATTTGATATAATTTATTGAAAAAAGTAAAAAAAAAACTAATCTGTTACTACCAATTTTACTAAGATGGTAAATGGAATAAAGTTCTGTCCCACTAATATATAGTAAATTATCGTGAGTAATTATTTGAACAGTATTGTGCAAACTGTTTTTTTCGTCAAGAAGAATCAGTATTACCGAAAACAATGTTGTTCAGTCATGTTCAAATCTCAATTAGTACAGATTTATAAAACTTTGGTATATACTTGTTGAAATGATCTAAACCTAAGATTATGTGTATGAATAAGAGAAGCAAATGAATCACGATAGTAGGAATTAATTCAGAGATATTTCATTTTTTTAGGCATTTTAATTTTCATTTAAATTCAGCATTTTCAAAATTTTCATTGTCAGCATTCCACCAAAACGCTCAAAGAGAAACTATTTTCATTTAAAGTTTGATTTTAATAATTACCTTAACTATTCTTTACATTTTGACTATTAATTCTATAATTTATCATCCCACATCCATGCTTTTTGTCAAATTTAAATATTGAATCATCCTTTATACTATTTAATTGCCATTGAAAATAACTTTTTATACTTAATTCGGCAAAACAACCCATTCGGGAAAATACCAATCGGCAAAATAAACCAGTTAATTCGTTATCTGGGAAAAGCCAGCGTGAGGAGTTGACGAGCAAGTAAAAATTACTATTTCAATGCACAGTGGTTCCATTCCTTAAGAGAGGCGGTCATAAATATATTTAATGCAAATTTTGATACAAAACTGCATTTTTATAGTAAATTTGGGTCGCAGAATTCAAATTTCGCAATAAAAAATCGGTTATATCCACCTAACAGTGTAATACGGCTTTTCTTATTACATTAAGATTCACATTTACTTTTTTTTGTGCCAGAATTTTTTTTAGTATCGAATAGTACAAGTTGTGCTGCGCTGGTAAAAAATAAATAGTTATTCATTGAAAGTTCTCTAAATTGTAGCTTCTGCACCTGAACGCAAATATTATGATATCGGCTTCGGTGAGCATAATATCTCGAATTTTACATAAATCGTGTATTTTTTTCCTTTAAAATGATGGTTTTCGTGAACAAACAATGTGTTTTCCTACAATAAAAATTATCCCATAATAAAAAAAACTCCGAGTACCAGCTATTTTAAAATGGGGAAATACTACTTGTACTTGAGAACGTAGTTGTAATACGAAGTGGAGTGAGACATTTGCCTCGTACATCGAAGATTCCGTAGTGACATGTGTTTCAAAGAGAAGCGTCAAATAAATCGATATAACTCAAGTTCTAATGATTCGATCGATAAAAAATTTTGGGAAAATAACAAAGAAGCTATATAGTTTCGAGATCAGTAGTAATTATTATCGTAATATAATTTAACAGTCTGATATAAAGTTTTTCGTCTTGCATTATCCCGTTAACAATGTACAACATCTTAGATTTTCTAGGCATTCTGGGCGCAGAGATGCGCAGCTGAAGCCTAGTTTAAGTGGAAGTGGAACGTCTGACGACCATTTTGAAAAGAAGTTCGGGAAGGATATCGAGGGACAAAGTTAGTTAAAGTCATATTGAAAATTTTTAGGTTAATTTTTTCTATTACTTATACAAATAAACCCATATTTCTGCTCTCCTTACACTCCAAAAACTGAAAATTATCATTTAATACAAAGCTAATAGTAGTGTTATCTGAAAAAAAATTGAATATTAAAAATTACAGATCGACGAAAACATTTTTCTGGCGAGCAATCGATTATCGATATTATTTACATTATCGGTAAATAACGAGCCACCCTATGCATTCTTCTATATACTAAGAAAACCAGTTCAGTATTGACAAAATTAATTATGAAACTATAAAATATACATACAGAACGATGTAATCACAAGATAAAAACACGCCTTCGCCGAAATGTTTTTTTTGCATTATTGGCCTATGGGGGGACCACTGTGCAATGCAAGTATTGCTTGTGGCACAAAAACTCGATTCGAACCGTATTACGCACTTAACATTCTACTAAAAAAAATTATCTCATAGACTGGTTAGTTCGACTGGCCTGTCTATGAGAGTACCATCTCTATAACTTCAAATACATGTGTTTTGACAGCTCGCAGTTTTCAGTAGCAGCTTGATTACTCACACTTTTAAAGTGCAGAGTTCAGGTTAGTGGAAAGTGCGCAAAATCATTCACTAGAGATTTCTTCTAATATAGTCCGCTGGATGTATCAATTTAGGACTGTGAACGAATGTTTTAGAATATATAACGCATAGAGTACTTTTCTTACAGATGATAGATTTGCTCTGATTCAATATTTTAAATTTAGAAATTCGCTTTATGACGTTAGTCGATCTCCTACATACATATTCTATAGAAGCCAATGTTTGTTAATGGGTTTGAATTTTCGTAGTGAACCGCACTAAATACGTTTATCTCGAAACCATGTATTTAATCCGAATATCCGATTCATTTAATGCAAAATGTACCAGGAATGGTCATAGATGTATACTACCCATGATCGCATATTTGTACGGTTTTCTTTGGGATTTCCTATCTTTAGGGGACTGACTCTTGTAGTAACTATTTAATTCGATATTTTACGAAAATTATCTGAGCGATTTATGCATATATTTTTTCAGTGACATTTGACAATAAAAACTGTTCCTATCATTTCATTATCCCACAAAAAATCTCAAACTTCAATATAAGTATATTTGACCAAAAACTAATTATTTTAAGAAGTGCATATGTGCAGCATTGAGGGGAATTATATATATTTGACATGTTAAGGTTCCACATATTTAAAAGTGTCAATCCAAGCGATTTTGCAGTTTTTTTTTTTAAATTTACGTTTTAACGCAACTTTCGGGTGCGTTTATTTTCCTTTTCCGTTATACCAGCGTCATATCAACCTCAATGAATACGATACATTAGCTTCCATCAACGTAAATGTCCGTCAACGCCACGTCGTCGTTCCACCAAGATAAGTTGAATGCGTCTCTCGTTCACACTTCCCGTACGTCAAAGCATTCCGTGCTGTTGATGTTGTGTGTGAATACCTCCATTTAACTGCATATTTTGACGTTCCCATGACGTGCTGTACCGGTGACGAAAGCCAGACGTATTATGCAAATCGATCTTCAAACAGCCGCGGCTTAGACTTTGTACATAAAATATCCGAATTTCCTACATTCTTAGTCTACCAACGAAGAACGAAGGGGAGCGAGAGCGCTAGCGACTGCAAGAGTGCGAGTGAAGGCGAACGCGTTTAAGAGTGCGAGAGGATACGAGTGGGTTAAAGAGCGCGAGTGGCTACGAGTGGGAGTACAGATGAGTGGGAGCATGGGCGAGCGGGAGCATGGGCGAGTGGTAGCAGCAGTAGGACTGAACGCCAGTGGGTGGGTGTGAACGAAAGAGTGGGTATCAATATGTGCAATTTGAGTCGCTTTTGGTCGACTGGCTTTCGCAGAAATTCTACCCGGCTGGGGAGTGAACGAAAGAAAGGCATGCATGGAGAACACTCGGATACGAGTGTTGGGCGCAATGAGAACACGCGAATGAGAAATACAAGAGTTATTTTTACGAGTTCAGCAACACTGGTTGGAATCACTGCAGTTATATTAAAACTAGGGCTGGTGGTATATGTAACTAAATTGTAATTCTAAATTGTACTTCTACAAGATAACGACACGAATGAACTCATGATGAATGAAACTCATGTTTGACAATTCTTGGTGGTTTGTTTACTTCATCAGTTGCGTAAGTGCGAGTGCAACGGGTGCTCATCTGAAAATCGGAAGAACCAATGTGACTTTAATTGTCGAATATGCCCGGAATCCAGTACTTCCGGAATCGTCGGTAGTGGACAATACATTCAAAGAATGTTTCATTGGCAATCAGTGATCTAGATCTACGAATCGAAGTAATTTGGTGAGCATTTCAATAGTTTGTAGCTTCTGAGGTATTGCGATTGTAACGGTTTGTATGGGAAATTACAGTGTGACCTTACTAACCAATCTGTAACTCTGGAACCAGAATCCAGAACTGAATGAAATTTATCAGCAGTTATTGGTTATGGTATCTTTCATTTGAAATCAAGTTTGTAAAAATCGGTCAAGGATTCGCTGGGAATAGGTGTGATATTTGCTTCGGAAGTTGGCGAGTTCCCGGGGGGCATCATGAACCGTCATAAGTGGCCAAAGTGGTGAAAGCTACTTTGAATGATCATTAGTGATTAATTAGTAATGTTTCACCCTTTTTTTTATGAATTACATTATTTGGACATCATGGTTCGTTTTTGGCACGTTCCGTTTTTGGCATGCTCCCATTTTAGCACACCCCGATTTTGGCAACATTCTTGTTGTACTTAAAAAGTCTATTAAAAATGTGCAATACATATTTTGTGTATCAATTGACATCACATTTGACTTTATTTCCTAACATGAGTGTCATATTAACCTTCAAAGGCGTAAATCATTTTTTCAAATTTTGTTAAAATTGTCTCATAGTTTCAATGCATTGCTGTAATAATTTTGAGATGTTTTTTCGCAAAGTTGTCTTAAAACAGCGTTATGCATGGGTTAACTATATTTTACACTATACGTGTCGTATTTAATGAATACAATAAGTATAGAAATGTATTATTTATGTATGTGTTACTACTGTCTGACGGAATCAATTTTATAGTAAGACCCAGAGTCTGCTCTTTAAGAGTCAAGCCCAGAGGAATGCGCCACACTGCATAATAAGACTAATTATGGAAAAAAAATTTAATGGAACCAATTTTATTGCGAGCCTCTTTCTCTTTCGATTATTACGACTTCACTATAAAACTTGGCACTAAATTTTCAGTAAATATCGAATACTGACTATACTGCGTCCCAAAGCCGTATTTAGGAATATAATACTGATCGCTTCCAAATAATTTGTTTTAGCTTTATGATGTCTTTGGTAAATTTGTTAGTTTTTTATTTGGAGATTTTTTGAAATGAATGGAATTAGGGTGGTCCTTGTGGTTAGGGTGTTCAAACTATCGACTGTTTAGATCTGTGAAGTTTACCTGCGCAATGCCCTACAATATAAGAACTCAAATAAATTGAAGCAAGTTTGCTGAATAAACAAGGCTATCTATAATGATTAATTTGCAATGTTTTTTTTTTAAGATTTGAGGTAGGGTGGCTCTTAAAAAATTGGGTTGCTTATATTATCTTTTGATGTGTTAATTTTTCGTAAACGCATTGTTCTAGAGGTTTTAGGAACTTTCATTGGACCACATTTTCAGTGCTACGATACGGTGTTTCAATCCCCTCTGTTTGGACAGTTGCAAGCCATTTTTACAACAAAAATAGTTTTCTTCAAACCTAAATATCTTCAAGCATTGCAATTCGATTTTCAATCTTTTAATTCAATTTGAAAGATCAACGATTGGTTAGCTATGGAGAATTGATAAATTTATTTATTTTTTAAAAGAGCTGTGTTTGTTAAACAAAATTGTTAATTAATTTTCAGAAAGAAGAGAACAGCCCAGGAGCGAAATCAACACTACCATGCAGTGAATTGTTTGAGTTTTGACGTCCAGTGGGCTCGAATTGAATGATATTCGTAATGAGGGGCATTGCACTCGAAAAGTGCGCGAAGATTGTGAGAATTCTACTGGACGACGCACAGTGCCATTCGATTTAGTCGATACAAGGCTTTCTTCAAACTCATTCTTTCTGAAGAACAAATAATAAATTGAGCATTAAATTAAAATTATAATGTTCAAAGTGGCAGTATTTTTTTCGAAAAAGTTCGGAAAGATCGCTAATGACTCATGAGTCTTTAAAATTAGTGTACTTTTCGAAAACGAATGTCTTGTTTTGCCCATTTCTGTCACGGGGTATGATAAAGGTGAATTTTCATGATATGTCTGAAAGAGACGCATGGTAGCGTTTGATTATCTAGGGTTTACAATATAATTTATAAATGTCTCTTAGCATTATCAACAATTAAAAAAATGTGTGTTCTACTAAAATTCACTAAACCAATTTTTTTTGAAAATGAATTTCCAGATATAGTAAAAATAGAAATAATAAAAAATTAACACCAAATATGAATTCAGCGACGTAAAATTACCCCAATGTGAAGTTTTCATCAAATTCGGACCCCTTTTGGCGTTTTGTCCGACTTTTGTATGGAAGGTGATCACTCTGCGACGACTAAATTTGATAAAAACATGAAGAAAATTTAATTTTCTTATTCTTCTCTTTCATCTCATTCCATTTCACACACACACACAGAAAAAAAAATTGGTAAAAGTAAGAGTGTTCCGCTCTTAGCAAAAAACAACCAACGCCAACTATTAGGTTGAAAGTAAAACTTTTAAATTAACCAAGAATAATAATCAAAGTAAAAGTTTTCCTTTTAAGCAAATCAAGAACAGTAGTCAAAACAAAAGTTTTATATTTAAACTAAGAATATGCGTTGGTTGTTTTTTGCTAAGAGTGAAAAACTCTTGTTTTCACCAACATTTTTTTTCTGTGTGCATGATTAAAAACCCTTGAAACTTTTTGAAGTCGTAGATTGATAATCCAAACTTTAAAAATAGGGTTCCATTTTTGGCATGGGTCCGGTTTTGGCAACTGAAAAAAAAATTGTTGCAAAAAACGGAATCCTGCTGTAGCACCAGTTTATATGAGAATTTGCTGTGAGACCGCACTCTTCAACCCGTAACTTCGGAACCGGAAGTTGGATTAACTAAAAATTCATGCGAGCGATATACCTTTCAGATGAAACTAAGTTTGTGAAAATCGGTTCAACCATCTCTGAGAAAATTGTGTGACTTTAAAAGACACACACAAATATTTTCCGATCTCGATGAACTGAATCGAACTGTATATGTCACTCGGCCATCCTGGCTTCGGTTAAAAAGTCGATTTTTACAGTGATTGCATAGCCTCATATGAGAAAGAAAAAAAATGTGCACTCCTGTATCCGTCTTGATCATTAAGGCTAGTTTACAGTTCGGGAAATGGATCACGGGATTTCGCACGGGATTTGGGTCGGGATTTGATCAGGGAAAATTTCCCGCCGAGATCTCTCCAAACTGTCAAACCAAAAACGCTGCTGCTTCTTAAAAATACAAACAGTATCCAACTTGCAGCAAATTGCAAACCTTCCAAAAATACTATTTTCCCCGTCGGAAACAATTTGTGTTGAATTGTTCCCGGCCGGATTTTTGTGTGGAGAGTTTTAAAATCCCGTGATGTTTCCCGCGGTTGGGTTTACACTTCAGGAAAACTGTCATTTTTGTGTAGACTTATTTCCCGTCACGGGATTTGAAATCCCGAGCTCCATTTAAAATACACAGGGACCCAAATCCCGTGACACGTTTTCCGGACTGTAAACTAGCCTTTAACGTCAAGCAACTGCATTGGAAAAAAAAATCAAAAGCAATTTATGGCTTGAGTAATTTAAATTTATTTTTCCGTGTACAAAATGCTTTCTTTAATTTCACCACATAGAAATTAATTATCGTTTTCTCCAACAGCCGCCTTGTCAGCGTAGACAAGAACCTTACAAATCGACGAACAGCAAGCTGTCACGGTCATTGGAAAGATCGACATAGATCTTTCATTAGGGCTTAAATCGCAAATGTAAACAAACAGCGTTTTCGCTATTATGACATTATGCGACAAAAATACTACAAGATTGAGGTGAAAATTAGTTAAAATGGTTTTTAATTCGATTTATAATTAAATAAAACAAAACGGCGAAACATGCATTTTCTTCGAGATTTCGACTTAGGCCCTTCTTCTCATATGGAATATAAAGGCTAAACTTACATTTTTAAACAGAACCGGGGCGTATGGTTATTATTCACAAAATTATTCTTTAAATGGCAGTTCTATTATATAAATGATAAGCAATATCTACTATGATCATGTCTACTCTATAGTTATTGTTCATAAACATTCGAATATTTCGATATTTTCATGAAATTCGGAGAAAAGATGCACGCGCCCTTTCATTTGCATTGGGTTTATATGCGCCCATTTGCTGAGCCCTATTAAAAAGTATACTGTCAAGCTCGCCCATTTACCCAGCCCTACCCAGCAAGACAAAGTCAGTTTAGCCCATTTACCGCGCCCTTCTGAAAATTGTGCTCACGGTTTAGCCCTTTCGCAAATGGTGGTTGCTGAAGGGCGAAATCACGACTGGAATGCAAATTGGGCGTAAGCATTTTTTTAGTTTCTACCCACTAAAAGCACATAGGAATTAAATTCTTTGTTATATTGTCATAAGGTTTAACCAAAGATGCTTCAGGGAAAACATGATCATAAAGTAATTTATACCTGCAATAAAAACTACATTTAGAAAAGCATCGCCGAATATTGAAACTGATTTTTCTCCATTTGAGTACATTGCGACTTAGGCCCTAATGAAAAATCTGTGTCGAGATGTTTTGATCGACGAAATGACGCATCCGTCATATACTGCAAGAGTGAACCAAAGAAAGAAAAAGTAGTTTTTCGTCTAGCATCATAGAAGAACAAAATTGTTGAATTTGTCGTATAATACCATCAATTTTGTCGAATTATTCAGCCTTCAATTATCCAACTACATACGGTAAGTAGAAGTTTCGAAAAAGTGTTCCGCAATAGTAGCTATGAGCTGCATGCAGGGGGTAAATATAAAATTAATTTTTGTCTCGTAGGGATTCCAACAAAAACTAGTCCCGTCAGGATGAGTTTCTTCGGCAAGCTTTTCTCCGGGAAAAAGGGCGAACCTGCTCCGACACCCAGTGAGGCTATCCAGAAACTTCGGGATATTGAAAATATGCTCACCAAAAAACAGGAGTTTCTGGAGAAAAAAATCGAAATTGAGTTGGATACTGCGCGAAAGAATGGAACCAAAAACAAACGAGGTAAGTGTTTGGGAATAGGTATAGAAAGGGAGAACAGGTGGATATGCAGAAGACGAGAATCGATGAAGGTGGTAGTTTTGGTTTTTTGAAGGTCTTTACTCTGATATGATTATTTGAAACATTGTTTTGGCTATCGCATCGGTATAAGATGACTCACTCTCATGAATGAGAAATTTGTAAATTGCTATGTGAAATGGTTTAAGCCAATGAATTGGTGTTTATTCACAGATAGGATAAAAGTTTGTTTGAAAAACACAGAAATAGTGGTAGTTAAATGATATTTAAAATACATACATATATGATATGGATCTTCACGTGTTCCAGCTGCTATTCAGGCCCTCAAAAGGAAGAAGCGATACGAGAAACAGTTGACGCAAATCGATGGCACACTGTCGACAATTGAAATGCAGCGTGAAGCGTTGGAGAATGCCAATACAAACACTGCAGTCCTGACCACGATGAAGAAGGCCTCGGATGCTCTGAAGGCTGCTCACAAAGATATGTAAGTTGGTCCAACGAATGTGAATTTATGGATTATTTTACGATACATTCTTTTACTAGGAATATCGACGATGTTCACGACATGATGGATGACATCGCCGAACAGAACGATATTGCAAACGAAATCTCAAATGCAGTTTCGACGGCTGTCGGTTTCGGACAGGATATTGACGATGAAGAACTGGAGAAAGAGCTGGAGGAACTGGAACAGGAAGAGCTGGACAAGGAACTGCTTGGAGTGCAGCCCGAAACCGACCAGTTGCCGGATGTGCCATCCACCGATCTTCCGAGCAAGGCGAAAGAAAAGAAAAAGGGTGAGACTAAACCGAAAGCTTAATTTTTATTACCTATGTTAATGGATCTAATTCGGTTTCAGCTGTTGCAGAAGACGACGACGATCCAGATATGAAGGAACTTATGTCCTGGGCTAACTAAAACGTGTGCGACAGTGAGGTGCACTGGTTTGCAAATTATCCTTACGCCGCATGCTCTGCAGTGAACTCTAATAAATATACACATAAGCGCAGAGTTTTGAGATCCGGGTTTGCCGTTATGAGATGCACTTAATCTATGAGAAAACATAACCTTTTTCTGCTGAACCATAATATAATGCTAGTGTCTAGTGAACGAAATGATACGGATAGTCGGAGGTTTTATTCTGTGTTTCAACTGTCACTGGAGAAAAATTCCCCATTTTTGTTAGTGTGTTAAGTTAACTGTATCATATTCATCTTGTTTTTTTTACTTTAGGCGATATAACTATTATTGTTCCTTAGCAGCTGCTGGTTCTTTTTGTGCAAATGATTTTCAGTTACGGTTCAAACATAATTCTCAAGTTGACTTCGTTACACTATTTTGAATGCTGCTGATAGCTTACAAAACAAATAAATTCTATTGAAAATATCTATTTCTTGAGTTTACAATTCAGTACAATTATATTGATGCAGATCGTAGCATGAATAGAGTATCGCTTCCGTCAGTTCTCAAGTAGCATTTCTAGTTTTACAGCACACTACAAGTGTATTTTACGTTTTAAGAAAGACTTCCATAAAACCTCAATTTGTTACTGGCAGCCAGTCTCCTTGAACGCCCGCCGTACGCGCCTCTTTCTTGACATTATACACCCAGCGAGTGCGGTGACTACCTTCGATTTATGCACAATTTTACCTGGTCTCTCTTCCGGCAATCGGGCATGTCCAGCTTACTGTAGTCTGCCGTGTTTTATTAGCCTTCTGATGTCAGCATGTTTGTAATACCTACTACAACTGCTCGTGGTTCATGCATCTGCACAATTCTTCAATTTTTACTTTGTCGCCGAGTATTGAACGCATATTTCTTCTCTCAATCATACCAAGCACTCGATAGTCTGCTTCCTTCAACGCCCATTCCTTACACTAGTCACATAAAGTATCAGCGATGTGTATAGCGCAAGTTTTCTGAAGGCTACGGGCAGTGGCGTAGTAGCGGGGGGGGGGGGGTTTTGGGGACGAAACCCCTTCCCGAAATATTTTGATGAATTTTAAAAAAAATCAATATGTTAAACAAAAATATGCCTAAAATTTTAAATGAAATGAAAGTTTCATTTGCAAAATTTATCTTGTGAAAATATTTCCTTGTAGTGAAAATTGGCTGCAGACTCGACACCTACCTGACGGCACGTTGTGGAGGCTAGCTCAACCGCCGAGGACTATAACAAGTAGATCGCGGCGAAGCGAGGAGCTGGGAGCTTATTGGTTCACGAAACGGATATCGGTACCGAGAGAAATTTCACCACATTCTGTAGTCCTTGATTGACGGCGAACATGGACTGGAGAGTGTGAGAGAAGTATCCCCATAGAGACCACCAGGCGATTCTGCAGCACGAAGAAGGACGGGCCGCAAGCTAAAGTGGAAGACGAAAGCCTTTAACGAAAACCTCTTTGTTGAGTTACTTCGGCGAACAACGGAATCAAGTACGTTGATGCGCAAGAAGGATTGGGACGGCTTGTGACGTTACAATGTCACGAAAACTAGGGCCATGCAGTAGACGGCGTGCAGATTACGGGTTAAATGAGTAGCTCAGTACGCTACACGCTGCTTGTCTTAGATCCAGAAAACGGGCTCAGAGCGTAAGATCGGAGAGTGAGAGAGGTGCACAAGCGACGTTTCGAGAAGGTAGGGACTCTTTAAAATGGGAGATCAAGCTTAGCAAGCCAATTGCCATAAGTAGCTGTGCTGAGAAATAAACGCCAATCCCTGGGGGACGTGTACTGAGTCGTCATGACGAAGACGAGGGTCTGCGACACCAGCTGAAATATACCCCGGAAAACTAAAGATAATCGTTGAGGGTCTCTTCCCGAATCACGATTCAACTACCTGGTCACCGACACCGTACGACGAAGAAGAAGGAGGTAACACAGCCGAGTGGTAAGTGACTAACGACGAGCTCAAAGAAGCGTCGATGTGACTAAAATCAAAGAAAACCCCCGGTCCGGATGGAATACGAACCGTGGCGCTGAAAGCTGCGATCCTGGCGTATCCGGATATGTTCAGGATGCTACTGCTGAAGTCTTTAGATGATGGTAATCCCCGAAATGAGGAAGGTGCAGAAACTGATGTTTCTGCCAAAGTGTGGGAAGCCACCGAGCCATGCAACCTCAAATAGACCAATGCCGCAGCGTGGCATAAAAGAATGAGCCAGATCCTGAAGAGCTACTTCCAGAGTAGAGCACTGCTGTACCAGACGAACAAACGGGCAATAGGCAATGCGAGTCACAGCGGGCGTTCCTCAGGGCTCCATTCTCTGTCCAACACTTTGGAATGAGATGTACGATGGGGTGTTAACACTGCGGCTTCCCAGGAAAGTGAAAATCGTTGGTTTCGTGGACGATGTGTCACTAACGGTGAGACACTTGAAGAAATGGAGGTATCGGTGACGGAGACAATGAAACCGCGAAAAGCTGAACAGGACGCTTCGACTGCTGGTCGTACGAGTTGCGATTGTGTACCGGAGGCAGTATGCTTTGTCGCCGAGATGATCCCCATCTACATTACCCTGACGGAGGATATCAAGTGCTACAAACAATGAAACGCCAGAAACGTGAGGAAGATGATGAGAATCGATTCGATAGTGATGTGGCAGCAGGAATGTGACAATACGGAGAAAGGAAAATGGACCTACCGGCTCATCCAAACCTGTCGGCGTGCGTCAATAGAAAGCACGGAGAGATGACCTTCCACCTGAAACAGCTCCTACCGAGCCACGGCTTCTTCATCGATGTGGGTACGCAACGTCAACACTGTGCTTGGAGTGTGAGATCGTCGAGGAGACACCGGAGCGTCTTTGAACGTCCGAGGTTTGAAGTCTTTGAATGTCCGAGGAGAGTCTTTGAATGTCCGAGGTTTGAAGTGACGTACAGGGAGCTACTTAAAACGGGAGGAACGGACATCAACCCGGATAATGTAGCCTACAGAATGACAAGCGACTTAAAGACGTGGAACATAGTAAACAGAGATATGATGTAGATCAGTGATTCTCAACCTGAGGTCCACGGACCCCTAGGGGGCCGCGGAGTCATTTCTGGGAGTCCGCGAAGAAAAATATATTTTCCGAATGCATATTGAAATTTCAAGCCATGTTTCCTAACAAATTGAAAATAACATATTGATAGCATACAAAATTGATCGTTATCTATGGGGGTCCGCAGCAACCCAGTGTGATATCTAAGGAGTCCGTGGTACGAAAAAGGTTGAGAACCACTGATGTAGATCATGACCGTCTTACAACGTAATGGGCATCGAACAACGGTTTCGGGAGAGCAATCACCGCCAGGGAACTCTCCGCAGGAATAAGCTAGATTCACCGCCGATGACTAGTCGAGTAGACTGCAACAGAGCAGCGAGTATGAGTCGTCGAAACGCCAGCGAACCGGACGAAAACTCCATGTGGATTCGTTAGACCGACCACGGCACCCCACCGGTTGTTCCGATAGAAAAATAGCGAAAACCAAAGAAGAATCGATATTGGGAGAACTTTTTTCGCCAGGGAACTCTCCGTTAGCGTAAGCTTTATTCACCGCTGGGGACTAGACTGAGTAGACAGCGACGAAACACCACTAGTCGCTGGTCATCGGCGCACCAGTGCACCGGACACCCTGCTTCACCAGAATCGCCGAACTGACCTCGGCACCTAGCTGATTAACTCGATCTCGGGAGAACTTCTCTCGCCGGGGAATTCTCTGTCGGAGTAGGTCAGGTCCATCGTCGGGGACTAGACCGAGTTGTTCGCGAACAAGTCGAGGAGCTGAATGGATCATCAAGGAAGTAGTGCTAAATGGCCCAAGAAGAGAACTAAAGGGCTTAAAGGAGTTGCGGTGCTAAATGGCACCGGTCACGGAGCCAAACGGCTCAAGAAGTTGTAGTACTGAAGAATCGGTATCGGGAGAACTTATTTCGTCTGGGACCTCTCTGTCAGCGTACAGTCAGATTCACCGCCGGGAACGAGACCGCGTAGATCGCGACGATACACCACCAGCCGCGCCGGGGCTCCAGCAAACCGGATGCCCTACTCTACCGGAATCGCCGAACTGACCGCAGCACCTGGCTGGTTGGCTCGCTTTCGAACTTCTCTCGCCGGGGAACTTTTCGTCGGAATAGGCTAGATCTATCGTCGGGGACTAGACCGAGTAGTTCGCGAACCAGTCGGAAGCTCAACGAAGAAGTGGTACTGAATTGCACAAGGGAACTGAAGGGCTCAGTAAATTAGACAGTCTGAAGTTTGCCGCCCAGATTGTCCTCGTAGGGGAAGAGCATTAGTTCTATACCAACAGCTAGCTTTCCTACCTTGACTACCCAAACCCGTTCCCTTAGTTGTTGGTTTTGAACATTTTTTTCCTGCTCAGAATGTTTTTGAACATTTTTTCATATATATATATACAAAAAAAATTCATATCCCCCCCCGAAAAATTTTCTTACTACGCCACTGGCTACGGGACTTCGACTGATTACGCAAATGGTAGACAGTCTTATTCGCTGCTGCAACACGCCTTTTTACCTCGCGACTAATACTTGTCGCTAATTTTTCAAGGTATATGAATTTGTCGACAAACTCGTTCCGTACTCCATCGATTTATACCTAGGAATAAACAACGCTCTAACTGCCTCTAACTCTATCAGCTACCATGTGTTGTATACAAGTTTTAGTATAATTGAAACTACCGTAAATTAGGTTATGCAATTTAAATGTACATACCGTATTAGCAGTAAATACAACTACTTACAGATGAGGGATCTGCCTCTCAGTCTGCAGTAACATTTATATTGTAAATATTGGCTTTTAACTTACCTGTAGAAAGTTCTCTAGTAATGTTTCGGATGTTTCACCTTGAATGGTTCTAGAATTATCTCCCCTGGTCTGTTCACGAGACCTGCCGAAATGCCGAAAATATTTATGCTTTATTTTAGCACATCCTGCGTCATATGAATCAGCTAAATCAGTTTGGTCGGAAAGCTATGTTCAAGCATTATTTATCACAGTGTGTTTCGTTTCACTGAATCGTACGTCACCTTGAAATCTTCAAACAGATGGTGAATGGTATTCCAGCAATTTATCCAGAATTTGCCACAGGATTGCGACACCTAGCCTTATGATGGGGCTGCCAACTTGGGTATAACTGACGAGGCACCGCATTTCTTCTTCAGTCGTCTGTTTCGGGACAGACGCTTTTTAGAGCCGCTCCCACCACGGCATACGACTAAAAATTTCACCGAGACGGCTTTTCACTAAGGTTGCTCGTATCAGAAATCAGAATGTATTGGCTCAAATGGCGCGTCTCCCGTATGTAGTTGGAGATTTGCAGCAGAAGTTTATAATTCTGCCGGATAAGCTCTGTTGAAGGGCCGATTGTACCCCGCGCATAATCGCGAAGATTTTTGCTTGCAATACAATACAGTATCTACCTAGTGAGTGATACTGTTCTCATCCCGTTTCACGACAGTAGACACTAGCACCAGCACGTCCCTCCATCAGATAGCCGCCAGTGTAACAAGTCATTTGCGTTTGTTGTTGTCTCTCCATATAACCAGACAACCACTCCTCTCGAGAGGGAATCTTCACATGGAAATATGACCACAGTCGTGTATGACGTGTAGCAAGATCGACGTGATTACTGCTCCAAAGACCAGTAACCTACAGTATGTATGCACGTGATAGTGCTCCTTGTTTAAGGTGCATGTGTAATGGTTTGATAGAAGGGTTGGAAGGGAAGCAGTCGGAGTTGTCTTGAAAGCACCAGTCAACGCCATGAGCGCCATTCTTTGTAGATAGTTTAGCTTTGACTGGACCGTCATCAGCTCTTCCCTCTGCCACCACACAAGGCATCCGTATGACAGTATTGGACGTACAATTGGTCGGTGTTAAGTCAGACCGGACTAAGTCGCAAAACATCAAAAAATGAGTTATTGATAGCACTGGATAAAGAATTTCTTCATCTACATTCCACTTTTACCGGATTTAAAATACAAGAATTATGGCAAAAATTATTTTCCAATTATAATGTAAAGGATGCTGCGATTCAAACTTTAAACGCGTTTTTCTCGAAATCAATGCACTGTCACTTAGTCCGGTCTGACCTAACACCGAACAATTGTCGTGTAAACACAATAGATGTATTTAGGTTTGTGAGGTCTTTCCAAAAGTTCGTCTGCACTACCCGAAGGCCATGTACGCTTTTTTGACTCTGAACTCAATGTGAGCAGACCAATTCAGTTTGGAATCCAATATAACTCCAACGTATTTGACTTGTTCCGCACACAGTAGCTCGGAATCGAAGAACTGCAAGGGATGAGCCCTGGTTGTTATTCGTTTCTTTGTAAAAAGAACCATTGAAGTTTTGCTTGGGTTATCTGATAATTTAACTTGTCGACACCGCTGTTCGACAGCCCTTAATGCTTGTTGTAGTAAGCCAAAGATTGTTCCGATGCAAAGTCCAGTAATTAGTATTTGGTAATCGTCAGCAAACCCGTAGGTTGGAAATCCAAGCTCATTGAGTTTCTTCAACAAGCCGTCGGCAACCAAGTTGCATAACAAAGGTGACAGAATGCCACTCTGAGGACAACCGCAAATAATCATCTTCCGTATCTCAGCCTGTCGCAGTGATGGAGCAAAGAATGCTATGGAAGCTTTACCTTCCTGCATGAGTCGAGATAAATTCATAATTGCTACGTTTATGCTGGAGGTTGATTTGTGCTATTCTAACCATTGTTGATTAGAGAACTGTACATTTCATTTCCAACATAAATTGCCCAACAACTAGAGGACATCAGGCAAGTGGGGATGTTAACGCATATAGCGAGCCATAACAACGGGACACGATCATTTTATTTCTACAATTTGCGAAAAAATAATGGTCCACTGTGTCAGAGATTCGCATAACACAATAAGGGCAAAACCCAAAACGCTCCGTGCGCGACTGACATATTTTAGACCCTTCATTAAGTCCTCGGTACGGAACTACACCTTGACTTAGGGAGTCCTACTTTCAGTCGCCTCCTACGGAATGGGAGCAGGACCCCAGTGGCTCAATTCTTGGCCGGATACCACACGACCTCTGGGCAGGTTCGTCTGTACACATCGAAATTTGATAATTGTAACCCAGCAATACTTCACCGAATTATTGTTTGTAGCACTAAAAACTGGATACTAACCGCACTGCGCACTTACTATTCTTCTATTAAATTCTTCTCATAGACTAGTTAGTTCGACTGGTCTGTCTATGAATGTACCATCTCTATCACGTGAAATACATGTGTTTTGACAGCTCGCAGTTTTCAGTAGCAGTTTGATCACTCGCACTTTGAAAGTGCGGAGTCCAGGTTGGTGGGAAGTGCGCAATACCACCCTGTTAAAATGCGGACGAACATGGTCAGACGATTTAAACAATTTGACGTTTGACTCAACTCGCCTGTGCTAATTGCCCTAGGAACAAACGCAATTTGCGAATGCGATTTAAAGGCAATTTCAATATTTAGACAAATTTTCTGGCGGCTGAAATGGACTTGGTTGTTTTTCGCGTTTTTCAAACATAGCGGTTCATGTTTGGCTTAAGCTTAAAATTGTTTTTTTAACAATTGGTGTGTTCAATCATTTGTACTTTGTTTGTCTAGTGCACTTCATTTAGCCAACGAATGTGGGAAATTGTGGAATCGTGTGTAAGTATAGTAGAACAAGATCTCTGACCTAAAGTCTTTATGAACGTTAGATTGTGGTAAGTTTTGGTGTGCAATATCAATTTCACCATTAATTCATCATATAGTTTGGTGGTGTTTATGTGAGTAGATAATGAATCCAAAAATAAATATTATTAGTAATTTTCATATTAGGTAACTAATGGCGATTAAATGGCGCGTTCCGCGGGCGAGGTAGAGCGGCAAAAAATGACGGCGGCAAATCGCCCAAATGTTGCATTTGAAATAGCCCCCTAGTTGCCAGCAATTTGCTGGCAAATTGAAGGGCAATTTGCGCATCCGAGTTGGCAAATAGCCCCTCGTCACCCAGCAACTTGCCTTTTTTGACTGGGCATCAGTCGACCCAGTCAAAAAGGGCAAGTTGCTGGCTAACGGGGGGCTATTTGCCAACTCGGATGCGCTAATTGCCCTACAATTTGCCCGCAATTTGCTGGAAATTAGGGGGCTATTTTAAACGCAACATTTGGGCGATTTGCCGCCGTCATTTTTTGCCGCTCCACCCGCCCTTAAACCCCCCCCCCCCCAAATCGCCCAGGGAACGCGCCATTTAATCGCCCTTAATTGCCTGATATGAAAATTAAAAATAATTATTATTTTCGGATTCACTATCTACTCACATAAATTTATCAGTACACTAGGTAATCACCACCAGACTATAGGAAGAATCGATGGTGAAATTCGAATTGCACACCAAAACTTACCACAATCTGACTTTCATTTAGAGTTTAGGTCAGAGATCTTATTCCACTATACTTACACACGATTCCATAATTTCCCACATTCGTTGGCTAAATTAGGTACACTAAACAAACAAAATACAAGCGGGAACACGCCAATTGTTAAAAAAAAACAATTTTAAGGTTGAAGAATGCGCAAAATTCGCAAACGAAAAAAGCAGTTTTTTTCCACACCGTATGTCAGATCTTCATAAAAATCAATCAGCGTATGTAGAATGTTGTACTGCTGATTGATTTTTATGAAGATCTGACATACGGTGTGGAAAAAAACTGCTTTTTTCGTTTGCGAATTTTGCGCATTCTCTGTGCAACCTTAAACTTAAGCCAAACATGAACCGCCATGTTTGAAAAACGCAAAAAACAACCAAGTCCATTACAGCCGCCAGAATATTTGTCTAAGTATTGAAATTGCCTTTACATCGCATTCGCAAATTGCATTTGTTCCTAGGGGAAATTAGCACAGGCGAGTTGAGTCAAACGTCAAACTTTTTAAATCGCCTGACCATGTTCGTCCGCATTTTTTTTGACAGGGGAGAGTCTCAGCAAACCCCCAGCCAACAAAAATTCGGAAAAATCATGTTAATCATCGGCGAAAAAACTTCGATGCGTAATGCAGCATACTGGGGAGTTCGCCCAGCTCTTCCTAGGCTCCGAGAGATTGAGAATATTTCAAACCCCCTCGACACTTTTACCCATAGCACGCAGGCCCGTAGCCAGGATTTTGTTTCGGGAGGGGTTTAAAACTTGTTGCATAAATAGTATAATTCTAGTGACTTAAGATAGTGTAATTCTGGAAACTGAATGTAATTTTGAAAAGTTTTTAGTGAAAAAAGTTCCAAAACTAAGGCAATAGACAATATGTTATATTGCTTTTGAATTTGATTTTTATTATTAATTTACCGTTGGAATTTGCAAACGGCGTCTGGTGGGTGATCCTATCATGCAACTTGGAGTCGAAGAATTGAAGCTGTTCAGCGCAGATTCATACGATATCCGTTACGTCAATTGCCTTGGAACGATCCGCTGAACCTGCCACCATACGAAGACCATTATCGATTATTAGGACTACACACTTTAGAAGATCGTATACACGCATCGCAAGCTACCTTTATGTCTAAGCTTCTTCTGGCTGAATGTAATGTTCCCGATCTCCTATCACAAATTAACCTCTACGCACCAACCCATGTCCCCCGTCCTCAAACACTGCTACCGACGGGAATAGGCAACACTAACTAAGCTGCCAACACACCGATATTAGAAATGACCCGTCGCTTCAACGATTATGGCGACATCTTCGACTTCATCGTTAGTTTTACATAGTTTCGCAACCGTTTGTTGCCACCTCAAGTCATTTTTTTTTAGTTTAGCTCATTAAGACTCAGTGTCAGTTGGACTTCCATTATTTAAATACAACTACAAATACAAGATAATGTCGAAATTTGCATCAAATCTTCTGATCAGGCAGGCGATTTGTGGATGTGGAGAAACGGTATAACTACTATTTAACTCAAATTTATAATGTTTTCAATTTTAATGGTAATACATTAAAGACTAATTTCGACAATAATATTTATTTATTTATTTTCGTCAAGAATATGTAGACTACATAGAATGGTATTACAATATTTGCTACATTTTTTCTACGATTAAGTTGAAATTTAATTTGTTTTCTGGACATGGAAAGGTCGTTAATTGCACAATTTTCATTTTCATTATCAGACAAGTGAGAACAACTAATCATTTATCTATCTTATTTATTGTTATCTTCTTATTTACGTAAATTTTGTTAAATGTAACATTGATGACATCACCAAAATAACACATCGCACTTGCTTCTCGTGTGCTGAAGAGAATTTCTCTTAGATTTGTCTGTTTTTAAATTACCGAAATTTAATATTCCTGTGAATCTTTTGCAAAAATTTTATCAGTAGCAGTGTGCATGGCCTACTGTCTAGTTCTTTCTGGTCATGCTTGTTATTTGCACACACAGGGTGCACAAAGAGCGAAATATACCGATGAAAAAAGAGCAACACAAAAACACTGCGATGTGCAGAACGTCCGCACAAAGATAAACTTGAAAACGAAAAAGAAAATCTGTATACCAAGAGCTATACAATTTCGCGCTAAGAGTCACCTTGAAGAGCCACTTTTTTGCCTTCTATGCTTCCGTGCGCATGAGACCAAGATCCGCACTAAATAGCCTCTTTATTTCTACTCTTTGAGGTGTGCAGCCATGGAGTAGAATGCACACATGGGAGCCACACACATCGGAGTGAAGAGGTTTATTGTGAAAGAGAAAAGCGGTAGTTCGCATGAAAAGTGCAAAGAGCGTTTTTATATTCTTCTCTTTATTTGTTTTGAGGTGCTTCTGGTAGTTGGATTTGCTATGATGCTTGCAGTTACACTTTCTAAGTCAATTCAAACATGTTGAATCTAATCTGCTCAGTAATTGGTTCGTTTTAATAACCTCAATTTTTTTAACAATCATCGTCAAGATTGGAAGAGATACATGACTTCTTGAAGAAAGCTGTAATGCTTTTTGATTACAGGTTTGTTTCACCAAAATTTGGGAAACGATTTTAATTAAAGTTGTTACACTTAACGTTGTACGGGTAACGAAGACCTAAGGTGTTTTTGAAAATGCCGTTTTATTCAAACAGAATTGAGAGGATCAGAGCGCAATTCCGAAAGAACTCGTTCTGAGTGCATAGAAAAGATAGAAGAGCTGATGATCTTGACGCGACTTAGATTAGCTGATTCTTTTTTTCCTCGTCCGTGACTTCTGATCATCTCTCATTTTATTACAAAACGAACAAAAAACAGACCAAGAGACTGTCATACGCTGAAGACATGAAATCGAAATTATTGAACTTATAGATTCAACCAGTCACAACATTTTAGTCGCAACAGCGTTTTGATACGAAACGAATTCCTTGCATGAAAATGATATTGCGCAAAAATAAAAACTGTCGTCTCGGCTATATCGTTCTCGGTAAAGTAAAATATATTTTTGCCGATTACGCTTGAATGTGGTGCCTAGTATTTATACTAATACAGAAATTCAAATTGGGTACAATTCAAAAACTTGTCATTTAAAATTTTAAATAGAGTTGTCAATATCGAGTATTACATCTGAGTTTTTTTAAACGTGACAATCACTTGCGATAAAGCGTTCACTTTTGGAGTTTTAGTGCGCAGTTGTCCATAAAACCGCTACTTTCTTTAAATTATTCGTTTAGTGGACTCGGTTCAATGCATTAGCTAATCGAGGCAGTAGTTCTTTTATCTTTTTCTATCTATTTCCAACAATAAAAACAATTTAACTAGTTTTAATTGTTGTCCAGCAGATCTCACGCAAGCTCTTAGCCATTGAGACATCACTAGTTAGAGAATCATCTACAGCAGTTGCGCTTTAGCTGCGCTCGCTGAAAAAAGTAGAAAAATTGAAAGGCGCAAGTGCACTATTTCGATTTTCAACTGCAACCAGAGTATCTCATTTTGGAAGATTTCGCAAGATTACTCCTTTTAACAGTTTTCCGACCGAATTCAAAAGACATATTGGCCTAAACGCTGAAGGATCTCCAGAAGGTTTTTCCACCTTCGGTAGCAACACCAGGTTCTGTTACTTCCAGTTATCAGAGAAGCTGCTTTATTTGATGCATTTCTTCAACTTATACCATGAATATATTCGGGTTCTCGTGTATTTATGTTTTCAAAGCCCGATTTAAGATTCCGTCTGCTCCTGGGGTCTTCTTCACACTCATGACTTTCGACATATCTATCAGCTCTTCGTTGGTTATTCAGGCTCCTTCTTCATAATAATGCTCCTCATTGTACAGTGGAAGAGGTTATATCGTTGGTTGATGCTCCGGTAAAAGCCTATCGAAAGTTATCGAAACGTCAGGAGATAGGGTAACGAGCCTATTTTCACCATACTAAGCAGGGTGCCTCACTAATTCGCTTTGCTTCGTTGTTAAGAACCAATATAATAATAACACAAATGCGCTGAAAACAGTGAAATTCTCGTGCTTGAGCGCAACGAAAACTCGATTCGAGTGCCCCTATTGTTGCGCTACCATTTGACTCAATGCGTTAAACAAAGATGGCAGACACTGCTCTAACCAACGGCTTCAAATGGGTAGGGTGATAATAGAAACATGGCAAAAATGAGTAACACCCTACTTTTTTGAATGAAATATTTACAATTCAATTACTCCAAAAAATAAAACATTCATTTCAAATTGATGTAATTTTTCTAAAACTAAATCCCATAAATTCGTTACGCACCCTTAGCACGCATCCTGTACTATGGCCGAACTAAAACTTTTGGAATAATCGCATATTTGGCATAAGGTTTGAGCAGCTAATTATCATTCCAAAAAAGTCAAGATTTGTACCGGTCTAGTGAGCATATTATTATATTGTCTATGGATACTGGCACCAGTATCAAAATTTCTCATATTTAAATTCTTCTGCTTTGGCAATTTGATGTAAATCAATTAAATATACAGTTAATGACTAAAAACAAGCTAAATATTATGTTTTACTTTGAGAAAATAGAGAAACAATAGGGAGCGCCTATACGAATGAGTATAAATACCGGCTAACAAAGAAACCACCACATGACATTGAATCCGACCGGATCAATTTAAGGTTTTTGCATAGTCTTCAAACTGCCAATCGGCTTATGTAATTATATTGCGATTCTTTTCCAAACTCCACATCTTGATTGTTCGGTCATACGCGCCACCAAAACGCGCCGATTCAAGGTGCATCAGTACAAATGAAAAAAAAAAAAACGTTTCGATGTTCGTTTTTGTTTCGTTCGCATTTGACCAACAACTAAGGTTATCTCGGAATTGACAATATGTCACCAAAAGCAGGAACGTGATCCACTATCGCAATTGCCAATAGCCGTAACACATGCCGTATGCCCTGAAGGGAGGAGGCAGACGAGCAGCTGGTCACGAATCGAGGGCTTAATACCTGCTGCGGGTCGATAGCGATTACAGACCATGCGTAAGAACTTGCGTGGGAGGAATGATATTATTAGCGCGGAATATCAATGAGGTGGGAGGCAGTGCGCTAACTAATGAGTATTCCGGTAGTGCAACTTGTTTTCGTCAGTTTCGTGCATGTGCGGACGAATTTGGCGCAATTACTAAATACGCCTCGCTGCATTCGGTAGGTACTGTGGCAAAATGTATCAATTGAATGTTTGAACCGCATGGCAACGTGATTTCATTTGATTAGTGTCGTCGGCGATGAATAGTGGCGAGTGCAGAGAACGCGAATCGTTAATCTTTTTGAATAGTTCTGGCATCGCGTGAGTGAGTGAAAATGAGATTAGTGTTGAAAGTGAGTGTTGATGAAATGGGAATTATATTTGCAATACAGCAGTATCAACCTTTCAGATCCTCGTTTCGGTTGTACTATGGACAACGGTTGCGGAAGGAAATTTTATAAACCCACCAAATTTCTACAGCTTGGATCTCAAAAATTTTCAGTACTTCAAGTACCCGGGACGGTTAACTCCGCACGGCGTGCGTCCAATCTACCCAGAACCGTCTCTAGCCCAGCGAGTGAAGGCTATCTATCGGTACTTTCGTACCGTATATCTGGGACATCCTATTCAACGGAATATCTACAATATCCCGGTCGATCCCAAGCGGGGACTTCAATTGCGAGCGGCCTATCAGCGGCAATTCGGTTACCGGGGTGAGAATTTGATTGCTCTAATCGGCAATGGCCATTCGCCGCAGGAGCTACGATACTATGGAGCTATTGGACGTGATTTTAGTAAGTAGTGGCTAGACAAAGACTGTGTAAGGTAGTCTATAGGTAGTGTGGAATTATTTAGAATAATAAATAAATTAAATTGCTTATTTCGTCTTGTTTTCCGGTAGTGAAATAAGGACAGCAGATTAAAATTACCTAACGTTAGGTTTTTTGAGTGCAGAAAAAATGATCAAAAACACCCTGAGCAGGAAAAAATATGTGTATGTATACAGTAGACTCTCCAATCCAACTACTTAGTAGATAGTTCTTTCAGTAGGGTTACAGAAATACTCCTCGACACAGTACTGTCCGGCGCGCTGGTGACCGACAACCCACGACTCGTGGTGCCTCGTTGCGGTCTACTCTGTCTAGTAGAAATAGACGGGTTCGAGTTTTTAGACCCGAAACCCGGATGCGGTTCTGTAAATTAAAACTTCTCCGGTTCGGGTAACGTTCCGGGTTTTTTTTTTGAATTTTTCGGGTTAGGTCCGGGTTCTTGAAATTTTAAACGTCCGTGGTTCCATTGTGATTCGAATGGATGACACATATAACCATACTAAATTTTACCACCATTGAATCACTAGAATTCGTCATATTTTCTGATGCTCAAATATTGTATTTTTTATACATGTTTGTTTGAATCTGTCATCGTTACGCCTTTTGTTTCCTCATGCGTTAGCCGCCGATTCATCCTACTTTCCGGTTAAGATAACAACGATTTATAAGTTTCTCAGAACATTTAAAAATTCGACGTTCAATATTTGTAAACCTAAATGCGAATTCTTCACGCAAGTAATTCATTTTGCCATAGGCAGATATCACTGGGCGCTTCCCTTCCCAGTAAACAAAAATGCAGCTAGGCAGGTTAAACTAGGTGCTGGCAATCGGTAGACTATTGGAACTTTGTTCTAGGCTACTTGCCGTTTGCTGTAAAAGTACTATGGATTATGTTTCACCTTCAGGTTCGAGTGATTCTATAATTCTTAGACGAGCCTTTGATCCAGCTCGGACGCCTAAAATTAAAAATCTTTGGGTCTTTGTTTGGCTGATTCTCCATATTAACAAGTCCGGTTCAGATCGGGTTTCTCAAAATATAAATTTTCTGGCTCGGGTCGCGTTCGGGTTTTTAAATTTTGAAATTCTCGGATTCGGGTCGGGCTCGTGTTTTACAAAATTTCCATTCTCGGGTTCGAGCTCTTCAATTTTAAATTGGTCGGGCTCGGGTTTTTCAATTCTCAAGTTTTTGGATTCGAGTCTGGTTCGAGTTAAAAAAAAATTGAAACCCGACCATCTTACGCCGACGAAGAGTTCCCCGCCAAAAGAAGTTCTCCCGATACCGATTCTTCTTTTGTTTTTGCTATATTTCTATCGGGCCAACCGGTAGTGTGCCGTGGTCGGTTCGGCGATTCCGGGTGGATCGTGGCGTCCGGTTATCTGGCGCTTCGACGACTCATACCCGGTGCTCTATCGCACAGTGCTTTCTATTGACTCACTTCGGCAGGTTTGGAAGCTTTCCTTTTCCGTATTGTCCCATTCCTGCCACCACCTCGACATCGAATCGATTCTCACCATCTGCTTCACGTTTCTGGTGCTTCTCCGAATGTTGCACTCGATATCCTCCCCCAGGGTGATGCAGATGGGGATCATCCCGGCAACAACGCATGCTGTCTCGTACGATTTTATTCTGCACCCGCTCGCGACTCGTACGGCTATCATCCGGAAACGAATTTCTGTTCAGCTTTTCGCGGTGTCGCTTGGTTTTCAGCGCAGCACTCCAGACAGGAACCCCATATCGGAGTATCGATTACGAAACAGTAGATAGCCGACGTCTCGTGCTGCTTCTCGGACCACCGACGTTTGACATAACTCTCGCTATTGCGTTCATTGTCTTCGCTGACTTTTCGCAGACGCATTTGACGTGGTTGTTGAAGCTCAACCGGTCGTAATTTATCTCTCCCAATTGCTTCACTGCACGCTTCGAAGCAATCACGTGCCCTCCGACGTTGATCTGCATCCGTTGAACCCCTTTGCAGTTGCTGACCGACAACACCTCCGTCTTGTGATGATTTATCTGCAGCTTGACTCCGTTCATTCAGTTCTCAATCGCGTCCATTGTCTCCGCCAAAGACACCTCCACTTCTTCAAGTTTCTCACCCATCACCGCTAGTGACACGTCGACCGCGAAACGAACGATTTTCGCTTTCCTGGGCAGCCGCAGTGTTAGGACCCTATTGTACATCCCGTTCCAAAGAGTTGAACCGAGAATGGAGCTCTGAGGAACAGCCGATGTCACTAGCATTAACTTCTGCCCTTCGTTCGTCTCGTACAGCAGCACTCTGTTCTTGGAGTAGCTCTTAAGAATCCGGCGTAGATAGTCGGGGATCCTCATTCTGTGTAGCGCTGCGGCGATGGCTCTCCAGCTGGCGCAGTTAAATGCATTTTTCACACCTTTCGTGATCACAGCACAGCATCGATCTCCTCTTCGCTTCCATTTAGTTGCCTTCTCCGCACCCTCGAGCACTGTTTGAATTGCATACACTGTGATGCTCTTTTGCGAAATCCGAACTGCATCTTGAGCAGTTCGCGGTCGCCCTCAGTGTACTTCGTCAGCCTGTTAAGAACGATTCTTTCCAGAAGTTTTCCGAGTATATCCCACAAACAAATAGGCCTACACGAGACCAGATCGACCGGTAGCTTCACTGGCTGGCAACAACACCAGCTTCTGTACCTTCCACATATCGATGAAGTTGCCTTCAGCTGCGGCAGCACCATCCTGAACATGTCTGGATCGTAGCTTTCAGCACCACGTTTGGTATTCCATCAGGACTGTGGGCTTTCTTTGGTTTGCATCACTTCGATGCTTCTGCAAGTACATCGTTAGTCACTTATCGATCGCCCATGTTTGCTCCTTCTTCTTCGCCGTACGGTGTCGGGGGCCTGGTACTTGGATCGTGCTTCAGGAGGAAGCGTTTAACGAAACCCTTGGCGTCGACAGATCCTTCATTTTAGCCATCACGCCTCGGTACGCATCGCCCTAGGGTATCTACTTCTACTTACTAAGCTTGATCTCCCTTTTAAAGCGGCCCTATCTTTCTGAAACGCTATCTGGCTCCGATATTGCTCCTTAAGCCTGCCTGGTGGCTCTGAGAAAAACAGCGAGTAGCGTACTAAGCATCTCGTTCCACCAATACTGGTCGATTGCGTGGCTCAAATTTTCGCAGAATTGTTGCGTCACAAGCTGTCACGATCCTTCTTGTTAGATCAACCACATTCCACGAAGTGATCCCGGTTGGAGCCTTTTGTCTTCCGCTTTCTCTCGCCGCTCATTCTTCTCCGTACTGCAGCAGTGTTCTATACGGTAGCGCGGTATAAGCTATGCGAATCGGTAGCGAATCGGCTATGTGTATACTTTTCGCATACTCTTCAATCAAGTAGAAGTCACGACTAATGACTACCTATACACTTTCGGCCGCTAACTTAACTCCGCTAGCGAATGACGGATCCCAATAGTAGCATGTCTGTAATAACATACGTACATGGAACTATTGAGATCCAGAGCTACAGGTCCAAAGCCCTGGTAAAGGAGGATGGTTGTGATGATCCGGGCCGAGATCACCACGTAAAGCAAGGTAGGGCATAACCCCAATTCCAAGGCGTGAAGCGACCCGTGCCGAGGGATGAGTGATCGAGGGGGTGAAAAAGATGCTCGATCGTTAACGGAGCCTGTGGGGTACCTGGGCAACCCCCACAGTAAGCGTCCCTTACCACGCTAATGCGGAGCTCTGGCGTGGCGGACATATATTTCTCGCGCTACTCGTGGGAATTTTCATGGAGCAAAATAAAAATAATAAAAATAAACAGACGGAGGTGCCAAACCCCTTCGCAAGAGGTGGTTTGGCGAGGTCTCCCCCCCGTGGGGAGAGTAGTGGAACGATGAGTGCTGTACTCGAAAGCACCAGTGACCCCCCAGCAGCGGTAGGCAATACCCCTACCAATGCATCGGAGGGGCCAATAGCTGCGATGCGCAAAGTAGCGAAGCAACTCGATGCTATAATCGACTTCGCTAGCGCAAAGCAGAACATAGCCAAGGAGTTGAAGTTGAGCCTTCTGGAGCTCCGGAAAGCTGTTCGTGTCGCAAGACAGGAACAGCAGGCATATGTTGAGAGGGTGGAATGTCGGGAGAGGCCCGACAGAGAAACCCAGACAGTGGCCTCCAATAGGGAGGAAAGAGAGAAGGTTAATAGAGGTTCACAGACAGTGGCCTTTACCTTCTATGGAGCAGCCACGTCGATCGGAGCGGCGACCGAGTTCCCCTCGAAGGGAAAGGGAAAGGGCAATCGCAAGACGGCATCGAATGCGAAGCGCCCTAGGAAGTCGCCAGGAGAGGGTGCCAAAACCGACACCACTCGGCGTGCAACCGTCAAGGCCAAACGCCGCCTGGGTGAGGTAAGCGAGGGCGAGAGTGACCTCGCTGTGGAGAGCGATGGTACCAGCAACCCGACACGACCGGGGCAGGGGGGCTCAAACCCCTGGACGCTGGTTACCAAGAAGAAGCCGGCACCGAAACCGGAGGTACCGCGGCCTGCGAGGAAGGCCAAGGACAGAGGCGAAGCCTTGTGGTTAAAAACCGACAAGGACAAATACGCCGATGTCCTTAAATCGATGAAGGCGGCCGAAAGCCTCTCGGCCCTTGGGCAGGATGTGCGTAGCGTAAGACGCACCAACACGGGAGAGATGCTCCTGGTGCTGAAGCGAGGCGCACAATCAAGTGCAATATATAAGGCCTTGGCTCAAGAGGTCCTTGGCGAGGGCGCCCAAATCAGGTCGCTAGGTGCGGAATCAACTCTCCAGTGCAAGCACTTGGACGAGTTCACGACCGCAGAAGACGTCGTCGCAGCCGTCAAGGAGCAATGCGGCGTCACAATCGAGCGGGCCTCTGTGCGATTGAGGGACGGACCCTCTGGCACCCAAGTAGCCTACCTCAGGCTACTGAATGCGGATGCCAAAAAGGTAACCGAGAAAGGGAAGCTGAAGATCGGCTGGTCGGTATGCCCTATTAGTATACCCCAGCCGCCTTCAGTGGACAGGTGCTATCGGTGCCTAGAATCCGGCCATAAAGCTTACGAATGTAAAGGCCTAGACAGGAGCAAGCTATGTCGTCGATGCGGCGAGGAGGGGCATAAAGAGCGGGGGTGCACTAAGGCATATAAGTGCCTTATCTGCACCAGCAAGAAGCAAGCCCATAAACATGCTATGGGCGGACCTTCGTGTCCCTTCGGCGAGTTAAATAAGAAGAAGCCGTGAGAGTCACACAGCTAAATCTTAACCATTGTGCAGCAGCCCAACAGCTGCTGTGGCAGTCGGTCTCGGAGTCGAGGACAGATGTCGCCCTCTTATCAGACCCGTACAGCATCCCTGCCGGCAACGGCAATTGGGTGTCGGACGGGTCTGGAATGGTGGCAATCTGTACAACGGGAAGGTTCCCGGTTCAAGAGGTAATACACCCCTCCGCCGAGGGTGTGGCGATTGCCAAGATCAATGGTGTGTTCTATTGCAGCTGCTACGCCCCACCAAGGTGGCCAATAGAACAGTTCTACCAGATGATCGACAGGCTCTCGTCGGACCTCGTGGGCCGGAAACCGGTAGTAATAGCGGGAGACTTCAACGCTTGGGCAGTGGAGTGGGGCAGCCGCTGTACAAATAGCAGGGGTCAAGCGCTAATGGAAGCGTTTGCGAAACTCGATACTGTGCTAGCTAATGATGGCTCCGCTAGTACATTCCGTAGAAACGGAGTGGAGGCGTGGATTGATTTGACCTTTGCCAGCCCGAGTCTGGCTCCAGGCATGGAATGGAGGGTAGACGAAGGCTACACCCATAGTGATCATTTAGCAATCCGCTTTAAGATCAACTATGGTGTGCAGCATCCGAGGGCGGGAGATCCCTGTCAGGTAAGCGGGTGGAAGTCCAATCACTTCGACAGCGAAGCTTTCACCGCGGCCCTGGGACTGGAGGCCAACACCGACAGTCTAAGCGGGGATGCGCTGGTAGCTGTTCTATCACGCGCGTGCGACGCCACTATGCCGAGAAAAACACTGCCAAGAAACGGCAGATGCCCGGTATACTGGTGGAGTGCCGAGATTGCAGCTCTACGGTCAGCCTGCCTCAGAGCTAGACGTAGGATGCAAAGAGCTCGCACCGAGGATGCAAGAGAGAACCGCCGTGAAGTGTTTCGAGCTGCGAAATTAGCCCTTAACAAGGCTATAAAAAGCAGCAAGAGAGCGTGTTTCGACAACCTGTGTGAGAGTGCCAACGCGAATCCGTGGGGTGACGCCTACCGGATTGTGATGGCCAAGACCAAAGGGGGCTCCTCACCCCCAGAACGGTCTCCGGACCGGTTGGCAACGATTATCGAAGTACTCTTCCCGTCTCGAGCCACAAGCCCCTGGCCACCTGCACTACGAGACAGTGCGGGCACGGTCGAAATGGTGGCTCCAGTGACGAACGAAGAACTACTCGCAGTGGCTAAATCCCTAGCAATGAACAAAGCTCCAGGGCCGGATGGAGTTCCGAACAACGCTCTCAAGGCAGCGATCATAGCGAACCCGAACATGTTCAGGCTAGCTATGCAGAGATGCCTTGACGAGTGCCGTTTCCCCGATAGATGGAAAAGGCAGAAACTGGTGCTGTTGCCGAAGCCCGGGAAGCCGCCAGGCGACCCATCGGCGTACAGACCAATCTGTCTGATAGACACGACTGGCAAACTGCTTGAGAGGATCATCCTCAACAGGCTCACCCCGTACGCGGAAGGTACGGACGGTCTGTCAAGCAACCAGTTTGGCTTTCGGAAGGGTAAGTCCACAGTGGACGCTCTCAACTCAGTGATAAATACTGCCGAGATAGCGATCCAACGAAAAAGGCGAGGTATTCGATACTGTGCGTTAGTGACACTTGACGTGAAGAATGCATTCAACAGCGCAAGCTGGGATGCCATCGCGCTCTCGTTACACCGGCTTAGCCTACCGGTGGGTCTGTACCGGATCCTGGAAAGTTACTTCCAAAACCGCGTACTGCTATACGAGACCGATGCCGGTCAGAAAAGGGTTCCGATTACCGCCGGAGTCCCGCAGGGCTCGATCCTAGGCCCGGTGCTATGGAACCTCATGTATGACGGGGTTCTGAGACTGAAGTTCCCTCCTGGGGTCAAGATCGTCGGCTTTGCCGACGACGTAACCTTGGAGGTCTACGGGGAGTCAATTCCTGAGGTAGAACTAACCGCAGAACACGCGATTAGCACGGTGGAGGAATGGATGAGCGCGAGAGGCCTGGAGCTCGCTCATCATAAGACGGAGGTAGTTATCGTCAACAACCGCAAGTCGGCACAACATGCAGTTATCCATGTGGGAGAAGTCGCGATCACTTCACAGCGAAGTCTGAAGTCTCTCGGAGTCATTATAGACGACAAGCTGACCTTCGGCAGCCATGTCGACTATACGTGCAAGAGAGCGTCGACTGCTGTTGCGGCACTATCGAGAATGATGTCCAACAGCTCAAAGGTGTGCGCCAGTAGACGTAGGTTACTGGCAGGCGTTGCCGTATCTATCCTCAGGTACGGCGGCCCGTCATGGTCAAGAGCACTGAGGGTAACCAGTTACCTACAGAAACTGGAGAGCACCTACCGCGTGATGTGCCTCAGAGTGATATCTGCCTACCGCACGGTATCACACGATGCATCCTGCGTGATAGCGAGCATGATGCCAGTCGGGCTGGTCATTCGGGAAGATGAGGAGTGCTTTGAGCTACGTGGAAATAGGGGAGCCCGCGAGCGCACCAGGGTGACCTCGGTCGCCAGATGGCAGCGTGAGTGGGACAACTCCTCGAAAGGTAGGTGGACCCACCGGCTGATACCTAGCATATCGAGCTGGGTGGGAAGACCCCATGGGGAAGTTCACTTCCACCTGACACAATTCCTGTCAGGCCATGGCTGTTTCCGTCAGTACCTCCACAGGTTCGGACACGCGGAGGTCCCAGTCTGCCCGGACTGCCCAGGTGTAGATGAAACTGCCGAGCACATACTGTTCGTATGTCATCGGTTCGACGTCGAAAGAAGAGCAATGCTTGACGTCTGTGGCTGGGACACAACCCCGGATACCCTTATCCAGCGGATGTGTCAAACGGTGGAGAAGTGGAACGCAGTCTCGGCTGCTACCATCCAGATTGCCAGTAGGCTACAGGTAATCTGGCGAACCGAGCAACAGACGGCGGGCACGGCTAACTAGTGATTGGTTAGTTGGAGCGAAAAAGGCCAAGCGCAAAATAAGAGAGTGAATGGTCTGTTCATGCCGAGGTAGGTTGGCGCAGCGAATGGCAACCGCGTAAGGGGTAAACCCAGCCACCCCGAAGCAAGACAGAAGAGTGAGTGTATAGGCGTATAAGTGGACTGCCTCATGCCAAGACGGGAGGGTCGTAGCGTAGTATGTTGGAACTAAGCTATCGATGCCTCATGGCGTGGCAGAGGAGTGAAAGGGTGAGCATCCAAGTCAGTCTCACACTGCATGTTAAGGGTGAGCATAAAAGTCAGCCTCACAGGTTGGTAGCAAGCAAGGAATGAAAAAGGTGAGCACAAAAGTCAGCCTCGCATGGTATGTCAGAAGTGGGGCCTAAGAAAAATGTCCCACATGGGATGCCAGAGGGAGTGACAAAGGTACAATAGAGTGGCACGATTGAGAGTGAATCAGGTGATAGGGTGAGCACCCAAGTCAGCCTCACATGTATGGGTAGGGCGAGCACAAAAGTAAGCCTAGCAAGGAATGAGTAAGGTGAGCACACAAGTCAGCCTCGCATGGAACGTAAAAGGTGAGCACAAAAGTCAGCCTCATGTGGGAGTGTTTGAGAGTGAATCAAAGTGTGATTGAGAGAGCACCCAAGTAAGCCTCATACAGGATGTATGATCGCGCGAGTGAGAGTGAATGAGTACATTGAGTACAGCCATCCCCCCAGAAGTAATACCGAGAGGTAGTTCCTGGGAGGAATGATGGCGGAGCCCAATGGAGTTTAGTCGGTATTAATGGCTGGTCACCATTCGAGTCCGACACGCCCCCAGTGCACCCCGTGTGGTAGATTGGACCCTACCGTTAGCACGTGTACTGGGCTAGGACATAAAGGTCTTCTCCATTGTAAAAAAAAAAAAAAAAAAAAAACACTTTCGGCCGATCCACTACTCCAGCATTAGGCTGAACTGCTCCACTGTCAACCTTGGAGGAGCGTAACAGCCGTACCTGACGACGCCATTGATTTTGGCGATCACGAAGCCTTGGCATGAGCGTTCTACCACTTTTTGAATGATGAATCGGCCCATAACTTGTATCACAGCCATTCCCTATTTATCCGCCTTCCAGGTACCGTTATCAGGGATAACGGCTCTGCAGTCAAAGCGACGGCACAGATTGTCGTAGACAGCCACAAGAGTTATCGTGCGGTGTTACAGTGATTCAGATTTATCTGGGTTATCTCCCTTTATGTCGGCTTGCGGTCGCCCTCTTGTAGACAGCGCAATTGAAGCCACCCGCTGGAGTGCAAAGCATGCACCTCGGCATTCGGCAGGAGACGTCTCCAATATTCAGTATGATCCTTGCCAATGCGTTACTTATCCTCGCAGCTTTCTCACATACGTAGTCGACATGGCTGTTGTAATTGTCAACCATCACACCCAGGTATTTCAGTGCACGCATCGATGGGTTCAGTGTCCCCCAACCATGATGACAACGTGCTGGGCCTAGCCTACTCCGATGGAGAAATTTTCCGTCGACGTCGAAAGTTCTCTCGAGACCGTTATCTCGATGCTGGTCGATTAGGTGCCGAGGTCAGTCCGGTGGTTCCGGTGGGAGGATGACTTCCGGTTCTCAGGTACCCCGACCACCTATCGACGACGATGCGTGTGCTAAGTCTAGTCCCCGGCGATAAATCTAGCCCATCCAAGTCGCGCCCAGAGGTCTCCTTTATCTCTCTTCAGCTGATTGACTTGTCGAGTGACAAGGTCGGTTCGGCGATTCCGGTTGGAGTGTAACCCCGCCCCATTTTGTCTTTGTCCGCACACATTCTTTAGATAATATTGTTCAAGTTGACGACCTCACCGATAATGGTTCTCATTTCGTTTTGGTCGTACTCGAATAGCGAATAGTGGACAAGTGTTTCCTCCGCATCACCGCACGATGCAGAACGGCGATCTCGCGTGGCCGAGCCTATTCAAATACTTCTTAAAACAGCCATGACAAGACAAGAACTGTGTCCGACCAACAGGCATGTAATTAGTCGATGGTCCATCTACCGTTTGCAATGATATCCCACCGATGTTGCCACTTTCTTAAGCTATCAGCTCGGGCTCGTTTACGGATTTCTCTCGTGCCTCAATCCCTATAACAATCGCTTTCTTCTTCGAGCAGAACGTTTATGGGAATCGTTCCCGCTATCACGTAGGCTACCACTGACGAGATAGTTCAATACGAGCTAGATACCCGCATGGCCATCAGCCTGATCGTGCTGTTCAACCGAGATGTGTACCTCTACGTCTGTTGTGCCGTCACCCATGCAGGTCCTGCGTATATGAGCACCGCTGTGGAGACACTCACCAGTAGTCTCCTTGTACTGCTGCTGTTCGCCGAATTCTTGAACATGATCCGAGATATCGTCGAGATCACTTTTACGACTCTTCCGCATGCGTGGTTGCTGTGGCTATTAAAACTTAGCCGATCGTCTATTATAACCCCCAGTTGTCTAAATTCCTGTTGATGATATACTCCGACCGAAATTTTCGCCTGCTGCACTGCCTTTCGGTTGCTTAATACAACCATCTCGGTTTTGTGGTGAGCTAATGTCAGCTTCTTCTCATGCATTCAGTCTTCCACAGCATGTACCGCCTCCGTGGCGAGTATTTCCACTTCCTCTACCGAATCGATGATCACTGGGTACACCACGTCGTCCGCAAAACATTCTAAAGAGTTGGACCGAGTATGAAACACTGTGGAACGCCCGCTGTTACGGTTACACTTCTTTTTCCAACGTTAGTTTCGCTAATCAGTTGCCGGCTCTGAAAGTAGCTGCTCAGAATCCTACAGAGGTACTCGGGAAATTTCAGTTTGTGCATCGAATTGGCGTTTACGGTCCAACTAGCGCTATTGAAGGCGATTTTCACGTCCAGCGTAACCACTCCGCAGTAACGGTCTTCTCTTTTGCTTCTGCGCAGCCTCCACTATTTCCACGACCGTTGATAGGCCATTCTCTCCCTCGCAGGGCCGTCGAGACAGGCGTCAAGCCCCAAGGCTTGTATTACTGCCGGGCCCTTTTAAATCTAAGCCCTCTAGTTTAGTATGAGTTAGTACCTCTTCTGCCATTGGAAACTCGTGAGTTCGTGGTTTCTATTAGTCTGCGGTTGGCTCATATTGCCACATCCACAGATAGCGTGCCAGACAGGTGAATTTCGCAAGATTCTTATTCCATGGTATCCAAATCGGGAAAAATTGCCATAGCGATGGGTTTTAGAATTTGCGGATACTCACGAATCAGGAATCAGTAGCGTCTAGCTCAGATGGTACGAATGAATCGTCTTTTCATGATTTTCCTGATGAGAAGGATTGGAGAAGTGGTAAGGTTAGGGGTAAGGAATATACCCAAGCGATCACGAAGCATTATTAAATGACTTGTACTATATTCGCATACAAAACATATTCTTTACGGTTTCATAGTTCTAAAGAGATCATTAAAGCACACTTAGTAGCGGAAAAGACGAAATAATGCCAGAATAGAGCAAGTTCAGAAGCACCTTAATGGCTGTCCGCAATGTTAACGTAGAGCTGTGTTTTTTTAAATAACTTCCCTTCTTTATCGACACAGCATAAGAAAAAAAAAATTACCTTTCGATAACGTACCCATCCTTCGTCTCTTGTTTTGTTTGACATGCCGACTGTTAAAATTGACGATTTAGTGCCTATAGAAATGGAATTAAATCCGCAGTCGAAAACCTCGTCTCAATTTGTTATACGCGTTTGATCGCCCAAGTAACCATACGCACTAATATAAAACTCTAGATTGACTATAAGTTAGCATTCCTATTGCTAACTAGCCGTATACAAGGAAACATTCAGTCTAGCACTATATCGACATACAGAACATAGACATCGTGCTAAAAAACTTTTGAATTTAAATGCTATGAAGTTTTTATAGAAAACTCCAAATGTAAATATAGAATCTTCTTATAGTGCTTTGAGACACCGAACGATAACAAATATACCTATGCGTTCCAATAATCACCTAAACTCGTATGCCTTCCTGTAATAAATGATGATGCAATAAACGTAAAATCAAAATGCAAATTCTGTACGATTCTTCGAAAAAAATCCAGTTGCAAATATAATACACGTTTTCGTAATTTCAACTAACCGTCCAGGTAGAGTTTGGATTAAACCGAATATACAAGCAAATCTCACAGATCAGTGATCAAACGCGTATGCCACTTTGGGACGAGCTTTTCAACTGCGGAGTGAACCCCATTTCTATAGGCACTAAATCATCAATTTAAACAGTCGGCACGTCAAACGAAAGAAGAGCGGAAGGGTGAGTGTATTATCGAAAGTTTATTTTTTCTTTTGCTGTATCGATAAAGAAGGGAAAAGTTGTTTGTGAACGGCTTTATATTAACATTGCTGACAGCCATTAAGGTTCTGAACTAGCTCTATTCTGGCACACTATTGCGCCTTTTCCGGTACTAAATGCGCTTTAATGACCTCTATAGAACTATGAAGCCGTAAAGCATATGATTTGTATGCAAATATAGAACATAACTAAAGCCATTAAATAATGCTTCGTGGTTACTTAGGCGAGGCCCAAAATCACTGTTCTATCTCAATACAATCCACTTTTAGAAAAAAAAAATCCTTGAACGTGCTATAAAATACAAAAATTATCCGTTTTAATCACCAGTTAATTAAAGTCAGTCTACCTTCTCATCTCGCCTAGAGTAGAAACTAAAAATCGTTCCGGTATAGATACACGGCAAAAACGACTGCAGACGAATTGTGTTGCTATTGATTTTTGAAAATTTTTTGTAAGACCAGCTACTCGTAAAGTGAAATAATTACTAAATGTGCAGATTGTGCTCAGTCCGAGAGAAGTTAACGCCCTTGCAAATGCACCATATTAAACATTAAGAAGTCGCGCAGCACACCAACGAAAGCTGCCACGTTAACAACATCATCCCCGTATATATAGGCAAGGGCTCTAAAGAGACGTGCTAACAAGAATTATCCCTTCGCGCCCCTGACATCGTGATTAACAAATGTATGTCATGATACGGAGAAGTGGTTTCCATAAGAGCTGTCAACTCGCATTTTCCCGGGTTTTTGTGATGACAATGCTCCCGTAAAAACAACTTTTTCATACATAACCATTTTACGCGGATCAACCGAAAATAAGACGTCATCAGACAACACTGGTTATGCTACCATGGAGGATTCCTATGCGCGAATTCTACAAAAAGAAACTGCACCACGGAAAACTTTGTGCAAAAGCAGCTAAGAAAAACCCACCTACTATAACCGTAAACAGCACACCGTTATCTTATGCCAAGCCACAAACGGCTAGAAAACGAATATCTACGGATCTGATAGGAACAAATATTCACTCAACAACAATCAAGCCCAGTGACTCCAAGCCAACAACCGGCACCACCAGCAAAGAAGCGAACGTAGAAGAGGACGGATGCGTTTGTCCGTGCGCTCTATTGCTTGCTTCGAAAATATTTTGAATTGGCTTCTCAATATTTTGTAATGTATTCCGTCGATCCAAGCAATAAAACTTGTTTCTAAACTTGTACACAAAGTAGACAACTCCCTTAAGAACGTTTGTTTTAACAAATGTCAACTATTAAATAAAGTTTTCATTTTTTTTACGCTTTTCTCATATAACAATTTAATAAGGTGAATGATTACAAAGAAATTACTATTGCTATTTTTATTGCTCTTCTATGAATGCACGTGTTCACCCATCTTCCGGGTAAAAACGCGGGCCCCCAAATGCGACCCGGGCCCCAGGGCAATTGCCCTGGCTGCCTGCCCCTCTAATCGGGCCTGCTCCCTCCATGTATGTTGTAAGCCTGTTGAGGATTACTCTTTCAAGCCCCTTGCTGATTGTATCCGACAGACATATCGGCCTGTATGCTGAAGGATCTCAAGCGGGATTGCCTAGCTTTGGCCTTTGTCGCTTCCAGATGTGGGGGAAGTTACCATCGTCGATACACATTTGAAACGCGAATTTATCCGGGCTCGATAGGCTTGATATTTTCAAAGTCACGTTGGTGATACCGGTTGGTCCCGGTGCCATCTTGGGTCTCAAGACATTTGCCACCATTATCAGCTTCTCGTTGGCTACCCGAGATTTTTCTTCGTTGTCATACTGATCCCCGACCGGCGTGGGCGGCATTGTCAGTTCAGGCTATGGAAATAGCGCTTCTACGATAACTCTTATCCTCTGCGGGCACCTATCCGGTGGTACTGCCATGGCCATGGCCATGGCAACTCTATAGGCGTGGCCCCACGGATTTGAATTGGCGTTGAGGCAAATCTTATCTAGGCAGGTTTTCTTACTGAGCTTGGTTTCCTTGTTAAGTGCGGCTCTTGCCGCCTTTTACGCTCATCTTAGAGCAGCTCTTTCAGCGACGTTGTGGACTCTCTGCATTTTACTCAGGGCTCGGTGGCAACATGCACGCAATCGCCGAGTTCCAGCAGAAGGTTGGTTGGCAACTCTACCATTGTTTACCTTTTCTTGGCATGCTTACATCGCACGCTCTTGCTAAAGGGCGAACACGAAATTATTGCGACACCGAAAATGTCATGCCAATTTTCTTATAATCTTTAAAATCAAACCAAAATTTTAGGGTAGTTTTATACATATATTTGCTTCAAAAATCAAAAGAAAAGTTAATCGATGGAGCCTTGAGTGTAAAATTGAACGCATTTTCGCTTGATGCCTCCATCAGTCTTTACATTGTCATCCGGTACCAGTTTCTCAGTTTTTTCCATTTTCTTAACATGTCCTTCTCGTCTTTGACTGTCTTCTTGCTCTTCCGAAGTTCCCGCTTCATCATTGCCTAGTACTGCTCCACCGGGCGCAGCTCCGGACAGTTTGACCGGATTCATGTCCTTTGGAACAAAATGGACAGAATTGGCCTCATACCACTCCAGGACACTTTTAGAATAGTGGCATGATGCCAAATCTGACCAAAATAGCGGAGATTCGTCGTGCTGCTGCAAGAACGCCAAAAGGCGCTTCTTGAGGTACTCAGATTTGTAGATCTCGCCATTTACTGTGCCCTTTGTCACGAAAGGCTCATTCCTCAGTCCGCAAGAGCAGATGGCCTGCCAAATGGGATATTTGGAGGCGAACTTCGAAATTTTCTTCTTCTTAAATTTGTAGTCCACATAGAACTTGCTCTTGCCGGTGAAAAACTCCAACCCTGGAATTTGCTTAAAATCGGCTTTTATATACGTTTCGTCGTCCATCACACAGTAGCCATATTTTCTCAGCATCTTCTTGTAGAGCTTCCGTGCCCGAGTTTTAGCCGTCGATTGTTACCGCTCATCGCGGTTTGGGAAGTTCCGTACCTTGTATGTATGTAGTCCAGCTCTCTTCTTTGCATTCTGGACGTAGCTCTGCGACATGCCGATCTTTTTAGCCAAATCACGGCTTGAGACGTTGGGATTTGCTTTAATCATCCACTTCATCTTTCCCTTCGTCTTTTTGTTCTCCGGTCCCGGTTTTCTTCCAGCTCTTTTGCCGTGGTCCAACGTCAACCGCTCCTGGAACCGCTTCAACACTCTGGAGACGGTTGAATGGTGAATGTTCAACATTTTTCCCAACTGCCGGTGCGACAGGTTAGGAAATTCCAGGTGTTTGGAAAGAATTTGTTCTCTCGACTCGCGTTGGTTCACCTCCATTTCCGTTGAATCGAAAAACACGACTTCGAGTTTGACAGCATGTAAACAATACACATCAATGAGAAAGTGTGCAAAATTTGGTTGATTTTTACCCAATGGTAAAAAAGTTATGCCCTGTTGAATGTGTTGCAATAATTTCGTGTTCGCCCTTTAATGCCTTTATCATTTACTCTGCACTGAAGTACAGGTGATTGCATTCATGCCTCAATGCTACAACGAAGACTCTCTTGTCGAACTTCGTTGTTTTCCACCTCAGCTCGTTTGATTGGGTAACACGCGCTTCCGACTGCCTATTGCTTCTGACAGTGTACCGGATCGCGTGATGGTCTCTGTGGGTGTACTCCTCGTATACTTTCCAATTCAAACTTCCTACCAGCCCGGGGCTGCAGAAGGTAACGTCAATAACTGATTCTCGACCTTCCCGGCGGTAGTTGGTAGCCTCTAGTATACTACTCCCCCTTAAGTTGATGAAGCGGCTGTTCCATTCTACTGTCCAAGTTTTGAAATCGCCGGTTATAACGACTGGTCTTCGATCGATAAGCTCTTCTATCAGCTTATTGAGCATTTCTGTGAATCGATCGATTGTCCACCGCGCAAGTGCGTAGTAGCTGCAAAAGAAAACTCCATTGATTTTGGCGATTGCAACGCCTTCATCAGCGCGATAACCCACTTCCTGAAATGGATATCTTCCCGTCTTCGGCTGATTTTGTGTTATCTGATATTCAGTTTCCATGGGTGGCTGGGATACGATATGGCACCGAGTTGGCAGCTACATCGCATTTAAAATCCGCTACAGATGGACGCAGCAGGTGTTGTGCTGTGTCGCAGTGATTGCTCCACTGTGACTTTGTTGCATTTGCCTGTTTGAAGGCCGGACATCGTGGGCCTGCTGTAACGTGGTTGTTATCTTCTTCGTTTGCACAGATCAGACATCTCGAAGCCTGCCGAGAGTCTTTTGCCTACTGACCTTTTTCCCCGTACCTTCTGCATAATTGGCGCCTGTCAAGTCCACCGGAGATTCTCGCCAGGTGGTCGAACTCTTGATATTCAGTGGACATGCCAACTTTGATCTTCCCAATTTTAAGTGACTTATTTGCTGCTTCGACGCTTGCGTGCCGAAAAATTCCTTCCTAATTTGGAGCGTCATCTGCACTTCTCCAAGTTCGAACTGTTCTTTCAGAATTTCTCTCAGCTGGTCATCCGCGAATATTTCATCCAGGTCCTTACGTTGGATGGTTTCCTCCGGGCACAAGACTCTCACTTCCACCGCTTCGCCCATAGCTTTCTCGGTGAACTCTTTATAAATTGAGCTGTTTGACTTCGGATCCTTTTCCAGTTCCAGGATCATCTGTTCGGTGCGGGTGTGCCTGATTTTCTTAACTTCTGAGCCCAGCTCCTTGAGTACCGAGTTTGTCCGCATTGCGGGCAGTACCTTCTCGTACGAGTCATCGTTAGCTTTGACTATGAGTGCTTCACCTTTGTTACGTTTCTTGAAGAGCTTTCACTTTTCGGACCTATCCTTGTTTTTCGCCTTCCGTTTTGTGCTTCCAACGACTTCCTATTTAATGTTTTTACCCACGTTAGTGGTGGTTTCGTTCGCGTCGCCTACTTTATCGTATGTATGGGTTTCATGCTCCATTTTATTGGATCCTAATTCCGCGCCGCTATCTTCACTCGTTGTACGTCGTTGCCTCTTGTGATCCCATGGTTTTCTATGCAAGCAGAGATGTCATGCTAGGATTGACACTATCCTTCATGGGGAGTTGTGTTATGAGGCGGATCGGCTTAAAATCGGTAATGGTCCATCCGAACCTAGTATCACCAACTAATTGGTGTCGAGTTTTGAACATACCCGGAGACCTGCCAGGGTTTTGTTGGGACAGGCAGCCGAGCTGTTAGCCCACTCACCATTTCAAGTCGGTGTCATCCTTCCTTACTCAGGGAGTAGAACAGCACGCCTGTCCAGTATGCCGATATCAGGATGTTACTGGGGTCAATCCTGATGTGTCGGTTGGCACTCCGGCTGGGTTTTGGTACTTTTATTGCTCAAATCTTGGATTACTGGAATTTTAGGATCTTAGTAAAGGCTGCACAGACTCGCTTCGTCAGAGCTGCATTCGGAATTATGGCATGTTTAGAAGTTTAGCTGAGCTCAATGCTGCTCCAACCCCACCACATCCTAACAACTCCCTAACGCGCAGTATATCCGGGGTGTGTTTGGGCTTTCTTGTCAATCATGGGCCCTATTCTCACAGTCACGTCACCTAGGAAATTTTCTTCTAGTCACCAAGTGACGTGACTGTGAGAATAGGGCCCCATGTCATTCGGCTGTGAGCATGAAAAGTAACGAGCATGTGAAATTTTCTTCTCCAGTTTGTTACACTGAAGGGTAGAGCCGGTGTTGGTGTTTACTGTTGAAAAATGAAATTAGTAGGTACAATCTCATTCGCTTGGAAGATTCTGTACAATGCTCCAAGCAAAACACTAATATTCTGGGCTACGCACAATCGCCACTTCCACAGGAAATTAGTAGCAAAAGTACAATGTTTCTGCCTTAACAGGTTGCCATAAAACACCAAGGTCGGCCGACTCGCAGTCGAACTAAAATCGAAAAAATCAGTTTGAGTATTTTAACAGAGTCGCAGTCTAAAATCGGATCAGTTTCCAGATAATTGTAAATTTCAGGTAGTAAAACGAAAACTTTCATTATTTGACTGGTTTCCTAGTTGCTAGGATATCTTCCAAATATATTTAAAATATTGCTATAAAAATCTGTAATATATTAAGGTAAACTTGCTATAAAATTGCTTCTAGTTAATTGATGTGTAAGTAGTCGTTTGAAACATCCCTTCAAAAATTCTAACGAGTCTGAAAACAAGAAATAATGTTCAAAATACCAATTAAGTTAACTAAACGCAAATACTCACATCATAAGACACAGACAAAGGAAATAAACTATCGCACTAATGAGATTAAATGCACCTGGGAACACCGAAAGAGTTTTATTGTACACATATGTGTACACCGGAGCCGATATCAGCGGAGTCAGTGACTCGATGGATGTCGCCAGGGAAAATATCTTTCCAATATCGTTAGGTGCTGCGGTATTAGATATCACAGCGCGCCCCATCGGGCCAGCGATGCCTTTCATCATCGTGATCACAATTGCTAAAACAAAACGTTTGAATGGCAATCTACGAACTTAATTCGATTTCGCTTACCCAAATATAGATGCCACGGCTGGTAGGCTACCCCTCTGATTCCGCTGTCGATGGCATAGCAACAGAATCCAATCGCTGCTAGCATACTTTCAGATAATCTAAAATATTTCTTCACCCCATATACGCCAATGAGATTACCAATAATCATAAACACAATTATAGTGGCATCGTAATACGAGAACTCCTTCACGGTCCAACCGAAGCGTTCTCTGAGAAAGAGAAAATATACGGTTCCGGAGCCTTCTGAAATGAGCTTAAGAAAAATATCAAAGAATTCAAATCCAGTCATAGTAATTACCCATTACGAAATTTCTTGCCCCCAACACAAAAATGATCAGCCAAATAATGACTCTGTCAAAATTTGGTCTCCGTTTGAAACACGTGCGAAACAAATCCGTAACATGTTCGAAGCGGAAAATCTCACCAAACTTGTAGGAAGTACTATCCAGTTCGTTTCGCTGTATACTTTCCTCGATGTAGAACGTAATGTAAACTATACCAACCGAAATCGATACAGCAGCTATGGTGAATACCGTTGTGGAGTTGGCCAACCGTAAAATGAAACTACTGCTTAGTGTTCCGAAAAGTAAACCTCCGAAGATTGCAGCTTCAAGAACGCCCATTCTGAAACGATCAACCACCGCTAGATAGATCGAAGCTTATCAAAACCCAAACTCACTTAACAGCCCTATTTCGTGCACCAGTCACATCGGCGGTATAGCTGAAGACACCACTGATAAATGCACAGTTCCCACCGGACAAAGCCGCCGGAATGAATGCCAAAATGTAGTACCACGGATCAATAGAGTACCGTCCAGAGAGGAAGCACACCAGTGCTAGTAGCGAGTAACTGAAAAATGATCCGATGAAAGTCGAAAGCAGAATCGGCTTCCGTCCGTATTTATCCGACCAAGGTCCTATAAACATACTACACAGAGCCGGAATTATCGATTCGATAAGTGATTTTGCCATCAGAATGTTTGTTGTGTACGGTTGAACTGTCTTTTCTAAATCTTTTGTCGCTTCGGTTTCGTTTTCTGTCCCCAGTAAGGCACACTCCGACTGGTTGATTCCCAACGTGACCGTGCATGTCTGATAGACAATTTGATTTGTGAAGACAGCGGCTGAAGTTGAAATGGTTTCTATTAATCGTGTATACATGTAATATTTTTGCTACTTACACGAGACATTCAATGCGTAGAATAATAGTAAAACTGCCGGTTCCAAAATGAAGAAACGATACTTTTTTTCGAACTTGATCTTTTCCGTCTCCGTTAAACTGATTGTGCTTTCGGGTTGTGCGTGTTGCTCATTGTTTTCCATTTTACACGTGAAAGCGAAAAAATTTCCTATTTATACTCAACCTCAGCTTATCATCCGCATTTTCTCTGGTCGATTGTAATCATATCGCCTGAACAAGTAAGCCTAATGTAGAATCGGTATAATCAGTTCTGGTACTTAAGTTTGCAGAATACTACTTATTCACAACACTTCTCGACTTTGTTAGTGAGTAGCGATGACTAATCGGAATTCCATATCAACATTAGAATAGGGCTAATTAGATTTGTAAACAAACTTTTGCTTTGCTGATTTCTCTTAATTTGTTATATTTTCAACCCAGAAGACATTTGAAATTGATTCTCCCAATGGTAAAGATGTTGATTCATGTGTGTCTTTCATGAAATTCTACTCGACAGCGGAGTAATGAGCGAAATAAGTTTGTTTATAAAAATCTCATTAGCCCTTTTGAAGAATTGATATTGAATTGAACGTTTCGCGCTATTTCACGTCCGTATATGGTTTATAATCAGATTCATTTCATGATAAATTTTGATTACATAGCCTTTCAAATCAATCCAACCTAGATTGTTGCAGTTTCTGAATTGTTCAAAATCTTGCAGATTGGTATCCAAAAAATAGGCTAAAAGAAAAAGAAAATGAGTAAATATGTTCAGCTATTATTAATTACGAACAGAGATATGTGTATCTAAATTATTACCTCTAGTCGATTGATTGATTTCCAAAACACACAAGATCTTACCGATCCAGTGATCGACTAAGCACTGTTATCACATAATTTTTCTGCTACACTACCCCGTCAGCTTCGGAATAAAATTGTTTGAAAAAACAGACACAGAATCGAGCTGAATACTTTGATATCAAACAATAACAAAAGAGCACAGTTAGTAAATAAACTTTTTGCAACAAGTATATCACAGAGATTATTACATGCTTGCAAACAGGCAATACGAAACAAACACATCAAGCCAAGCTTTTAGATTATTGCTACTCACACGAACACCAGTCACGGCAGTCAGCTGTTCTAATTCATTGCAAACAAAAATGGGCGGTTCATTTGATTGTGTTTCTGAATCATCTGAATGATTAGAGGCACTTTTATGTTGAAATAAAAAATTTGAGGACTGGTGTTCTGAGAGATAGATTTTTACGCATCGATGCATACGATAATGAGCCTATTTTGGCACTAGGCAGCACTATTTTTAAAGTATCAATATACTGTTTCTTAAACATCTATATAATAGGGGGAAGTGGGCCAATTCGGACCCCCAGCTGTTTCTTAGCTATGGTAATATTATGAACAGCGTACATATAATTTTCATTGCTGTCAGTAAGTTCTGTTGTATCTCACAAAAAATTGCGGTTCTCAGTTTTCGTGTGCGTGCGCTAGGGCCGAATGTTGTTTCGGTACGCTTTTTTTTGAAAAATGTTCAACCGAAAAACAAGATTTTTGTTTGAAACTACAACTAATTAAATCAAGTGACGAATTTCGCGCCAACTCGAACAAATGTTGGCAGCACCCTCTCAGATTTTAATTTCTGTACATGAGAACTTTGTCACAAAAAGCCACTTTGCATAGTTAGTTTTTCCAAAAATGATCTAGACTGACTTTTGAAAAGGGTCAAACTTGTTTACCAATTTTTTTTCAAATGGCTATAGTCTAAAAATGACCTACAAAAAATGTTGTAGGAGTGATTTTCACAAAATTAGTCAAATTTTTGAATAAAAATATTGATAAAATTCTTCATTGTCTCCTACACTGAAAAAAATCGATTTTAAAAATGTAAAGTCGACTTACCAAAAAAAACATTTTTGTTTTGGATGATATTTTGTTGCAAGATAGGTATTTATGTTCCCTACCTACCGTGAAAAATTCAAGTTGGGCACTTTCAAGGAAAAAAAAAATTTGAAGAAAAACTTTTCCCTGTCCAAACTGAATTTATTTTTTCATTGTATTTTTATCGAAAACTAAACCAATGAAAGTCATAATCATCTCAGAATCCATTTTCCCAGCTGCTAAGTGCAAGATACATGAAAAAAGTATCAGTAACGAATTAGCATAGCATAGCATAGCATAGCAAAAACGATCGCACTCATCATGGGTGGTTGATACAGTGGTATAGTTCACCGCACACCTGGCCATGTCCTTACGATCGCTGAAGGGAAGGAAATGTTAGTTGAATACCTACTTTAGAAGATGCGGGGAACCCACGCAATCTTCATAGGTACTACGGATGGAGGAGTTTGTTAGTAAGGAAGGAAAATGGGAAGAGGATATGTGGATATAATAATTATGGTATGGTATGAATTATATAATGAACTATAAAATAACAATAAATTGGATTGATCTCACCAAATTTTCTTGAACACCCTGCAAAGGGAACAGGTTTCGGGCACCTCCGGGCTACCACATTCTCTGTGTATTCTGCTGATAGTGTTTTAACCATTATTTTCAAGGTGATGCGCTGTAGACGTTGACCGCAGATCTGTTATTTTTGTTCATGCCTCAACAACAGTATTCAAATGCACAAATATTAATCCGGTGTTAGCAATTCCAGGTAATTGGATAGATTTCTCCACAACTAATCTCTGCCGACTAAAATCCTTTTAGTCCTGCTCTTTCTGCGTATTCCGTTCTATTCGAGTCCTATGCTCCTGACGTTCTGAACGTGTGATGATGTTTGGAGTACAAGTTTGCAGCCGGGTTCATAGATTTTATTTAACATTTACGACGCACTCGTTGTTTCCATGTTGTTTCAACGAATAATGAAAACCACCTTTTCATGAAAAAAAGTATCAGTAACGAATTTGGTATACATTCACAACAAACTTGAATGAAGATTGAAAGATTGGAAGATTAAAAGACTGGAAGACTGGCAGACTTGAAGACTGCAGTTCATTTGTTCCTCTCAAAACTGATAAATTTTATGAAACAATTGACAAACTTTTCAAAAATTTATTTTACGTCCGATGGAGCAGCAGTACAATACAAAAATAAGAAAAACTTTGCAAGCTTGTGTAGATTCCAGTCAAAGTATGAGTTAAGCGCAGAATGGACTTTTGTTGCAGTATCCCATGGAAAAGGACCCTGTGATGCTATTGGTGGCACTCTCAAGCGAATGGCAAAAAGACCCAGTCTTGCTCGCGACTATGGAAATAGCATAATAAGTTCACGAGAGTTATATAACTGGGCAGTTGAACAAACTGATAAAAATACCACAAAATTAATTTTCTGCTACATATTCACTGAACAGTACAACAGTACAATGTCAGAAGAACTCTAAGAGCTGTATAATAAGGCCAAAACAATATCTGGAACTCAAAAATTCCACAGTTTTGTGCCTATTTCTGGGGGCAAAGTAGAGACGAAAAGGTATTGTAATTCAGAAGATGAACCAAACATATTTCTTTGTATAGAAATAATACAAAATAGCATGCACGAAGATAAACTCAAAAAATTCCATTAGTATATGAGTATTCCTCGTACCTTAACGATTAGTTGAATAAATAATAATTTTTTCCTGCATTCGAGAACGTTTTTAGTAATAAATCACTGTTTAAGCTCTAAAAATTGTATTAAAATATTCCTATCCAGGAAACAAAAATTTATGAATAAAAAATGAATCGTTTAAGTACGAGAAAATTAATTACGATCAATTGAAAAAAAAATAAGAAAATTGATTGAGTAGTTTTCCGGCAATCGTGATAATGGAAAAACCATTTTTAGTAAAACGACATTTCGAGATAATCAAGTTTAAAATTTCAAATTACCACTGCTCTTGGTAGACGAAGCGCGCTTGGCAGCGCTGTAACTTTCGATCTATTTTTTGGATCTTTATAAAAATTCTCAAGGAGTTGTACTTTCAGATAAAGTAATAAAAAATTCGATTTCATGAAAAATGAAAACGTAGTTAACCCCTTAATAAAAATATGCTTGGTCGCTAAATTAGACAATATCTTCTCACAAACTGAGTTTTATTGAATTCTGAGATGATTATGACTTTCATTGGTTTAGCTTTCGATAAAAATACACTGAAGAAAAAGATTCAGTTTGAACAAGGAAAAGATTTTTTTCAAAAAACTTTTTTTCCTTAAAAGTGCCCAACTTGAATTTTTGACGGTAGGTAGGGAGCATAATTATCTATCTTGAAACAAAATTTCATCCAAATCAAAAATGGTTTTTTTTGTAAATCGACATTAAGTGTTTAAAATCGATTTTTCTCAGTGTAAAGGTCAATGAAGAATTTTTTCAATATTTTTATTCGAAAATTTATCTACTTTTGTGAAAACCACTCCTACAACATTTTTTGTAGGATTTCTCATACACGGTAAAAAAACTTTACCCATTTCATGTATTCAAATTGCCCATTTTCGGAAGTTATTCGAACTGTCAAAAAATGGGTATTTTTTTGTTTCTAACAATGAGTACTTTTTATCCATTTCACAACTACTCGATGAGGTAATGTCAATGGGTATATTGATCTTGATAATGGGTGAAAAATCCTTAAGCATTATTTCAAGCGAGTTGACCTGCAAACTAAGGATCGTAGTGGAACCTGCAAATTATCGCCCTGCATCTGAGTCCGTGGCGGAAACGGAACATTTCGGCAATGCTCTGAAAACAACGTCTGTTTAGACTACTGAGGATGTTGAAAATATGCGCTAGTTCGGCATTTTTAGAGCAACTAAAAGATCCAGCCATCAAGAATATATCCAGTTGGCGGTTTTATTTTATTAAGTAGTTTTAGAATAGGATTTCTATCTAGATTCCTATACTTTTATAAGGAAACAATAATGTGAAATGAATGTTATTTTGTTTTTTTTTAATTCAGAAATAATTCTATTGACAGTATTTTTCATTATGGCGCGAATTTCATGAATGGGTATTTTTTACGCATTTTGTTGTAACAGTTCTGCGAAAAATAATGGGTGAAACATACCCAGGTTGACGTACAAGGTCTGTACTCATTTATGGGTACAAACGCTTTACCCATTTAATGGGTTATTCCATTTTTTTTGAAAATGAGTAGTTTTCTACGCATTAATGGGTACTTGATCTTATAAGTGTAGGTATTTGAAAAAAAAAAAGTTTGGCCCTTTTCAAAAGACAGTCTAGATCATTTTTGGAAAAAACAAAATATGCAAAGTGGCTCTTTGTGACAAAGTCTTCATGTACAGAAAGTTTCATTAGAGTCTGAGAGGGTGCTGCCAACTCTGAATAAGATTTGGCGCGAAATTCGTCAAGTGCATTATCGTGATTTTGGATCTGGTAGATAATATCTTTTTTGGGCGAGACTATCAGCTGTTTTCATTTAAGCGGTGCTTGAACCATAGATTGTTGGGTTGGTCCAATTCGGACCTTTTGCCATATATACGATCTGACACGCATTCGCGACTTTACTACAATTTTTTTTAAATATCAAAGAGAACTCTTCATTCCACAATTCGAAATTTAGTGAAAATCGAATAGGAATATCTTTGGCCAAAATAGAAATTCATTTCTATTGCAAAAAAACAAATAAGAAATGGGTGGTTGGAATTGGAACAGGGTTGGGGTAATTCGGACCTTTCATGTAATTTTGCGCAGAACTGTTTATACACAATACGGTAATAGAACGGAAAAAGTTTCCTTAGAAGAAAATGTGCACAATTGATCAGACTTTTAGGAAAAAATATTTGTGAATCGGTTGACACGTTCCAGTTCTATAGCTCATAAACCCTTACTACGTCCAAATTGTCCCAGTTCCCCCTACTTTTTTTAAAAAAAATGTCTTTATTTTCTGCATAAATGAAAATAAATGTTCTGTTCTGTGCACCTCAACGACCTAATTATCGCCTCCTGGGTGTGCCAAATTTCACCTCATCGAAAAACAATCCGGTTGAAACGCAATGCTCTAGATTCCATTTGCGTTGAAAAATATCGAAGTAAGTATCCGGATCGTGGACGCCAACGCATGGTTAGTAAAACGAATCCTACTTTTTTCAGCCAATCAAAACAAACCTAAACATCTCACACATGAGAGAACCTCATCAGCTGTTAGAAAAGGAGCGCCCAGTATTGCACTCGCGGGAAAGAATCATGCGAAGGCTAATAACTGGCAATGACTTGTTTCACATCAACCATTGCGTTGTCCTGATCCAAATTGTACATCCAGAAAATATCTTCTATCAGCAATCTGTCAAATAAATTGAAACAATTGAAATTTTATTACAATATATTTTCAAGTTGTGTTTTAGTTTGGCCACACTAGTGATTTTTTGCACACACTGGATGCAAATTTTTTATTTTGATTGTGGTAGATTATCGGAAAAACCTGTTTTAATGCGCCTATCACATTTTTCCAAACTATAGTTCGGCGGCTTGTTATGTTCAATATAATTAACCCTCAAAAAGGCAACCGGGTCTAAGAGGCCCGGCACGTTACAATTTTTTAGTTACAAAAAAATGTGTATGCAGTATAAGCTTGGGCATGGAAATTTTGATAAGTAGCTTTGAAATCTATAACAAAAATAAAGAATTGTGAAATTTTCATCTATGGAGTTTTGCGCAGCTATGTTTGAATTTTTTACATGCACAAAAAGGCAAGCCGGGTCTGGCAGGCCCGGTGTGCATGCAATACTAGGCTACTACTACTACTAGGAATACCACGGGTTTTATACATTAATATTTATCTGAAAAAAACATTTGGATGAGTTCATCGTCATATTAGCAGGAATGTTTTGATTGATTTTATCTTTTTACCTTTTCTTTTAAGAAAAAAATCTTGAAAGTTTGAGCGAATTCTATACATTTCTTTTATAAGAAATGTAGAAATAGCATACGATAATGACGTGTGTCATATTTTTTTGGGTAAATACTTTTATTTCACTCACTGTGGTCTACTTGACAATTATTTGGATACAACATAACCTAACTCTGTCGTTATTGTCTATTTGTTGTCTATTCTTTCTGTTATAGTTTTCGTAATAATTCAAATTGTAGGATCTAAAAACAACAAAAAATTGAAATGGCTATAAGACGATATGCCCATGTTTTCAATCGTCTCAAAGAATCTGAAGTAATGGAAGAAATTTGAGCAAATTCAACAGCAGACGATTCCGAAACTGATTTGCAAAGCGAGGAAGAAGATGTGAATGATATTGCTTCCGATGATGAATTTGATGTAGAAAAATATGAATATGTACTCCGGTTATGCATCAGAAGAAATTGATAGCAACCCAGAAACATTTATTGGTCGTGTTCAAACGAAATGGAGCTTAGAACCAATCGACAGTCGACGTGATCTTCCGAGTACTACCCTTTTGGAAAAAAAAATTGAGCTTTTTACATTCATCGCCTTATACGCTGAAATCGGGATTTACTGCGTGTTCGTACTCATCATCCTGTAATTCCGGAACCGGAAGTCGGATCAATTAGAAATTCAACAGCAGCCAATGGGAATGCTGTACCTTTCATTTGAAACCAAGTTTGTAAAAATCGGAAAAGAATTCGCTGAGAGATAGGTATGACATTATCTTAGGAACTTGGTAAGTTCCCCCGGGGCATCAAGAACCGCCATAGCTGGCCAATGTGGTCGAAGTACCCTCGGTGGGTCATTAATGATCTAGACATGCAAAGCCAAGTAATGTTGCACATATTTTAATATATATTGCATCATTTGGACATCATGGTGGTATCAGTTTCTATGGAAATTTGCTGTGTGATTGTACTCTTCAACACCTAACTCCAGAACCAAAAGTCGGATCAATAAAAAAAAATCAATAGCGACCGATGGGAAGGCTGCACCTTTCATTTGAGACTAAATTTGTACAAATCGGTCCAGCTACCTCAGAGAAAAATCGGTGAGATTGTTTGCCACATGCATACATCCATACATACATACATACATACACACACATACAGACATTTTACGATTTCGATGAACTGAGTCGAATGGTATAAGAGATTTGGCCCTGCGGGTCTCGGTTAAAAAGTCGAAATTTCGACCGATTGCATAACCTTTCTATATGAGAACGGCAAAAAAGGAGCTTGAATTTAGACGGGCCTTAGAGGCCCGGCTTGCCCTTTAATGTTAGGATTTTAGCTTGCCTTCACAAGGGTTAAAAAAATGTTTATTGCATTCTTAGTACACTCTGCACTTATACACAATGACTCGCCAGCCACGAACCTGATGAGCTACGTGTCGACGGTGAAATACTTGAAACAAAAAAATATCATATTGAATTAGCCAAATCAGTAATAGTTCAATATTGTCTTCTTGCTAACTAATTTGGTCATACGGGCGTGGGTGCGTGAGGAGGGCGAAAAACCCATGAATGAGCCACTCTCCAGCTTAATTGGGTATGCTTTGTGATATAGTGGTGGTATAAAGATTATGGGGTTGAGAGGGCGGCGCGGGTATGAGGGATGGACGGTTGGTGGTTTAATTGAGGTGTAATGAGGGGTGATCTAAGGGGGGTTTGAAAGGAAGGATAGCCCCTCTCCGCTACGCTCCTGTTAAAATTCAGAAACTCTGCCAGTCAAAAAAAATTAGGTTGACGATTTTCAAAGTGATTGCATAACCTTTCTATATGAGAAAGGCCAAAATGTGCAAATATCCAAGAAAGTCATCTTTTTCGAGTTTGCATCAAATTTAGATGTCGCATGCATCTTAAAGTCACTTGGTATCAAAAATTTTTTTTGATTTTTAAATTTTCTTTTACTCTTCCCTTTAAACATTTTTCAGTTCCTGCTATGGATTCAGGAACCGTCGTAGGTAGCCAGCGACTTTGTTTTGTCATTAGTGATCTAGACTAACAAATCCAAGTAATTTTGCACTCATTTTATCATCATTTTGATATCATAGTGGTACCAGCTTATATGGGAAATTTCTGTATGGCCGCACTCTTGAACCCGTGACTCCGGAAGCGGAATTCCGATTGACACACAATTCAATAGCAGCCGATAAAAAGATTGTACCTTTCATTTGAGACAAATCGACCCATCCAGCTCTTAGAAAACTTAAAATGACGTTTATGCCACATACACACACTGGCCATGGCGAACGTCAACGGACAGTACATGGATCACGAATTGGATGGCGACTTTGGGCTGACAGGCGTGCTGTTCTACTCCCTGAGTAAGAAAGGATGACACACCGACTTCAAATGGCGAGTGGGCTAACAGCACGACTGCCTCCGTCCAGACAAAACTCTGTCAGGTCTCCGGGTACATTCAAAGTTCGTCACCATTTAGTTAGTGGTACTACGTTCGGTTGGAGTATTCCCAATTTTACACCGATCCGGCTGTGAACACTACTCTCCATGAAGGATAGTGTCAACTCTACCATGATCTCCTAGCTTGAATAGATAATCATGGGATAACAAGAGGCGACTACGTACAATGAGTGTAGATAGCGGCCCGGAGATGGGACCCAATAAAATGAAAAAAAGAAACACACATCGGGAGCAGGCGCGGCGAATCCGTTCGTTAGAGGTGATTTTGGTGAGATCTCCACCACCAGCAGCAGCTGAAGTGATTCAGCAAGAGCAGGAGGAGAGTAATCAGCAGCAACAGCAACAATAGCCAGAGCAGAGTGCGAAGAGTTACACCCCACAGAAGCCAAAAGTAGTGGCAGCGGAGGTGGAGGAACTCCACAAGTTTGTGAACACTAAGTAAATAGTTCTCAGAATTCGAAAGGCGCTAGTGTCCGCCGTGAAAGAGTATGACACGGCAACGTGGAGGGCTGATGTAACTGAGCGAGCATTGGCGTCGGCTAACGCCACTATCTTCATATCCCGCCCGAAGCACGGGAAAGATAAGTAGATTGGAGTGGAGAACAAGCCGGTTTCTGGGACTCCACAGAGGACCAGAACCTCGCCAGGCGGCCCAAGAAGCAGACGCTCGAGGACGCTGTTGTTGCCAAAAGAAAAGACGTTACCCAACAGGGGAAAAGCTGGAGTACCGTTGTAGGTCGGAAGGAGAAACACGAGAAACTGCAAAAACAGAAGGAAGAGCGAAAAGGGAAGCAGAAGAGGAAAGGAAAACCTTCGGCTTGTCAGAATGCGCTAAAGGGAGAAGCCTTGCTCTTCAAAGCCAATGTCGCAACGACGTATGCAGCTTTGCTCAAGAAGGCAGAGAGGACCCAGAAATGAGGGATTTTGGGGGAAAACCTAGTAAAAATCAGGCGTACCCTAAACGGCGAGATGCTCTTCGACTTGTAGAGGGATCCCACGGCTAGTGTAACGGACTTACTTTCTAGCATCACAAATTATTCCCACAGATCGTACGCGCAAATGAAAAAAAAATGATAAACAGAATCACAACATATATAAGTGGAAGAAGAACTTTAGAGTTCACACTTTCAGCATTGGAAAAAGAAATGAATAAGATGCAAATAAAGAAAATCGCTATAGCAAACAACGAAATAATATTTAAAGAGGTACCCATAGAAACATTTAAAGCGCTAGCGAAACAAACAATTAAAAATATACAGATAATAATGTATCAACCACCCAAGTTCATTAGTGATCCTGGCGAGATACAGTACATATTAAAAAACCACCATAAAACCCCTACAGGAGGACACATAGGACAGCATCGACTGTACCTGAAAATAAGAGAATATTACAATTGGAAGGACATGAAAGGATCTATTTCTCGATTCATAAAGGCCTGTGAATCGTGCAAAAAGAACAAAATAATAAAACATACCAAAGAAAAACAAATAATAACCAATACACCATCAAAACCATTCGAAATAGTATCCATAGATACGATAGGTCCATTACCAAAAACAATCAACAATAATCGTTACGCAATAACGATACAATGTGAATTAACTAAATACATCGTAGTAATACCCACACCAACCAAAAAATCTAGTAGAGAAATTCATATTATTATTCATATTAATATACGGAAAATTTCTGGAACTCAAATCAGATCAAGGAGCCGAATATAAAAACGAAGTACTTGAACAGATTTGTAAATACCTACAAATAAAACAAACATTCGCTACAGCATACCACCCCCAAACAATCGGATCATTGGAGAGAAATCATAGATGTTTAAACGAATATCTAGGATCATTCGTAAATGAACACCATTCCGATTGGGACGAATGGATACCATATTACGCATTTACTTATAACACTACCCCACACTCAGAACATAAATTCACTCCATATGAACTAATTTTTGGCAACAAAGCAAAATTACCACAAGAAAATTACCCAACAACAATAACACCAATGTACAATTTAGACTTATATAGCACAGAACTAAAATACAAGTTAGAAAAATCAAACGCAATAGCGAAACAAAGATTAGAAAAGGATAAACAATCAAGACAAGAATTTATACACATACCAACCAACCCATTAATAATCAACATAGGAGATATAGTATATTTAAAAAACGAAAATAGAAAAAAAATAGACCCATTCTATATAGGTCCCTACACAATTATAAAAATACTAGATACAAATTGTGAAATAGAAAACAAAATAACTAAACAAAGAAACATTGTACACAAAAACAGACTTATTAAAGGAGAATAAAAAAAAGCAAAGCAATTTTATTTAGACTACTCTAGCAACAAAGCACAATACTAACTAATATTTGTAATATCCATTAGAATTGTAAGGGAGTCAGTTCTTTCACATGAATAATTTCACTTCGCTACATTATTCAACCAACAGGGGATGATGTAACGGACTTACTTTCTAGCATCACAAATTATTCCCACAGATCGTAAATTACTTGAACGATCGTTTTCAAATCCAACTTGCATAACCAGATGGGCGCATTCCAGTTAAACCATTCTGGGTCGCACCACTTGTTATAGCAACATTCTCACTAGGTCATTATTATGCCGAGGCGACAAATAAACAGCCTTGCGTAACCAAACAAGCACCGATAGCAACCGATGCACCCATCAGGGCCTAAAATTCTCATACCCATTCAATGAACGATGAAATTCACTGAATTCACCTTCGTCTTTTTGCAGCCTCCTTCGTTACTAAATTCACACAAAGCAAAACAATAAAGACAACGCCCCTTCTATTCTATGGAAGCGAGTAGCAGAAGTAGTGACTTTCGTTTTCCTATGACAATACGAAAATTCAATCTCGTTTTAATTTCAAATCAGTAATTTTGATTTTTATTTTTATTTTCATTAAATGAAATTATAGCAATATGCATCATAAAATGCAACTAGAACGCAGCAAACACAGGAAATATGCACAACAATAGTGCTTCAGTCGTCCAATATCATCGCTAGCTTGTAATTCTCCCAAATAGCACACCAACAAATAAATATCGTTACTAGTTTCTATTCGTTTGGCCAGCGCTATGTGCAATATCGAAGAGACTAATGTCGTTCTCAATTTCGAAGCGAAAACGAATGTATGGAGGAAATAATGAAATTGAATTTACCCGCATGCTTTGTCGTAGGCCGTTGTCTCATTTTCGGTTTCGTAATGTTCTAGTGGTTTAGAAAGTAGCATCGCTCGCTCGTCATTTTCGTCAGATTTTGGTAAACGAAAAAAACATTTTTCGACTCTGGCACCCATACTTATTCATTGATTTGTTTTCCCTTTTTTACGCTACCCGTACATAATTATGTACTTTGAAATTGTAACTGACTCCTCCCATTTTGATGTACATAGAATAGTTTAAGTCAGGTTAGCTAGGTTAGCTCGTAAGATTTTTAAACGGAATAAAGCAGATTATGAAAACCCACCAACAAGGGAACAACCTTTTTTTAAATCATCAAATATCCAAAACTAGTAGCTCGACATTGCAGGGGACTATTACCAAATCAATGGGTGAAAGGCAGAAGTTAAAGCATTAATCCTGTATATGGTGATTGTGTGCAAGGACTTTTATGAAATCACGGTGGAAGACGAGCTGAGAGGTGTACTGAAACAGCAGTGTAACTAGTGCGAGGTGCACATGACGATCCGGTTAAAGAAGGGATACGGATTAACTCTGACAGGGATGATTCGTTTATCGCTGCAGACAGGGCGCTGGCGGTAGGCAAATTACGGTTGGATGGTCGAGATGCCCAATGAGAGCCGCCCACGAGTAAATATACAAGCGGAGAGATGTTTCAAGTGTTTGGGATTTGGACATTTGGCAGGGGCTAACAAAGACCCGGATAGATCCAGGATATGCTGGAAATGAGGGAGACGGGCCTTCTTGCGAGAGGCCGAATTGTTTGCTTTGCACTCCAGGGGACGAAAACGACCACCAGATGGGTGGCTTTAAATGCCCTGCCTACAAGAAGGCAACTGCAGGCTAACGGTAATGGAGATAACTTAGAAAAATCTGAATGAATGTGACTCCGCACACCAACTGTTGTGGCAGTCTACAACTATGTGTGATGTCGCTTTGATCGCAGAGCCGTATCAAGTCCCTGATAATGGTAACTGGGTGGCTGATAGATTGGGAACGGCATACGAGGACTTCATGATCACCAAAATCAACGGCGTCTTCGTGTGTAGATGTGACACTCCTCCAGGGCGGACAGTAGAATAGTTCAGCCCAATACTGGAGCAGTTAACCGAGCAATTGATCGGTCGGAAGCCGGTAGTCTTTGGTGGTGACTTAAACGAAACCTTGCTGTAACACGGAGAATGATGACTGGCGAGTGAAGGTGGAAGACAAAAGCCTTCAACAAAGGCCTCTTCGTTGATGCACTTCGGCTGCAACCACGCAATAGACGGAATGGAACGAGACGCTTAGTACGCCAGGCGCTGCTTGTATCGGGCGGGCTCAGAAAGCAATATCAGAGCCAAATAAAGAAGTTCGCAAGGCAGTGTTTCGCGTCGTTTTAAAATGGGAGATCAGACTTGGCAAGTCAGAATGCCACAAGGAGCTGTGCTAATCCCTGGAGAGACGCGTACCTATTCGTGATTGCGAAAATGAAGGGCTCGACGACGCCAGTCGAAATGTGTCCGAGTAAGCTGAAGATAATCGTCGAGGGTCTTTTTTCCGAAGCACGATCCAACTATCTGGCCACCAACACTGTACGGCGGAGAAGAAAGATCAAACAGGGATGATCGGCAAGTGACTTATAACGAGCTCGCAGAAGCATCAAAGCGCCTGAAATCAAAGAAATCAAGCATATGCGGACATGTTCAGGATTATACTGCAGAAGTGTCTCAATGAAGACAACTTCACCGAAATGTGGAAGGTTCAGAAACTGGTGTTGCTGCTGAAGCCAGGGAAGCAACCGGGCGATCCGACCACGTATAGGCCCATATATCTGCTGGATACAGTCGAAAAACTCCTGAAAAGGATGATATTTAACAGGTTGACGAAATGTACGAAAGGTGAGCGCGGACTGTTTAAGATGAATTCCGCAAAGTATCATCGACCGTGGATGCAATTCGGACAGTGCTCGAGAGTGCTGAAAAGGCATCTAAACAGAAGCGAAGAGGAGATCGATACTGCGCTGTGGTCACGATAGATGTGAAGAATGCATTTAACAGCGCCAGCGGGGAAGCTATCACAGCAGCGCTGCACAGAATGAAGGTCCCCGACTATCTATGCCAGTTCCCAGAGCAGAGTGCTGTTGGACAAGACGAGTGAAGGGCAGAAGTCAATGCTATCCTCAGGGCTCCATTCTCGGTTCAACTCTTTAGAACGGGATATATAATGGGATCTTAGGACTGGGGCTGAAAATCGTGGATTTCGCTGACGACGTGTCACTAACGATGATCGATGAGACACTTGAAGAAGTGGAGGTGTATGTGAGGGAGTCAATAGACGCGATCGAGAGCTGGATGAACAGGGCCAAACTGCAAATAAATAGCTGACCACAAGACGGAGGTATTGTTGGTCAGCAACTGCAAAGCGGTTCAGCGGATGCAGATCGACGCCGGAGGGCACGTGATTGTATCGAAGCGTGTACTGAAGCAACTGGGAGTGATAATCGACAACACGTTGAGCTTCAACAACCACATCGACTACGGCTGCGAAAAGTCGGCGGAGGTTACGAACGCAATAGCAAGAATCATGCCAAACGTCGGCGGTCTGAAAAGCAGCACGAGACGTCCTCATGTACTGTTTCGTTGGACAAGGCGTAGAAAAGAAGGTGGACCTACCGACTCATCCCAAATGTGTCGGCCTGGATGCATAGGAAATATGGAGAGGTGAACTTCCATTTAACGCAGTTTTTGTCCGGGCCCTAGGTTCGAAAAACTTCACAGGAGTATGCCTGGTGGGAAAGTTGACAATATCATCGAAGAGATGTGCCACGACAAGCATACCTGGGACGCTGTCAACCGATTGGTTACGAGGATATTCACCCAGCAGCTGAGAAAGTGCCGAAGGGACCAACGAAGTAGTGCCTTTGTCTAGGAAGTCGCCGCGAAACCTCAGATCAAGGTTTCGAGAAATCCCACCGCCAGGGAACTCTGCATCGGCGTAGATTAGGTGCACCGCCGGGGATTAGTGCAACGTAGCACTGGATTCGGGTCGTCGGTGCGCCAGTGAACCGGACGTCAGGCCTCACCGGAATCGCCAGACTGACTTCAACACCCTGCCGGGTAGCTTGTGAGTATCCACTGCCAAGGATTAGCGCGAGTGGACCGTCTCGAATAGCTAACAGTGGGTCATTGGGGCGCCAGTGATTCGGAAGCTACGCTTCACCTAGAATCGCTGGAGGGACCTCAGCACCCACTGGCAGGCCCGTTAGGTAGGCTAGGTCCACCGCCAGGGACTAGATCGAATAGATCGGGACGAAGCGGGAAGCTAAGTGGCTCATGGAAATAAACATTGGTATCGGGAGAATTCTACCCCTCGATTTCGAGAGAACTTCTCTCGCCTGGGGCATTCTCCGTCGGAGTAGGCTAGATCAATCATCGGGGACTAGACCTAGTAGTTCGCAAACAGGAGTTTAGTGAAGTCGGAAGCTAAATGGCTCTCCGGGCAAGTGGGGCAAAATGGATTGAGGGGTGCCAAAGGGTCTAACTGAGTTGCGGTGCTAAATGACACCAGACAGGGAGCCAAAGGGCTCAAGAAGATTCACCGCCGGGGACTAGAAAGAGTAGACCGCGAAGAGACACCGTCAGTCGCGGGTCGTTGGGGCACCATCGAACCGGTCGCCTTGCTCCACCGGAATCGCCGAACTGACCTCAACACCTGGTTGGTTGGCTCGGTTTCGGGAGAACTTTTCTCCGCCGGAGTAGGCTAGGTCCATGGCTGCGAACAAGTCGGGAGCTCAATGTGTTCAATTTCCGAAAAATCTGTGGAAAATTACAATATTTCCAAAAATCTGCAAAATTTTCATCAAAATGCCAAAAATCTGCCATCTGTAAAAAGAATCTGTGATCAAAAATAGCGAAAAAAATCTGTGACATTACAGAAATATCTGTGAATATGGTAACCCTGCTAACAAATTAGATATACCTACCTACACATTCGCCTCAAACATTGAACCCAAGCGCACAAAGCAAAATGAGTCAACGCTGATGATGATGGGTAGAGCGAAAGAGACAATTAGTACCACGACACTATGTTAACCGTGTTTGCAAATGGAGCTCGAATGTACAAGCGAATAATAAATAAATCTATGTTCGAGATTGTACATAAAAGTGTGCTGGAAACGAGCACAACCTAAAAGAAAACATAGTGTTTGAACGGACAAGCTCAGTCGCGTGTTGGAAGGTACTGAGTTGCGTACCACCATAGCCAGTGTAACGGACTTCTAATTCGTAGTGGACAGCGGCTAGCGGGTTGCGATATCGGCTAGCGAATAGAGGATAACGGGTATCCATAGCGGATAGTGATAGAAAATAGCGGACAGTGAATAGAGATAACAGATCACGCATTAACTATTCCCACTGGTATGGATATTTGAAATGGAAGCAACCCATGACATAGTTTGTGAAAACTTTAAAATTTTCGACGACGACGACGTTAGTAAGGGACCATTCATAAATTACGCGACACTTTTAAAGGGGGAAGTGGTGTGATAAAATGTTAAATTTTGTGGCATGTGTGTGAAGAGGAAAAAAACTAAAACGCGATGTAACATGTTTTTACATACTACGGAGTGGAGGTATGAAGAAAATTTGTGATAAATTATGATCTGGGGGGAGGGACGTGTTAGTTTGTGGCAATTTTCGTGTTACGTAATATATAAATATCCCTAATTTCGATAATTTTTGAGTACATTTGAACAACCTGCAAGAATCCTTAATCCAAATGCAAATTTCAACTCCAATAGTATGTTTGATATTTTTTTTAAAAAAATCATGACGCATCTCAATATTCAAGGAATGGTATTAATTGCGAAAACGTTTATTAATTGACTAGTTTCCAATTTAATTAGATATTATCAAAAAATATTTGTAATATGTCTCTATAAAATTTTAATAATATGCTACCTTAAACTTGTTACGCTATAAAACTATTTTCAATTGATTGATGTGTACGTAGTGGCTTGGTACATCCCTTCAAATATTTTAACGAGTCTGTAAATAGAAGAAACAGTATTATAAATACCATTAATCAACAAATAGCAAATACTCACATCATAAGACACAAACAAAAGAAATAAACTATCGCACTAATAAGATTGAATGCTCCTGGGTACCAGGGAAGGGTCTTCTTGTACACGTACGTGTACACCGGAGCTGATATCAGTGGAGTCAGTGACTCGATAGATGTCGTCAGGGAAAATATCTTTCCAATATCGTTAGGTGGTGCGGTATTAGATATCACAGCGCGTCCCATCGGCCCAGCGATGCCTTTCATCATTGTGATCACAATTGCTAGAACAAAAAGTACCGAGTTTGGATGACAATCTACGAACTTAATTCGATTTTGCTTACCCAAATATAGATGCCAAGGCTGGTAGGCTACCCCTCTGATCCCGCTGTCGATGGCATAGCAACAGAATCCAATCGCCGCCAGGACACTTTCGGATAGTCCAAAATATTTTTTCACCCCATACACGCCAACGAGGTTGCCGATAATCATGAACACTATTATAGTGGCATCATAAAATGAGAATTCCTTGACGGTCCAACCGAAGCGTTCTCTGAGAAAGAGAAAATAAACGGTTCCGGTGCCTTCTGAAATAAGCCTTAGGATAGCATCATATAACTCAAATCGTTTCAATGTAATTACCCATTGCAAAAATACTAGCTCCCAACGCGGAAATGATTAACCAAATAATAACCCTGTCGAAATTTGGTCTCCGTTTGAAGCAAGTGTGGAATAAATCCGCAACCAGTTCGAAGCGGAAAATCTCCCGAAGCTTGCAGGAAGCACTGTCAAGCTCATTTGGTCGTATACTTTCTTCGATGTAAAACGCAATGTAAAGTGTTCCAACTAAAATTGCTACAGCAGCTATGGCGAAAACTGTTGTGGAGTTGGTCCAGCATAAAATGTAACTACTGCTTAGTGTTCCGAACAGTAAACCTCCAAAGATTGAAGCTTCAAGAACACCCATTCTACAAAGATCAGGCAAAAGTTAGTAGCTCGAAGTTTATCGCCACCCTTACTTACTTAATGGCCCTGTTTTGCTCACTAGTTACATCGGTGATATAGCAGAAGACCCCGGTGATTAGGGCACAATTGCCACCGGACAAAGCCGCCGGAATGAATGCCAAAATGTAATACCACGGATCAATCGGGGACCGTCCGGAGAGAAAACACACCAGTGCTAGTAGCGAGTAACTGAAAAATGATCCGATGAAAGTCGACAGAAGAACCGGCTTCCGTCCGTATTTGTCCGACCAAGGTCCTATGAACATACTACATAGAGCCGGAATTATCGATTCGATAAGTGATTTTGCCATCAGGATGTTTGTTGTGTACGGTTGAACTGTTTTTTCTAAATCTTTTGTCGCTTCGGTTTCGTTTTCTGTTCCTAGTAAGGCACACTCCGACTGGTTGATTCCCAACGTGACCGTGCATGTCTGATAGACAATTTGATTTGTGAAGACCGCGGCTGCAGTTGGAATGATTTCTGTTACTCGAGTTTATGTGATATTACATATACTTACATGAGACGTTCCATGCGTAGAATAACAGCAAAATTGCCGGTTCCAAAATAAAGAACCGATACTTTCGTTCGAACTTGATCTTATCCGCATCCGTTGAATTGGTTGTGCCTTCAAGTTGCGTGAGTTGCTCGTTGTCATCCATTTTACTTGCGAAAATGCAATCACTACTTAGTTTTTTATTTACACTCAGCTTCAGCTTATCATCACCATTTTCTCAGGTCGATTCTTATCATTCTGTTACCTAGATCTGACCGATTGTCGCTAATGTAATATCAGTTCAAATAATCTCGATGCTTTAGTTTTCAGAATACTATTTAAACAAATTGTTGTTTTGCAACTGACTTTGTTGGTGAGTAGAAATGACTAATCTGCTTTATATGCGCCGCACAATCTGACTGATCAATTGATGTTCATGTCATTTTAATAATAAATCGAAACACTGTCTTACACTTCTTGTATCAAATTTGTTACAAAAAAACTGGTAGATTGGTATCTATAACACAAGTAGATAAAAAAGAACAATACACATGTTCCACCTTCATTTATTTTGATAACCCATTTCGATGCACTTGCGATAGATGACTATGCACAAATATTTGTGTATCTTTGCTTCCTACCCCTAATCGGCTGGTTCATTCCCAAATATACACAATCTTGTGTTTCCAATGATCAACTGGACACTGTTATCACGTACTTTTGCTGCTTCTCACTATCAACCCTGTTTGGAATTAAATTATTTTGAAACAGCGTAAATATTACTTGATACCGAACAATAACAAAAGAGTAAAATTTGTAAATAAACATTTGCAGCAAGTGCGACAGAGTTAGCAGTTCCCAAGATCATTTTAAATATTTGGCAGGTATGCTAAATTGTCTGCACGCGCACACTAATACACATGCCATAGTTGTGAAATTTTTCTTTGACTGTATCGTGTGTATGAGTACAATACACGCGCTAGAACCGTTTGTCGCCTACCTTATGTATTTCGAAACATTTTGAGAAGTGCTTGCTTTGTCAGTTTGATTGCAAACAGCGCAAACAGGCAATGCGAAACAAATACACCAAGCTTGGGTTGATAGCGACTGAATCTGTTTTTAATACCCACACTATCATAAGCCAGCTGATTTCATTCATTCATAAGGGAGTGGGTGGTTATCGTAAAAGTGTTGCCGAGTTTATTGAATGACTGAACTGCCGCATTTGTTTTATAAAAAATAAAGTTTTTAAGAGATAGAAGGTTAACTGATGCATTGAAGTGTGCACATTTCTTCAAAGTATGATAAACGTGTACTTTCTCATCGAATCGCCTGGGATTTAGAGGTGCAATTATTCCTTGGTTCATAAGAAATAAACGCACCGAACATAAGTATTGCGTTCTCCGCATTAATGAAGATTCTGTAGTTTTATAAAAACGAAATAGAATTGAAATGAATGGTAACGTTGGGAAAATTAAACAATGAGACCAGATATTGTTATTTTTTTCTATAACAATATCTAGTCTCATACGCAAGTTGCAGTAAAAATATGATATTGATTTATAGAAATTTATTTGGCAGTTTATTTATTAACTCTTAAACGTGCTTAGTCATTTTCTTTATAAAAATTAATCACGCTGCTTTACAACATAAGAACGAGCTCCCATAGTTATCGTGGGAATAATGTGAAGAAATAAACTACGACATTTCAACTTAATCGATATCCTAAACAATCAGTTTTAACTATTCAAATTATCGCATAGTGTTCATACAACTGACGCTGCGAGTTTATTGTGGACGTTGAGAAGATCATTGCGAATTTTAGCAGATTTCAACGATTTATAGTGGTAATATAACCGCATATAACAAATGTCATAGGAATAATAGTGAAAGTTATTAGAAATTTAGAGGATATTAGTGATTAAAATATCAGAAATATAGCTAGACTTTGCGAATATAAAAAATAGCAAGAATAAAGTGGGTTTATAGTGGAAACTAAGGCACAGAGAACAGACATATAAGTAGGGTGACCATATGAGGCGAGTAAAAAACCAGGACAGTCGAAAGGGGACTGCCTCCCTCTGTTACCTATCAATCGACTGTGCTTTCTCCACAGGTTTTCGGCAGTTACAAAGATCTTGGGTCGGGCAGGCAGAGCTTCGGCAGTAAAAAAGTTCTGTGGGTCTGAGAGGAAGAGCTCTACCAGAAAATTTTTCATGGGAATTCGATCACCGTGCTTTTTAGGATTTACACACACACACGCGAAGTTCTTGCTACACCACCACCAGCGAAAGTTTCATGCTGTTGTTGGAGAAATCGGAAATCCTGAATTGAGCAAATGAGACGAATTATTATGAGATCGTCTGTGCAGGAACAGGCGAGCAGTTTTAAGCACTAGATACACGTCATTGAAGCAAAGCAGAAACATTAACGGTCCCAAGTAGCTTCCCTGCGCTATATCTGGCAATCTCGAATGACAACTATTGGTAAGCAGTATCACAATGATCGGACACGCTGTGTGTAGATTCTGTTGTTCCATCATTCGTCGGTGGCTGAGTTGCAACTCCGGTTGTTGGTGATTTAGTTAATGTTGTTGGGTTTGCTCGCAGTTGATGTTGTTTCATTAGAGGCTTTCACACATGGTTTGGCACGTAGGCATCTGTCCTTCATATGTGCGCAGCGTGATTTGAGATTTGCTTCTCACGATACGAACACCATTGGATAACATAGACATGCGCAACGACGTGTTGCATGTTTTTACCCATAGCCAAACTTTTCGCCATGGCCAAATTTTTAAATGCTATCAGTACCGCATTACGAGTATGCACCTTTATTAATTGTTCCACTTCGCGAACACAAGGGCGGATTGGATAAACGACCACTGTATGGGATCGAAGATTATTCAAATTTTGCTAATGAGTTTCAATCATTTTTAAATAAACGATCGATACCGCATCAATGCATTATTTTCCACACTGGCTTGGGACAACTGCTACTTTTCGATTGTTTTGCTGGCGCAGTACATAGAGACGGCAGACTGTATGTTGAAGCGTTCGTTTGATTCACTGCACTATTAGCGCGATTGTAGCTTCCGATCCAATTGAGATGGAAAAGTAGACTGATTAGGAACTGGTATTGATCCTAAAGAGATTCCATAATTACCAGCTCAAGAGAGCGCTCAATAAGGTTATTCCACGACAGTTATTATTGTTTCGCCATTTTCCCTTTTATGAAATGGATTTCCAGTAAAACGAAAAACTGCCACTTGCAAGAGAACTCTAGAAGCAGCAGAATCGCCAAAACTTCGATGTGTCTTCTTAGAGGTAGGCACTAAAGGAAATTTTTCGGATCCCGGAATCATTGTTTCATCGACATTGATAGCGGCCAGAGTTTGGTCCACAACTGGAATCGGTTCGATTTGTTCGATTGCCAAATGTTGTTGCAAACAGCTACAGCTCATTCATATGGTACGTACATACGAACGCCTCTTTCTCTTTTCAATTTCCATGTAAAAAAGTAAGTTGGAAAAAGAAATAACGAGGTACTATCGAGAGATTAAAAATGCATCGGATGGTACAATTGAGAGATTCGAGTGTATTAAGTTTTGTTTGTCGTACTCTGGAGCAGAGTGAATAAAGCGAAAACTCAATAATTAGAAATAAAACGGGTGTTCAATAAAAAATTAGAATGATTTCAATACCTTTCTGTTATAAAAGAAAAGAGCGTAAATTCTTTTCTCTCCAAGAGAATTGCTCTCTGGACTCCTTATAAATGGGAGACATGTTTCTTTTCGCTCGGGTGCTGTCAGTTCAATAGAAGATGGCGTCGAAACAGCAAGTGTTGTGCGGTTTTACGAAACACTTGGCCATCGTGGAAAAAAGTTTACGTCTACCGTCTACCTACTTTCGAGACGAAAACGTGCCCATGAGTACAGTTTATCACATCCTGGCATCCCTGAGCGTGAAGCGGAAGGCCGGTAGCGGTCGCCGGCAAAGATAATGACGAAGAAGAAGAAGGAAGCGTTGAAAAAGTTCGACAACAAGGACGAAACGAGTTTGCGTGATGCCGGCCTTGATTTACCGAGCCCTCAAGATGGAGGACATCATCTGTCGGAAGAAGACTCGGTTCCCCGCCGACACGGACGAGCAGATAGCGATCGTGAAATCGCAGTGCCGGTTGATGACGAACAACTACCGCGAGACGTTGTTGCTCTCGAACACCCACATTCGAGGAAATGACAGCTACTATTCCAGCGACAAGTCGGCCACACAGCCCGAAGTAAAATACAAGTTTAAGCATAAATTTAAAAGAAATGTTATGCTGTACATCGCCATATCGGACAGAGGGAATTCGAAACCTTGGTTGAAGCCGAGCGGTTTGGCCATCAATCAACAAGTGTACCAGGAGGAGTGTCTTGAGAAAATTCTTCTGCCGTTCTTAAAGGAGGGCCCCTTCTCTAATATTCATTGACGTTTTTTTGAAGAATAAACATTGTTTTTAATAAAAAATTCTGAATCCGTTGAAGAATTTTTTTTTGTTTTTCAACTACATGACTGAAAAAACTCTCATTTTTATTGAACACCTGTTATTAGGCTTACAGGAGAAAAACCAGGACAATTCAAGCTTTTACCTCGACTTCCCAGGACACCAGGACAGTCAGTGAAAAACCAGGACATGTCCTGGGAAACCAGGACGCATGGTCACCCTACATATAAGCAGGCACAAACTTTCCAAAAAAGCCTGTGTAAACATTCAAATGAAAATACGTTGAAAATCACCATCGCATACAGGTTCGCATTGTATCCAAGTTTGCACACAAGTCCCGTATAGCGATTGCTGGCCGATCGAAGCGCCGCCAGGTGGCTAGTTGCTACTTGCTGTTGTCATTTCAAAGCGACAGTTTTATTTCTTACACTAGTTGAAAACTTTACTTGTATGTCAGTTCTCAGTGGCTAAGGTTTGCTATATTTCCGCCAAATGTGCTATAATTCAACCAAACTCTATCATATCCAGCTTTTTACGTGCTATTATGGCGGTCTAAACTGTTTAGTTCGTAATACGTCTAATTGCCCTTTTTCGACAATAATCGTTTACGCCAGCTTGACAGCAACGCCCAGTTGAGTTCATTGAATAAACATCCAACATATTGGACTAACGTAGGATGACTTCCTTTTGCTGGGCGCTTGACGTGAACGATTATTGTCAAAAAGGGCAATTAAACGTATTACGAACTAAACAATTTAACCGCCATTATGCAACGTAAAAAACTGGATACCTCTATATTTTTGCTATGATCTGCTATAATTCATTTTGCTGAAAGCCGCAAATATTGCTGTTCACCCCCCAATCCCGCTATATTTGTTCTAAAATCAGTTATAATTTCACTAAGATCTGCTACACACCTAGAAAAAATAGTGTAAATTTACGTCTCCTGACCCTGACATATACGAGCATCAAAAATGACTTAGTTTTACGTTTGATTTTAATTTTACATGACGTTTAATTTCGTAAATCATGTAATTTTACTCCACATACAGCGTTTATTCTGAATGGTAGGAAGTGTAATTTTATGTCATTGCGCATGTAAAGAATATGTTTCATGTAAAATTAAACGGAACACGGTAATGTTCCGTCATTTGGTAAATTACGGTTTGTTGAATTGTGTCGTGTTTGCAATTACGTCAACGATAAAATTCAGATTTTTTTGGTGTGTATATACTGCTATATTTTGTTATAGGCCGCTACAATGTATTGTATCTTCACTAAAATTCACTGTGTCCGGATATTTTTCCGCAATATTCTGCCATAATTTACAGTGACCTGCTGTATTCTCGCAAATCCGCCCTTTCCACTAAAGTACGTTAAATTTTTGGGTGCCATAAAGCGATAAACATTGTCCTGTTCATAATTATTATGTTAAGATACCATATTTCGATAAGAACCGTTTACGCCATCCGCCCAGTAAAAGTAAGTCGCCATATCCAGCTTTTTGCGTGTCATAACGGCGGACTAAATTGTTCAGTTCGTAATACGTTTAATTAACCTTTTTTGACAATAATAGTTTACGCCAGCTTGACAGCAACGCTCAGTTGAGGATGTCGGCCGTTCATTGAATAAACATCCAAAGCGGACCCTACACGAGACAGGAATATTGTCAATAAAAATATTGACGGACTATTTTAATACGTCAATCCCATTTAATTTCTATGGTATCAATATTTTCAACATCCCCTCAAACCATCAATATATTGATCAATAGTTGGTTTATTGTCAGTATTTCTGCTCGTGTAGGGTCCGCTCAACGCATTGGACTAACGTAGGATGAATTCCTCCTACTGGGCGGATGACGTAAAGATTTTTGTTAAAAAAGGGCAGTTAAACGTATTACGAGTTAAATAATTTAGATCGCCATTATGGCACGTAAAAAGCTGGATATGAGTCCAATGCGCTAAAGTTTTCTCAATAAACGGAAAACATGCCTAACTGGGAGTTGCTTTTACGCTGGTGAAAACATCCTTTGTCAGAATAGGAAATGCTTGAATGTTACGAACAAGATTAAATCGACCGCCATCACGACACGTAAGAAGTTGAACGTTAAATACGTTAGGCAAAGTACACCCAAAACATTTCCCCAATACAAATAATGCATTACATCGTTTCGTGTACATTCCGCATTAGAACTATGCCTTCTTCGCATTGTAGACCAAATATGGCTTCGGCATTATATCAACACAACATAATCCATGTTTAAACAAATTTAATGCGAATACAATGATGGTCACGATGGTGGAATGCACTGGAATGGCATTTCCGAGGAAAAGTGCAAACAACATGATCAAATTACACTTCTGGCTTTGCTTTTTCGAGCAGAAGTGTAATTTGCTCATGTTGTTTGCATTTTTCCTCGGAAATGCCATTCCAGTGCATTGCATTTCTTCACTTGTACAATCATATTAAGTATCACTGAATATCCCATACATTTAAATATCATCTCATATTATCATTGTTGCTTGATATCCGGAAAATCATGAACGAAAGCAAGTCGAATTGTCAAAGGTAGCGACTAGAAACACGGATAGCGAGATTGAACGCACTCATTTACGTCTTTTTAAAAATTCTGAAGAACACTGCAAGTGTTATTTTCGTAAGGATTCATAGAATAAGTAAACAAGTGGATGAATTCTTCGAAAAATTAAGCTGGTTTGTTATGACTATTTTTACAACAAGAGATATCAACCGCTAACAAACCATATCAATCCATCCGAATTGATTGGGTCCTGTCGTACAGTGCGCCGGATGGACAATAGCTCCAAAAAACGAAAACACTATTTGTGTTTCTGAGCAAACCTGTAGTCCTGCGTGATGTCCCTCTAGAGTTTTGATGAAGCTGATGAGAATTAATGAGATCGAAACCTGGCTTGGCTTAGTAATATGCAATATGCCCTGTGCTATATTTCTCTTCTAAGGAAAATCGAAACCAAATGAATTGTTAATGGATTCCTTAGAGACGAATAGCACGTAGGTGCCTATGGGAACAAACCTGAATAATAACCAGCAGAGCAATCGCAGAGAAATTTCTTTGAGAGCATAATTCCAAGACGCTGTTTAGAATTAAAATCACCGATTATCAAGAATTTCGACCGATTTATTGCAAGTTTTTTTTTTTTTCAAAAAATTAGTTTGCACGCCAGTGTATTGAAAAGGAAAATACGCTGCAGAAATAATAATGATACCAAGATCGGTTTCAAAAGACCGTAAAACGTGATGTTTGATTCTGCGATTAACCGATATTGCAACTTCTCCACCGAATCCAACAATTCGATCACATCGATGAACAAGAAGATTAGAGTTACTCTTCAATTTAATATTTGGTTTTAAAAACGTTTCGGCCACAACGGCTATATGCACTATTTAAAGTCACTATTTAACTTTTAATTTATTAAAATTTTGTTAGCAAATTCTCACCCAGTTTGAAAAGCTTAAAACATGAGTTTAGCATTGCAGTCATCAATTGAAACATTGGTTGATGCAAAAAATCTATTTTTCTTCCGTAATGCTACCTAGATCGGTTGGAGCAAAGGATGCGTTGGGTGAAAACGAACTAGGAGGCGTGGTAATTATCGTTCTTTTAACCGTGTTACCTGCCACTGAAGCATAGAATGATGCATTGTAGGATGCTGTGATAGAAGATCGCCGTTTGCGGCCAATCAAGCTATCTGCTGTAACTCGACATTCTTCTCGTCGACCGATCTACAAAAAAGGCTTTCGTGTCCAGAAGGAACGTATAAATCTCAGTTCGAAAGGCTCTGAAATCGGAAATCATAACTGTTATCGGTGGAGGAGATTGCTGTTTCTTCTCACTGGCATTACGCACAATGCGAGGAAATTTACAAAACTTCTTCTGCTTCGCATTCGGATAAAAAATCGAATGAGTTGCTGCAATCAATTGGATTTTTGGGTGAAGAAGTTACCCTTTTTCGTTTTAGCATTTGATGCTTGGCCAATTTTTGGTTTAGTATTTGGCATACGGACTTTATGGGAGGACACAGACATGTTGGAAGAATTATTTCTTTAGGCTGAATTATTGTTGAAAAACGTTTTAGTCTTAAAAAAGGCTAATCTTCAGAAAGACTGATCGAAAAACTCTAGGTAAACCAGGAGCTATATAGATTTTTAGGACCGAATCGGACGAAGGTTCAAGCCGGACTCACACTTGTTGATTACATACAACACTAACTAAGATTCTAACAATTTTATTGCAGTAAAGATGCTCCTACAAGAAGAAACCATTTTTTTACACCTGGCTCTAATTGATATAATTTCCTTTTGATGAATGATATTTACTGAAGAAAAACTAAAGCCATTCACATTTCAATGGGGCGAAAATAAAACAAAATATTTTTACTGTGCCCCATGCGCCCCCGTTTCATCGTCTCCCAATGGTTCATTTAGGAAAATGGTGAAATTACAAAGAAACATGACAAGTTAATAAATTTCTTAATTAGCGACAAATGTTCAGCATAAAATTTACTATAAACAACAAGGAACTTGAAATTGAATTGATGAACGATAACTTATACAGTTAACGTTACCATATCAGGCGAGTTAAAACCCAGGACAACTGAAAGGGGAATCCACACTCCCCTCCGCCTACGTTACGTTCCAGCATGCTTTGCAAAATTCTTCCGTGGTTTCGGCAGTCACGAAAAAGAGCTCTGCCAGAATGGCTTGGGTAAAAAATCGAAACCGAGTACTTCTTTAGATTTAAACACACATATTGGTTGCTACACACTTAATTTTTTCTGCCCAATCTCAGTTTTTTTCGCATCTTTGCCGAAATTTCAACAGCTGAGATTTCAGTAAACAATTTTTTTGCTGAGATATCAGTAAAAGTAACGTTTCATATCTGAGACTCGGAAAATATTTCACAAAAAATCAGCAAACAAATCTCACTTTACTAAGATATCAGTTTCAAAGTTTGCTGATTACACGGCTGTTGGAAAATTGCCGAACGGAATTGAGTGTGTATACGGTATACCACAATCAGCGAATGTTTTAAGCTTTTGGAGAAATCTAAAATCCTCAATTGGGCTAATGAGACGAAATATTTTGAGCTCGTCTGCGAAGGACTGGAGAATAAGGTCTCCAGCACTAAATACATTAAAGACAAACATAAACATCAACGGTCCCAGTTAGCTCCCTCGGCTATTCCTGACGTAGTAACAAATGTGGCTGTCTGATAATCTCCATAGACATCCGATATCTCTCACTTTATGAGCTAGAATCGTAACAACTGCAAAAACTGCAGTTGATTGCAAATTTTACCATTTTAATTATTGTTATATCACGATGCAATCTACCAAAACGACAGATAAATATGCTTCTATGGACTGGAAACATGTTCATGGATTTTTAGAAAGATGGTAAATCGCAAGAAATACTCGAAAGATGTGAAGAATCGGAGTTACCAAAACGTCGATGTGCCTTTTCAGAAGCAGTAAAGTGACCATACGTGTTCAGGATGAATGTGGAATACACTTTAAAAACCTATTAAAGATGTACGTTTCCCAATTATGTACACAACTAAGTCTGAGAAACCTGGCTCATTTTAAGACGCAAAGGGCACCGTGACAACCAGAATAAATTTGCACATTCCCCACGTAGTTCGGCGATCAGGCAACAAGGCTCAAAACTTTTATGAGTGTTTTGAACATATGAATGTACAATATTTTGGAATAAAAATCAGCATTTTGGTAAATGCGGGAAACTTTTCGGGACTTTTAATCATGCGGGGCAAGTCCTTGAAATCCGGGACTGTGTTGCAATATTATTGAAAACTAATAAAGCTTAGCAATTTAGACTGTCTTTGGCTACGCTTTTCACGCAATTGGACTATTTTGAATAAAAGACTTGTATTGAGCATTGGAAGGCGAAAATTGAACTGTTTGTAGCACTGCGAGGGAAGCACCTATCTTTATGAAAAAAGGTTTTTGACACCACCATTTTCAAGGAAAGATAGATTTAGAACCCTGCACGCACTAGACAAAAGTTGGGCATGAAGGGGTTAAAGTCGGCAACGAGTTCAGTTTGGGGAGCACAAGAATCGCTTAAGCTTTCCGTCGAAAAAGTCGGCAGGGACCTCAAAAAATACTACTTTGTAGAAACTTATTGTCCTATATCTGCATCCAACTCCACAATTATACTACCCATGATCGCATAGTTGTCCCGTTTTCTATTGAATTTCCTATCTTTATGGGACTGTTATGCGATCATGGGCAGTATACTCCTCGGAGATCATTATTATTATTTATTTATTTATTTATTTCCCTCGGAGATCATTTATAAATTGCGTAACGCAAAAATTCAATATTAATTCGTCAAAAGGGCGAAAGTGTTTTTTTGAAAACAAACTTGTTTCGCTCATTAGTCTGCTGCAGAGTGGAATTTCATGAAAAATATGCGTTAATGTAATTTTTTACCCTTCGTAGAAGTAATTTCAATTGTTTTTTGCTTTGAAGTTATAGTAAATTAAGAGAAACCATCAAAATAAAAGTTTGTTTACAAATCTTATTCGCCCTTTTGCAAATTTAATATGGAATTGCCCGAAATTGACTCTCCCTCTTCCCATGTAACAAATTGTCACAAATTTATTCATCCCCCTCCCCTGTTACGTAACAAATTCCCTGATTTTTTTTCTTCGGTGAAAACATGTTACGTGACGATCCAGCTTACTCCCTCTCCCCCTATGTCACAACATGTCGAAACCCCTCTCCCCCTAAAAGCGTTACGTAGTTTATGAATCGTCCCTTGATGGCAAGTCGAAGAATTTAACGGTTACAAAGTTCATCCATTTTGGAGATAAATGATCTTAGAAATGTAGTTAACTTTCTCTAGAGACATTTATTATTTCTTCTAGATTAATCCGATCACAGCTTGTTGTTTAGTCTTGAAAGTGAAATGTTTCCCTTTACCATTGCAATCTATCACGATGATCGCTGCATTGATTGTAGAATGCAAACCGCCCTGGAATACAATAAAAAAGAGTCAATTTGTTCAAAAAATTAAAAACCGATCTGAAATTACATAGTCAAACTATAGCAGAAAATATACACAAGAGCACTGATCCAGTTGAATGCTCCCGGGTTCCACGAAAGTGTTCTTTTGTACACCAAAGTATACAACGGCGCACCACCCAACGGCATCAGTTCTTCGAAAGTGGACGAAAAGGCAAATATTTTCCCAATATCTTCTGCAGGTGCTGCGTTGGAAATGAAAGCCCTCGTCATCGGATCGGTAACACCTTTCAGCATGCAGAAGGCCATTGCTAGGAATAAAGAGGTAAGAATTAAACTTCAGTACTTGCCAGAGAAAACTCGGAATACCTGCATATAGATGCCACGATTCGGAAGCTACTGCCACAGCAACACTACCCAAAAAGGAAGTGAAGAATCCTATTGCTGTGATACCGGCTTCGGTCAGACCAAGTTTCTTCTGTAATCCGTACGTACCCACCAGGTTTCCAAACATCAGAAACACTGTATCGGCCGAGTTGTAGAATGAATATTTTCGCACACTCCAGTTGAAGTGTTTTCTCACAAACAGGAAAAATACCGTTTGATACTGCTCTGTCGGTTAGAGAGATTACAAATGTTTAGGATTTATTAATTTGGTTAGAATGTTATATTACCTACCTACAAACAAATTGGCTCCCAGTGCAATCACTCCCATCAGAATGATGGGCCTGTTGAAGTTGGGTCTCCTGCCAAAGGCAGTTCGGAAAGTATCTAGCACCAAGCCGGGACGGAACAGGTAGCTGATCTTGAAGCTATAACTCTCCTTTTGGTGGTCATCGTTGATTGAAATACTTTCCTGTACACCGATGACAATGTAGAGGAAAGCAAGGAACACGGTACCGGCAGCTATGGCAAACACTGTGGTAGCGTTGGTTGATCTCAAAATAAAACTGCTGCTTATGTTGCCCAACAGCATTCCGATGTATTGAGCTGCTTCCAGGATGGACATTCTGTTAATTAAAAGTTGGGTTTATTATTAAATTCAGTGCAAATAACTAACGGCCATTTTTGAAAACGGAAATAACTTTGTGCCACACTTTTACCGTGTAACCGGTTTTCTCAACATCATTTATAGAGAAAATTTTCAATAGGACGTAAGTAACATTGAGAGCCTCTCTTTGTTTACTTTCTCTTTCGTTTATCACGACGTCATTACAACACTTTGCACTAATTTTCCAGTACATATCGAAAGCCGACGGTTTTTACTAGAATATTATGCAAAGAAAAATTGTTGAAATGGCCGAGTAATGAACAGAAGAGAAAGACCCCAAAGAGAATCTCTCATTGTTACTTACGTCCTATTCTAAATTTTCTATAGATTTGTTCATCCGCATTAGTATATTGGTATATGAGCGACCGAAAATAAAAGTTGCAAGGACAGAACATGCTTTGTATAATCCGCTTCAAATATATTAGAATATAAAAGTAAGAAATAAAGTTCAAGCGTAAAAATCGGACAGAGATCCTTCAGCACAAGAATTGCTAAAAAACGTTCACCCGTAAAGCTCGGCAAGGAGGATCCTGTAGTATGAAAACTGGCTAAAAATATACAAATCGTTCGCAGAAGCATTCGTATATCGCGATGTTTAAAATTAAAAGTCGGCTAAAAACTACTTTGTGGGAATCGGATATATTTTATCCGGATTTTATACTGAAAGTTTTTTTTTATCCGACTTACAAAGGAAAGTCCCAGTCCGATTTTTGTGCTTAAGATTTATATCCGGTTTTTATATTCTAATATATTTGAAGCGGGTTTTACGAAGCATGTCCTGTCCTTGCGACTTTTATTTTCGGTCGCCATATAATAATTTGTTTTGTTCTTGTTAGACTCTCGTAGCATTGTCGATAGTTTATACATTTTTTGAAACTGTATATGTACTTTTTTAATAATATAGAGTAAGTGAACACTAACCGTAAATAACCTAAAAATCTATACCTTAACTTATTCCAAAAGTTTAAAATTCTATACATTTCTTTTATAAGAAATGTAAAAATATGTACAACTTGTCACTGTTCATGGAGATACGGGGGATGTAGAATGAAGAGCGGGAAAAAAATCTTTTGCACCCACCCCGAAACGTCCAGGCAAGGCGTTGGGGTTTAGTACTTTCTCCTTTCAGGAACAGTAAAATAAATCCGCCAAGCAGCCGTATTCCCCGAACAGTAGCAATCTGTACATAACTACAGAAAATAACAGCATAAACTAAAGTAGACCACCCTAATATACCCAACCGATAGAACAAAACAACTAATCTCAATTCTAGTACCACATTTTTGTAACTTCTTGTTTCTATTCGAGTTGGGTAAGGAAGTTTAAAATCACCAACAAAACTACTGTAGATAAAGAGAGCAGGAGAGAGAGGACGATTCGCAGAGAGAGAGAAAGAGGACGATTCGTAGAGAGAGAGCTAGAGAGCGAAAAGAGTCCCGATCGCGATGAGGCAAAGAGAAATTATGATTACCATGATAAAATTGCTAATATCATGAACATGAGTGACATTACTCCACATATTAAATTCGAAAGTAAGGTGTAGAATAAAATATCACGATAAGTGAACAGAAATTTCAAAAATCGTGACTATGATCCTGAAATCATGAACATAAATAAACATAAATCTCTACTCGCGACAAAAATATCACGAATCAAAGTGAATAGAAATTATGAAAATCATGATAAAGTTTCTGAAATCATGAACATAGATTACATTACTCGTGATTACAATGTCAAAAATCGTGACTAAGATCCTGCAAACATGAACATGAACACCACTCTTCGCTTGGGCCGTGTTTGAAAACATTGTTCCACAGCCTAATGGCGGTGTTGATGGACATGGCTCACAGTGGAGGTTATTGTGGGTCGATTTATCAGTCGAATTCGTCATTGTCCACAGGCTAATTTATTAAAGAAATGTTAAAAATAGAAGCCTATTAGTGTTAGTGTAGCAATAATTGTAGCTTTCAGTACTAGTGTACAATTGTTATGTGCTAGTCGCATGTCTATCTGTGTATGCGTTCGTCTGAGTATTTGTGACAGATGGGCTAGGGAATGGATAAAGAACTGGCATATATGATAAAATAATTCTTCCTAGGATTCATTGGTCACATTTTCTGGTGTTCAGTTCGAGCATTCGATTCGAATGATTCGGGAAGTTCGGATTGGATAAATTAAGGTACGATTAGTTTACTGACGCACGTCAATCATCCATTCCCGGTCAGCATGACACGATAAAATTTCTCATTTAAAACGTACAAGCGCTCGTGGCCTTCGCGATAACACAACCTGGTTACAAACGCGAACATGCAATCGCAATCATCTACACATATTTTCTACCGCAATCTCGCCAACATTAAAACAGCAAAGCAATTAAGAGAACGTTTTAGCACCAAAAAAATTACAAACGTGATCTCAAGCACTAATTCACCGATCGCGCGATCATGAACCGGTCACGTCCGGAAGTCTCCACCAAACAAAAAATGAAGCAACTTTTCACTAGACAACACGTTCCATGGCGAAATATGGAGAACTCTTTTCTAGTATCTGAACCTTATATTAAAAATTAAGCATCAGAGTTGCGGTTCGCGCGAACATTCAAGAACACACGCGAATATACGAATGGCCACGTGAAGTTACATACACGCACGCAGACGTGACAAACTTTTTTACTTTTTAACGACACTCAATTAGCTAGAGATTGTTGAGTAGGGAAAGTTATGCAAATTTAGAGCCATAGTACTCAAGTAAGAGCAAGGATGAGAAATATACAGATCGGATAATTAGAAGTGGCAGAGTAATTAGAAACAGGCTTAAAATCACACGGGCTAATTTTTTGCCTTCTATTGGCAGGAGTCGGCATAACTACGAATCAACATAAGCTTAGGCAGCATAACTACGAATCAATCAAATCTACCAACATGTCTCTTGGCAAAGACAGATTTGTCCCTCTTTACCGTCGGTTCTCACGACGTTGGCGATATGACTGGGAACTCTAATGGCATGGGGAAACTTACTCTCTTCTAGCATCTGAACCATACACTAAAAATTAAGTATCAGAATCACGGTCCGCGCGCGATCATTCAAGAATACACGCGAACATGCAAATGGCCACACAGTCGAATTCATGCACGCACATGCACGCTAGCATACGCGACAAACACATTAACACACAAACGCTCGGGCCCTTCGCGATCATCCACGCACACCTGCTACCGCGATCTCACAAACAGTATAATGCCTCGATGACTAAGTGTACGTTTTAGCACTTATAAACCTAAACGAGTGAACCTACAAATGCCCATGTTCGCGACAATTTCATTTCTAGTTTTAGGGCGCTCTTGAAACCTCTTAACCGTTGTGTGTCCGACGCGGTATCCGGGTACCTTTTTAAGTTTCAATCAATTAAATTCCTATGTTTTATCCATAGCTGGAAATTGAAACTCTGTGACATCTTAGAACTTCACTAAGTCAAGCTTTTGGGTTAATAATATTGTTGATATAGTAAGGGTGGGAGTGAGGAGGGGCTTCTGATTTTTTTTACTACGTAACAGGCCGACGTGGGTACCCGGGTACCCACAGAACTAAAATGCCCGTAACTAAGGTAATATACAACCGATTTCGATACTTTTGGCCGTTTTGGATTCAGGAACTCATCCACTTTTGGACTTGGTAAAAATGAATCGGGTTACCTCATTCGGTTCCCGGGAATCCGGGTTTCCGGAAGCAGGTTCCAGTGCTGGGGTACTATTTGCAAACTTCAATGGAATACTAGCAATATGGGTATCAAAATTCTTGGAATTGAATCAGTAGGCTGTATCTCGTGGTTTTGGAACCATTTGGTGATTTGACCCCGGAACGGACATTCCGGAGCAGGTTCCCGTGGGGCCGTGAGTGGCCATTCCATTCCAATTCCATTTTTCAAATTGCCATAGGGTCCCGTAACAATAAAAAACAGACTTCCGAGACAATTTGAAGAGTTTTGATACTCATATTGCTAGTACATTATTAAAATTTACAGATCATATCCTAGTACTGAAACATTACCCCGGAAAATCCGGATTACCAAAAACCAGATCCATTATTTCGGTTCTATTTCACATGTCAAAAAGTGGACGAGTTCCTGTATCCAAAATATCTAAAAGTGTCCAAATCGGTCAAAGGAAGCCACAGTTATGAGCATTTCAATTTGTGGGTACCCGGGTACCCTCGTTGGCCTGTTAAAGGTGTTTTTTTTGTTGGACACATAACTGTTAAAACTTAGATTGCACTTGTAGTGTGCCATAAAGCTTCAATTGTTACTTGGGTTAATCGGTTATGTCCGGACGTTACTACGCTCGGCCTTAGCAGGCTATGTTCATGCCCTCAGTTGGACCAATCAAAGAATGAGGTTCATATCCACTAGACAATACGTTCCATGGTGACATGACAGGGAACTCTTGTTATATGGGGAAACTTACACTCAAAATTAAGAGTCAGATTCACAGTCTGCGCGATCATTCAAGAATACACGCGAATATGCGAATGGCTACACTGCTATAAAATCGAATTTATGCACGCCAAGTTACATTCACGCTAGCACACGCGACATATAAACACTCACGCGATCAAACACGTTAATGTACAAGTGCTCGAGCCCATTGCGGTGATACACGCAATCGTGAAGTCCCTATACTCGCACATATCCGGACCGTATGAATATCACATTCAAAATAACAACCCGCTGCAATTGATCTTAAGCAGTGTTTCAGTAGGTGACATTTTCCGTCTGGTCTGCAATTGTAATGAGTGATTCTAAAGGAGAGCCCTTCTGAGTCGCTAGTTCTACAGCTCTCGAAAAAAAGTATATGTGATGTAGAAACTAAAAATAACATGATTTATGATTTATTAATAAGAGTCTGTCAGATTCAATGTGCACGACTTGCCATTGCGAGCGGAGTTCTTTTTTCGTGGCGGGGAAATATTCGTTCGCACACCAACTGCATCTCTGGTTGTCGTTAAGGCCTGCAGAACCATTTTGGTTATTGACTTTATACTCGCGATCAGATGTTATTACTAATTTCTTCTTCTTCTTCTTCTTGCGGGTCACGAGTATGAACTCTTCGTACTTGGTAGTAACATCTTCACCGGTGGTATTAGTTGTTGAGTTTGAAGTGCTTGACGGGCCATATTAAAACCTCAATAGTCCATGATGAGCCACTATTGCCGGCCGCCCCCATCTCCATCGTTCACGAAGAAGGATAACGAATAAGGTACACGGAATGTGTTGATGCTCCGCCAAAAGGACGACGATTCATCAGACTCTTCCATAAATGTCGCGGAGTAGGAGCTTTAGACGAGTCTAAGGTCTAGGATTCGCTCCAAGCAAGAGCTGCGACCTGTGGTTCAGGTAATGGCATTGGAGACTGTAGGTTGGAATCGATTTACGTAGTTGAGTTATCCTCGGTGGTTTCTGGGCAGGGCGGTACATAATGTGCTGTCTGTTCCCAAAATTGACAGTATTAATTTGTCCTTGATATGTACAAAGAGTGTGTGTAATGGTGCTACCATGTTGTATTTTGTACAGCAGAGTAAAAAAGCAGTTGAAATACCTGAAAAGTAGTTCCTCCATGCGTCCTCCGTAATAGATTCTACTCCGAAATACGACATGAATCATTCGATGGCCACTGTATAGTTCAGTAGTGCCAGATCATGTAACTAAACATCGATTTTTCTATCGTTCATATATATGGGGATCTTGATTTTAATGCGCTTAAATTGTTCTGTGAAATGAATCTTTTCGTCTAGGCCAACTTATTGAACTAGATCAGTACTAAATGTTTGACATATTCGAACTAAATAAAGTCGATTTCCGTTAATCTAAGCTGCATTTTATCGTTCAGGAAATGTTCTATTTCACGAATACTCAGTCTTATGTGAAAAACCCGGAAGTCGATAGCCAATGTGCTTTGCCAAAATACCACGTTTTGTTACTGAAACTCAGTCATTCAGATAGATCACCACGGTAAAAATGAAAGTAACTGTCGCCTTTATTCATTATGATCGGTAGCAAGCAAAAGCGATTGCTTTCGAAAGTCTCTTAACGACAACATACCGAGTTTACGTTGCCGCTCGTGATGTGGAGAAACACGGCGTGATTATCAGAGCAACTCAAGGACTCTCTTAAGAAACGCTCAAAGCTCTCATTCGCAAAAACAAAGAGTGCTCCGAACAATTTCTTTAAGAGATTCATCATAAACTAGCAATAAACTGTCGAGAATGATTTTTATGATCAACAAAAGGGAACATCTTTTACTTTTTCTTTGGGGCGCCCAGGAAGAGAAGAAGCATTTCCTAACCTAGGTTATCACTAAATGGTCTTAAGGTGATTGAGCATAGCAATTACTTTATATAAATCCATGCTGTCTTAAAATTGTAATAAGTTACTCCTGTACTTGCATGTTCCAGTTTAAATCCAACAAGCGCTCCCAGGAACATTAAAAACCGTCTTCTTATTTTACAAATGGGAACTCAGTCCAGTACTGGATTAGTGAAATTTTCTGAAAACGTGGATATGAGTTCCACTGTTTTGTTTTAAAAAACGTCTGATAACTTTTATCCGTTTAGTAAGGAAATTTGGAGCATCGCAAGAGGTCACTGTTTCGATCACTGTACTGCAGTGGAATTACAACAAAATCCTCCCTAAAATTGATTTTTTAATTTCTGAAGAAATTAAATGAAATGTACCGCATTTGCACAGTGCAAAACATGGCTCACTTCTGAAACAGATATAAACTTCCACGATTTTAATATTGCACACCTGGATCGAGAAAATTCCTACGGAGGAGAACTCTTGGAGATCAAAGAGCGTTGTTTTTAAAATCGAATCAACCTGCCTTCGATAGCGGGAAAAGACTTTTGGACTTTTTCCATCTACATACTCCCTAAGACCCCGGCCTAGCCCCGAACACTTTGTAGCATCACAGAAGATCTATCCACATCGCAGCATGTTCTAGGAAATTTTAGTTCTCACGGTGCGACATGGTGTTGTATTCACAATTAGGGTGATGCGCCCATTATCGCTATGTTTCTATTATCACGCTACCCATTTGAAGCCGTTGGTTAGAGCAGTGTCTGCCATCTTTGTTTAACGCATTGAGTCAAATGGTAGCGCAACAATAGGGGCACTCGATTCGTGTTTTCGTTGCGCTCAAACACAAGAATTTCACTGTTTTCAGCGCATGTATGTTATAATCTTGGTACTTAACAACGAAGCAAACCTGTTGATGCCAGTTTTTACGCATTCCATTGTTTGTAGGCCGAGTAATTAATGATTCAGTGAGACGCCCTTCTTAGTATGGTGAAAATAGGCACTTCACCCTATAACAGATCTACACCGTTACAGGAATGCGAGTTATTAATGTAATAGAAGCGCGTTACGTATCATCATTTTGGCGTTCATTTACTAACACACTAACAATAGCGAAAGCTCCTGCCCTTCATTCATAATCTTGAGATAATCTGCTCTCGAAAAAGATACGTAGATAACCAATATCAACTCTTTAAACAGTATGTATAGGGAGGGTGATGGGCCTGTTCCAACCCTCCCTATTTCGTTAATTACTCGGCCTACTATACATTTTAGCCTAAGCAAGTAAAATACTCTAGTATGAGCCAATCTAAAACTCGAATCGACGCACCAAGAAACGGCATGGAATGGACAGGAGAATAAGTTCAGGGTGAAAATGTGTTCGTGCCCTGATTGGGAAGAGAGAATAAGACATGCGCGAGCATCAGCGTGAGAAAATAATATGCTACCGTATCTTGCATGTGAGCGATTAATCGAGCCGCACGTGTTTTGAAATATTTCACCACACTTTGAAATCATGGTCGATAGTCTCGATTCGTCCTAATCTTGAACTAGTCAAAGCTAACTGTAAATGTACTCACTTTTTGCTTCTATCTTGTTCACTGGTTACATCCGCAATGTAGCAGTACACCGTTGTCATCATTGTACAAATTGAACCAGTCAGAGCCAATGGCACACAGGATAGGGCGTAGTACCACGGACTCACCGGGTACCGGCTGGAGAGAAAACATATCACCGTATCCAGTAGGTAAGAAATTACGCATCCTGCAAAAGTGGCCAGCAATACTGGCTTCCGCCCGAACCGATCCGACCAGGGTCCAATGAAAAGATTCAGCACCGCCGGTACAATCGAATTCACTATCGAATCCACCATCAGTATATTGGCGGTGTAGGGCTGAACCCGGGCTTCCAATGCCAGCACCTCAGCGGATTCATGCTCCTTTCCCAGCTGAGCACATTCCGACCGGTTGACGCCGAATGAAACCGTGCACGTTTGATACACAATCTGATCGGTGAGAACAGCCGCTAGTGATGGGAGGTTTGTTCTAATTACCGTTTACAATTATAATCGCAATGGTGACACTCACATGAAACATAATACGCGTATGATAAAAGAAACACTGGAGGTTCCAACAGCAAGTATCGATTCTGGAATGGAACACTAGTTTCAGTCGAATTTGTCGGCTCGTTCTGGATTAAACTATTTTCCTCCGTAATATCCTCCATTCTACTAACTATACTTGATTATTGCTCTGCCAGTTATCGATTAGTGTCTGGCATACCTACTAATTCATTCGCCGGGCGTTACGTTATCACTGCGCCGGGCAAGCGAAAGTTGTAGGTAGTAGTGGTGCTGTAGTATAATTGTAACTAGTGTAGCGTGGAATACAGACAGGCACTGGCTAGGTAGATAATATTGTTTACTAATATGAAATGTGGTTGAAGCGTACATCAAGTGTTCATTGGACAGGTTTTGATCGCTTTAGTTTTAAACAGGGTGTTTAGTTGTTCATTAGAATCTATTAGCGATAGGGAGAGACATCCCTCTACACATATGATCAAGTCGCAGTTTATTAATATTTATTGAACATTTGCGTTGTTTTAGCATTCAAATGCTTTACTTGAGTATATGGGCCTGAGTATAGGTGTAAAACTAAAATTTGAAATTAGATCGGCGTCACAAAAATTTGGCATAATTTTAAACGACTGTAGCGCTGTTAATTTGGTATTTCAACTGTGGACTATTGAAAAATTCGCTTATTGTATGATATTGTGTCATTGGAAAATGTATGTAAACAGACAAAATTTTCGTTTACGTTTTGTTGGTGGCGTAGCCAGAAATTCAGTTTGTAGATTTGTCGAAAAAGGTTAAATTTAATGTAATTTAATGTAAAATAAATTGAATTTTCTGAAAAATAAAAAGTGTAACAGATACCATTTCATTTTACAAACAAGAAGAATCAATATGGAGTCCAACTTCTTCAAAGCCAGGTCTTATGCCCTTATGCGCAAATTGGTTGATCCATTTTTTTCCTTTAGGAAAAATAAAGCTTACATACTTGCAGGCGTTAGGCTCTTATTCCAAAAGACAGTTCCTTTCCCTATTCTCGTCAGTGAGCTAAAGCTTCTGTGCTTGGTTAACCGAGACATCACTCGGTACCAGCCAGTTGCTTTGGCGATCACACACATTGTGTGAACTATTTGGATTTTGTGCTAAGCTGGCGCCAATTTGGTGTTAGTTTGGATAAATCTTCTAACTGGCAGTAAGTTGGTGTCAGTTACTGACGAGTAGAACACGAAATATTAAAATCCAACTTTTTAAAATGAAACAGCTTTCAACCCACTATAGGTTATTTTCATATATAATATGTGAATGAAGTCGAAGAATGTACACTTTTGACGCGGAATAAATGTTCAAAAACTTTTCTAACGGTCATGATTATATGATTTCGGAACCATCAACTTTGAAGGTTTAATAAATTCGAATAAGTTTTCCAACATAGACAACGCATCTTTTGATATAATAAATTTAGTGATTAATTCTTCTAGAAGTAATTATGGAGAATTAACTCTTCCAAAGTAGTAAGCAACTTGGTGTCTTCAGAAAAGATAATGTCATTTTAACCCTCAGGACGTCGCGCTATGGCCCACTAAACGAGCAGCAGCCGATTTCGCTAGTTTTTTAGAGCAGCGTGCACTCGCGTGACAGCCGGAAGGTTAAATAACTTTGTTGAAAATATGTAGCCTGCATGAATGAAGCATATCGATATATGAAACGATACTTATCAAATTTTCTGAAAACCAGTTCTCTTCAATATAATTGTTTATTGTAGGCTACAGAGACTGTTACTTTCAATAGAATGTGCATATATTAAACAGTGGAAGAGACTTATAAAACACAGGCGGTGGTCAGTTATTTTCGTCCGCGTCCCTTCTCACTTATTTTTATTAGGTGATTCATCAACAGTGCTATCTTTTCAAATTAATTACCTTGGTTATGCAACTATTTTTTCCGTTCTTATTTTATTACAAATAAGTAGTAGTCTTGGTTCCATTATTTTCAGAATTGCACATATTTTGTCGTATGTAATTTTAAATGTTCTTTGATTTGATAGCATTGTAAGGGAGCACGTATCCGCCGGGTGATCTAATCCACAGAGCATCCAATGTGCATAGGGAAAACGCATGGTCTTGTCTGAGTTGAATGATGACTTCAATTATGTATAAGATTTGAGAATTGATATTATTATTTTCACTCGCAGTGATAATACGATGCATGCAGTGCCACCTAGCGGCGAAAATGCGAGCTAGTGGGTTTTCTCCATGTAAATTTTTGAAATTAAATCATTATTTTTCTGGGCAGTCTAGTGTATTCGCGTATACACCTGCGGGCCTGTTGCATAATATCATTCATCTCATATATCGATTTAAAGTGATCCTCTAATATAATTGTGACAAAAAGTACCTAATGTTTAATACTTTCTTTGGAGCAATAAAATGACTTAGACATGTGCGCGATTCTGCAAAATGTTTAATAAGGTTTCATCTATAAAATAAAAATTTTCGAGTATTTTGGATACGTGATATTACTTTTAAACTTTTAGCCTGTACACTTGTTGGCTGTTTAACATAATGTGTTTTATTCCATTTTAAAATCTTACGAGCTAACCTAGCTAACCTGACTTAAACTATTCTATGTACATCAAAATGGGAGGAGTCAGTTACAATTTCAAAGTACATAATTATGTACGGGTAGCGTAAAAAAGGGAAAACAAATCAATGAATAAGTATGGGTGCATCGGTTGCTATCGGTGCTTGTTTGGTTACGCAAGGCTGCTTATTTGTCGCCTCGGCATAATAATGACCTAGTGAGAATGTTGCTATAACAAGTGGTGCGACCCAGAATGGTTTAACTGGAATGCGCCCATCTGGTTATGCAAGTTGGATTTGAAAACGATCGTTCAAGTAATTTACGATCTGTGAGAAAATATGAATGTGGCCTCGTTTCAAGTGGCCTGACTAAAGGATATGTTAAATTTGGTTTTTATGACCTGTGACCTGAGAAGGCTCTCGTCGGACCTAGTGGGCCGGAAACCGGTAGTCATAGCGGGAGACTTTAACGCTTGGGCAGTGGAGTGGGGCAGCCGCTGTACAAATAGCAGAGGTCAAGCGCTAATGGAGGCGCTTGCGAAACTCGATACTGTGCTAGCTAATAATGGCTCCGCTAGTACATTCCGTAGAAACGGAGTGGAGGCGTGGATTGACGTAACATTTGCCAGCCCGAGTCTGGCTCCAGGCATGGAATGGAGGGTAGACGAAGGCTACACCCATAGCGATCATTTAGCAATCCGGTTTAGGATCAACTATGGTGTGCAGCATCCGAGGGCGGGAGATCACTGTCAGGTACGCGGGTGGAAGTCCAATCACTTCGACAGCGAAGCTTTCACCGCGGCCCTGGGACTGGAGGCCAACACCGACAGTCTAAGCGGGGATGCGCTGGTAGCTGTTCTATCACGCGCGTGCGACGCCACTATGCCGAGAAAAACACTGCCAAGAAACGGTAGATGCCCGATATACTGGTGGAGTGCCGAGATTGCAGCTCTACGGTCAGCCTGCCTCACAGCTAGACGTAGGATGCAAAGAGCTCGCACCGAGGATGCAAGAGAGAACCGCCGTGAAGTGTTTCGAGCTGCGAAATTGGCCCTTAACAAGGCCATTAAAAGCAGCAAGAGAGCGTGTTTCGACAACCTGTGTGAGAGTGCCAACGTGAATTCGTGGGGTGACGCCTACAGAATCGTGATGGCCAAGACCAAAGGGGGCTCTTCACCACCAGAACGGTCTCCGGACCGGTTAACAACGATTATCGAAGTACTCTTCCCGTCTCGAGCCACAAGCCCCTGGCCACCTGCACTACGAGACAGTGCGGGCACGGCCGAAATGGTGGCTCCAGTGACGAATGAAGAACTACTCGCAGTGGCTAAATCCCTAGCAATGAACAAAGCTCCAGGGCCGGATGGAGTTCCAAACAACGCTCTCAAGGCAGCGATCATAGCGAACCCGAACATGTTCAGGCTAGCTATGCAGAGATGCCTTGACGAGTGCCGTTTCCCCGATAGATGGAAAAGGCAGAAATTGGTGCTGTTGCCGAAGCCCGGGAAGCCGCCAGGCGACCTATCGGCGTACAGACCAATCTGTCTGATCGACACGACTGGCAAACTGCTTGAGAGGATCATCCTCAACAGGCTAACCCCGTACGCGGAAGGTACGGACGGTCTGTCAAGCAACCAGTTTGGCTTTCGGAAGGGTAAGTCCACAGTGGACGCTCTCAACTCAGTGATAAATACTGCCGAGATAGCGATCCAACGGAAAAGGCGAGGTATTCGATACTGTGCGTTAGTGACACTTGACGTGAAGAACGCATTCAACAGCGCAAGCTGGGATGCCATCGCGCTCTCGTTACACCGGCTTAGCCTACCGGTGGGTCTGTACCGGATCCTGGAAAGTTACTTCCAGAACCGCGTACTGCTATACGAGACCAATGCCGGTCAGAAAAGGGTTCCGATTACCGCCGGAGTCCCGCAGGGCTCGATCCTAGGCCCGGTGCTATGGAACCTCATGTATGACGGGGTTCTGAGACTGAAGTTCCCTCCTGGGGTCAAGATCGTCGGCTTTGCTGACGACGTAACCTTAGAGGTCTACAGGAAGTCAATTCCTGAGGTAGAACTAACCGCAGAACACGCGAACAGCACGGTGGAGGAATGGATGAGCGCGAGAGGCCTGGAGCTCGCTCATCATAAGACGGAGGTAGTTATCGTCAACAACCACAAGTCGGCACAACATGCAGTTATCCATGTGGGAGAAGTTGCGATCACTTCACAGCGAAGTCTGAAGTCTCTCGGAGTCATTATAGACGACAAGCTGACCTTCGGCAGCCATGTCGACTATACATGCAAGAGAGCGTCGACTGCTGTTGCGGCTCTATCGAGAATGATGTCCAACAGCTCAAAGGTGTGCGCCAGTAGACGTAGGTTACTGGCAGGCGTTGCCGTATCTATCCTCAGGTACGGCGGCCCGTCATGATCAAGAGCACTGAGGGTAACTCGTTACCTACAGAAACTGGAGAGCACCTACCGCGTGATGTGCCTCAGAGTGATATCTGCCTACCGCACGGTATCACACGATGCATCCTGCGTGATAGCGAGCATGATGCCAGTCGGACTGGTCATTCGGGAAGATGAGGAGTGCTTCAAGCTACGTGGAAATAGGGGAGCCCGCGAGCGCCCTAGGGTGACCTCGGTCGCCAGATGGCAGCGTGAGTGGGACAACTCCTCGAAAGGTAGGTGGACCCACCGGCTGATACCTAGCATATCGAGCTGGGTGGGAAGACCCCATGGGGAAGTTCACTTCCACCTGACACAATTCCTGTCAGGCCATGGCTGTTTCCGACAGTACCTCCACAGGTTCGGGCACGCGGAGGTCTCTATCTGCCCGGACTGCCCAGGTGTAGACGAAACTGCCGAACACATACCGTTCGTATGTCATTGGTTCGACGTCGAAAGAAGAGCAATGCTTGACGTCTGTGGCTGGGACACAACCCCTGATACCCTTATTCAGCGGATGTGTCAATCGGTGGAGAAGTGGAACGCAGTCTCGGCTGCTACCATCCAGATTGCCAGTAGGCTACAGGTAATCTGGCGAACCAAGCAACAGACGACGGGCACGGCTAACTAGTGATTGGTTAGCTGGAGCGAAAAAGGCCAAGCGCAAAAAAGGGAGTGAATGGTCTGTTCATGCCGAGGCAGGTTTGGCGCAGCGACTGGCAACCGCGTAAGGGGTAAACCCAGCCACCCCGAAGCAAGACAGAAGAGTGAGTGTATAGGCGTATAAGTGGACTGCCTCATGCCAAGACGGGAGTGTCGTAGCGTAGTATGTTGGGACTTAGCTATCGATGCCTCATGGCGTGGCAGAGGAGTGAAAGGGTGAGCATCCAAGTCAGTCTCACATGGTATGGGTGGGGCGAGCACAAAAGTAAGCCTAGCAAGGAATGAGTAAGGTGAGCACAAGTCAGCCTCATGTGGGAGTGTTTGAGAGTGAATCAAAGTGCGATTGAGAGAGCACCCAAGTAAGCCTCATACAGGACGTATGAACGCGTGAGTGAGAGTAAGTGAGTACATTTAGTACAGCCATCCCCCAGAAGTAATACCGAGAGGTAGTTCCTGGGAGGAATGATGGCGGAGCCCAATGGAGTTTAGTCGGTATTCATGGCAGCGTCACCATTCGAGCCCGACACGCCCCCAGTGCACCCCGTGTGGTAGATTGGATCCTACCAATAGCACGTGTACTGGGCTAGGACGTAAATGTCCATTGTAAAAAAAAATTCTCCATTGTAAAAAAAAATAATAATATGAAATGTGTGCTAAAAGAACAGGACATTTGTCAAAATAATTTTATCGATCGTGCTAATATCAGTTATTCGAACCGAAATTATTACGTTTTCTTCCATCCGATATCGACAGTTTTAAATCTACCTCTATAATACATTCCGTGAAACGATACATTGGACAAAAAATGAAAAAAATTAATAAAATTACGAGATTTAATCAAATTGCCTTCGGCCAACTGGCATTCGGCCAAACGGCATTCAGACAAATTACATTCGATCAAATGACCCTTTCGGCCTAACAGCTTTCGGCCAAACGGTCCGGTCGGGCAAATGGAATGCGGCCTAACGGTATTCGGTCAAATAACCATTCTGCTAAATTACATTCGGTCACACGGCATTCGACTAAACGGTATTCGGTCAAAAAACATTCGCCCAAACGGCATTCGTCCAAACGGCATTCGCCCAAACGGCATTCGTCCAAACGGCATTCTCCAAACGGTTTGCCTCCAAACGGCTTTCCTCCAAACGGCATTCGTCCAAACGGCTTTCGTCCAAACGGCATTCGTCCAAAACGACATTCGTCTAAAACTGCATTCGTCCAAAACGGCATTCGTCTAAAACGGCATTCGTCCAAAACGGCATTCGTCCAAAACGGCATTCGTCCAAAACGACACTCGTCCAAAACGACACTCGTCCAAAACGACATTCGTCCAAAACGGCATTCGTCCAAACGGCATTCGTCCAAACGGCATTCGTCCGAAACGGCATTCGTCCGAAACGGCATTCGTCCAAAACGGCATTCGTCCAAAACGGCATTCGTCCAAACGGCATTCGTCCAAACGGCATTCGTCCATACGGCATTCGTCCAAACGGCATTCGTCCAAACGGCATTCGTCCAAACGGCATTCGTCCAAACGGCATTCGTCCAAACGGCATTCGTCCAAACGGCATTCGTCCAAACGGCATTCGTCCAAACGGCATTCGTCCAAACGGCATTCGTCCAAACGGCATTCGTCCAAACGGCATTCGTCCAAACGGCATTCGTCCAAACGGCATTCGTCAAAACGGCATTCGTCCAAAAGGCATTCGTCCAAACGGCATTCATCCAAACGGCATTCGTCCAAGCTGCATTCGGCAAATTCACGTTTTTGGCCCAACAACTTTAGGTCAATCGGACTTTTCGGCAAAATAGCATTCGGCCAAATAACATATTAGGCTAAATGACCTTTGGCCAAACGGCATCTGACTAAATGGCTTTGACCTAGAACCTCTATGACAATTAACAGGTATTAGTTGAGAATAGTCAAAACATTCTTCCGAAAAATGTCTAATTGTTATATGAAAACTTTAAGCCAATGCGAACATAACTTAAATAGATCTACAGTTACATACATTGTATGAATCAAGTCGCACTCCTGCTTGTGATAAATTGTAGGTCGATACAACCCCTTTGATCTGACTTCGTAAAACTTCTTGCTAATAGGCATGCCGTTTCATAATATCCTAAGTATCGAATATTGTCGTAGCCGGCATGCAATGACAAATGATTTATTGAACGAGATAATATTGGACGCAATCCACATACGCTGCATACTCTGAGTCACAACACCAATGCATACAAATGCATACAAAACTTGGTACATTCATCTCTGGATGTTTCGTGCAAACTGCGAAGAAATCAATCAAAACCGCAACTCTTAAGCGATAACCTTCGCTGCGGGACCACACTCTGTTCTTATGTACAAAGGATCCATCCGATTGATCGAAGGCTCAGTTTACCAACAAACATGATGGACGAAACAACGTTTAGCTCTGGCAGCATGTACTCCAGTGGCGAGGAAGAACTGCTGGCCAGCGAAGGCCTACGGTTGAGTCGATCTACCCGGTGGCGGGAACGTAGTCGTCACGTGAGCTACGAACCGGCAATGTTATTGTTTTGCTTTGCGCTCAGTTTATCAGGTCAGTCGCGTGAGTACCTATTTAAATTTACCTCCGGAAGGCATGCTCCGTAGTTTATGGGTCTGTTTTTCATGCGGTTGCAGACACTGAATTGACTCATCAAGTTATGTACCAGACTTGTCGGCTGCAGGGATTTGAGCGCCATGACTGTCTTCTTGTAGGAACGGATGCTACTCCACCAGGAGTCGAAGAGATTGAAGCTTTAGTAAAACCGGCGGCAGCTAGTGTTACAATGGTGATAGTGGTTATCAAGTCGGTGATACCGGGCTTTGGTGCACTGTGGTTGGGCGCATGGTCCGATCGTCACGGTAGAAAGCCTGTGGTGGTGATAACATCCTGTGGTAAATAAATACTTTCCTTGCAATTGTAAGCGTAATGTTGATACCAACTTTGCAGGTCTGCTTCTGACGTATTTTGTTCATACGGGGCTGAATTTTGTGTCTTCATTCGTTCAACTTAATCCCTGGTATTATGTTGCGGCATATGTCCCGTTCGCTGTACCTGGAGGGATGGTGGTTATTGGAGCAGCAGTGTTTGCGTCCCTTGCCGATGTGACAAACGATCACAACCGTACCTTCAGAATGGGTTTCATGAAAGCTGCAATGCTAGCAGGAAGCTTGGCGGGATCGTTTTCTAGTAGATACATTTTGGAATGGACTGGAGATACAACACTATTTGTGATAGCGACTGCTTGTGTACTGGTCGGAGTAATCTATACAGGATTATATGTCGAGGACAGCATAATTCCGAGTTCGGACAGTGAACTAGGCAGCAGTTTGGTAGAGCTCTTTTCTACTCGCTCTATAGAGGATATTGTGCAAACTGCATCGCGTAAAAGAGCGCGATATGTTTGGTGGATTCTGAGTCTGGTCATCGGTTGCTTGACGCTGATGGAACTCGCTGCGGGTTATAACTTGGTGGAGTTTACCTTTACTCGTCATAGGTTTGATTGGAGCTTGAAGCAGTACAGTCGGTTTTGGGCCGTTGAAAATGGCCTCGTTGTTTTAGCGAATATTTTGGGAGTTTGGGCGCTAAAAAGTGTGAGTTTCTTTGGTAAATGTCACATAATGTTTCGCAAATTTCTACGTCCATTCTAGCTCTTCGACTGCATCGATACTTTGGTGGCTCTGGTGTCCATCATCAGTGCCGTTGTTTGCGCTACAATTAAAGCATTCGCCGTTGACGGATGGCAGATGTACCTAGCGACTGAAATATCGTTCCTCAGAGGCATGGAAATGGTTGCCCTTCTGTCGGTGTGCGCCTACTTTGTGCCGTCGAATGAAATTGGCAAACTTTACGCACTAATTTTCTCGGTGGTAGGATTGGTAACACTTACTTCGGGACCTGCATTTGGATTCATCTACGAGAGTACTGTTGGAAGAATTCCGGAGTTTTATAATTTTGCGGTGGCTGGAATTTGCGGTGGAGCATTCGTAATGTTGGGGTATGTTGGGGATAGTGAACGTGCAGAAATAAGCGATCCTATATATTTTGGTTGTATTCGTTTCAGATTCCTGCAATGGCTTGTTAACAGACGAAACCAACCTGAATTGCTGCTGTGAGACAGAATAAATTGAAAGTGTGCTTTCGAAATTGAACTGAAAATAGATTAAAACTGAATACCATAGTCGACAAAAAATGTATCTTTTTAGCGATTTAAGACTTGGATCCAGAATATATTTTGCTGTTAAAGATTTTAAACGCTACTTAGTTTCAATAACAAAACTACTTATTTCGACATTGAAAATGTCTTACTCCACTATCTGGGGCTCGGTGTCATTCTAAAATCTAAAATATCTCATATGTAACGAAACTATGTAAGGCCTCTGCTATTACTAAATGGGTTTTCTTCATTTATACACCAAACGATTCAGAAACGCCTAGCTTCCATATTCGAATTATTTTAATATTTTAGCAATAAAAGTAGTCTTTTGAAACTGGGTAAAATTGAAAAGTTCACAAATAAAGGGAAAATTGCCATTCGTGAGGCAGATTTCGTCAATAAGGAGCACTACTGACTCAAACGAAAACGAAAAGTTATAAATAAATGTGCCACGTGCCTGTTTGAATCAGTTGTTGCTCTTTTGCCAGACAAGTAACATCGTGCAGTATTAGCCAGACATGTTAAGACAATTATACTGGATTAACTGTACTGCTTACGTGGTATGTTCACACGTCAAGAAATCAGCCATAGTACTGCTAACTTTGTTTACTACTTCTAAAAGATATATACTGATGTTTGAGGTGGGCTTTTTTGTGACGTATTTAACATTAACAGTAGGTACGACAGCATAATAAATATCAGAAATTTTGAATCTTTCTTCAGTTTATTTCCACTTGGTCAAGTCCCCATAAAATCTTGGTCAAGTCTCCACAACATTAGTTATTGCGTAAAATGTCGTGACATTGTTAGTAATAACTATTACAATGTTCCGATTTGTGTAAAGACGAATTTCGCGCCAACTCGAACAAATGTTGGCGGCACCCTCTCATATTTTAATGAAACTTTCTGTACATGAAGACTTTATCACAAAAAACCACTTTGAATATTTTGTTTTTCCAAAAATGGTCTAGACTGTCTTTTAAAAAGGGTCAAACTTTTTTTACCAATTTTTTCAAATGGCTATAGTCTAAAAATGACAAATCTTACAAAAAAAAAATGTTGTTGGAGTGATTTTTGCAAAATTAGTCAATTTTTTAATAAAACCGATTTAATCCACCTAACAGTGAGATGAGACATTTCTTACACATATCACTTTTGGATCATTCATTAGTTTGCAGAGCTCATGCGAAGTAGGCATCCAACTAGAGGTGGGATGAAAACAGTTTCTAGTCCTTCACGAACAAAATCTCGAATAAACTGAATAAATTATAGAAAATCAATAAAACGAACGAAATTAAAAGAAAGCAAAGAAAAATGAAATGAAAGGTGCTCAAATTCATAAAATAAGTAGAAAACAGTTTCTAATGTAAATAAAAATTATAAAATACACTAATCAAATGAGATTAGCTCATTGAATGAAAATTTGGACTATATTTAGTTATAAATTTAATAGAATAAATTGAATAAAATAAATAAAAGGAATGACTGAACATGAAATGGATAAAATTAAAGATATGAACAAATGAATTAAATGAATCAAATCAATCAAATGAATTAAATGAATCAAATTAAATTAATGAATCCAGTGAATACAATGAATCAAATAAACACAATGAATAAAGTTAATAAAATAAAAAATAAATGAAATTATTAAAAAAAACAAACGAACCAATAAACAAAATGAACTGAATTGATAAAATGAATAAAAACAAGAAAATGTGCAGAATAAAATACATTAAATAAAATGAAACATTAAAGATGTTAAAAGGTTACAAATTAATAGAAAAAAAATAAATTGTGTCATTTGGAAAAAATGAATAAAACATAAAAAATGGTCAGATTATTGAATTGCAGAAACCGAACAAAATGTATGAACTGGAAAAATGAATAGAATGCATAGAATGAAAACCGTGAATAAAACAAGTTAAATGAACGATATGAGTAAAATGCACGAAGAGAATAAAGTGATCAAAGTGATTCCAAATAATGAAACGAATAAAATAGATAAAATGAACGCAGATGAACAAAATGAATAAAAAAATGCTGAATGAAATAATTAAAATGCAATGATCATATATTTAAAGTCAAAAAACATTTTTGAATAATGGAAATGAATATAACGGATTGTACGATTTTGAGAACCATTGCATCAGAAAGATATGAAATGTTTTTGAAAATCTTATCGCCTGAAAAAAGACTAATTAATATACAATGAACTTTCTAAGGCTTCCGTACTTTTTTTTGTTTTAGTATTTACGTTTTCATGCCTCGTTACTTATCTGCTATTTCTGCTTTATTGATGGACCTTAATTAGTTATCAGGAACCTGGAATGTTCAATTTGCTTTGGAATTCAAAGTTTACTTTTTGGTCACATATTCCCAAAAAAAAAGATTTTTGTGCAGAATAGAATTTGAATTGAATATAATAAAGTGAGACAAGGTCACATGTGCCCCTTGAACAGAGAGCGACAGAGGGAGATTGCGATTCGTGAATGAGACAGGTTGATATTTCGATGTGTCTAGGTTATGTCGATAGCATAAAAGGCGTGCATTCAGTTGATTATAATTCTCTTTTCAGTCATTCTTATTGCTTGCATGTTGTTTCGTTTGGAATTCTCATTCAGGAAATATGTTTGAATAATTCCTATTCAAATCTATACTGTGAAAAAGAAATGGTTCAAACTATCAGGATGGCAAAAATGTAGTTAGATCAACTATCTGCGCAATGCATAAACTCTGATTGTAATTCTCGCTAGTGTATTTGTACAATATGGAAAACTCGAACGAAACGTTTGCTGAATTATCCAATGCCACTCTACTAATTGTGACTGCGTACTCAGTATACTGCCGTTATTAGCATATTTGTCCCATGTTCTATGGGTTTCCCTATATACATGGGGCAATTATGCGTAGAACGGCAGTATAGAGCAGATATGAAAGACGATAAGTTAGAAGATACATTGCCTGATTTTGGGACAAAATTTTAATGACGGACGAAGCTCACTTCACCCTTTCTGGTGGATTAAATGAACAAAATTGTCGAATTTGGGGGACACAGAACCCACACGTTATACATCAAACACCACTACAAGACCAGAAAGTTACTGTTTGAGCCGGAGTGTGCTCCAAAACAATCATCGGACCTTATTTTTTAAAAAAGGGAGAAACCATCGACGGCGCACGCTGCCGTTGGATTTTGGCACACTTTGTCTGTCCACAAATGCAGAAAAAAGGTGTGGAAAACTTCTATTTTCCAGTTAATGTTGATTGAATCTTTCGTTAAATTTTGTCTACTTTCTGAATCTGTAATAAGTTTTGAAGTAGACGTTCATTTGATAAAGTTATAACATATTTGTCGAATGAAGATTCATCAAATCGTTGTTGCTTTTGTTTAGAAAACATAGGATACTCTCGGTAGCCGGCTACCCAGAATTTAAAAAGAACCAAAAACTAAACAAGATCTTCTTTTCGAACGATCGTGTTCTCGAAACATGATGAAGTCAGTGTGCATTCGCCAAAATCATCTTCACAGCGCAACGCAACAACGGAAATAACTCAGTTTGCATTCTTGTTTTCACACTTCTTAATAAAGTTTAATATTAATAAAAACCTCTCCTACTACTTACCCTTACTACTACTTACTCTTATCATTATGCATGTGCAATTCCAACTGTTTACAAGAATAGTGCTCGACACAAGAAAAAACTAAAGACTCGGGCAAATACCTTCCGCATTTTATTCATGCGATCGCCGTATAAAATCAGCACCGACACGATAGAAACCACGAAAAAATTCATCGCGTGATGGAATATTATTAAAAAAAATATAAGCAGTGCTCCTTATAGCCGGCTATCCGGAGCTCAAGTCGCTTATTTTGCTAAACGTATTAATACAACAAATGATAAATATCCCAAATTCTCGGCAGCCGGCTGCCCAGAGCAATTATTACATGGTAACGCTAATGGCACACTTAGGGAGATGCCAGAGTGAACGCGATTCGCGACGCGACGCGATGCGAAGCGATTTATGACACATCGCGCAACGACGCGCGATTGAGCTCCGTTCATTTGATTCCTGCTAAATAATACAGTATATGCCAGAGTGGAAGCGACGTGATGCGATGCGCCAAGCAATTTTTTGCGCGATGCGCGACCAACCAGTACATGCACAGGTTTTTCGCGCGAAATGAGGCGATCAATTTAAAAATTTGATTTCACTATGACGGATCAAGATGTTTTTGTCGATGTCGCATCACTCATTGGACCTGTCTTCCAAAGGTGTGCGCTGTGGGACCAACAATCCCGCCATTACCGGAACCTTGTGAACCATGTGAATGTTGGAAAGATGTTTCGGATGAATTGGGAATACTTGGTAAGTAAAATTTATGAACAATTTTTAAATTGCTTTTAATGGGTACTGTGAGTGACCGAGTTGATTTTTCTCAAATGTTATACTGGTTCTAAAGCCTCTATTTTTTTTAAATTTCAGGCGATGTTGCAAAGAAAAGATGTACAAACTTGCGTGACACTTTTGGTCACGAACTGCGTAAGCTGCCGGTGTTGAGATCCGGGGATACTGGCCACTAAATCGTTTCCTCTAGCTGACCGCATTTCAAAAGTCTATCTTTTGCGTCAACAAGTGAAGCCCCGGCAAACAAGTGGCAATCTCAAGCCGCAAAGCAAAGTGTTTGAGGACGTCGAGGCATTGGAAATTCCAACTAGTCAACTAGAAGCATTCGAGGCAGCTGATAGCTCCATCAAGTGCTCCTGTCCCCTATATAAATATAAAAAGAACAACGAAAAGAACGCTCAAGCAGAACATCTTTTAGAGTTTGAGCAGAGGAAGCTAGAACTGCTCGAAGAAAGCTTCATCTCGCGACAGGGATGAAGATGAAGCTTTCTTTATTAGCCTGCTACCCATGTAAAGAAATTAGAAACCCCAGAGAAGCTTCGGTTTCGAATTGTACTACAATAGACAGGATTATGTGTAGGCATTGGAATGTTTTGTAAGAAATCTTTCCCCTCGCTAACAACGCTCTCTATATCCTTCCCTATCAATGATAACATTTTGCAACATACAGATAGCTTTGGTAATATCTACGGTCATTCCTTTCAATTGGTTTCATAGCAGTCTCCATTTAGCATGTATTGCCCCGAAAGCAGACTCGATCGATTTCTTTGCTCTTGAATGTCTTGAGTTAAAATATTCTTCTGAAACAGTGATATCTCGTCGAGCAAATGGTCGCAAAACATGTTTTAACAGCAGGTAAGCTTCATCAGCTAGGAAAACATATGGCATGAATATGTTTGTTCCGGTGATATTACTATCTGGTGGAATACCTAGTTGTCCCGGTTCCATCAAGTACTACAAAAAACCTTTTTGTAGTTGTGAAACATTGTCCCAGAGTGTGGCAGATTGTTCCGAAATTCGTGAAGATATACTACGACGGGGAAGGTGGGGGTATAGCATTACCTTAGCGTGATTATAAGCTTATATTGTGGTTCTTTTGGAGTTGTAATAACGTTGGCCCACTCTTTAGTAAGAACAACTTCAATATGGCTTCAATCTTCAATATGGCTTGTAATCGAACGTTTCGATGCTCATACGGGTACAGTTGCGACATTTATTTGGATCATTTAGCACATATTGGTACAGGGTGATACTCCCCGTATCTTCCTTTTTTTCCTATGGATCGGATGAATTTAAAAATCTTTATTTCTAAAAAGAAATCGTGTACGCCTTCGAACATGAAATATTTTTCGTCTGAGCCTATTTTCATAAAAACTTTTCAACTCGCAATCCGTTCGACACGTCAAAACAATTTTTGTTTACGTATAAGGGACCATTCATAAATTACGTAACGCAAAAATTGCCCAAAATTGACCCCCTCCACCCCATATGTAACAAATTGTCACAAATTTTTCCATCCCCCCCTCCCCTGTTACGTAACAAATTCCAAGAAAAAATTTTTTTCTTCGATGAAAACATGTTACGTAACGATCTAGTTAACACCCCCTCCCCCCTATGTCACAACTTGTCGTACCCCCTCCCCCCCTAAAAGCGTTACGTAATTTATGAATGGTCCCTAACGCATATGGCCATCGCTTCCAGTCGCGTTCACTCTGGCTATCATTTCGCGTTGGAAATCGCGCGCAGTTCGCATCGCATCGCGTCGCGTTACGCATCGCGCCCACTCTGGCTTCACCCTTACTAACAACTGTTCCCTTTCCGTGATATATGTGCAGATGCAGAGAATTCCTCGGTTTCTAGTAGCAACATGTATCGGACTAACATTCCTTCCTTTCGCAGAAGATCTGCATTCGCCGTCGGTATTGATCAGCATGCAGTGATCAATATAGATTGCACAATGTGGCTTATCATGTTATTCCCAAGCATGTTGTTCCAATGAACATTTTGCAACCTAATTTGGTTCTGGTCAATAACGGAGTAGCAACTACGGGCGATCTCTCATGCTAATGCTTATGCTTATTGGTAAAGGTAGTTGCGTCTTGCTAAAACAAGTTTTCCAAGCTGAGACAACAACCTACCTACGTAACCATTATGCCCAGCGTGTATGAACCTAGTTGCTGTCGCTACCTTGATATATTTCAGTAAGGTGTGCGTCTTGGCTAGTTTGCTGTCATTTTGTATGGTGTGCGTCTTGACTCAAATTCAATAATCATTTTCAATAACTACTATTTGAGAATCTCGCAAAATTAAAGGAAAGTCTAGTTACGTTTTTCATTTTTGTGTTGAAATCAACTAAATAGGGAAACAAAAATTTGTTTTGTTATTTTTTCATTGAATGGCTTTCAGTGTGGTGAAGTGGATCGCGTGGTGGCTATGCTCACAAACTCGCGAAATCATGTTATCCTTTAGCAGTGGTTGGCAGAATGTTACGTCGATGACGGATTCCCTATCGTCTATATGGAATGTCCTAGTGGATCTTTTGTTACGCAGCCCTACATCCACCTCTTGCGTTGATCAGCCTGCTACCCCACTACACGGCCCAAGAGTTAAAATCTCATCCTATAACAACCGGCGTTCGTCCGACTAACGTGTTGGTTGATGTGTCCACCATCAGATTGTACTGCTCTGTATGTGTATGTATGTGTTAAAAATGTCACTCATTTTTCTCAGAGATGGCTGGATCGATTTGCACAACACACTTAGTCTGAAATGAAAGATATAACTTTCCCATCGGTTGCTATTTAATTTTGGGCGATCAGAATTCCGGTTCCGGAGTTACTGGTTGAAGAGTGCGGTGACACCGCAATTTTTCATAAAACTATATCGAAATGATGTAAAACTCATTAAAATGGGTGAAAAACAGGCATTGTAATTCTCTCTCACTCACGCGAGAAGAAGCTTATCCGATGTCCAACTTTTCCGAGATAAGATGAGTCGCAAAATTCTCCATCTCCACAAATTGCGTGGGAATGATTTTCCGGATAAAATTTATTTGACTTTTTCCTTCTCACTGGAGAAGGTGATAAAATTTTAATTTCGTAGAAATCATTTAAAACTTCAAAAAATACACTTAATTACAAAGAAAAGCGGCAAAGAAGTATGATAGACTTGTTTTTTCGTGTTTTGGGATAACGACAGAAAAGCAGCGAACGCAAAGAGGATACCGTGATAAACTCATTCACTCATTCTCCGGCTGTTTTATTTATCCGGAGAAATAACACGTTGTATTTATCCGGAGAAGTTGTGTAAGTGCCAATAACTTTTCGTGTGAAAATGTGAGTTTTTATTGTCGCAGTAGCAAACTATCCGGGCGCATTTACTCATATGAGCGATAAATGCAATGCCTGGTGAAAAATTACTTGAATTTGGCAGTCTGGATCACTAATGACAAACCAAAGTTGCTTTAACCACATTTGCAACCTTCGACGGTTCCTAAGTCCATAGAAGCAGGAACTTAATGTTGTTAAAAGGGGAAAATTTAAAAATCAAATTTGTATTTTTGATGCCAAATATCTTCAAAATGCATGAAACGTGGAGATTTGATGCAATCAAAAATTTGATGAAGACCGACTTTTTTTTTGGAAAATCGTCAACCTAATCCCGGTCGACTTTTTTTTCGTCTGAGATAGGGTGTCTGGGTTTTAACAGGGGCGTAGCTAGGGGTGTACGGAGAGGGGTAGCCCCGCACTGATCAGATACCAGCCCTCAGACCCTCCCCCTTTACACAACTCTTCAGATCACCCCTCGTTACACTCCCCTCAGACCACCACCTCATACATCCCTCATACCCCCCCCCCATCTCAACCCTGCGGATATTTTAACAAATTTTAGCGCTGATAACCCTTGTTATTTTTTCTTGCAAAATAAAAACGTCAATGTAGAAAGTAGAAGATATATTTCGTCCACCGTTTAGGCCAACACATCATTTGATTGATCCACTGGTTTGATTTGAAATCTGCAATGCACAACACAAGTTAAAATTGTTTCCCATTTAAATAAGTTATTTCAAAAGTAGCGATTCTGTTGAATATCATTACAGGTCCGAAGTATAGGCACGACACTTCGGTTATGTTACATACATTACCCTCTCATCTCTTTCTTCAAACCAAGTGGTACTTTTAAATGTATACGTAACTGAGCAAAAAATCATTTTTGAAAATTTTATATGAAACTGTTCCCTTAAAAATTCATGCGAGCAAGTTTCTAATTTGGAAAAAAATTAATAACTCTGCCATTTTTTAACCGATTTTGAACAATAAAAGATCATTAGATGCGCACATAAATTATCTCCCTAAATTTTCAATAAAACAAAGACGTTTCCTAATAAAAGTGCTGAGCGTTTTTCATATTTTTGATAAAAAATAGCAAAATAATGGCAACTTTCATGATGTTGTCCCAAAACCACATAGTACTTTTAACAAAAGAACATAACATAGCATACCCAACGGTATGCTATGTTATGTTAGGTAATTTCTTTCCAACACTTTTAAAATTTGGAAAATCGGTTGAAAAATGACCGCTTAAAAAAAATTTAGCGCCGAAAGTTCCGAAAAATCGTTTTTTGCTATAAATCAAGATTTTGAGGGTATATTAAATTGATCAAACGTAGTTGGGGCAAATCCGACCTAGTAAATGGTTTTGGCTATAAAATGCTCATTTTACATCAGATCAAGTCGTTTTGTATACCAAATTAAAGGTTAACTTTCTGGACAACTTTTGAAATACAAGCGTTTTACGAAAAAGTTCATTTTTGCTGTTTTCAAAAATGGTTTGGTAAACCCGACCGCCTATGTTTTTGGTTGATTTAGTACAGCTATTACCCAAATTTTATGGTTTTCAATGCTAAATCAATGAATGTTATATTATTGAATTGTAACTTGAAGAAAATGGGATTCAATGTCAATATTGGAATGTCAAAATCACGAGAAGTAGCAAGTAAAGATATTCCTATTTGCATCGGAGCAATTGCTCTACGAATACTATATTCATATTTTTTTTGTTTCTTTCATTTGTAATTATGAACCATTGTGCGAAAAAATAATAAATAATAACGATAAAATATATTTGAATTTGATAAACAAACATTTTATTAACCAAAAAGCGGTCGGATTTACCCCAATATTTAGAGGTCGGATTTGCCCCACCGCGTAATTTTTCATTACGATGCAATTAAAAAAAATGAAACAAGTTGGACTAAATTCATCTATGCACTTTGTAGGACTTTAATCAAAGAATTTTAATCCACTTACATTTTTTATGCAATCACTTAAACAATCAGTACTATCCAATGATGCACAACAATCAAAAGTTGTAAAAACACACTTATTGTCGTTTCAGTATCTCAATGTAGACTAAAATGCTGTCATGCCACCATTATGCTTATTTTCGATGCTCTACACGACAACATTGATATTAGTTCTCGTAGTGCGTAGTGTTATTAGAATTAATATTTAGAATATTTAGATTTAGTTATTAACGATCTAGACCTACAAATTCGAGTAATTTTACATTCATTTTAAAAGGTTTTGCATTATCTTGATATCAGTTTAAATGGGAATTTATTGTGTGACCGTATTCTTCAACCCGTTTCTCCGGAACCAAAATTCCGATGGACAAAAACATCAATGGCAGCCTATGGAAGCTTTATTCTGTTCGTTTGAATCTAAGTTCAGCCATTTCTGGTAGATTTGTGTTAGAAACAGTCTTACTGGTGATATTTCCTTCCTTCTGATCCGTCTGATCACTTCGATTTTTTATTTTTTCGGTTTAACGCGGTACTCAAACCTCAACAGTCGGGCAGATCTTTCAGAGTGCATTTCATTCCCTCTCTACCACTTTTCCCCGCATAATTACCATCATTAGTCTTGGTTGCCGTTCACAGAATTGTATTTTCTCTGCACGAAATTAGCCAGGACCGAATCGGGTACCATCCACGACCAATGAAGACACTGCTCTCAAGCACTGAATGCTACTCTGTTCACATATCTGCGCGTTCAACTGGTACAGGTTTGTTCGGTTGCCATGCTTCATGCGCAGAGGCGATTCCACTTCCCGTTCAAAGTAGCTATGCACAGACAAAGGTTTCAGCCCCATCACCAACGCGAACGACGTTACTGTCGACCAGCTGATTTAACTCACTCACTCACCACGATATAACAGTTCTCATCAGAATCGCGATAAGCACGCTACGTTCGGCTGCATACGTCACTCACATCGCGATCGTCAAGGACAGCGTCGGGGGCTTACTGACATTAGCGCATAACCGATCGTGTGTATTTGCTCGGATGCTATTATATAGAATAATAATCCTTCGATGATTCAGTTTTTTACCATCGTCTCGAGCGTTTGTTTTGGTTGATAACAGCCAATGTTTTTATATACAATTGCTAGAGATTTTAGCTTCCGATATTGATAATAATAACTACTTGCTACAATGTCACGATTTGCGTGAAAGTGCGATTAGCTGTTTGGCGCTCAGTTATGGTGGAGCTTTACAACTGAATGGTAGCAGTCGCGAAGTTTGTGTGTCAGTCGATGAATTGGACCATTCAGATTTTTTTTATCATCACTATTAGATACCGCGTCAATTTTTAGGTGATTACCATTAATGAGTAATTTTGGTCGATTGTGATTAGTGATTCATTGTCCACCTAGGCGCACATGTTGTTTAACTTTGCACCGTTATCGAGAGCGACCGATGGCAGAGGTACTTCACCCACCACGATAACGTAAAATCAAACAAAGACAGTATCCCAATCCTGAATATCAGAAAATTTGCTTCAAATCCAAACAAACCATGGACAGCGAAGGAAGCAAATCGAATGCAAGTATCAATTCTAACGAGGGTACCCCTTTACTACACCACCAAATCAGTGCTGTGAGTTCTTCTGCCTCTAGCAGTGAAGTGGAGATCACCAAAAAAACGCAATGCCTGACGCTGGAACTGGTGGCCGTTGCGCTCAGCTTCGGATGGAGCATATCAGGTAGGATGCAACCTGCGCGAGTGACTTGACGATTTTGCGATCTAATTCCCCGTATTTCCTTTGTTCGTTCCGTCTCGTTCGTTTCGCAAAGGTATCGTACTGGCGAATCAAATCATATTCCAAACGTGCGTGTATTTGGGCTACAATGAAAGCCTGTGTTTGCTCCTGGGAACCAACGCAAATTCGACGGAAATTGCCAATCTGGAGACGGCGGTACAACCGACGGTGGCAAAAATTTCGATGGCTTCAAACATACTAATTTCGGTGGTTCCGGCGCTGTGCGGTTTGTTTATGGGACCGTGGTCCGACCGGTTCGGAAGAAAGCCAGTCATGATGATACCGTGCATTGGTGAGTTAATGAGAGATAACTCTTGTGATCTGATAATAGGTGAAAAATTAGTGCAAGTAGAGTAGAACGGGGCGAACCAGGAAATTGGTTTTCACTGACTCGTTTGATCAAATCACGCGTTTTATTGAAGCGACATTCAACGAGTTCTATAAGCTCATCTGAAAATAAATTAATTCAATTTAAATGCTTATTTTCTGGTATACCGTCAACTTATACTAGCTCAGATATTATTTTCGGCAAATTTAAGACTAAGAGAAACTAAAGCAATGAAATTGAAATTTATTACGAGTATTTCTAAAGCATTCTGGAAGACAGTAGCTTTCTATCTCGACAGTGTAAAAAGTTTCTTTTTAGTTTGATCATAGTACACTATGACTTATTTTAATTTTCATCAGATTGTAAGGGATATTTCTACGAACAATTCTTCCAAACACCTTGTGAATATATTTGATGGCTTGGCCTCTGGTAAATTATATTGATGACCAAAAAAATAGTTTTTTTTTTATTTTCCTTTCGTAAAGTTCAAGTTCTTAAGAATGTTATCTAAAATTTTTATAGAGAACGGATCAGTAGACGCTAAGTTATAGCGTTAAGCTATTGGACTGGAATCGTAGTCACAGCAAACCTATTTAAAAAAAACACGTTTTGCGGATATTGCTATAATACTACGTTCACACTACAAGTTAAAACGTGTTTTAACGCTACCTTGATGACATTTTTCTTGTTGATAATTATTGTAACGTGTTTTAACTCTGTAGTGTGAACATAGTATAACTTTGACAATTATAAGTATTTTTTTAAGTTCTCAACTGGATTTTCCAAATTTGACCTTGTACTACGATAGAAGAAGTATTTCATAAAAGATATTGCTACATTGCTTTTCAAAAATTCAAACTTTTCCATTTATTTCCTCGAGAGAAGAGGTGTGGGAGGAAGGAGGGGGAAAGGTGAATGGGGGCGCAACACCCAACTGCATATTGTACCTTTCATTTGAGACTAGGTTAGTGAAAATTGGTTCAATTATCACCAAAGTGGCTTTAGTTCTGGAATATGTCCGGAACCTGGGGCTTCGATTATTATCGATAGTGGACAACTTATTTCAAGAATCTTTGAATCACTATCAGTGATCTAGGTCAGCGAATCGAAGTAATTTGATGTTCATTTCAATTGATTTTTATCCTATGAGGTATTACGTATCGGTATGAGAAATTCCTATGTGACCACACCCGAGCGGAAGAAAATAGCTTAAGAATACCAAATTCAGGTATACTATACCCAATACTGAACACCACAATAAGGTATTAAGGAGCCTTGCATAAGAGGTAAAATACTTGAAATAATAACTGAAACATGTACTACGAATAACTACTTGATACTGAAACGAGTTATTATAATACCTGAATAATAACAAAACCTTTTCAACCTTCCAATAACGAAACTCACTGTATGGAGGTATTGATTTGGTATCTGTAAAACTAACTGGAATACATAAGTAATACTAAAATAAAGTATTATACCTCATTGAGGTATTAAGTAGGTATTGGAGAATGTTTCTTCAATACCAGCTTAATACCTTAATGAGGTATTAATATTCAATTAATATCAGGTTTTGGTATGATACCAGAAAATAGTATGCTCGGGTTTTTTTTTTATTTTTATTTCAATTATAAAGGTTTTAACCTTAAGGTCATTCGCCTCTTCGGGTTAGAAAAATCTCTTAGGAAAAATTTCTAACCCTATGTGCGGGGTCGGGACTCGAACCCAGGTGCGCTGCGTACAAGGCAATCGATTTACCAATACGCTACGCCCACTCCCTATGCTCGGGTTATTGGCCAGGTATTTTCTCCTGGTCGGGCAATAACCAAGTTGTAACTCCGGAAGAAAAAGTCAGTACCTACTGTATGAAATTCAATAGCAGTCAATGAAAGTATTACATCCTTCATTTGAAAGCAACTTTGAAAAAATCAGCTAGGAGCTCGCTGCAAAAAGGGGTGTGATATATGCTTAGGAACAAGCGCCTTTGACATTAGTAAGCTGACCAACCGTACGGAGTTTGGGAGGACTGCACGGATTTTCCGACGGATGCTCGAGAAAAAATACCTGTACGGATTTGTCCGAAATTTTCGAGCTCAGTGGAAATAGAATAAAAATTCTGCCACAAATAACCAAATAACGTTGGTAGTTTAGCAATTTTTGTGGTAATAGGCAACCAGTAAACGAGAGGCCAAAAAGTGAATTTTGAGTATTTTTTCTGAGTTCTGGGAACAAGAAAATTTTAAGAATTAGTCAGCTATCTGTCTAACTATCCGTCGCGACCAGTCATTTAAACCATTCACACAAGTTGAATTATATTTTTTTGAATTTGAACAGCTGGCGCGAAGTCGGAGGTTCCTAGTATCGATCATTTTTGTGAGAACCGGTGCCATGGTACTAAAGTACCGGTAGTACTGGTGGAATACCGATACCCGAATATTCTTGTTTTCGAAGAATGCTCTTTTTTTAACGACATAATTCAACACAATTCATTGCACAGCGACTTAGTGCAACATTATGATTTGCCTGCTCTTTTCATTTGCATTACCTGGCTCTTTTATTATATACCAAATGTACCAAATCGGTGTACGTTCTTTTATAGATGATGATTAAACCGTTATGTGTCCGACGCGGTACCCGGGTACCTTTTTAAGTTTCAATTAATGAAAATCCCATGTTTTATCCATAGCTGGAAATTGAAACTTTGTGACATCTTAGAACTTCACTAAGTCAAGCTTTTGGGTTAATAATATTGTTGATATAGTACGGGTGGGAATAAGGAGGAGCTCCTGATTTTTTTTCTTCGTAACAGGCCGATGTGGGTACCCGGGTGCCCACAAAACTGAAATGCCAATAACTAATGTAATTTTCAACCGATTTTGATACTTTTGGGTGTTTTGGATTCAGGAACCCATCACCTTTTGGACTTGGTAAAAATGAATCGTGTTATTTCATTCGGTTTCCGGGAATCCGGGTTTCCGGAAGCAGGCTCCAGTGCTGGGATACTAATGGTGAACTTCGATGGAATACTTGCAATATGGGTATCAAAATTCTTAGAATTGCATCAGTAGGTTGTATCTCGTGGTTTTGGGACCATTTGGTAATTTGACCGCGGAACGGACAATCTGGAGCAGGTTCCCGTGGAACCGTTCCATTCCATTTCCATTTTTCAAATTGCCGTAGGGTCCCGTAACAATAAATAACATTCCGGATTACCAAGAACCAGATCCATTCAACCGGTTCAATTTTTTAGCAGTCAACTGCTTCAAAAATGTTTGCACTATAGGGAGAAAATGTATCAGAAGGCTTTTAAGAGCATCAGTAACATTTAAAGCTGTGAAAATTAAGTCCACGATGTCAGAAAATTTCATTAGTCCATAACTGGACTGAGTGCCTGTTGGAAAAAGAGGGACACTTGGGGTTTCTGGTGTCCCTGGAAGTGGTGGGTACTCCTTGTTAGAATTAAAATTTCCAAAGGGATCATCCATAAATGACGTAGCATTTTTTGAGTGATTTTTAACACCCCCTCCCCCATCGTAGCATTTCGTCACAAACCTCCCCCCCTTGACGCCGGAAAAAATTAAAAAAAAATAAAAAAACGATGTTAGTTAGATGAAACGGGTAAAGCTACGTAGTATGACATGACCTCCAGGGGGGTCGTCACACATAATCACAAATACAAAACTCGCCCCACCCCCATATAATGCTACGTCATTTATGGATGATCCCAAATCCGGGAGCAGATTGCTTCGGCTTTAGGGCAGCACTTCCGTTGGATTTATTAGATGTTGTTGGCGCACTCTCAGAGGATGACATCTTGAGACCCTTACGAGGTAGTCTAGGGGAGGCTAGAGTTTTCCTCTTCCTGGACTCCCCCGGGTTAACGAGAGATGTTCCCTCTTGAGGGTCGTCAGATTCTTGCTCAACGCGATCCAAACCAGCAAAGGGATTTTCAGACAGGACAGATGGCGAAGCATTCTTTAACATTTCTGCTTAAGAGCGCCTCGAGCGTTCCTTAGCGTTTAATTTTATCCCCGCGCTGTTTGTACGCAGGGCATGACTGAAGAGCATGCGAAGGGCCCCCGCAGTAAATACACTTTTCAGTTTCTTTGCCGCAAGAGTCATCCTCATGCTCTCCCTCACATTTTCCGCATCGTTTTTTATTTCCACAATAGGTGGCTGTGTGGCCCAACTGCTTGCAATTACTGCAGCTCATGACCCATGGTACAAACAGGCTAACTGGTAGGCGAACTTTGTCAAGGAGGATGTAGTTGGGAAGAGAAGACCCGGCGAAAGTCACCCGAAGCGAGCCTGATTGAGAGTAGGAAGTCTTACCTCCCTCGGTGTTTGCGGTATACAATTGTTTGCATTCTAAGATCTTAATCTGTTGGAGTGAGGGGTCCTTAAAGCAGCCAACCCCGTGCTCCAACAGTTCTTCGCATTTCAGATCCGGTTCGGACACAACCCCATCGATTTCTACGGCCACACAAGGCACGTACGCTTTAAATTCCCGCGTAATACTATGTTCACATTAGCGCTTATATCAAGTGATATGCGAATTACCATGATATCCGACGATACTAAGTGCCATATTACTTGATATCCCATACAACTCGAATGTCATCTCATATCACCATCACACAATGATTGTGATATGAGATGACATTCGAGTTGTATGGGATATCAAGTAATATGGTACTTAATATCGTCGGATATCATGGTAATTCGCATATCACTTGATATCAGCGCTAATGTGAACATAGTATAAAGCGCTCACAGCAAGCAATCGCGTTTGCCTGGCCGAGGTCATTCACTAAAACACGTATCTTGTTTACCCGAACACGTGTTATCTGAGCTACGGCCGGTAATTAGCAGTCAGATCCCGAGAAAGTTTCAATACATTAACCGGTTTCTCCCCGGTCCGAAAGTACACTACCCATGGCCCAGTGGAATCTAGAGGGTACTGTTTTATACGGGGGGCAATGCGCGTGTTAGGGGAATCAGGGACTTCCAAGAGAATATTAGATGGTATTTCGCCCTCGGCCATTTAAGCACGAAGGCAGAGCGTTGCATATACGGGAATGTGTCTTATTATTAAATTGCAAGGTAAAATAAAAAAAGAGAAAAGGAAAGAAAGCAAACGAGAGGAAAAAAAACAGACAAAACTTATCTGCAGTAACGTCGATTGTTCCGCACCAGTGAAAACAACACGCTGGACTTGCCACCGGCACCAGCAGAACGGCAGCCAACAAACGAACAACGGCTGACCTTCACTCACTGAAACTTACACACCGAACACCACTGTGAAGTATAACGATCTGCTCCGCTGAAAGGCTCGGAAACAACTGATGCAGCTGGCTTTGATTCTTATTGTAATTCTGAACGTACGGTTCAGATGTGGGGGCGTGGAGATTTCAAGATCGCGTCGGAACGAGCGTTTATATGTTCACGCTTGAGACCGTATTTATAAATTTAGAAGTGGTAAAACGTTCCCTTATTCACTGGGGCATTTTCATGTTTGCGAGATCGCAGGCGTTACAGTGCGTGGATGATCGCGAACGATCCGAGTGTTTGTATGTTATCGTATTTGATAGCGTAGGTGTTTGTTTATCGTGTGTGCTAATGAGTATGTAAATTCGCGTGTAAATTCCACTGCATAACCATGTGGTCATTTGGATATTCGCTTGAGTTCTTGAATGTTCACGCAAACCGCGAGTCTGACGTTTAATTTTGGTATGGTTTAGATGTTAGAAGAGATTAAGTTCCCTCATATAACTAGAATGTCCGGTAATATCGCCCTGTAACTTGTTGTGTAGTGTATATAACCGTCATTTATTGTCTTGAGATAAAACTGAAGATATGAATGTAGGCGCTGCTAGTATAAGACCTGACTGATTCATGATCGCGTGGAAACGTGGAAATTCGTAGTTGTTAAAATTCCTAATCATAGGGACGTTTTTATGTTAGCGAGATCGCGAGTGTATTATTATTATTGTTTATTGGGGCTTTAATCTCAATGGGTCATTCGCCCTCGCGGGCGTAGGTTTCGTGTATGACCGCAATACTATGTTCGCATTTGTGGCGAGAGCTGTAGTATTGCGCAGGACTCGAGCGTTTGTAGATGAACGGGTTTAAAGCGTGAGATGGCGATAACCTCACTGCAAATCCAACGATCTAAATCATAAAGTCGACGCCGGCCGGTAAAACATGATGATGAGTTATGTTCTATCAAAGACCATGCGGTAGACTTGGGTGCAAAGCCCAACTCCTACTTAGCAGAAGGCAAAGGACTCTTCACATTTCCTTTCGATCATGTCCATATGAGCCTGCCTAGTTCTAGTTTTCCGTTCTAAGATTATAACTCTTTCGCTCTAGAATACCTATCCGTCTTTCAATTTCATTGCTTTAGTTTCTCTTAGTCTTCAGTTTGCCGAAAATCAATACAGTAGAACCTTGCGGCAATTAAAACATGGTAGCGCTTAAATTTATAGTTCTTGAGATTTCGTCATTTTAAGTTCGAAGGTATGAGAAATTGATATGAATTGAATTGAAAAGAAATCCTCGACGTCACTTACTTCAACGATTTGTTGAAAATTCATATTTAATCCCATTATCACAAAATTTTGAGATAATTTTATTTAATCATAAAGTAAAGTAAAATAAATATTCGCAAAAGAATTGCATCATATTGATTTTTGGGGTTTTGTCACACACCGTGCCCCTGAATGCGGTGGCGGAGTGTTTATTGGAATGAAAGCAGCACTGAATAGTATCGTTCCAAGCTCCGATTCGGCACTGTATTAAATTTTAGTATAATTTTTGCTGACATAAAATGTAAATTGATAAATAATTGGATTGCTTTCTACTACCCTTTGCAATTAAATAGTAACGAGTATCGAAAATAAAAAATCGAGAAACACAGTCGAGCCGGCACTCGCGCCGTTGTATTTTGTGCAACACCTTCCGAAACTCAAGCGAAATCTTCTTCCAGCACCAGCGGTTGCTCATTCGGGGAGCCATTCACGCGAGTGCCGGAGGGTTAAGGAATAATAATTTTAGTAAGATTGAGGAAACTTTTAGCGGGAGCCAAATTACATTTTGGCAATTACCCAAATGATTTAGATATTAGAACCATTGTCGGGGTTGTCCAATAGTTTTTTGCTATCATTTTAACTACACTAATATACATATTCTTCTCGACAGGCTATTTCATCACCTACATCTGTAAAACCGCCATTTGCCACTTTTCGTCTTCGCTGAACCTGAGCCCTTGGTTGTACGTGGCGGCCTTTATTCCAGCAGCTATCACCGGCGGAACTAGCGTGGTATGTGCCGGTATGTTTAGCTTTCTCACAGATATTACAACGGAACAAAATCGAACGGTACGAATGGGAATCTTGCAAGCGTGTACTCTGGCCGGAGCCTTTCTCGGAATGATGTCCAGCAGTTTTATTTTGGCGTGGACCAACGCAAGCACGGTATTTCTCATTTCTGCCAGTACGATGTTGTTTGCGACTTTTTACGTCAAGTTAGTCATCGTGGACAGTGTTTCGCGACGACAGGTGGACCAATTCAGTGGAAATTGTGCCAAGCTTAGAGAGATATTCCGGCTGGATTTGCTGAAGGATATGTTCATCACGTTCTTCAAAGCGAGATCAGGTTACGATAGAGGAATCATATGGTTGACTGTAGCCATCGCAGCCTTCACCGTACTAGGATCGCGAGGTAGCGATGTGTTCTATCTATACACGAGGAAGAAATTCAACTGGACTCTGGAAGATTTCACGTTGTGGCAGTCCGCCGATTTTCTGTCAATTATCATCGGCAACTTTCTAGGAATAACAATCTTGAAGAAACTATTCAAGCTACCGGATATTGCCATCGCCTTCCTATCGGTGCTCTCGTTTACTAGCGACAGCTTCATCAAAGGTATGGCCACCAGCGGCTGGCAGCTGTACATGTCGACCGGAGTAACACCACTCAAGGGAACCGAGGGTGCCGCTATGATGGCCATTTCGTCCAGTATTCTACCTTCGCATGATATTGCGAAGATTTACTCTATGGCAATTTCCGTAACCGCAATGGTTCCGCTGGCCGCATCTCCCCTGTTTACCTATATCTATAGTCAAACGCTTGCGACGGCACCGGAGGTGTTCAACTTTGTCGCATCGGGAATATTCTCGGTGAATGTGCTGTTTGTTGGGTAAGTGTTTTGGATTAGAGGTAATCTTTTGGTTAAAGGTATCATTAGTTAGTTGCTAAGGTTGTAAGCCGAACAATTATAAACGAATTCAAAATTACTTACTCGAGCCCTGAAAAGGACATGAAAAGTTGTGTGCACGAGCCTGCCACGACACCTCAACTTTACCAGTTAAAAAGTTTGCATCAATCACAAACTTTTTCCGGAGTTTTATTGTTATTGTTATTTAACAGTGTGCAATCGGGCTGTCTCAACAACCTATTTCTGCAACCTATGTGCATTAACTGTACACCTACCGTCTCACCGCTGCACTTGACAGTGTGTGCTTTATGGTCACAGTGTGTGCTTTATGGTCACACACGACCGCGCACCCGGCTTCCCATGAGCGTTTTGGCGGCTCAGAGGCTATCCTTTCATGTTGCTCAGGGAGACATTACATACTCCTATACACATCCATGCATACAGCATACATACGGGCTTACATTCGTACATACATACATACTATTTGGCACAAGTTTAGAGCGTGTAACATCGTGTCATCTAGTCTGTCATCCTATCGAAAATCATCCTACCATCGCCTTGGTGTCAACGTCATATTGGCCAATTTTGCATTGAATCCGCTTCTGTCTCTTCCTAATCTCCTTTTTGTCTCCTAGGTCCGAAGCGGATCAATCGACCATTAATTGAAACGGTAAACATACTAGCAGTATTAGTCCTTACTCGCGAACATTTTTCCTACAACTGTGCTGTTTCATTTCTATCTTTAACATAATTCGATTATCCCTGTTCTAGTCAATATACGTATTCATTACATAATGGACCAGGCAAACCCTCATTTTTTTCTATTATTTTTTATCCTGAGTAGCTAGACCATCCAAGTAACAAGTGAAGTTCTATAGCACGCTACAAGTGTAATCTAATTTTATCGGTGGTTACAAAACAATCATAAAACCACAATTGTTACTAGGGCAGTGAAGGTATTTTATGATTTCGCAAAAAGATTCTCTGCCCATAAAGGGCATAAGAAATATTTATCCACTATTCCCCATAAAGTTTGCTCGAACCGAAAGTCCGCCTGGTTCGACTAGAATAGACCACACCGACCCAAAAGGGTTGCTTATCATTTCTGAGAGCCGGTGTGCTTGGTCGAGTTTAATAATCATAAGAACAAGTCCAGAATAATTAACTATCTCTAAGGTGCCAGTCCTGAACTAGTCTCATACCCACGATCGAAAGAGTCGACAACTAGTAGGATCCACATGTCTCCCACCCAAGCGAATTGATCAACTTGCAAGTAGGAGCACATATCTACCAACCAGCCAAGAAGACTTCCGAATCAATGAGAATGGACCATGCCAGTCGAAGGCCCCAGGCCCAGCGCCGTCTCGTACAGTTCCCGAAATTAAGTATTTTGTTAGTGCTACTTACCGATTTCATTTCAATGGTAGTTTCATTCTCTCATGTTAAACTCGCTTGCCGCTGCTCATCTCTTCCGGCATTTCGACGCCGTCGGTCGATCGTCTCATAGAAAGGATCTCTATCGGATTCTCAATTTCCGTCGGAACTCGTATGTCAGACGCTCAAGGAGTTCTACTAGCTCGAATATCAACTATCTGAAGCGAAAAAGACATTATTTACCACATTAAATATAAGTCCCTAATCTAAGGCTGATAATGTGACCATCAAGAATACGTCAGACAACCTCAATTGACCCCCTTCGACACCAGTTTGGCCTTACCAAGCCGTAACGCGGGTGGCGGCGTGAAAACTGCCGAATAGGAGTTGAGAACAGCTTGAAGCAACATCTGATGCTGCTCCAAATGTATGTGATATCCAAGACTGACTTGGATAATTCCATCCAGCCTAGTTTGCATACCTTACATAACTAGACTCACTGTTCTCCATTCACCCACACAAACTTTTTCCGGAGTTTTATGTTAAGAAAAAATCTCTCAATTCAGTCAGCAAAATCGAACATGAACAGATATTATTAATAGGGTGAAACTTATTCTAAGAAAAGCAAAACAAAATTAACACATCCACTTAGAATTCAGTTACAGATAAACCGGGTTTTGCATCTAGGTAGACAATTGAATAGGACTGATCCAAATTCTGTCAGTCTTCAGGAATCGATTTCCGATAAATCAAATAATCATACGATTCATTTGACCACCCCTATTACGGAGTAAGGTTTATTCGTAACCTTTTCGGGAAGAATTGAGTAAAACAGGTAAATACGCTCCTTACGGCTATTCTAGATCTCTACCATCAATTCCCGGAATATTTCTAAAAAGAAAGAAAACTATGTATATTGACAGTGTTAGAGGTTCCACTTTCGTGCCCTCGATGGTTCAGGAAGCTCCAGTTGTAAAAACCTCGACGGTTCAAAGAGCTCCAGGCGTTAGTTTCTCAAACAATATCACATTGATTTCTTAGAGCAATACCTATAGCCATTTTCACACATGAAAAAAGAACAACATTTCGAGTCAGATTTCCGGTTTCAGAGTAACGGGTTAAAGAATGATGTCATATAAGATTGCCCATTATAAACTGTGAGCCATGTCAAGCGTCGTCGAAAATTTAACAAGATCACTGGTTTTCATGAAATATCTTTTATTGTATAAGAGGCAAGGTTTTGCTTGTGGTATACATATTCCGTTAATTCTCTTTTTTTTTTGTTTGAGTAAGTATTTTAAGAATTTGTCAACTGATTTCTGTACCAACAAAAAGAAGCGCACTGATTTTAAATTGGCAAAGCTGTACTATTTGGTTAATCGTATTTCTCTGATTTCACCCTGAAAAATTGATTCATTTGCAGCAATTTGCAGCCATCCAGCTGCATTGTTGACGACAAGATCCTTAATATGTCGTTTTTTACTCTTTTTCCAACATTCAGGGACAAGTACGTAGCCAGAAAAATAATTCGAATGGGACCCAAGGGTTTTGAGGTAAAATACCGGTTTTCAAAACATCTCCCAGAAACGATGTTTCTTTATACACTGAAATCTTTTTTATGCGACTTTTTGGCTGATTTTCTAAAATGTTCGAATTTTTTATGTAGATCCATGTTCCAATATATTTGCTAACCCTTTCATGTCCAACTTTTTGCTAGTGCATGCAGGGTTTCAAAACTATTTTTCCTTGAACATGGTGGGGTCAAGAAACACGAAAAGCCTTCTTCATAAAGATAGGGGCTTCTCTCGCAGTGCTAGAAGCTTCTCAATTTTTACTTTCCAATGGTCAATACAATTCTCCTAGAAAACGTAGCCAAAGACAGTCCAAATTGATAAGTTTTATCAATTTTAAATAATATTGCAAAATAACAAGGATATATGAAAAATTCATTTTCCGTCGTCAACGTAAAATGTCACTGGCTGCACTGCTTCATCGGAATCCAATCAAACTAATTACAATAACTTCATTTTTAGAGCTGATCCTTGTAGCTGTTAATACTCAAACGAAAGGCAATTGTCACATTTATTAGCCTTACTTGTTTTCGAGAGCAAATCTTGCTTCAATAAAAAATTTGAGCTGTTTAAAAACGTTGTTATTCAAAAACAACATGGGCATTAAGGAGTTAAAGGAACGAGCACCAAGGCATTCGAACAGTCATAACACACGGTGTCTTTTTTAACAACTTTATGCAAAAAAATTCAGCATCTCTGAAACTTCAGGATATGAAAGAATGGGTTTTCCCCTTTCATTTGAAACCATCATCAAAATAATCCGTCGGGGGGTCTAGAGCAACTTTTTTTTTGAAGTTTTTTTTCTTGAAAACATAGATTTTACATTAGAACTAGTTCATATTTCTGTTCCTAGATGGTGCTTTAGACATTCGAACAACACTAAAAGTGAGAATCTGAGAGATATTTTAATTGTCTACAACTTTGTTAACAACTAAAAACCGATTTGAAATTATCCGGAAAAGTTGTTTAATATTTTGACGAAGTCTAAGTTAGTTTCACAGAAATCTAGTAGTTTGTAAGTCAATTCACACGCACTTTTTTCATTTGCCAAATACCTGTGTATAGTTGAACAGTGCATTCAGCGGAATTTGAAAGCTTGGAAAGTCTCATATTTTAGCTGAAAAGTATAGTACCAGATTCCACCTGATATCGGGCACCATTAATATTTTTGGGATGAAAAGTCTTAGATAAGTGTTGACCAAACTAGTACGATATTAATATTCTTTTCCAAGATGGTGAGTGATTCCTCCCGCAGAAACAGCTTTTTTCAATGATGTATACCTTCTTTTTCATTTTTTCGATTGTTCTCGGGGATGACTGATAACTATTCTTGCATGAACCTCCTACTTTGTTAGCATCTTCGTATAAAATTCACTTGTCCTGAACTTCAACCTTTATATTTGAACAAACTCAATGAAACTGTTAACACCATTGCAATATTTCGCGAATTTCAATGCAATGCTTGGTTAAAAACGCTGATTATCTTTTTCAAAATTAACTCAATGTGACAAACAGTGAACAAAAAAGTTTGAGTTTTTGGATCAAGATAATTTTTTTGGGATATATTCGTGGATTTGTATGTATATAAGGATTTTCTTGTACTCAAATCATATTTTATTTTCAAAAGTAATACATTTGGCATAATCTAGGATCAATTTATTAATGATTTCTCGCATAATTCATAGAAAAAGGCCGTAAAATCCAACTGCCACTATATACTTTGCGAAAAAATTTGAATTAATCGTTTCACGCTAACCACTAATTTGGACAGTTCTTCTGGACAGGACTTCTGTGGTTTGCGTTCAATTATAAACTGAGTGTCCCAACAATTCGTCTTGAACAGAATTATAATAGCTGACTTAAACGACCATAACCTAAATTATGCGACGGATGGTCCTTTCTAAAACATAAATGTAAGCACACCCTTGTAACCAAGCAATACCTTCCGATGAATGGTAGTTCCTTCGAACCTATCGGGAAAGATTACTAACTTGAACCAAAAGCGCAAATAGTTTTCTGTCTCTGTCAAACATCCTAATTTTCAGAAGGTCAATAGGAAATGTCAACAAAGAAGTTTTAATGAATCCCGTCAAATATTTTCATGTCACTAAACCCAATTATTTTTTTAGTAGTGAAATAAGTGCGAGAAAAATAATATATATAATATATATCCAAACCACTAGGCCTCGTGTGAAACTATCTTAGATATAACTTCGTTAAAATCTTAAACAACTTTTCCGGGTGATTTCAGATCAATTTTTAGTTTTCAACAAACTTGTAGACAGTTAAATTTTCTATCAACTTCTCACATTTAGTGTTTTTCGAATGTCTAAAGCACCATCTAGGGACAGAAATATGAATTAGCTCGAGTAGTAAAACCAATATTGTTACCAAAAAACTTCAAAAAAAAGTTGATCTGGACCCCCCGACGGATCATTTTGATCTTAGTTTCAAATAAAAGGGGAAAGTCCATTCTTTCATATTCCAAAGTTTCAGAGATGCTGAATTTTTTGCATAAAGTTGTTCTAATAAATACACCGTGAACAGTGATAATCATGAATAACATACCAAGCCGAAAAAGATTGAAACGGCGTAACAGTGGGCACTAGATGCGCGAAATGCGAATGAACGATGGAGCTGAAACTGCTGAAAGCAACGTAGGTTCCTTGCGAACGTTTATCACATGACATGACATGATTTTTTGTTGGCGAAGCTCATACTGGGAATTTGATCTAATGTTAGAATACCTCTGTTGACCGCGCTAAAGATAAAAAAATACGATTATTGGATATCCGATAGCGTTAACGACCACCTCGGGTTGCAACTCCGTAATTCATCGAAACTAGCTGAAATTGCACAGAAAATCAAAATATGATCATGACTGGAAGTAATTGTCATTCAATGTACAACTTTTGATAATCCAAAGTTGTTTTTGATTAATACCAGCGCCGGTCAGGCTCATACGTAGATCGCAGCAGGAAAGAAAAGGAGTGCTAGTCCGACACTACTTTTTACTAGAGGCTGTAAATAGCACTGCGCACTACACAGGTGTCAAGGGAGGAGAAAAATGGAGATTGAGGATAGGTATTAAATTTAAAATTGTTCTGTAATTCCCGGACGATTCAAGATTTTAGGAGCGTCTGGCCATAACGACGAATAGCGAGCGAAAGAATAGGAATGTCTAGCAATATACTTAATCCATATATTATTCTTAGCAAAAGTAAAAGTTCCATACAATTTCGAATAAAAATAATTAAAAATGGTAAGCCAACTGAGGCTACAATTTGAAAGTATCGGTTTTATTTACGACGAGAATATGAAATAATTTTGAGTGGCCCAGAATAAGATCCCAAACACCTTACTTTGCATGACAACCATGCTAGAAATTTCACGTGCGCGTCATTTATTATTGTTCTAACTACTAAAGAAAGAAGCAAGCAAGTTTATTACGAATACATAAGAAGAATGATAACACATAATTTACTAATTTATTGCAAAAATTAGATAATCTAAAATATGCAGGAAAATAAAAAGGAGATCCAGTTTTAGTCCAGTTCTTGCGACATGGGAGCAGGAACCCAGTGGATTAATTCTTGACTCTAGGCAGAGTTTATCTGGAGCAAGATAATAGTGATATCAACGTATCGTGGGGAAATGATATCAAAATTAATTGTTTGATGAAAACTTGATACAAACCAGGAGCCGTTCGAAAAGAGCCATGAGAAGGAATGGAACAAAAAGGAAATTCTTCTCCATTTGTTGTTGCAGCTTTGGCTCGGGTGCGTTTGCCACTCCAAGCTGCTTTGCTTTATATTGTATGCAAGAGGAGTGGTTCATAAGAGAAGAAAGATCTCCTAAAAACGTTTCGAATTGCTTGCGAAACTGTTTCGTCCATTCTCGAGTGCACATTAGAAAAAACTACTACTACTCCTCTTAGAATAGACTTTGAGTCAAAAATTCAATAGTAGAAGGAATCTTTCTCTCCGGAAAAGGCAATTGAAGCATCGGAGTGGAACCGTTTAGCATCAAGGGCACGTTCCGAACAACCCATGATCATTTGGAAAATCAAGGCTCACACCTATCAATGATTTGGCGTCAAAACTGCATACAATCCGCTGAACTGCTGGCGAATCCGACAAGAAAGTCTATCTTAAACAAATCATTCCCACGGCAAATTTTGTAGCAAATTCAAGTTTGTTTTCACGAAAAATGTTATGGTTTGGCAAGGGGTCTGCTCCTGTGGCAAGAAAACCAGCATTTTTGTAACGGATGAGACTACGAATTTGAAAGTGCGCAAAATGGGGTGCCATAACAAACAGATTTCACCCTTCATTAAGTCCAATGATGGTCTAATTACGCTTTGGGCCAGATCTAGCTCGTTTCGATAGTAGCAAGGACGTGCGGCAATTGATCAACGCCAATGGAGCACAGATCATCTTAAAAGCTGAATCCGACAAATTATTCCCGATTTCTTCCAATAGAGAAAAATGAGTAATATTGAAGATTAAGGTATCAGTCACCAGCGTTAAAGCTGAGGTTAAATTTCACTAGTTCACAAAAATAGTTGCATTTTCTAGCACGAGAACAATATTCATTCATTTTTTCAAAGGAGAGTTTTTCTCGAATTTTTTTTTTCGTTTCTCAGATATTGGAGAGATTTTCGCAAGAAAATCATCCGATCAATACAATCAGTAACAAATTCAAAAGCTGTTGGTATGCCCTTTTCAAAATACGTAATGTGTGGATCACATTCTTTTTCGAGAGTTGTCCTACTGGATCGGTAGAGCTAGGTTCTCGAAAAGACTACCCGTCACAATCACTCACTAAAATTGCAAACGAGACGGGAAATATCACTCACTAAAACGCTGTTTAATGGCCAATTGCAGCGGGACGTGATTCTGAATTTGATATTCATTGTCCGTTTTAGATATGTGCAGTAGGGTGGGACAAAATGATCGTTTTTTCAGCACAGTACTTTTTTGGTTCCATTTGGGGTCCCAAACAATTGTGCAAAATTTGGGGTCGATTGGTTTTGACCCGGCATAGCGCATTGCGTTTGCAATTTGTATGGAAAGTAGTATGGGAAACCCTACCTTTTTGCATTTTCAATTCTACAGACAACAATTCTTTCTGCAGTATGCCAACAATTAGATAGAAGTGTAGCCCAGGATATGCTGAACAACTTTGCCGAAGGATGCATGCCCAACAATCAACTAAAGCTGAATAAGCCTTTAACCAGCGAGAATAAGCTGAACAAGAACTGTTTAACCTACTGTCCAGCCAAAATGTTTGTTGGGTGGTGTTAGAATGTCTCTAAAACAAGTTATAGCTATTCAAAGTTCGATAGGTCGAATTAAATGCCAAAAATCATTTTTTGCCAACACTGCGGATGTACCAATTATATTTCATGTAATTGTTGCGTAATTGTTGGCATACTGCAGAAAGAATAGTTGTCTGTAGAATCGAAAATGCAAAAAAGTAGATTTTCTCATACTAATTTCCAAACAAATTTCAAACATAATGCGCTACGCCGGGTCAAAACCAATCGACCCCAAATTTTGCACAGTTGTTTGGGACCCCAAATGGAACCAAAAAAGTGCTGTGCTCGGTTGATGTAATTATGATTACGTTTTTCCATATAACAATGCCCCACCCCAATGTGCAGGCGTAGGAACTTAACGATAGTCTGTATCATCGCGAAGGCCTTGAGCGTGTGTACGTTAACGTGTTCGATCGCGTGTGCGATTGTAGGTCGCGTGTGCTAACCTGTATGTAACTTTGCCGTACCTTTCGCATATTCGCGTGTGTTCTTGGATCATCGCAGACGGACCGTGAATCTGTTACTTAATCTTCGGTATATGGTTCAGATGCTAGAAGAGAGTTCTGCCATATCACCGCAGTTCCTGGTTTTGTCGACATGGAACGTGTTGTCCAGTTGATATGGGCTCTAATTTTTATTGATCCAACTGAATGTATGGACCTAAATCGCTAGGATGTAAGGTTGAGATTTCCGGACGTGACCAATCAATGATCGCGCGAACGCGGACGTTTGTGAGTTCGCGTTTGAGACCACGTTTGTAACTTCGTAAGCACTAAAACGTTAAACCTTATTATCGGGGTGTTATCAAGTTTGCGCGATCGCGGGACTAGGTATGCGTGGATGATCGCGAAGGGTTCGAGCGGTCGTATGTTAACGTGTTTGTCGCGTACATGTGACTTCAGATTCTGAAAGGGAGTGAGTACCACATATCACTAGAGTTTTCGGTCATGTCGCCATGGAACGTTTTGTCCAGTGGATATGAGAGCTTTCTTTTTTTAATTGGTCCAATTGAAGGCAAGGACCTAGGCTTTTGGTAGCGAGGATAGACTTTCGGATGTAACCAATTCATGATCGCGCGAGCGCTGGAGTTTGTAGGTTCACATCTGAGACCACCTTTGAAAAAATTATAAGTGCTGAGACGTTCATCTTATTACCGAGATGTTATCATGTTTGCGAGAACGCGGGTGTGGTTGCGTGAATGATCACGAAGGACTCAAGCATTTGAATGCTAACCTGTTTGTCACGTGTATGTAACTTCGCATGTAAAAATATAATATTTTTTGTCGCCATGGAACGTATTGTTTAGTGGATATGAGCGTCATTTTTTGTTTGGTCCACCTGAAGGCTTTGGGCCTATGCTACTAGGATAGGTCTTCCGGACGTAACCGATTGAAGATCACGTGAATACGGGGGCGTTTGTAGGTTCATTCTTGGGAATGCATTTGTTAATTCTAAGTTCTAAACCGTTCACTTAGTCACTGGGGTGTTTTCATGTTTGCGAGATCGCAGGCGTAGGTGTGCGTGGATGGTCGCGAAGGGCTCGAGCGTTTGTCTGTCAACGTGTTCGTCGCTTGCGCTTGCGTGTGTATAACTTCGCGTGCATAAGTTCGATTTTATAATCTTGCGACCATTCGCATATTCGCATGTTTTCTTGAATGATCACACGAGAACCGTGAAGCTGATGCTTAATTTTAAGTGTATGGTACATATGGTAAAAGAGAATCAGTTCTCCCATATTATTAGTTCCCGGTCATATCGTCGTGTCGCCGGTCATTTTTTTTTATTGGTCCAACTGAAGGCATGAGTCTAGGCTGCTAAGATCTAGGTTAGAGACTTCCAGATTTGACCGATCCAAAAATGTGCGAGCGATGGGTTAACACTTGAGACCGCGTTTGTAAATTTATAAATGCTACAACGATCGCTTAATTATCAGGGTGTGGTAATATTGGTGAGATAGAGATTGTGAGTGTATATGAGAGGATATGCAATTAATTGTGTTAATGGCTGTTAGTATGAATATACTTTAAGATATTGTAATAAAAGTAAAAATAACATTCCGAATAAAGAAAAAAAGGAAATAATTTAAGCAGAACCCAATTAATTTATCGATATTATTTTTGCTACACATGAGTAGTGAAAAAGCAAACTGCTAGAGGTACAAAAACAGAGTAATGAAGAAGAGAACACATGTAACATGCAATCAAACTACTTGAAATCGCCTGAACGCCAACAAATGATATATATTTACCGTAAACGACAATAGCAGTCTCGTAGAATTTTTTCATGCTATGTTGATTGGGAATGGATGATTCACGTGCGTCGGTAAATTAATCGTGCCTTAATTTATCCAATCCGATCTTCCAAAATGAATCAAATCGAGTGCACGAATTGAACACCGGTAAAAAGTGACCAACGAATTCAACACCGGTAAAAAGTGACCATGGTAATCCCAGGAAGGATTACCCACTATTCTATCATATACGCCAGCTCTGCATCCATTCCCTGTCCCATCTGTCACAAATACTCAGTCGAACACATACGACAATTGTACACTAGAACTAAAAACTATAATTATTACACACAGCACAACTAATACGGTTCAACTTTTATGATTTTTTTTAATTCGCCTGCGTACGTTGACGAAGTCGACCGATAAATCGACACACAATGACTCCCACGCCGAGCCCAATTGTCTGTCAGAGGTTCTTTAAAACTGATGCACAAAATTGCTTGATGATGTTTGAAATACCGTCAAACCCGTCAACCTAGGGGAGAAAGGGGTTAATTTTCAAAACCATAATCCTTTGAGAGATTAGTGTTTCCAGTGACTGGAGCAAAAAATTTATAGTATATATTTATCGTGAAGAAAATGATAGATGAACATGTTAGGTAGGTTCTGATAAAACCGACACTCGACACTGTCGAAAATTGAATTCACGCCAAATCCACGCGATGCGTCGAATTGACATCATGAAACACGCTATATCCACGAAAATCGCGGAAACCGCGCAACCGTAACAACCCTGTATTTCCAATTAGGCTCTTTACCGACACATTTAACCTCACTTTTCTTGGCGGTTCACAAGTACTGTTTACATGGACTTAGAAAAATTTGCTGGACGACTAGATTCGCTCGAAGCAAATCACAAAAAAAATTTTGAAGTTCATGTAAACAGGGCTGGTTGTTGGTTCGAATCAAAACTTGTCGAAAGTAAACAAAGTTCATTTCATATCGTCAACCTGGCGCCCAGGTGGTGAAATCGTTAGAATTCAACGGGGTGCTGGAGTGTTGCCAGAAATTTTTTATATCCAGATTAAACTTTACTTAACTTTTTTTTATTTCGATTATAGAGGTTTTAACATTAAGGCCATTCGCCTCAGTTAATCTCAGCCGCCATGCTGCCTAGTTCTAATTCGTATTCTGGCTCCAGTGACAAAACCGATTCTAGTTAGAATTGTGTTACTGGTGCCGGAAAACGAGTTAGAACCAGCTAGAATTCCGGCTTATTTACGGTTGAACTTTACTGGGTTCCGGTAACCATCCGATACCCTTGAGGAACCTCTGTTTAAGGGGTACCATTTCGATGCGGCTTAGCCGCATAATCGAGGCCTAGGAACCGAAGCGGCGCAAAGCCGCTGAGGATCCGCCGAGCGAGGTGGCCACCGACCCGCCGTCGGAAGCAGGCGAACCTGTGATCCACTCGTTTGCCCGGCTTACTCAATAAACACTCCGGATGAACCTATCGTCAATTGACATTTCGACGAGTTTTGATTCGAGCCAATAATATGGGCCCTGTAAACAGGGCTGGATGTTGTTGGCTCGAATCAAAACTTGTCGAAAGTAAACAAAGTTCATTTCATATTGTCAAACTGGCGCCCAGGTGGTGAAATCGTTAGAATTCAACGGGGTGCTGAAGCGTTGCCAGAAAATTTTTATTTCCCCGATTAAATTTTAGGAAACTTCCCAGTTAAGCTCAGCCGGAATGCTGGCTGGTTCTAATTCGTATTCCGGCTCCAGTGACACAACCGATTATAGTTAGAATTGGTTGTGTTACTGGTGCCGGAAAACGAATTAGAACCAGCCAGAATTCTGGCTCATTTACGGTTGAACTTTAATGGGTTCCGGTAACCATCCGGTACCCTCCAGCAACCTCTGTTTAAGGGGTACCATTTCGATGCCGCTTAGCTGCATAACCGAGGTCTAGGAACCGAAGCGGCGCAAAGCCGCTGAGGATCCGCCGGGCGAGGTGTTGACCGACCCGCCGTCGGAAGCAAACGAATCTGTGATCCACTCGTTTGCCCGGCTTACTCAAACAGGCGATATCCCTAGTTAAGTCCGACTGAGCCACATTGGGTGGTGCAAACAAAATAAAATTGGCAGCGCTAGCAAAATGTAAACACAAATGAACACTCCGGATGAACCTATCGTCAATTGATATTTCGACGAGTTTTGATTCGAGCCAATAATATGGGCCCTGTAAACAGTACAACCGAACTGTCAAAAATGAACACTCGAGGTCCAAACACAAAAGTAAACCATTTTCTGTTTATTCCAGAATCATTCACGTTCTACTGAAAAAACGACAAAACTACCGAAGATTAGGAGCCGATGATTCGTCACATTCAGGCGATGATGACGATGACGACGACGACGACGACGACGACGATAAAGCGATTGCTTAGATATAAGTGGAAATTGTGATAATAGTAAATAGAATAAGTTAACACAGGTGCTTTGAATAAATATATATTTTTTATTTATTTTTGAAACGACCGTTGCTTGTTAATGGGGTTCGGATGCAATAACTGAAAAGTGCGCCAAATTTCTTTTTTCTCATGTTCTTCTTTTATGTATAGATTTTATTTTTCTTTTGTATTGTTTCACTTACACTTAAATACATTTGACATTACCATTATATTTTCATCTTCTCCTGCGTACCTCTTCCAGTGTTATTAGTATTGTTTTAGAGATTTCTCTGCTGTATTTTTTTACTGTGTTACTTCTTACTTCAATAGCCATTTTAATAGTGTGAGTCTGTCTTACATTATGTCTGTTCTATTGATTTTTTTTTTCTGTTGATCATCAGTTACAATCTAGATATAATATTTATTGTTTTTTATTCATTTTCATGTGTTTTTTCAGCTTCCACTTTCATCTTCTTCTTCTTAAAATTACAGCCTTTTTCATGTGTGAATTATGTGTATGTGATTTTTTACTTCAAAAATTTGCATTGAATTGCTGCTGTCTTTAGCGACAAAAATAGCCGATTCAGGATTGGAAACAGAGGGTGTTTTTGTTGTTATTTTTTTTTTCAATTTAATTTCGTCAACTTAAAAATTATGATTCCAGTGACTGATTGGCTGACTGCTCTCCTACTATTATTATACTTTAGGGGGTATGAGGTAATGAGTCTAAGAATAAATAATAAATTAAAACAAGCAACGCCAACGATGACTTGCATAACAAAGGTTTCGTTAAATCATAGTAGCTGGGTTAGAGCGATGAAGTTTAATAATATCAAACATAGGGGACAACAATGTTGATTGCTTTTGTGTTGAAATGTATACCAATCAATTTGTGGCTTTTGCTTGTCCGAAATATATCCTTTCAGCGTATGTGGCATAATAATCGTAGTGGCTTTACTGCTTTGTTATTGTTTTTTTTTTCTACTAATCTTGATGTTTGTTAAATAGTTTTCGTTTGTTGGCTAAAAGTATTCTTCTCTGCTCATATGGCAGGCTGGATAAATAAGATGTCTGCTTTTGATTATTTTCCGTACGGTAGTTTGAGTTGTGGTGTGTATGTGAGTGTATCTCTCTGCCAAATGCAGTGTTTTATTCTCGTTAAAAGTAGCTAAAAGAGACCGCTAGTATGGTAGTACTAGTTTATCTTGCAGTTTAGTAGTAGAACTATTTTCTGTATTTTCGTACCATTTTCTGATGTTTTTTCTTTGTAGTCATAAGTATTGCAAAAGGCTGTGCCATTGTTATTTTTTCTCTTGTTACTCTGTCTAAAATTTGTCAAACTTGAAAGAAGAGCTAACGAGGTTTCTTAGACCGCTGTACTGCTTTTTTGTTGTTGTTGTGATGTGTCGTTAAAGTAGGGGTTAAACTCTAATCTGGTTAGTTTGGTTTGCGTTTTACTTTTAGCAACTAAGATAGCGTTTAGCAAGTGGTTGTTTGCGTCACTTTTTCTAGGGTAAAGTTAATTGAAATGGATTAATTGTTCTCGGAAGTGTCCAAGTGTGTGTGTGTGTGTTTGACCAGCTCAGATGCGAGCAGTTCTATTTGTTTTTTTTTCGTTTTCGATTAATTGATATTGTAAGTAATTGCTTTTAGATTGGATTCATACTTCTAATTATTATAATGTGTTGCTTTTAGATTTCGTCAAAATAGACGGTTAAATAGACTTATTGACACTCAATGCAATGTTCTTGTTGATTGACTCAATTGTTTATTTGCTAATTGAAGAAATTGACAGAAGTTCGTTAATTGTTTTGAAGTAAATGTAACTTAATCGAAGCAGAGCAGATGGAAAATGGATTGCTTTCAGCAGTAAATGAAATGAGAATAATGCAAAATGAAAAATTTACGATTTTGGGAGCGGAAGGATTATTTAGTGATTAGGAAAAAATCAAACGATTCGTTAGAAAGGATTCGTTATTGTATTTGTATTACCCCTTTAACGTGAGTTCCATTCACCACATATAGTTGTTAGCGATCGATTTGGTTTGTTTGAATTTCATTTTCTGCGTTACTACACCGAAGAATCTGATCTGATTACTTTCACTAATATTTGTTTATATAGAGGGGTATAAAGATTTCTTTGAAGTAAAATATACCACCGCTTCGGATATATTTATTTTGTTTCTATGTTTGCGTCATTCTCATCTTAATATATTCTTGTGTATATATACCAGTTTTAGATTTGTTTTTTACAGTACAATAGTATATATAATTTAATTCTATCACATTATGTTTTCATATATAAAATTTATAGCTTATCAATAGGTAAAAAGATTTTAGTGGAAAAGTTTTAAGTATCAATAGTGAACTTAAGTATCGAAATGATGCAGGCTCTAGGTTCTCTAGGCGATGGTTGTGTCTTATTTTACCAGAACAGATTGGATTGCTGCGGATAAATCAAACCGTTTCGAATCGATACCGGAGTGAGACACTCTCTCTCGCTCGTCGTCTACTAGAATCACATGAAGGCAGGTCTGCTAGGAAAATTCCAATGACAAATACATCCTCCAAACACATGCAGTGAGAACGAAGTTCGCCTGCTTCGATGGTGACCTGCTGTTTCAAAATATGTTGAGTGTTTCTTTTCGTTTCAATTGAAAGTTCACTTCCGGCATCGATATCGGCTGTCGTCTGACTCTCATTCACACCGAGAATGTCAAAACAAAAACGAAAGTTGGGGATTGTTTTTAGTTTTGTTTTAAAAAATGGGTAGCAACTGCGGATTAGCCGAATCAATCGACCCAATCTCAGATGTAATCGTAAATATCCTCCGTAGGTGTATAAATAATCTAATTTGTTTTTGTATTTTCTTTCTTTATTTATTCGATTTCTTGCTACATAGTTTAGTTTATTGGTTTTACTTACTGTTATGTATAGTATATGTTAGTTGTATTTTAATGTGTATTTTTCATCGCATGCTTTTTCATGTATATTTTTTTTTTTACTTTTTGACACAACCATATGTACTCATTTTTATTCTTTTTTAAGATGTTTGCTTTACTTTTTTACACAAACTTTCAGCTAGTATTTTTTAGTCGTAAGATTTTTCTTATCGCTTTCAAAACGATCTATCGCTTTCGTCTAAAGAGAGTGTTTTTTTTTGTTTCTGCTGATGTATTCACTATGGTACTAAGGTATCAGTTGTCAAATAGAGTTTCACAAGTAAATATGACAGGGTCTGTTTTACACTCTGTTGCAAATGTAGGTTTCATTCGATGGAGAAAATCAGGTTCATTTTACTTTCAAAAGCTTTGAAAAGTTTCACTGCTTGTATTGCTTCTGGGATAAAAATAACTTCGTTTCTCATTTTTTTCATGTTATTGTTCTCGTTATATATTTTTTTCTATGCTTTCCTATACAAACATTCGAAGGAGGCAACTGAAACGCAGTGTAAATACGAGATCTACGCACTTGTAGGATGTAAAACAAAACAGTACTAGCGATTGAATAAAAACAAATCGTTGCCAATTCAGTGATTATTTATAATGCTTTTGTTTGTATTTGGCAGTTCAATTGTGTGGCTTGCTCAATACAAAACCTAGTAACAACTAGACAAACTAAGGAGGGTTTAGTTTGGAAAAAGTTTAACAAATTAGCCTAGAATGCAATAAATAAGTGGAGAAAAATAAATTAGTTTATTTAGCATGATGAGCTAGCTTAACCATAAACCTGACGTAGCCCATCGCAAGTAACTAGATCGTCAACATAGTTTCGTAGAAGCATGCAGCTATCACTTTTTGCTAATCTTATGTAAAATTTCCTACCGTTCGACACCGCTTCTCTAAAACCGTGTTCACCCTACGCACCCGTCCTATTTAGCTTATTTTGGCAAGAGCATCTTCTACGTTCGATTACTCATTCACTACTGAGGAAAAAGAGAGAAAAGTTTTTTTTTGTAAAATCCAATAACAATAATACGGCCGCTTGTTTGCAATTCATTTTTCCGTTCGATAAAAACTGTCACTTATGTCCGAACCTTCGTTTATATTTTCGAACTTATATAGAAACCAATCTCCAATAAACCAGTATCGCCAGCGAACTTGTAGTTTCTTTCTGATTTTCGAAAATAGGCGACGGCGCTTTTTGTATTTTTTTTCTCAATGCAACTGCCGAAAAAATGCTTATCTAAAAACGTGTCTTCGGTTTTGTTTTCACATTTAAATTTTGGTTTTTAGTTTTTTTTTTAATTATTGTCTGCCTTAATAGGAGAGGAATGTTGGCTCGGGGTATTGCGGCTGACTCGCGGTACAGAATGAAATATTAATGCTAGTGCTTTACAGAATAAATAATAACGAAATCAGTTGATCTTCCGGGCCGGGAAGAAGTTTTGGTAGCAGAAGGAAAACAATTGAAAATGATAGTTATTTCCCGTAACATTCCTCTGGTATAACAGCTTGTTTATTTTGTTTAGGGTCGAATTAATGACAAATATTTAATTTAGTTTAAAATTATGCTATGATGGCTCTTCCGTTGGGGCTCATATTCTAGTACTACGTACAGGAAATATAACTATAATATAGAATTGATTCTAGTTCCTATTGTTTGTTAAAAAAAGAGTTGGTTTGTCACATTCCAGTTTAAGATAAAGTAATGCCATCTCTATCGTTTGTTTATCATTTATCTGTCAATGTCACTCCAATCGAGCACGAGACCTGTCAAAGGCCCTTTTTCGAGAAGGATTCGAAGCAACCTTTTTTTTTTGGTACGAAGGTCTCGTGCTCGATTGGAATGACACTGACAGATAAATGGTAAACAAACGATAGAGATGGCGAGGGATTCAACGTCTTTAAAATGAAGCGATACTTGACCAACAACTAAACTTCACTTGTGTTAGTGATAAGCTACGGCATCTGAGTGAGGCTCAAGGAAAGGAATTAATCAAATAGTTAAGTAGCTTGTCTCGTTTCGTGGTACTAGCAGACGCCATTTTTTCGATAGTTGAATACTAGCATGAACAACGCAAAATATCCAATGGAAGCTAGTTCGTGATAGGCTCCCGAAAATTTCACGCATCCAGCCGCAAATCTTGAACTGTGAAATCAGTCGAGACTAGCGGAGAGAAAAACAGCAAAACTAGCAACCATGGATGTAAACTGGCATCACGGAAGCTCCCATAAGCTTTGCATGGGCTTCCTCTTGCACTTCCCCTCTCAAAACCATCATGCTCGTTTGGCTGCACTTTTTGACAGTCCGTTTGGCTGCAATTTTTGACACTTCGCTAGTCTGTGTATAAAGTGTCTGTAGTCGAGGGCTGCTATTCAAACTCGTCTTTTCGTCGGTACGAAACGTCAAGATTAGTTACATGCAGTTAAATGGAGATATTCGCACAAACATGAACGGCACGGAACATTTTGACGAAGGGCACTTGTGTACGGGCACACAAGAAACGCATTTAACTTATCCTGATGGAACGGTGACGTTCCGTTGGAGCTGATGTATCATCTTAATCGGGCTTTATTCTACATTACGACAGATCACATTTTCGAGTAGAAAAAGACTGTCATATTGGGAAGCCTAGTTGAGGGTCTTACCATTGCCATTCCAATATTAGTATATGTGAAATATTCCAATATTAGTATATGTGAGTAAAAAAGTATACATTCCACCATAATGGCCCAAGTATATCGGTACGACTGTGTATGCGCCAGGGTAAGAACATGTACGCAGTCTCACTGGTGTGTGACTTATACTCTATATGCCTTGTGAGAAGCGATAGGGATTGACTGGTCGACAGAAATACAAGAGTAATTGGCATGCAGATGTGTGTGTTGCAGCGTGTCATGCAATGACTAGACGTGAGCGAGTGTGCGGATGTATTTTGCGGCAGGGAAGCCGGTTGAAGTGCGAAACCGATTTAGTCTGTTGAGAAGGAGAACTATTGAGAGGAGAAGACACTTTGAAGAGAAACGTGTAAAATATTTCGGCCACGGATACTACTGGTTTGATCGAAGCAGGCTCCCGTTTGATTTTGCTGTCGTTATTGAGAAAGTAAATCACATTCGTTCGAAAAAGCGATTCGTCGTAATGCAGAATAAGTCTGTATATATTAACAGCGGGTGAGAAGACGAATTATTAGGATACGGCCGCCTCCGTGGACTGACTGCTTTATTTAGATTGTTCAGCCAGTGTTTGTGTGCTATTGGTTGGGGATTATCTGTCCGCCAGATGGAGTTTTGGAACAAATTGTGTTTTCTTCCTATTTCGTTGAAAATTGCAGCAACGCGCGACGGGTATCCCGAGCAAACGAAAAGCCCATAATATCCCCATGCTCATGGGGTTTGTCATGGGTGTTTGAAATGGGTTCAACCCATGAAAACACCATCACCATGGTCCGGTAGATCCCATATAAAACACCATATGTTGGTGTATTTATGGGTTACTGAGACCATTTTATGGTGTTTTGATGGTTGTGAATTTTGGCATGGACCATGTTTAAGGACATTATACAAGGAAGCCAGGCTACCCCCCTTCCTCTCTCGTTCCCCTGCCTAACCCTGCATCAGGCACCAACCAAAGTGAAAATGCATTTTTCAATACACTAACCTTGCAAGATTTTCACCAAATCGCTACTCAAGGAAGATAGAATATTCCACTACCGATTGCAATTGAGTTTTTGGCAAAATAATAACTATTGCACTTGATTTGTGCAAAAGTATCACTCGGAGTTTCTTCTTGGATTCATATTATTACTATTATTATTACTTTTTCAAACACACTTTTTTCACATTTCGTGTCAAAACGCACCAACGAAACTTTAATCGATTGTTCACGAAACTCGAAACCTTCTACTAATGTGTAAATTACTACCGGAAAACACCGGAAAACTCGCTTTTGTGCGTTTAAATTTTTACTCCGGTTTTTAATTTTCCGCAATGTAAACAATCGCGACGGGGACTAGTATTGGTAAAACCACCCAACTTGTTTGAAAGTGGTGCCAAAACTGATTTAAAGAAATTGTTTAAAAGTGCCTCTAGATATTTTTATTTTGACTCATGGTGCATCAGTCAACTAATTCCAACAAAGCAAAATTACATTATTTTCGACTTAGTTATGAAACAAATGTTTGTAGTGAAATAATAATGCATGTTTCGAGAATATTAATCCCGAGTAAAACTTGCGCTCCAAGACATCCGCAACACTGTAAGAATAGCTGGAGCTGCAAAAAGTAAACATTCAGTTCAAGTATTGCAATCAAACGAAATGCCTCTATCGACAATAAAGAAGCGCTCTCGTTCACGAAATTCGAAACAGATCAATACCGGAGTAGAAACGGAAGGATGTTTTGAAATCGGGAGATACACGGAAATCGTGGCATTCGGTGTCTGGAGGCAAGATGTCATTCACTGGGTTCTTGCTCCCATACCTTTAGAAGCAACTAAATTAGAGATCGCTCGCTTGTTAATTTATTTCATCGCCCAAGCATTTTGTTTTTTAATATATGTATTGTTGCATTAAGTTAATGAACTAGTTAATAAAGCATGAGCCAAAATTCGTTAGTGTGTCCGGTCAAACACTTTTGGCTGTAAAATAATGAACATTCATCTTGATAGAAAAGAGTATGCATGTTTGCATACTTGTGAAAAGCCTGATAGTTTCTGCGAATGCCAGCTTGATTTTTATATTGCGTTTTATTCGTAAGAGTTTTTTTTCATAATATTGTTACTTTATTTGCGTTGGGGTGCGATAATACCCCAAGAAACAGTTCTAGGGTTGAGATAGGGTCCGGTATTCTGATGTCCCATGGAGTGGTTCAATTGAAGCAAAATTTTCGATTTTTGCATATTGGCCCTAGATTACTCCACCAAAATTGGTTCAAATCTGTGTAGGTCGATTACATGTGCCTTGATCACTTCGTGCGGAATGACCCATATAAGAGAAGAGCGAGTAATATTAGACCAGTGTTAGCAGTGATATGCGCCGCTTGATAACCGCTCCTCGTAATGCGAAAGAATTACTACAGTGAATAAATTCAAACCAGATTCACGAACAACCCAAAAATGAATAACGTACAAGTTAAATCGGTTGCATTCTTATAGGTGAATTGATCACTTTACAATTCACAACAAACTTTGACAGCTTATTTCTACAACAGTAGTGGTAACATCCAGTCTCTTTTTACAAACACCATCACTGTATGGAGAAAATGTAAATCTACTAATACTACATAAAATTTTCCTGGCTTCTACATATCTTCACCTTAAGGTCTTTTCAAGGGGCTATGTGGTGTTTGAACCCATGAGTATTTGCTCGGGATTAGCTAGTTAATTATATTTTCAATGATTGGAGTGAAACGTAAACAAACTAAACCTCGATTTTGAAACATACGACCGAAGTTCGTTCGTGGATGATTCCCACTCATTTCATGCATTCAACCACAAATCTTGAACTGATTAGTTGTGTGATCAGTTGAAGGCAGGTGTTTGATTTTTGAATCGGTTGTTTTATTTAGAATGGATTACAGAGTCGAGTTCCTCATGGTTTTACTGGGGTAAACACTCCGGTTATTAACTAGACATTACCATCCCATCTTTTTATAACAAAGATTCCACGCAATTCCCAATAATTCTCAATGCATGAAAACGCAAATCGATTTCCCACTATATCGAATCTAATCTTAATCAATCCATTCAATGTAGGAAATATATTTCAGCGTCGTTTTACTCGTTCACCGTATTTTTAACAGGCTGTGCAACGCTAGACTGATTTCACGTTGCCACGAAGCCGATATAAGGTAAACACCAGGGATGCCAGCTATATTTTTGAAATGTCTTCACATTTTATAAAAAAAAATTATTTTATCTTCAACAGCCAGGATTCCGAATCGGCTAGTGATTTTGAGCCTCAATTCTGCTAGAAACTGGCTGATATAGCCATCCGAAACAGTTTGCCTTCGCAATGAGAAAACTCGTCTTCACGTCAAATGAAGACACGTTTTAACATCTGGCATCGCTGGTAAACAGATGAAATCTTGAGTTCATTTGTAAGACCACCAGTAGCGGAACCCGGGTCTATTAAGACCGTGGGGGTAATTCAGACCCCCTCGATTTCTCAGAATATCAAAAGACTTTCAGACTGTCGTACATTTTCGTGGAATCGCCATTCTGAAACATTCATTTTGACGGATGAATCTCATTCTGCAGTTTTTTTTCAGGAAGAAGATACAACGTATTTCATGTTTCCGCCATACTCAAAACAAAAATCATTATAATAGTAAAAACGTGATTAAAGTAACAAATAAAAGTGAAAAAATAACAGGTAAGTGTTTTAGGAAAACTTGAGGCTCCTATTTTATGTAATGATTTTTGTTTGTGTGAAAACAGAGATATTTTCAAGATGCTCGCCACTTTTGTGAAAAATGAGCGCACGGGGTAATTCGGACCCCCTATTCCATCAACTACTGTTCAGCGGGTTACGCACTTGATTGCACACACCATATTAAAGAAAATACATGATGAGGCAATCGATAGCTGGTACTACCCGTATTAATTTTTAAACATAATTTTTTTGTTTCTTTAGGAATTTCTCCAATAAATATTCCATAGGCAAACATAATTATATTGTCCGACACGCAGTCGCAAGCAAGCGAACATGTGATCCACTCGTTTGCCCGGCTTACTCAAACATAGGTACTATTCCTAGTTTAAGTCCGATTGAGCGATAGCAAAGTCTGGCAGAATGCACAAAAGCGATGTGGCGTAGCCACATTGAGTGCTGGAATCTAAATAAAATTTGCAACGCTAGCAAAATGTAAACACAAATGAATACTCTGGATGAACCTGTCGTCATTTGATATTTCGACGAGTTTTGATTCGAGACAATAATAGGGGCCCCGCAAGTGAGGCTGGATGTTGTTGGCTCGAATCAAAACTTGTCGAAAATAAACAAAGTTCATTCAATAGCTTGACGCTCCCAGGTAGCGAAATCGTTAGAGTTCAACGGGGTGCTGGAGCGTTGCCAGAAAATTTTTATTTCCCAGATTCAATTTTAGAAACTTCACAGTTAAATTCAGCCGGAATACTAATTAGAACCAACCAGAGTTCCGGCTCATTTTCGGTTTAACTTTACTGGGTTCCGGTAACCATTTGACACTCTTCAGGAACTTCTGTTTAAGGGATACCATTTCAATGCGGCTTAGCCGCATAACCGAGGCCTAGGAACCGAAGCGGTGCAAAGCTGCTGAGGATCCGCCGGGTAAGGTGGTCGCGGATCCGCCGTCGGAAGCAAGCGAAACTGTTATCCACTCGTTTGCCCGGCTTACTCAAACATAGCACGCGCAAAAGCGATGTTGCGTAGCCACATTGGGTGGTGGAAACAAAATAAAATTGGCAACGCTAGCAAAATGTAAACACAAATGTACACTCCGGATGAACCTATCGTCAATTCACATTTCGACGAGTTTTGATTCAAGCCAATAATTTGGGCCCTGCAAGTGATTGTCAATTGTCATTCAAGTTCATTCGTGTCGTCTTCTTGTAGAACTTAACCCCTAAATGCATACTGGTGCCATTTGGCAACATACCGAATTGCGTCATATAAAGCCTTAACAAGCGGTACATATCCTATTTATCCAGAAAAATGAGTACCAAGGAAAAAAGTTTCATGCATTTAAGGGTTAATTGAGTTCTACAAGATGACGACAGGAATGAATCCGTGATGAATGAGGTTCTTGTTTGACAATTTTCAGTAAATCCAGACTATATTTGGCGATAAAAATGAAGCTGCCGTTTGTTATTCGTATGTAGCATTCTGTTTCTTCATTTCTGGATACGATAACGCTTGATTTGTCCTGGGTTTCTCCTTTAAGACGCACCCATGACTATCTTTAAGACTAGATTTATTGACTGAGTCTTCGCTTTATTCACTTTGGTCCAGCTCGTAGTTGAATATTTAAATACTACGATGCGCTTACGTCACAAATGAACTCTAGTGCTCATTTTTGACAATTCGCTTGTACTGTTGACATGGATAAAGAAAAAAACTTTGCAATTTGCTTCGTGCGAATCTAGTCGTCTAGCAAGATTCCGGTTGCTGTCAAAATGGCGCGTTCAGAATTCCTCTATTGACTACTTTACGGTGACGTCCCAAATGAACTGAGTGTTCATTTTTGACAGTTTGCTTGTTCTGTTTACGGTTGCACAGAGAGTGCGCAAAATTCGCAAACGAAAAAAGCAGTTTTTTTCCACACCGTATGTCAGATCTTCATAAAAATCAATCAGCGTATGTAGAATGTTGTTACAGTACTGCTGATTGATTTTTATGAAGATCTGACATACGGTGTGGAAAAAAACTGCTTTTTTCGTTTGCGAATTTTGCGCACTCTCTTTTTTCGTTTGCGAATTTTGCGCATTCTCTGTGCAACCTTACACGGACTCTAATGACGCTGAATCCCTCTGGATAAAGACTCGCCATCTCTATCTTATTCTTATTATTTATCAGTAAGTGTCATTTTAATCGAGCACGAGACTTATCAAAAGCACTCAATCGGAAGAAAATCGCTTCGAATCCTTCTGGAACGAGGGCCATTGACAGGTCTCGTGCTCGATTGGAATGAAACTGACAGATAAATGGTAAACAAACGATTGACGTGTCGAGTCTTTATCCAGAGGGATTCAGCGTCGTTAATGGACTCTTTACGATTTTATTCGAGCGAATCTAGTCATCCACAAATTTTTCTAAGTTCATGTAAACAATACAATCGAACTATGAAGAAAAGTGAATTCCGCCACGTTTACGATTTAGATGTCAAATACAGGGAGACAACTGGAATCAGTTTTAAATATGGTAAGAAATTCGAAATTTATATTTGTTGTTGCTAAAGTCATGTTTTCATTGCAACATTTAAAAACAGAAAAAAATTAACAACATATCGAACCGGTTCCGGTTGTGGGTCATACTCTGGTGGCTATCGACGTTGATGAAACGATGATGATCAGAGCTTCTTCTCGGCCTTAATCGCCTTTTAATCCGGCGGATTTCCTTCGGTGCTTCGGAAAAGTTACATATTGCCAGTGGCATCTATCTATCTTGCTGGAACTCCGTGAAAATATTTCCAGTCAATAAAAACGGAAATCAGCGAGACATCAATAACTATCGTGAAATAATTTCATTGAGCGCTGTCTCAAGCTGGTGTATGGAATTACTTCAGACTTAATGCAAGCATTAACATAACAGGGAGTGTCAAAGTAATATTATTTACACCGACCTATTTCCCGTTTTTGGTAGAGTGAACCAAGAAGTAACAATTCAGAATCAACGAAAGTGTTTGCAATCGATTCAATCCTAGCTCATTGATCGAGAAATATTGATTTTCGTGGGATCCACATTTACTTCTACGTCAGAAGTATCCCAAGGAAACTACTTGGGATCGTTTATGTTTTTGCTTTACTTCAATGACGTGTATTTAGGTGCCGGAGACTCCTCGCTTGTCCTTCCCACACGATCACAACATATTTCGTCTCATTCGCTGTCACGGCTGTCTACGTACAAAGTTATAGTGACACCCAATTGAGCAGACAAGTTCAACATAGAGCTAAAGCAAGAGCGAGTATGTTGTATACAATATTGTTGACCAAGTTTGGATTTGTCATTATGGATGCTAAGGCAGATTTCAAGTAACTCCCAGGTCATGAGTTTTAAATGGCTACGGGAAAAAGAAAGGTTCAAGATAAGTTTAAACAGAAAAAGTTGCCAAAGTTCCCGGATAAAATACTTGGTTTGGCAAGCAATTTGCACGTGTGAACTGAAATCTAAAGTTTTTGTGACAACTGCTACTTTTAATCATAATATTTATGTCAGTTTTTGGGAACTATGATATGACTAAGCAGACATTTTGAAAAACACAACTCACAACACCTGAAAGTTGCTATTCGTGGGTATATTGATCGTATTGAGTCCTATTTTAAAACTGGATCCTTTGTCTTTTTGGTCCTATGTCACACAATGCAAACACACTATTCGTATTCCATTGGATGTCACGAATCGCAGTGATGATTCATATACAGTTGAATAAACCGCTGATTTCTTCAAGAGCTTGTCCGTCGAAATACCGGCGCACTCCACTCTTTCCTTCATCCCGAATTCCCTGGTTCTGGTTCAACTTCTGCGGCGGATTCAATCGTTCCAACATCTTCTGGCAATGCGTTGAACTTTGATGGTTCAGTTGCATTCATTTCCTCTAAAGTGGCGATTGGGTTCGCAGGCTCGCGTTTTTTCTTGCTGATGGTGGTTCTCCAGCTAAAGGACAGATGAGGACGAAGGCATCTCGCCAGAGCTCTGCTGGATTCTGGTTGACAGGCTGATTTCAGATTGGAGAGGCTCTGTCAGTTTCTTAAGATTCCAAGAATCAACAAATGGTGGAGATCAGCGGTATTGGGCCATCACGAGGGGAAATTTCTTGCGACGTCTCAACGGTTATCGTGTAACACACACTGAAGTTTTGAATGTCGATGGATTTCTTGGTTTTAGGGGGCACGTTACGGACAACCAGCCATCTGCGTCACTACGGTTGGTACACAGAAAACCTCCTTCGGACATGAAACTAGCTAATCCCGAGTTTTTCATTTTGGGACCAATTGACACAGTTAATTCAGTTCACAGTCTTACTACGACTTTCACCATGATGGTCGCCGGCTACAAATTCGCATGCTCGACAACACGTTTCCATTATTTGTCAATACGGTCAATTCGGATGGGTAGCCGCAGGCGAATCTGATTGGAATGGCGGAGCAACCAGAATTAGTTGCATCTTGACAATGGCTAAGCCTGTGGACAAATCCAATGAAAGATTTTGGGCCTTCGAGGAGTTATCGAAGGAATCACCATGAACACATGAAGAAGAGGATTGCGAGTTACACTTTCAGAGTACATTCAATAGAGATACAAATCTAAAGCATATAGGGTCAAAAGATGCAACGGTTTCTGCATTTGAAGATATGTCTGAAGAAGGACTCCGATTTTAACAATGAATTCATGCAGCAGTTGCTGGATTGGAAGAACATGAAATGCATTGGAACCGTAAAAACGCCTAGGCTTTTTAAAGCGTTCACCTCAACAAACAGAGTGCGAGTCGTTTTCGACGGATCGGCCAAAATATCTACGAATATATCCCTCAATGGCACGCTTCCGCTAACGTACCGGTTATACAAACCGAGTTGGTCGACATCATGCTTCGCTTTTGCAAGCAGGCAGCCCTTGGAACCGGTTCAAATATATGAACTTCTTATCATAACTTACGGTCGATCTACATCTTCATCCCTGGCAACCCGAAGATTCGCCTCCTGGATCCGCCTCCAGCGTCAAGGTACCTTTTTCAAACCGCAATAGGGAACATCCAGTTCCGTGTCTTCTGTGACGCGTCGGAGGTCGTATACGTATATCCACGCACGTTCAACTGGTAAGGAAGGTCATTGCAACGCCACGCTAGCGTCAAAATCTCAAGTGGCACCACTCAAACGGCTGACGCTAGCACGCTTAGGGTTGTGTGCTGCACTTTTGGGCCAAAACAGTACGCTCGGTAGCGCTGGAGGTGGGTCGGATTCTACTGTCACCTTACATTGGATACGAGCAGCTCCCAACACCTGACAACCTTTCGTCGGAAATTGCACCAAATACAACACCTACACATAATGTCCATCTGCTCCTATTGAACTTCATTCACGATAACGTCCAAAAAGCTCTCGTGTCCGTGGATCCGTCAAAAACTCCTGGTCCCGACGATTTACCTCTGTCGTTTATTAGGAAATATGTAGCAACTCTCAACGCTCCGTTGCAATAATGTACGTGTCCCGCAAGGAAGCTATCTTAACCCCTTGATATTCATATTATTCGTTAATGACATCTGTATCGACATTGGCGCAAGTAAGCTACCATACGCCGACGGTTTGAAGTTGTCCCATACCATGCTCTTCAACAAGACGGAGGCGCCATATTACAAAGGTGTGATCAAAACAGAATGGAGGACAGCGTATCACGGTGCAAAGTTAGTACATATAGTCGCTCGCGATCGCCACTCGTTCATAACTATACTATGGGTGCAATTGCGTTAGAACGCGTCAAAACTATTAGAGACTTCGAAGTTGCCATTGACTGGAAAATGAATTTCAATAACTATGTCTGCATAATAACTGCTAAGAGTTATTCTTCGGAAAACTATTGATTTTGAAGATAAGATCACAAGCATTGAAAAGCATGTACTGCTTCTTAACAGTTATGTGTCCAACAAAAAAAACACCTTTAACAGGCCAACGAGGGTACCCGGGTACCCACAAATTGAAATGCTCATAACTATGGCTTCCTTTAACCGATTTGGACACTTTTAGATATTTTGGATTCAGGAACTCGTCCACTTTTGATTCTGTACTATAGAACCGGAATAATGGATCTGGTTTTTGGTAATCCGTATTTTCCGGAGTAATGTTCCAGTACTAGGATATGATTTGTAAATTTTAATAATGTACTAGCAACATGAGTATCAAAACTCTTCAAATTGTCCCGGAAGTCTGTTTTTTATTGTTACGGGACCCTATGGCAATTTGAAAAATGGAATTGGAGTGGAATGGCCACTCATGGGCCCACGGGAACCTGCTCCGAAATGTCCGTTCCGGGGTCAAATCCCCAAATGGTTCCAAAACCACGAGATACAGCCTACTGATGCAATTCCATGAATTTTGATACCCATATTGCTAGTATTCCATTGAAGTTCGCAAATAGTACCCCAGCACTGGAACCTGCTTCCGGAAACCCGGATTCGCGGGAACCGAATGAAGAAACCCGATTCATTTTTACCAAGTCCAAAAGTGGATGAGTTCCTGAATCCAAAACGGCCAAAAGTATCGAAATCGGTTGGATATTACCTTAGTTACGGGCATTTTAGTTTTGTGGGTACCCGGGTACCCACGTCGGCCTGTTACGTAGTAAAAAAAATTCAGGAGCCTCTCCTCACTCCCACCCTTACTATATCAACAATATTATTAACCCAAAACCTTGACTTAGTGAAGTTCTAAGATGTCACAAAGTTTCAATTTCCAGCTATGGATAAAACATAGGAATTTAATTAGTTGAAACTTAAAAAGGTACCCGGGTACCGCGTCGGACACACAACGGTTAAAGCGAAGTGAAGTCGCCGCACCGGAAGTCACCGGACGGACTGTAGTCATCATGAAGCACTCACCTTATGTTGCAGGTTGTTTAATGAAGTTTATCACCTTTACGATTTTAATATAACGAAACATTTTTTTTTATAAAGGCCTTTATAAATTTAAGATGAATTATTTTAAAATTATATTTATGTGGCAATGGTCGAAGATGACATTACCACTCAAGCGAAAACACTCCAAAACATCAGCCACACAGAAATGCTCCGGTTCGTCCGTAATCCCTACCTTTTCCTAACTCCGCAACCGTAAACGTAAGCAAAAAACGAAAACTTGCGCGGTCTATTCTAAGAAAAAAAATCTAATTCAACAACAACAAATGCTAACCAATGGTGGATGACAATGCATCAACTCGTAAAGACTTTTGGAAGACATTTGATATCATGATACTGCTAAGTGTCTATCAGCGCCTGGACGAATTTCGAGAGCAAACAATCTGTCTGTGGTGTGGCTGATGTGTTCGTGGGTGCTCGCACCCGTCGCTGTAGTACTAGAATATTTATCGAACCCACTACTGGAAACGATGCCATCGGGAGCAGTAAACGAAAAGTTTAGAGATGATAAAAGCGACAACTATTGGAAGGTAAGCTGCCCGTCTGTGGTTTCAAGTCGGTTAGCTGCACCACACTCTCTATCTCTATCTCTCACCGCTCCAATTCCACCGTTAGCTTGGACTCTTTTCTTTTCCTCTCTTTGCGCTCTTCTCTCTGTGCCTGTGTACGATTTCGATTTCGCTGTTGTTTTTGCTATATGCTCGGTCTGTCAGAACCAAAAAAAAACAAGACCAATAATGAAAATGTATAAATTTCCTTACTCGTTTAATATATTCTAAAAATATCACCGACTCGTTTTTTTTTAATAGATTTAATTTTTTCATCATTATTAGACGTGAAAATGGGTGTATATATTTTTCCTTTGTTTTTGTTTTCATAATTACCTATGTATAAATTAATATCCATTCTACTATAATAGGTTTCATGCTTCGTCTTCCTTCTGCTTTTTTTCTCGTGCGATGAGTGCTACAATCATTGCATCCTTGCTACGGTTCAGTAAAAATATTACTTCTACTAATATTCTTTTTCTTGTTCTGCGGTGAATCTCTTTCGCGTTAAGTAATGGGATAAATGTCAATAGTGTGTTGTTGTATAGTGTATATCATGATCATACATATTAAGTTAATGTTCATTTTTTCTTCTTTCTCTGCATCCATGCTTCAGTTTGCTTATTCTGCCTAATATATACTTTATTGCTTACTTGGTATGTATAAATAAATTACATTCTCATGTCGCCATTGACCTCACTACGATTCTGGTTGCTTCTGCATTTATTCAGTTAAATACATATATTTGAATCTCAATAGAGATAATAATTCTTTCGCTAATGCTAAGGTTCCTTCCTCTTCCTCTCTTTAATATTTTGCTTCATTTATTTTCAATAATAATATTCTGTTAAACGAGTTTTCCGCCATACCGAGCGATGCGATCGCCTCCGTTTACTGACTTGTTTACATACTTACACGTAGAGATATAGAGATTTACACTAAAATAGCTAATTTCTTCTTTTTTTTGTATTTTGTTGCCCATTCGCTTACCGGAGCGCCAATGTGTGAATGTGGGTGTGTTGTGTGTCTACGTGGATTCTGTATTTTGTCTTTGTTCACTACATAGATAGAGTGAGGGGGGATAGTTCTGAGAGATGGGTACATAAAATGTCTCACTTTTTCTTGTGTTCTAATATTAGTTAGTCGTTAGTCCTACCATGTTAAGAGTGTTAGAGTATTAGAGCGTGTGCTTGTTTTTCATTATCTTTAGTAAAATCACTGCTGTGTTTTGTTGGAGTAGTTGAAATTTGTATTTGAAAAAAGGTAGTACTAGAACCATTGTTTACGCTTTTCTGCCTTCATCTAGTTCGCTCGTTGCCCGTTCACAACTACTGGAATCGCTTTTTTTACTTTCAGTTTTTAATTTGCGACATCGGATAAAAAATTAGCATTTCCTTTTTTCCGGCATTAGATTTTTTTTTGCACGCGGGTTCGCGCCCAAACTTCCTTTCTTTTTCCAATCTTTTGTTTTGAGATCTAGTTTCTCTAGGTTGTTAGGAATAAAAGATATATAAGTACGCGTTTTGATTTCCTTTCTGCATTTGTATTATTATATGTTTGTTTAAGATTATTCGTTATAAATGTCGTAGTATGTTTATCCATGGAGAAGGACTGTTCTGGCTGCTGATGATGTTTACACAGTGATCTAGATTATATAATGATCTAGATACCTGATTTATGCACATGTTTTGATGAGTTATTCTGATTTAGGTTTCATTTTTCAACTTTCACTAGATCAACAAAGAAAGGGTTAAACAATCCGGACAAAAATTATCGACAATATGTTTGCTTCCGTTTTTTTTGATAATGAAGGAGAGTGAGGTACTAAATATTACATCGGATGGTAAACGAAAAACTAGCCACCAATGTGCCGGCTAGAAAACAAGCTCAGCCGCGGCCATTGCTTTGTACGCAGCTCACCTGGGCTCGATTGCCAACCCCGCACATAGGGTTGGAGCAATGTGAAGCAATGGTTATAACCGCATTTTCAGTTTGACACTTCGAGAGACCCTCTAGTACTACACCAATTATTACCTCTTAAGACATGGGAAACGATTTGTGTCTTGTGACCGGGCCTCAAAGAGGACGCCTACGCGACAGCTTGAATTAGAACCCACCAAATCGTGTCTTGAAAGTTATAATTCAACTGATCTTACAGTTATTAGGTGCTATCACGAAACTGTAATAGAGCTAAAATCAAAATTAACTAACTATTCAGCTCCAAACACCCTAGGCCCCCTTAAAAAGCCCGTTTCAACGATCGTCATCTACCAACCTACATCGTGGAAAGTTAATCGTCATCATTGACATCGATTTGCAGTACTCGCACCTCCATCCAACCAAGACATCGGTAACAAATAGCAAACCGGAGAAATATACCGTTAACCGTTCACATTAGATTGTCATGTGCTCTGCGCTATAGAAATTCAAATACCGTTACTCTCGTTTCTGTGGTATTGAAGTCATGTGCCGCTATTCTCGTTCCGACAGTGAGGGTTGTATCAGTCAAGATCTATCGATGATCTTTGGAACCACGAAAATCCACCACACCAGTGTAATGATTCTGCAAAGAAATCTCCTCACTATCACTAATGGTCAAGTGTCTTTGCAGTGTCATTGCACTGCCGTGATTTTCGTATGGTTTCAATTACCATACATAGCGCTTGCTTAAAGATAAAATGTGTCTCAAGCAAACAGATGTTCTTTATATTCAGTTTCACCATGTACGTAATACTGAGGATTTAAAAATAATCGTTAAGCAAAACAATTTATTTCTGTTAACAACATGCGCCACAACCCCCTGTATTATGAAGAAAACGCAATCGGGGTGCGACTACATGATCTGTTTCCGCCTACACTCGATAGCACTATTCGTTATAATTCTTTCCATTTTCAAAGATTAATAGGTTGAAACACCCTATTACTTTCTTCGTGACTTTCCTGCGACCTGGCTGGCAGCCGTTTGTTTGATAACTGTTAGTTCAAAGTTGCTCAATCCTGTAGTAGATATCGACTGTCAGTGTTTGTTTGTAAAATAACTCAGTTTGTACGAACTGACGAAATACTTGCTTCCGCTTATTTCCATCTCTCGAGCATTTCTTGTCAGTGGCATATTTCCATCCAGCTGGAAATCAGCGAACATGTTGCTAGTCCATAAAAAAGGAAATAAGCGAGACTTCAATAACTATCGTAGAATAACTTCATTGAGTGGTCTCTCCAAGTTTTTCGAGCTGGTTATTATGGAACCCCTTGAGGCTCACGATCAGCAATGTCTTGATGACGTTCAACATGGCATCAAGGCTAGACGTTTGACAGCGAACCAACCTTTAGTGTCTAACATCCTACAATATCCTACATAATAGCGAGCATGAGTGTCGCGATCAGTTTGATGGTATTTGCAACAACTAATTTGCCGCTTTTTATAAATTGAACCAAGATACGAAAACCGCTAGAATGCAGATATTTGGAATCAATGATAATTTATGTAGGTACCCACATTTACTTCAAGCTCAACAACGGCCCCAAGGAAGGCACCTGGTACTGTAGATGTTTCTGCTGTACTTTAATGGTGTGCTGAAGGTTTTACGACTGGCTTTCGCTGATAACCTCTACAAATTTCGCCTGATTCGCTCGATTGAAAATTAAAGATTTCTCCAGCATCAGCATCCAGCTTTTGTTGATTTATTATATAGAAAGAACCGTATGTGTGTAAATGTGAAAAAGTGTCGGTGATCTCATTTTCACGAAAAAAAGACTCGACTGGAACGTTCGAGTGGATAGTACTGTCAAATTTACTTTGCATCAGAGGGATGGGTGGTGTCCCTTACGACTGTCGTGGGTTTTTACTCGTTTGCTATGGTAAGCCTATTGGTTTAGCAACTCTATCAAACTTCTGCGCGTATCCCTGCAGAATGCAGATAGAAATCGTACACAAACCCTGGCAATATCTTCCTGGCAGTTTTAGCAGGAATCAAGCAAAAAATCTGACAAAATTATGGCAGGAATCGGGCATAATTTTGGCGAGCAGTGTCAATTAATTTCATCAGACACTAATCGAAACTACTACTCACAAAGAAGCACTCAAAATTCTACGGTGAATGGCGTACTAGCTCTTTTGAAGTAGTAGAACGACCACGGTCCCTCGTGTTCTACCAATTCAGACGAATCTATCTAATGTTTTACATCTACAAACTCACGCTGCGCTGCCATCACCGGCACGCCCGTTATACAGTACTACAGAAGCCCCCGAGCGCTCCGACGCAGTCGCGCTACCGTCAGCGACAAGGCTCGGTCGTCCCGGCCCTGCGTTCGGAGGTTGTGATGACGAGTATGTTGCTTTAAATGATAATCTGCTCCCTGACAACATTTTGGTTCATAGTTCGCCGGATACAGCACATGATTTTCTGTTCGTCTACTACCAGAACGTTCGCGGAATGAGTACTAAAACGAAGGGCTTCTTGCTTGCGCTCACTTCTTGGGACTACGACATTATCGTTCTCACCGAAACCTGGTTACGTGATGATATATTTAATGCTGAGCGAACTATGCAATCTACCGATTCGATGGCAACTCTTTTACCAGACATCTAAGCCGCGGAGGTGGTGTTCTTATTACTGTACTAAAGTTACCTGGATGTGAACATTTGGAACAAGTTGTCGTACGCGTTTCACTGCCAGGCCGATCTTTATATATATTTGCTGCAATTATCTGAGACCGAACAGCGATCTTGACATGTACAACTTTCACTCTTCGGCGGTCTAGAATATTCTTGAGCAGACCAGCCGACAAGACAATGTAGTTGTTGTAGGCGATTACAATCTCCCTCATCTTCCGAGGATCTTCGATGACGATCTCAAGTGCTACCATCCTGAAAATGCAACATGGGAGCAAGAGATGGCTACCACAGAAACGCTGATCGCTGGCAGTTTGTATCAAATTTGCTCTCTTAGCAATGTGAATGGACGAACCCTTGATTTAGCCTTCGTCACCGACACGGGCGTGTTCGAACTGATTGAACCTCCGACATCTATAGTGAAGGTAGACCCTCACCATAAACCCTTCGTTTTAAGATTTGGCACACGTTCTGATGATAGTGACGCTTTTGATACAATCAACGACGATCTCAACTTTGACTTTACTCGTTGCAACTTCGATACAAGTCTCAACGGCCATTGGTGCAGTCAATTGGCGTGATATGCTTGATGGAAACGATTCAGATCAGGCAGTTGCGGCGTTCTACGGGGCAATATATGAGATTCTTCGTCGCGAAGACGAAATAAATAAATAAAATAAAAAAAGTATTCTTTGTGATACAAATTAAATTCATTGAATATATTCCCTGGATGGTCTACTACCGATATTTCGCGTGATCTAACTAAAATCACTCGGCTGTATCTTGTCTACGTACCCGCCCGGGAAGTAGAAATTGATGGTATAGTCTCCGACAGGGCCCTTAGTTGCGAAGATCTACTGCAGTATGTGGTTGGCTCCATGAAGAAATGCTAAAGAGGGCTGCGCCACCGGCCACGACTTATTACTAGGCTCCCTTTGTCGCTAAAGAGCGATAGTTTGACAATCCCATTGAGAGAACATTTTCTAGTATGCCTATAAATTTTCGAAACAGGAAAATTATTTCCTTTCCGAAGCTTCCTCGTAAATACCTGAGTGTTTCCCTTGAACTCAAGGAAGTGCTGTTGCAGAACCGAAGTAAGTGAATATTGGTCTCGGAAATCTTATAAACTAACAAAAGTTTCCAAATGGGATATCAAAAACCATTTCAGCCCAATATTCAACCTAATACTGGACAGATGAAACATATGATACCGAGGACTCGTATCCGTAACTTCGCTCGATGAATTAGACATCGAAAGAAACGAACGCTCAATTAGTGGAAAACAGTTTCAAAAGTGATACCAGAAAGTTTTTAATATCTAAAAACTTTCTGGTATCACTTTTGAAGCAGTTTTCTACTAATTGAGCGTTCGTTTCTTTCGATGTCTAATTCATCAAGCGAAGTTACGGATTTGACCGCTGTTCGCAGAAGCATAATCGCTGCTTTGAAACATTTAAGAAACAATTTGCAGTGTGGTGCGTTTGCATTGAGTAAAACCTAGTCAACAACTTAGACAATTTCAAAACCTCTTCACCAGGACCGAGAAAACACTATGGAGCGGCGTTTTTGGGGATCAAAATGTGCTATTCCATCAATCGAATTAACCTTTGCTCGGTATCAGACATTGAACTTGTCGCTTGTCAAGTCTGGATCAAAGGCCAAGACTTATGCATTTCTTCCATATACATACATCGCACCGAAGCCTTTCAGACAGTACTAAAACCCTAAGAGAAGAGACGACAACAGGCTTCTTGCTCTTCTTAATTTTATCTACCAGGACCTGTCGTAATTCCCTAAGACAAAACGTGACGATAGGGGCGTTTTTGTTCCAATTTTACATCAGAGTTGTCCAGTTCCTGATTGGTTGATTCTGACTTTTTGCACCCTACGCAATGTTACTGCAGGGATAGCGAAATGATGTTTGGCAGTGTTGCTATGTTTATAGGAATAGATTGCCACAACTTTTGACAAATAAAATTATTATCGTTAAAAAAGTAAAAATGGCTAAATTGAACAGAAATTGTGCGGTAAAGTGAAACAAGTATTTATCACGCATACACCGTATTCTTAGTATATTAAATTTAACAAAGATAAAACAGAAACCATTGTAATCTAACTTTCTTTCAGAAAATGGCTTCATCCTTGGCTTCATCAAACCTTACTAAACACCTATGACATGGAAAAACGACGCCCTTCATCAATATAGTGGATTCAAGATACAAAATATTGCCGGCAAAAAATAAATTACCAAGGTTCCATTTTCATTGATAAAAAATAGCAACACTGTTCGGAAGATTTCGGCAGGGTGAACTTGTGCGAAAAGAAGACCCGGTCAAAAAAAAAGGCGGACGAACATGGTCAATGCAATTTAAACAGTTTGACGTTTAACTCAACTCGCCTGAACTAATTGCCCCTAGGAACAAATGCAATTTGCGAGTGCGATTTAAAGGCAATTTTTCTGGCGGCTGAAAAGGACTTACCCAGTCAAAAAGGGCAAGTTGCTGGCTAGCGGGGGGCTATTTGCCAACTCGGATGCGCTAATTGCCCTACAATTTGCCAGCAATTTGCTGGCAATTAGGGGGCTATTTTATATGCAACATTTGGGCGATTTGCAGCTGTCATTTTTTTTGCCGCTCTACCCGCCCTTAAATCGCCCCTAAATCGCCCAGGGAACGCGCTATTTAATCGCCCTTAATAATAATTATTTCCGGATTCACTATCTACTCACATAAATTTATCGGTACACTAGGTAATCACCACCAGACTATAGGAAGAATCGATGGTGAAATTCGTATTGCACACCAAAACTTATAACAATCTGACTTTCATTTAGACTCAGAGATCTTGTTCCACTATACTTACACACGATTCCACAATTTTCCACATTCGTTGGCTAATTTAAGTGCACTAAACAAACAAAATACAAGCGGGAACACGCCAATTGTTTAAAAAAAAACAATTTTAAACTTAAGCTAAACATGAACCGCCATGTTTGAAAAACGCAAAAAACAACCAAGTCCATTTCAGCCGCCAGAAAATTTGTCTAAGTATTGAAATTGCCTTTAAATCGCATTCGCAAATTGCATTTGTTCCTAGGGGCAATTAGCACAGGCGAGTTGAGTCAAACGTCAAACTTTTTAAATCTCCCGACCATGTTCGTCCGCATTTTTTTTTGACAGGGTAATTGTTTTTGCGTTTTTCAAACATGGCGGTTCATGTTTGGCTTAAGCTTAAAATAGTTTTTTTTAACGATTGCCGTGTTCTCGCTTGTATTTTGTTTGTCTAGTGCACTTCACTTAGCCAATGAATGTGGGAAATTGTGGAATCGTGTGTAAATATAGATATCTGACCTAAACTCTTAATAAAAGTCAGATTGTGGTAAGTTTTGGTGTGCAATGCCAATTTCACCATTAATTCTTCCTATAGTTTGGTGGTGATTACCTAGTGTCGTGATAAGTTTATGTGAGTAGATAATGAATCCGAAAATAAGTAATAATTGTAATTTCCATATTAGGCAATTAAGGGCGATTAAAAGTCGCGTTCCGTGGACGACTTAAAGGCGGGTAGGGTGGCAAAAAAATGACGGCGGCAAATCGCCCAAATGTTGCATTTGAAATAGCCCCTTAATTGCCAGCAATTTGCTGGCAAATTGAAGGGCAATTAGCGCATCCGAGTTGGCAAATTGCCCCCCGTTAGCCAGCAAATTGCCCTTTTTGACTGGGGAATGTCGAAGGAAAAATAAGAAGCCGATTGTCACGTCTTGTCTTAGGTAATTCCAAAGACAACAAGCATCCATCGTTGCCAGATTCCATTTGCATGTTTTTCACAATTGCTGAAAATAATTGTACCTCAAATATCGACCCTCAGTCAAGAATTCACAATACTAGCTGCATTTAAAAATTGAATTTTAAGTTTATTTGTGTCTCTCTTACGTAGTTATATCGTCATTCAGGGTATTTATTCAATTTGCATGAAATGTTCATGTGTATGAAAAGTAGCCAAAACAAATTCAGCAGCATTGTTTTTTATCCCGTTTGAAAATATTATGAACGCTCTTGACTGGCAAAACGACTAATCAGAAGCTGGTTCAATATTAAGGTTAGGACTGGATCAAATTGGCTACGCGATTGTCTTCTCTTCGCTTAGCTAAAACCATACTCGCACCTCAAATGGTTCTACAAGGCTTCAACTATGTATGTATATCATAGAGTGACCATCTTGAATACGGTAGAAATGACACGAATTCCAGTACGCCCAAGCGCGTTAGATTTATCATTGTGCTCGATCTCGCTACAATGAGAGTGTACCCATTTAATGAAAGAGCTATATGTCCACTATATCCGAAACAATCGAATCAAAGTAAGAAATTCCTCCGGTGGAGTAAAAGGTTTTGGCTGGTTTCATTCTCAACACTGCGATAAGAGATCAAACAAAACAAGTACCCGGTATGAGCACTCGTAGATGGTCTCGCATTCCATGGTGGCACAGAATTGTACGCAAAAAGGTTTTATAACGCCTTTTTGAACGTCCGATTGCCCAATTTTTTCCGAATGCACGCAACGTTAGAAACGGAAACGCTGAAAAACTAGATTATTGGCACCGGTTCGTCGGCGGATTAACGTGAGAAACAATGTTTTGTCTGGTGGCTAGTCCATACGTTGTGTATTCCATTCAATCTTTGATTGGAATACACGGAACTAGGAATCTTTTTTCGGCGGAAGCAGAATTCCATGTAGATTCCTATCAAACAATAGACATTTCGCTATGAATATATAATACTGTATATAAACGTAATGATTGTTCTTTAAACACACAAATTTATCAGACAGCAAAGAAGCTCGCGCTAAGAATTGTAAAGTGCATATTACTGCAACTTTGGAGATGTGGAGAGTGGTCTCTGCGCTTGTGGTGACGTTATCGCAACACTAAACATGTTGTCTGGTCGTGCGGCTAGTATCCTAGCGCCAGATCTCCGTTAAATGGATCCCTACGATCTCGGTCCAGTCCGAGATGTGCTGGCTATCCTCGATCACTCCTATTTGTCTCCCATATACATATTTTTGAACCAGATAAATGTCAAAATTTAGGATTATTCGCAGCAGAACCAAGGAGGTGCAATCGGTGATCCAGTTCTTTATGTCCTGACAATGATCGTCCGTTTGCCAAAAAGTTGTAAGTTCAATTTCTTCTTTTCCCTCTCATTGCTGTCTGTCCTCTCTTCAAATTCTCTAATACGGGCTCCGATACTTTGATGTTGGAATCAATCCCTCTTGTGATTGCCTTTTTCCTATCTTAGCCTAATCGTGTTTCTCCTTTAATTGTTAAATAATAGTTCTCGTTAAATAATTATAAATCGTATATCTCAAGTTTAAAAATTTTCCTAACTGCGTCCTTTAGTCTGAATAAAAAAATCCATTATTATTTTATTCTATATCGATCTGAATTCTTTTTCGACAATGTAGATGTGTAAAAATGTATTAAAATAAAAAAAATGGTAATTATACCATTTTTTCAATAAATTTAAATTGTGAAGCAAAGAAATTGGTATCTGAATAAAAAAAAATGAAATCGAGAATTTGAGACACGCGAATTTTATGAGCGAGACACACACGTGATTGATCTCAGGTTTTGGTTTAGAACAATAAACTTTTTGAGTGTGTAATTTCCCCCTCGGTTATTTTCGATTGGGTAGAACTAACTATACTACCCACGTAATCCGCCGGCCCTTCTCTTGAAGCATGGAAAACTCGTGAGTCAGTCGTCTCAATTATGTTGTTTTTACTTGACAACTTAGAAATGAATCCAGGCTAGTTGCTTCGAATATATTTCAGGTTAGAGTCCAACCCAATTTTCTGTTCAATGGTGAATAACCTAGATTCTAAACTGGCTTCAATCGAGGGTCTGCCTCAAAGGGAAAAAGAGGATATCCGCATGAGAATAAGAAGATGCAAAACAGATTCAAGATAATCTGCATAAGGTATATGCATGTGTGTACAATAATATTATTGGTGGCAAACACATTGAGAACCTCAAAAAGGCTGAAAGCACTAGTTTCTATATTCAAAACTGAATTAATTTCGTTTTTAATAATTGTTTTTTTTGGGAAATGAAGTAGAATTTTCGCAATGTCGGTCTTGCCAATCGTAAAACCAAAAATCTCGCTTTACGAGTGCCTTTACTGGTATCATCTTGGGTTTTCGCGTCATTTGCAGTTTGACAAGACCAAAATTGACAAGACCATAATTTGATGTTGAAACGGTCTAACCCTAAAAATGATTATGAGAAGTGCAATCCCTCGGCTTCAATCAAAACGTTTGACAGCAGTTGGGTCCAAAATTGAGTCACTTTCAGCCTCAAGCAACAGCCACATTGAAAAGGGAGTCTCTCAAAACCAATTTAGCTTTGCTCGACTTCTGCCGAAGTTCTGCCAGAGTGCTGTGACTTTGCTCCGACCACTCTCTTCATATCTAGCCTAACATGTTAAATGGTCCTATGTGCAAATGACAGTTTCTCTATGTTTACTTTCTCTTTGGTTAATAACTCGGCCGTTCATACGTTTGTTCCTTAACTCTTAGCATAATATGCTAGTCGAAATCAAAGTTTTTCGAAATATCCTGAAACAATATTGAAAAGTTTTATTAGAACGCCGTAATAAACGAAAGAGAAAGTAAACAAAGAGAGGCTCTCATTTGCACTTAGGACCATTTGACATGTTTGTCGAAATATATCAAGTAAAATCTAGTACCTCAATTCTCCAACAATGACGCAAAACGGAAACACTCTTTCCGGTGTCTAATTACGACATTTCACAAACGTTTTCACTAGTTTAGCGTTTGTTTCGCATCCAAGAACAACCAAAACCGTTCACGATAGGAATGGAGGAAAATTTGGCAAAATATGAATGTATCACAACAATAACGCGGAATCCGGTTTCGAAACTGAACGGATTTATACCAGTTCTATCTGAGAATTGCGCTACCTCTCCGTCCGTTTCGCTGTACACTGCAGCAATTAATAGGGAAGATCAAATATTACACAATAACGAGAGGAGCTGCTACTTTCAGCGTGTTTACTCTTCTGACATCAGTTGCTGCGCATTGTTCTTCTCTTTTTTCGTTTTGGTTGTTAGTTGAGGGGGGGGGGGAGGGTTATCAGGGTCTGGGAGGTTTAATCCTTTTCTGTTTCGATAACAATAACAATAAATTTCATATCAAAACATTTCGATTTTTGTTTGCAACTGCTATGCGCTTCTGCGCGCACGGCTTGAAACCTTCGATTTAAAATGTGTTGTTGTTGTCGTACTGTCTGCTTCTGTGGATGTATGCGTTGTTTAGGTTTTCATTTTATGCTGTTTATTTTTTTGATACAGTGCGTTTCATGTGTGAGTGTGTGTTTGATGGTGCTGCAAAGTTCTTATTCTGATCATTGTATGAGTGACAATGTGTTTGGTGGTTTATGTGTTAATTCTGCATTTTTGATCACTTTTCATGCATTCCTCGTGTCCTATCGATATCGTACTAGATCTTTGACAACTGTTACTAATCACCGGTGTTTCCCCCTCTTTTTATTATCATTCGTGTTAGTAGTAAGTACTTACATGTATACTTTTAGATATATGTGTGTTTGCGTGTGTCTTGATACTGGTAGAGTGAGCTACATAAATTATTGTTTTATTAGATCGTTTTTGCGTGATTTCACTTACAATTCTAGAGAGGTTGCATTCCTCCGTATTACTATTTGCTAGAAGTTGTATTTTCATATTTTTCGTACAAGCTACCTATCCTCCACGACAGCAGTGGTATATGAGTGGTGGATTATAGTTGGTCTCTGACCTGGCTTTTTTACTGAAAATATTCATCATACAAGGAGTAAATAACTGAGGAGCAAATTGAGCAACTGATTTTTCTTATATAAATGTTTCCGGCGTTGAATGTTTGTTCTAACGCAGATACGTATCTGTGTGTGTGTGTGTCTTGTCTGCTTCATATTACTGTACAATCAAGATCAAACGGAAAGTAAAGTGTGAGCACTTCCCCAATAAAATTAAGGTTCACACATACACCTAAAACGGGTCAAAACCTTTGGAAGTTAGCTTGAAATAACAACATAAAACCGCTAACAACAAATTACACCAAAAAAAGTTGCAGTGAGCGATGGATGTTCGGAAACGGATCCGAATTCTATCTAATAACGATTTCGATTTTCAATTTCAACCAACAACTTATTCTCTACGTGTATATCTACGCTTTTGCTGGCTACGCCAAGAGTAATTTCCTGCTCCTGGCGCCGTTGCTGCTGCTATTAACTGCACAAGATTTGTTCAACAATTTTTTAAAGAATACATAAATAATGTTCAATTATAAGCCCAAGTAACAAAAACAAAATAACAGCATAATGGCAAACGAAAGGAACTTTATCTTACAAGCATATTTCCATTTGTTTCTTCCTTCTTCTTTCAATAGAGCTTCATGCTACACCTGATGTGTGATACAAGGACTAGTGCGCTCCCTTTCAATCATTCCTCGAACGCTGTAATTGTTGTTATGCTAACTGGTGACATCCAAAAAAGCTCTAACTCAATCGAATCTCACTACTTCTGCCTACAGCATTCCCGCTATCCCGAACAAAACTGACCGTAGAACCGAGCAGAGAAGCTTTTACTATTGTTTTTGATTACCGGATTCTACTGTGCACTAACTGTTTAATGCGCTACACACTACTGCGAAGGCGGTTTGCTCTAGGAGAGAGAAACAAAACCGTCTAATGATACGACGAACCGTGGTCGGACACAATCGAGGAAGACACCACGCGTCATTTCTTAATTTTGTCTAACCTCAACAATCCAATGAAAAACGCGTCGACCGGAAAACAAAAACTCGGTGCACCCCCCTCCCTTCCGGTTTGAAAGCGGTGGGCGGCAGAGGTCAGGCTGAGTCTAGCATTAGTCTTCGTCACCACTAATCTGCGTCTTACCATCACCACCACCATCACCCCACCGAGCAGTGTCTGTGTGTTTGTGAGGAGTTTGTTCGTGAACGTGCGGCTATCAACAATTGTCCTGTTGTTCGTCGGGGATCTACTTTTTACTATCAACTGTCTCACTTCACTTCTCCCTTGATGGCCATCATGTCCGCCGTCCGCCCAGTAGACGGAAGTAGTCGGAATGAAAAATGATTCCGCAAAAAAAAAAACAGGCAAAATGGGACATACTGCAGGTTTGGTAATCAATCATGGGGTAGTATCTAGCTTAAAGATGGAGGTAGATTGCTCAATTTATCTACGTTGTGCTGAGGATTCGCCCCCGTCGGGACGATAATGTTGTTTCTGAAAGGGGCCATTGTCTGGGGCTAGAGGTGTTTTACTGGTTCAGCCCGGAATACTAGTGGGTGGTCTAGTGTCAGATAATTCTAGTTGGATAGATGTTTTTGACAGTTGAACTTGTTTTTTTTCTGTTAATGGTCCAAACCACATTTTTCATATCAAGCAGCCTCATTTGAGATTGTGACAGTATCATGGAAATTGGGTTATAAAATGCAGAAGATTTTTTCTTCTACTACCTAAATCGAGAGAGCTCAACTGTCTAAATGTGACAATATATATCTCCAATCCTTAAAATTCCAATGCGATTTTCATTGAATTTCTACTAAAATGTAAACACGTCCTAGTTTGACACAATCGGTATTAGTGGACAATAGTTTTAGCCAAAGGCATTGTTTACGTTTGAAGGTTCGCCGACAGTGAAGCCAAATCTACCTATCGCACATGTCAGTGGCAATCTATCGCGCAAAGTCAACCAACATTCTTCTTTCAGAGAACATGCAGGAAAAGTATTAGTGTTGATAGAAATAATATTATGGCAAATAATTTCAATCGACTAAACATGACACTTTATGCATCTCATTATATTCCTTGGTAACAATGTAAAATAAATTACATGAAATAGAATTATTAATAAAGTACTGTAAGCCACGAAACAGTAACTTTTCAATTCACTCCGTATAATTTATTATGTAGCTCGGTTGAAGTGACTCAAAGTTACAGTAAAACTGTGGTTGCGAGAAATAAATAGTCATCATTTTATGCAGTGTTGCGCATTCATTTGTACGGGACTCCAATTATACATAGACTCTTGTTTTAGCAACATGGGATAACATCTTTGATAGACTACCTCAAGGTACAATATCACTCTATACTTATGGTTCTAAAATGGGTGAGCTAACTGGCTTGGGAGTCTGCGGACCAATAATTAAGGAAACGATATCAATGGGAGCGTGGCCAACAGTTTTCCAGGCAGAGGTATATGCAATATACACCTCCGAGTTGCAAAGTTGCAATTTTCTCAGACAGCCAAGCAGCACTGTTGGCAATAAGATCGTCGAAATGTGAGTCCAAACTTGTTTGGGAGTGCATCACATGTTTACAAAAACTGGCAACCGGGAATAAAATAATGATATACTAGGCCACCAAGGAATCGTTGGTAACAACTAACAAACATGTTGGTTGGCTTTCTAGGCATAGCTACCTGTGTCATCAAGCTTTCAGCTTGGGCAAGAGACCAACTACTAAACGACTTGCGTAACGAAGTGGGCGCTCGACAAGCTGAGAAATTCGTACATCCAGATACAACGCGAGCCAAAAACTAATGGATCTACCACGAAAAGACTTACAGGACATTGTCCTGCCAAGTACCATCTGAAAAAAATTAGAAGTTCAAGATGACATTTATCGTTTCTATAACTATGAGTCCGAGAGCTCGGAACATATTCTCTGTCATTGTGCAGCATTATTTTTTCGAAGGAAGCGATACTTCGGAAGCCATCTAATGTGAACAAACAAACAACTCGGTTCCAACTACTTTGAATTTGGGCAATTCGTAACCTCTAGAACAACCATCCACAAAAGATAACCTGAATAGTGGTTGCAGCGGTTTCCCATAAAAAGGAAAAAAAAGTCTATGTAAATAAGCTCATCGAACGGTAAAAAAATGAGGTTAGCCGTTATGTGTCCAATGCGATACCCGGGTACCTCTTCAGGTTTCAACTAATGAAATTCCAATGTTTTATCCATAGCTGGAAATTGATATCTTAGAACTGGACTAAGTCAAGCTTTTGGGTTATCACTAAGAACCAGATCCATTCATCCAGTTCAATCTCACGGAATCAAAAAGTGGACGAGTTCCTGAATCCAAAACATCTAAAAGTAGTTAAAGAAAGCCATAGTTATGAGTATTTCAATTTGTGGGTACCCGGGTACCCTCGTCGGCCTGTTTAAGGTGTTTTTTTTGTTATACACATAACGATTATACATTTTCATGCAATGTTCTATGGTCGAGTCTTCGGTCGCTTTGGTGCTCTTCCACAAAGTCCTAGCCCCAAGCTCTAGATGTCATTCAGCAGATTCGGAATCAGTCCACTATTCATACCAATGTTTTCAGACGCAGTTTGCATAATAGCAATATTAAGTGGATCAGTCATTCGTATTTCCATGAGCACAAGATGCGCGCTGCAGCACCAGGGCCGTATGAACCAGTTTCGATTTACTTCAACTCGATCTGGTCTACTTGCCCATCGGAAACGTTACAGCAGAACTACGGTCATGTCTCCTTCAATTCCAGAAGGCTCCTTTCAGTAGCCAGCACGAGAGCTGCCAGCCCTAGAGTTCGCCTAAATGAACCTCCACGCTAGACCGTTGTTTCCAGCGGAATTGGGCGTCGCATCATCCTTCGCGGAATCGACCGCAGACGAATCCTAGGTCGGCTTTTATCCCTTCGACGAATGCCGATATCCAGACAACGAATCCAAGAGCGGCGTTCATCCCCTCGGCAAATCCCGATATCCAGACGGGGCACAATACCTTCATTCCTGGTCAGCAATCAACACCGATACGACCTGATCACTCGCAACAAGGTGAAGTGGCGACGATCCCCTACGTAGGACAGTGTGCGTTTTCAACCGGAGTCAGATTGCTGCGCAGCAGGCGGTTTCAAAGGATCTGCCCGAATTCGACGGTACATTGACGGTACATATTCATAGGTATTTACGGCTTTCTCAGTCTGAATAATCTAGGCAAACGATTTAATTGTAGATTGCCCGACGTTTCGCTTGTTTTTGGTGGCCTTTTTGAAGGAAAAATCTAGTGCATGGTACTAGCACGGCGATACCTTCTTCAGGTCATGATCAGCAAAGTTGATGTGTCAAGAGGAACGGGTACTCAAATTTTCGTTCCGAATCGGACTCAAGCGACGCGAAACCATCCGAGTTACTCAGTGAACTAAAACGGGTGTAACAGAACCCGAAAGAAACCAGTGTGTGGTGTGCAAGGGCAACTGTTCGACGGTTGTACGGTGCAGCAGATTTAAGAGTTTCAGCTACTATTCGAAGTGGGCAGCAGTAAAGGAGTACAAGCTATGCCGAAAGTGTCTTCGCAAACATAACGGCTGCTGTAAACAGCAAAAACATTCATGCGGCATGAACGAGTGCATATATCTACACCATCCTCTACTCCATAATCAGGAGAGCCACCACAATAAGGCGCCACTGAGGTTTCCTTCGGAAACGAATCACTCGGAACAAACATGTAATTTGCATCAAGGATAGTCGACAGTACTGTTTCGCATTCTCCCGGCCGTATTGTATGGAAAAGAGAAGGAGGTGAGGACTTATACATTTATCGCTGATGGATCCGAGCTAACGTTGATGGAACAAAGCCTTGTAGACGAGATTGTTGTCGAAGGACCTAGAAAGCTCCTGTTCTAGAAGTGTGAATCTGTGAATCTCTGAAGCAAGAAGCTTGACGAAGCATGAAGCTTCAGGGATCAACATGGTCTCCTCTCCATAAATACGCCGGCAAAGATTACCACGACATCACTCCATGATTTCTAAATGGCTTGGACCACGCCAATCTGGGGTACGGAATAGAGAGCTGCGCAGGTGATCGAAACGAACCGGTTGCCGTGAAAACTCGTTTGGGATGGACGGTTTACGGCAACTGCACCGGAAAGGAAGAAATCGGTATTGACGTGAACCTCCACAGCGTCCAAAGATGCGACTTTACGCGGGACCTACACAGAACAACGTAATCATACCTTGTGTTGGATAACATGGGAGTTATCAAACCTAACAAAGTTCTCTCTCAAGAAGATCTGCGTGCCCGTGCGCTGTTAGAGTCCCTCACCCGTTAAACAAATAAGCACTCTGAGTGTGGTCTACTCTGGAAATACGATCATGTCCGACTTCCGGACAGTGAAGAGATGACCTTTAGGCGATGGCAGTGTCTAGAAATCTGATTCAGCAGGGATCAAATATTAGCCGACTATCTTTAGACGAAGATTCTGGAACACGTCAGTAAGGGCCACGTAAGGAAGTTGACTCCAGAAGAACTACAAGTACGTCACGCACGGATCTGGTGCCTTCCTATCTTATTAGTTGCTAACCCGAACAAACCGGTGCTGATTCGCTTCCGTGAGTTCAAAGAGGCAGTGAGCGTTTCTTTTGGAAAAATAGCAATGAGTCTAAGCCAAACGTGTACGTTGTTAAGAACAGCTACATAAAACTGTTCGAGCAAGCATACCCAGATGTCAGTGGACGCTATCATCAAGCAGCATTACGTTGATGATATGCTCGTAAGCACGGAGACGGAAGAAGATGTAGTGAAACTGGTTCAGAACGTGAAAAAGATCCACGAGCAAGCCGGAATTGAAACACGCAACTGGATATCTAACTCTGGTACGGTCATGACGACACTGAAGGAGGTAACGGCGGAGGAGAAAAATCTAAACAACGCCGACGAAACTACACCAGCAAAGGTGCTCGGAATGTGGTGGAACACTTCAACCACTTGTTTCACATACAAAGCTTCGTCCCGCTAAGATCAAGATCAACTTGAGCTGCCAGGTTGTCGTTGGCCAACGAAACGTGAAGTTCTCCGCACACTGAAGATGATATATGAACTTTTGGGATTGATTGCGCTCTTGAAGATTCTTACTGATTAATGTTCCTGAAGGTTCTTATTCAGCAAATTGGCAGAACATCGATCGGCACGAAGACGCACAGTTCGATTAGTGTTTGACATGGCTTGCGGTCTTTCCGAAGATGGGACTGGTGGAAGTTTCACGATGTTACCCGACATTTAAGCGGTAAGGGCTAAAGCAGAGATGAACACGTTCATGGATGCAAGCAAGAGCGGCTTTGATGCTGTCGTACGTCTTAGATTCCGAGAAAGGGGTGTGATCGAATGCTCATTAGTAGGAGCAAAAACCAGAGTAGCCCCCCTTAAATTTCTGTCTATCTCAAAATCCGAACTTCAAGCAGCTCTACTCGGCATTCAGTTAGCGGGTACAATACTGGCGTCTCTTACCATCAAGATCAGCAAGCGAAACTTCTGGGCAGATTCCAAAGATGTGTTATGCTCGTTGACATCCGATGATCGTTGATATAGCTAGTTTGTAGCATTCTGCGTCAGTGAAACCTTGGAGTCGACGGACATCATCGATTGGCGATGGATTCCGACGAAACTGAACGTTCCCTATGGAGGAACAAAGTGGGTCCGAGTTCTCGATTTATCAACGGGCAATCGTTGGTTTCGTGGTCCAGAATTGCTTCGACAAGACGGAGACGCCTGGCCCGAAATCCTTAATCTCGGAAGACCGACGGTAACAGAGCTTCACCCGCATCTACTTTTTCATGTGTCAACTATGGACCCGGCCGTTGATCCGCAAAATGCTCCAAATGGGTTCGATTCTTACGTCGCGTAGCATATTCAGATTTATCGGCAACATGCAGCGATCAACGAGACGAGAACGATGTTTCACTGGACTGCTGACACAGGAAGAACTGACTAAAGCGGAAAAGTATTTGTACCACCAAACACAGTCAGAAATCTTCGTCGGTGAAAATAACCTGCTCCTTCGCGGCGCTTTCCTGGACGAAAACGGTGTTGCTCGCGTTCGGGGTTGAAGAAAGGCATGTTTCTTCATCGACCCTGACGCTGCTGAATTCATCATTCTCCCTCGGAATCACCACATCACAGAACTGATCATCACCGACCACATGAGCGCTTCAACCCCCAAAACGTCGTCGAGACGATCGTCAATGAAGTCTTGTAGCGCTACCGTATTCCTAGGATAAAAGCAACGTATCATGCAATCCGCAGAATCTGCCAACGATGCAAGAACGTTCGAGCGAAACTACAATCTCCAGCGATGGCTGACCTTCCGCAGTAATGTCTGGTTGCATTTAGCCACCCGTTCATCTACATGAGGATGATATTTCGGTCCGACATTGGTCTTGGTAGGACGACTTTCGGAAAAGCGGTGGGGGGGTTCTCGACACCTGTCTAACTACTCGCGCCGTTCACTTGCTTATCGCTTAAACACTGACTACGGACAATTCGAAATGTCCTAGCTAGGAGGGGTGTCCCAGCAGTCATCTACAGGGATCGGGGAACAACTTTCCAGTCTACAAGCAAGCTGCTCGACAGACTGGCAAGGGAGTTCAAATCAAGCTTTCAACCCACCGGTTTCACCACATACGGGAGGAGCATGGGAACGGTTGATACGCAATGTGAAGTAAAACTTGGCTAAGCTTCAGTCCAGTCGACTACCCACCGACGAAGTACTGCAAAATGCCTTGATTGAAGTCGAGGACGTCGTTAGCTCAAAGGATACTGACTAACATTCCCGTAGATGTCGACAAATCCAGTCAAAGGTCATGGCAGACAGCTTCGGGAAGCAATGGGTCTACGATCCTACGATCGCACGAAGAACCAAGCGGTTAATTCTGTCGAAGCCTACCGCTGGCCTAAAGGTAGGGTTATTACTACACACCGTACGAACAGCTTTCGGTGGAATCTACAAGCGATCTGCAGTACCGTTAGCGGTACTCGACGTTGACGTTTTAGTGAATACGCTTCCTTCGCGCATTCCGGTAGGAGGAGCGTTGACTACGCTCCGACAACAACTACCGCTTCGTTGCTCCCCCCACCAAATGCTACATTTTTGCATTTTTAATTCTACACACTACAGTGTAGTGTACCAACAAATAGATAGAAATATAGTCCAGGATATGCTGAACAACTTTGCCGAAGGATGTATGGTGTTAGAATGTCTCTAAGCCAAATTATAGCTCTTCAAAATTCGATACATCGAATTAAATGCCAAAAATCATTTTTATTGCCAACACTGGTACACCGGCAATGGTATTTCATATAGCATTCCAAAATAACATTATATATTTTAGTTTTACCACATTGGTATGTTTGAATGAATTATTCAAAAGCCTTAGCTCAATTTCATGAGCGTAGGTAGTAGAGCAATAGGGCGTAGTGAGGGGTGAGGGAGGATGGGGGGAGACTTTAATATGTAGAAATTCGAACTGAAATGTTGTCGAGTTGGAACGTTCAGATGAATTATTTCAAAACCATTACACAATGTCCTACGCATAATAGTAATGATGAAATAAACCATACTGTATCCCTTTGCCTTGACTTTTATCAATAGAAGTTACGTTACAGACTGAATCAACTGATGTCGATATATTTTGCCAGCTCATGAAAGAAAGAATGATGCATTTGCTGCTTCTATATTGATTATCTCCCATATTATTCAGTTCAATGATTATATTCTTGAGGCCAGCAAAGATTGATTTTAGGGAATTGTCTGATACGATGGAGAGTTTTTCGTGTACTGTGACGGGTTAGTTATACATGGTGGCTATTGACCTCAGCTCTTTCCGTATTCCATCAAGTATTCCCAATGTGGACCATTTACTGAAGGTGAAAATGGAACTTAGGCTTACGGAAGTTACCTTTATCGAATTCCATCATGATACATGGCATACTGTCCTGACAACGTTCAACAAAATGGCGCAGATCAATAGATTTATGTTGCATACAATTCTAAACCTAACAATTAAGTGTGATAGAGTTCGAAGCAAGATCCTTGCGTATATGAAAGATTGACATATAGAGATACGGCTACACGATCTAGTAACACTTATTTGCGATAGTCATTAAAATTCTTGTTGCAATTCGGATAAGTAGAATACGAGCCGGAGGATATACGAAGAATATACGAAGAAGAAACAACTTTCCAGGCTTCCAAATGTTTTTTTTGTGATGAGAATGCAGTTGGATCTACCCGCCCTTTCCTACCTGACCTCCGAATACAAAATATAAGGTGGTACCATTACACAGACCAATCTCTGCACTTGATTTCAGCGACAGAGATGCCTCCAGCGTTTGGTTGTTTGTAGACAGTTCTGCTCGGTCTATTTTTACACAGTTTTAAACTATCGTGTTTCCGAGATATTCATCATGCATTAGGAGAGAAGATAAATAATAGTGGAAACCTTCAAAATTCATCAGTGCCAATTCGGGAACTGACAAAACTGCTGGATTATCCTACAAGTACTGTTAGTTAGTAAGTCGATTACCTTCTACGCAGGTCACATGCGTTTCGGGAAGTAGAGGCTGATCCCAACATCTTGGATTGTGGTTTGACGAAAAATCCGTCTGCTGCGAGGCAAATTTCTCTCCGAAAAGGCTACAATTATATACCGAGTAAATAAACAACCCAATTGAAGTACGATGGCCAGAACCCAGCACCGTAAGCTGTACCATCAGGTGTTGACGAAACTCGATGGATGTTTCTAGAACGGCGCTGAAGCCTAATCAAAAGCCGATTTCGAACAAATCTCGGAGCTCAAATTTTACAAGGCTCCATCTCGTGGCGACGTTCCTGGCAGATTCAAGTTTGTTCCGCGGATAAGTTTGCGAAAAAAAGTTATGATTTGGCAAGGGATTTGTTCCTGTCCCAGCAATTTTGAAGCGGATAATGTTATGAATTCAGAAGTATACAAAAGGAATGTCTCAACTAGTGGATTTTAATCCTCTTTAAGTCCCATGCTGGTTCAAATCTAGCCAGCTGGAATTGTAGCAAAGATGTGCTACAATGGTACGACAACGAAACCTAGTTCGTCCCAGTTCGAGAAGTATTGGGCAATAATGAAGCGGGAAGTTTAGACTAAGGGAGAAACCGCCAACGGAGCATTGGTTGGATGAAGAATTGTTGGGATCAGCTAGCACAGACTGTGAGTGTAGAATAGGGCATCGCAAATTTTTTTTTTGAATTCTCAAAGCCCCCCCCCCCCCTCTTATATTGTGACAAATGTGAAAGTAAGCTCAGATGCCAAATTTCACATCATTTGGACAATTTTAGACCCCCGCCCACTTTGCTTGAAATTTTTTGAAATTGGTACTATGAGAAAATATGGAGGAAAAATACGTTAAATGCTATAACTTTTGAAGTAGCAATCAGAAAATTACAAGTTATACCTCTTTTGAAAGGAAATAATCATAGCATTTCAATTGAGATATTTTCGTTTCTAGGAAAATACGGGAAAGTGGGGTACTGGGTCATTTTGGACCCAAAATCCCATATTTTTAATGATTTTTCTGCTTCGTGATGCAAATCGTACATATTTTGTAGTTTTTCTAATGTGAAAAAATCTCAGAAATCGAGCGAAACCCTTTTGACCTTAGTCCGAATACGAGAAGTTGGGGTTATAGGGCTTTTTGTCATTCATATTAAGTTTTATTATTTTCTCATGCATATATCTCTATTATTCTTCAATCAATTTTCAAAAAATGTAACTTATAGGACGTGTAAAATTCTGAGGAATAAAACAAAACGTTAGAGGTAAAATTCAGAAACATCAAACTTTTTGATATTCACTTTACAAATCTCATTTTTTTCATTACTTGTCCTAATACCTCAACTTCCCCTATTTTTCCAGAAATGAAACTTTTCTCATGTGATCCCTAAGCATATTTTACACTAAAAGTAGTAAAATAAATAAGAATTTTGTTGTTAAATGGAGTTAATATGTGCGATTTTATGATAGAAATGTGAAATCGACACTATATGTCAGATAATTTGATGTTTCTGAATTTTACCGGTAACGAATCTATTTTTGTTATAATCCTAAGGATTTTCCACGTTCAACAAGGTATAGTTTATTAAAATTGAGTGAAGAATAATAGAGATATATTCACGAGAAAATGATGAAGTTTAATATGAATGACAAAAGGCCATTTAACCCCAACTTCTCGTATTCAGACAAAGGTCAAAAAGGCTCTGATCGATTTTTGAGATTAGAATTACTACAAAATATGTACGATTTGCATAACAGAGCAGAAAAATCATTAAAAATAGGGGATTTTGGGGCCAAAGTGACCCAGTACCCCGCTTTCCTGTATTTTCCTAGAAACAAAAAAATCTCCATTCAAATACTATGATTATTTCCTTTCAAAAGAGGTATAAATTGTAATTTTCTGATTGCTACTTCAAAAGTTATAGCATTTAATGTATTTTTCCTCCATATTTTCCCATAGTACCAATTTCAAAACATTTCAAGCGAAGTGGGCGGGGGTCTAAAATTGTCCCAATGATGTGAAATTTGGCATCTGAGCTTGCTTTGACATTTGTCACAATATGAGAGGGGGGGCCTTCGAGAATTCAAAAAAATTTTTTTTTGCAATGCCCTAGTGTAGAAGGTGCGTGTCGCTTGATAAGCAGTATCTACAGAAAAGTGCGAGAAATTCTGCATGTTACAAATGAAAGATTTTGTTTCAATTATTTTCATGAAGTAAAATATTACCTTTGTTTCATCCTGAAAGATTTTCGATTGAAAGGTTAAAACTACGTCCCATGTCTAAATGATTAAGCCTTTAAGAGTTAAAGCTGACAAACAAACAACAAACCATGTCCCGTTGTTTTCGTGTACAGCATGCTTTAGAGTAGAATAGTTTAAAGGGATCAAGGAAAAATATCTAAACGATTTTATATGAGATCTTACACAATAACTGAAAAGAAAAGTTAAAGAGCTGACATAATCCCATGGAAACTAAATTGACTTCGTCTCATCAGAGTCTCTGAAAGAAAAAAAAATAGACCGTTCAAGTGCAGTGAAACAGTGGATAGTAGAATTTTCAAGATCCCCTCGTCGTCTTTAAATGGTATTACTTTGCTCACATATATGCATCTAACCAAATTATATCGAAAATGTGCTAGTGTGTATGTGTGTACGATCACATGTGGTTGTTTTGTCGTTGGTGGTTGACGTTTTAGGTCCAAATTAGCGACATGCTGCTTCTGTACAGATTAGTATTTATAATTATTTTATTTCATGTGTGTGTGTCAGTTGCTGATTTCTGTTTGATTTATTACTTTACTGTTTGTATATATATATTTTCTATGTATAAGTATATGGATTTTTTTCGCTCGTATCATAAATAATCACGGATTTATTCCGTTTCAGTTATGTTTGTTAGAACTACCCTAACTGACTCGTCGTTATCCGCCCGCTGGCTCATATATTCTTATAACCTACAGTAGTTTCTAATATTAGGTTAATATTGTTCAACAATGTTTTACTTCAAAAGTAAAAAGATTCAACATTCCGAATGGGAAGCGCATCTTCCCATCCGGCTCGACGATTAATCGCTTTCACTCGCATGTTGTTCCGTCTCCCACATGGAATCTGTCTTTTTGTTTTTCCCACACTATCAACATCATTTGACATCCTAATAAAAATAAAGCAGTCCGTGTGTTGTATTAATTTGAATTTCTAGCCTCACTAGAAAATCGCTGTTTCGCGGTAGCGAATTTCACTGCCACTCTCCCTCTCTTTCTCTCTCTCTCTCTCTATCTCTCCTAATTGTTAGGTCATTTTTCTTAAATAGCTATTTATAGTGGTTCGCCTCATCCCATCACATCGCGAGGATGGGGGCAAGCGTGACAAAAAAAAGTCTAAAGAAAAGAAACGCGGAAAATAATGCCTGCGATCCGGTGGAACAGAATGGCAAAACCATAATCAAAAACTTCGGTCTTCCTGACATTGATCTGTGTGTTATTTTTTTCGTCTTCTTCTGCTTCTTCGGTTTGTATCTATATCGGCTGCTCGTCTACATCGCCGCAGCAGCACCCATCACAATCACACCCACCTCGCTCGCTAGAATTGGTTTTGTCGGTCTTCGCTTCCGCGACTCGTTCACTCACATGCTATCTCTAATTGCTGTGCTGGTTGTGTATAGGTCTTCTCTCGCAAGTGTATGTATAAATATCGTTTTGTAAGATGTATTTATATATATATATAATATTCGATGTTAGTAGCCTCTGGTATGTGTGCGCATCCACAGTCCCACAACCTTCCGCTAGAGGGGGCTGTGTCGGGCTTCCACCGTCCCGCCGGAACTTCCGTTCTGTTTGCCAGGTTGCAAACGCAACGGACGAGTGATACAAAATGAAATAAAACGGGTTCCTCGCCGGTATCTTCTAACCGCCGTGCTACTAGAGTGTGTCTGTATAATATGTACACTAAAGCCTTGTCGGTGGCGCTCGCGCTCCGATTCGCTAATTATATATCCTCCACTCTGTGGCTTCTTGCTTCGCTACTTATTGCATTTTTGTTCTTTGTTTTTTTTTGTTATTTATTATTATTAGGTTCATCATTTATGCTAATGGATTTTTTTGTCTAATTTATTTATTTATATATAGATGTGATTTTTTGTTGTATAAATATTACTCATGATAATAAATAAGTTTCTGTTTGTCTAGTTTGTTCTCTTTCTTTTAACAAGGGTAGATTCCTGCAAGAGAGAACGACGATCACAGGAAAAAAGACAGAGATAGAAAAAAAAAACAATGAAAAATTGTAAATTAAGTTCTGATGATCAAGTTTGCTCCGTTTTCGGGATTGCTTTAAAAGGAAACAGTTAAGCGTGAGGAAGATACTGTTTGAGGAATGTTCTCTTTTAGTATGGCGACAGGTTAAACAGTTTTTTCAATGGAATCGGACATTCCCCCAAAAGGATCTTCCTCCTGCAAGCTATTCGGAAACTGTCTGCACCTCGGATAATGTTGTTTCAATTGGCTGATAGTGTCTCGGTTGGACAAAAGAAATCAAATAAACATCCTCTTCAATAGTAATCGTTGCCGTCTGCAAAGAATAATTGAAAAACGGGAGGGTCAATTCAATAGTTACAATTCAGCAAATCTTGATGCACAGAAAGGGCCGCCGTGTGACACCTGGTTACGTTTGAGCGTGCACACATGGAGTGCGATATAGCATACGATATTGGTTAGTATGTGGTTAGCAATGCCAAACACCACTGCGCTAACGGTTGCTCCGGATAGATGATGGATTATTGTTGTTAATTAGAACTGGATTATCGTTGAATGATAAAAAATGAGAACTGTCGCTCTTTTAAAGAAATTTACGGATACAAAAAAAGAAATCTTCAATTTAAAATAGAATGGCAGCACTGCTGTAGCACTTGATCGTGTCTTTGTGTATTTAAAAATAACTATATATTGGTTAATAGTTCCCTAGATCCTTCTTTCATTGATTTGTGTTTAAGTTGGTAAAAATATAGCGAGAATAGTAGCATTTTACAACGATATTTTATAGTAATTTTGGCAAGTACGCCCGTTAATTCTACTTGGCGCCCGCAGCGCCATCTGTATCCGATAATCTGATCACTTCGGTTAATCGATGATAGAGGAAACTCTGGCAGCAATGTATTATAGTGATTAAGGTTTTACTGGGAAAGCCTTGGAAAGCGGTCATCTTTGAAAACGAAAAAAGCAGTAATATTGCACATCGTCGGCAGAATGTTCATAAAAATTAGTCAATAGCATTCTAACCATTCCCCAAATACGTTGATGAATTTTCAAGAAGATTGTGTAAAGGTTAGCGAAAAAAACTGCTTTTTTCGTTTTGAAAGATGGCACTTTTGTAGGCTTTCTCAGCTGAACCTTAAGAGCAGGACGTGGAAGTCGAAGTTTCTACGTGGATATATTCTTGTGGGGATTATTTTATATCATATAACAAGTATTTTTGAAATGGGTCATTCCACGTATAATAGAGCTATCACCATGGTTAAAATTTTAACCTTGGAGATGAAAGGTGATAGCTCTATTGTGCATGGAATGACTCATATCAAAAATACTTGTTCACCCACGTACATTTCAAGGCCGCATTCGTATAAAATAAGCCACGTATAAACTTCCACTTCCACGCTCTTATGGTTAAATGTTAAAAATATGTTCATCGACAAAAACAAACATGCTAATAAATAGGTGCAGACACGATTCTTCCATACAAAAATTTCCGGTCAATGGGATATGGATTATGGAGGTTAACTCGAAACCTCACTAAAACATTTTTGAAATGCTTCTATTCCTGTACATGATTTAAAATAATGGTGAAGAAAAAAAATCTAAAAAATAATAACTACGCCTGAAACCATTTCTCACTAGAACTTTTTTTTGTTCTAAAGATAAATATTCAAGATGACCATATGAGTTTCAAATTCGTAATTGTAGAATAGTAACACGCTGAAATAGGACCACGATTTGACATTAACAAAATTATCGGGAGAATTTTGCCTTATTAGAACAGGGAATATCATTCAACGAATCCAGCTAATTCTTTTTTAATATAATCCAACACCGTGAGGATGTATGTTAGCGGAGTAGAGATAAAAAAATAAGTTTGGATGGAAATTCGAAATTTTCGCAACTTTCCGCTGGTGAGGATAATGTTAAGTACCACATTTTAGTGCAATCCGATGAAAACTGACATGAAAACTTGTTTCTTTTGATCTAGTGCGCGGTAGCGGCGCAAAATCACCTTTGATTGAAAGAATGTTGTACGCAACTTGAAGATTGATCCGATTTCGTTAAAAATTCTTTTTTTTACTGAATTTCTTATTTTTTTGTTATTTTGCGCCTCATCGCCTTTATTGACTATTTTTTTATTTATTGTTTCCAAAAGTTATTCAGACTCAAAAAAAACCATCGATTTTTTTAAATCTCAGCATTTTTTTATATTATTAGTTGTGGTTTAGTTTTTGTTTATTTATCATTAAGTATCAAAATTATTTTCTCACGTTGCTTTTGAAATACCTTTTTGTTTTTTTTGTTTATTATTTTAAGTTGTCAAGGTTTAGTTTTTGCAATTGCTTTGAAGTTTATTGTTTTTAGGTTACTTTTTTCGAAAAAATAATACTAATTAACTTTCATATTCGAAAAGTTAAGAAGCATTCCTGAAGACGCGAACGTGCTATAACATTTCGTCGCAAAGAAAAATGCCCGTATATTGAAAATTTTGTCCCACTATACACTGCCGTGGAAAAAAATCTCTGCATGGGTTGGTATAACATGCAAAGAGTTTGATGGACACTATTGAATTTTTATATCATTTATTTTTTGTAAACATATACAAGACACACGGCTCTGTTCACCCATTGAGTAACATGGATTTTAAAAAAAGTAATTTTGAGTTATCGTTGTTTGACATTTTTGTATGATGGGGCCGTAGATTAATTACGGCACAATGGGGTGGTTCAATATTTGAGCGGGAATAAGGGGTCTGTCTATGTCCTTTTTTACTTAATACCGTGAATAACCGTTTATATCGACCCTTTGGTATATGTTAGATTGACAAAACGGGGATATTGACAAAATCGAGCCATATTTTTTCTTTTTAATAAACCGAAGCTGTAAAAATATATATCATTGGTCCTTAGAGCCCTTTATTGAAAACTTTGTGTAAATTTCCCTTAAGGATGTCTTCCACTGCAAAAAAAATTTGCGCATTTTGCATCTTTAAGATAAGCAAAATATGCACAGAAAAGATTTACTCGAATTTGACTTGGTTTGTCTGCTAGAGCCCATCAAATGGATTTTCATATAAGGCTGACAAAATCGGGAACTGATGAAATATGGTCTTCACTGTATCATGTAAAGGTATATCTCGATTGATTATACCCTCCATAAAACATACATTTGGTTCCGAAAGTACGTATACCTACCAACATTTTTTTTTACTTTGCAAGATTCAAGTAAATGGAATACATTGTGGAAAAACCCTATGTATGCCATGCGATATTTTGCAAACTTTGCAGAAGTTCTATGCGCGAACTTTAGCAAAATATTTCAAAGGGCATCATAAGTAGCAAAGGGGTGGGGTAAGGGTGGTAATATTCTTTTAGAATTTCAGGAAAGTCCAGCAACTTTCAAGGGATTTTGAAATTCCAAAGAGATCTTACTACTTGAGAAATTTTACGAATCTTAGGTTAAACCTTCAATATAGAGACCATTTATAAATTATGTATCACTTTTATGGGGAACTCTCTACATGATCGAGATCACGAGATATGTTAAACGGAATGTTGTTTTGTTGACCTTCTCATATCACGCGTTCTATTGACCTGGTTTAGTCAACAATTTCAGGTTTCATTGTTGTACTTGAGGTATTTCAGTGAACAAAAATGATTATATTTTGCCCAGAACATGTTATCTGAGGAATACATAGTGGTTTGGCATTGATGTCTTTGCAACATATTGATAAAGAAAAATCTCAAAGTCTTGTACAAAGTACAATAGCGCAAGTGCTCGAGGGTAAAGTAGCTTTACTTAATTTATTAATAGTAGTGAAGTTAGTAATTTGATACCCCCATACATATACCCCCGCTATTCTAACTGTGTACAAAATTTCGTGCACGCGTTCAACCCCAAACATGCTTTGCCTTTGTGTACAGGTTTGCCACGAACACCGAATCAAAGCGAACGATGTGCAAACTTTGGTTTTCACACCGTGTACGTACACTGTGTGCGTACACAAAAAAGGAACACACAAAACTGCATGAATCAACGCTAGTGATGATTAGTAAGATAAAGAGAAAACTAGTACTAAAATTCTGTGTGTATGAACACTACGGACGTTAAATGGGGTTCGGTTGTGCGGAAGAACATGTGCACGTGTTTTGGTACACATAAGCGCGTTCGAGTTTGCACACGAAATGTGGGTTTAAGATGATAACAGATGTTGATGATGTGTTCGATGTTCACGTGGGAAGACTGGACGGAAGAAAATTATCCTCAGAATGAAGTAGGCGAGCAGACAAATGGTTTCCCGATGCGAAAGGGGGTCTCCGCTTTCAATACATGTGCGAGATCCAACGAAAAATTAATACACGGAAAAAAATCCGTTCATAAATTCACGAATAAAAGATCACGATTTCGTGAGCTGAGCGATTTTCGAAAATCGTGACCAAGTTCCTGAAATGTGTTTCCAAAAGAGCTAGTTCGCCCCGAATATATACATGGCTTTACATTCGAATGTTTGGTTGGGTGACTGTTGTTGTTCCCTGGTCATGTTTAGTTTTTGCTGTAGTTCTTGTTCATAATTTGAAAATACACAGCCGCCAGTCACATGATATTCATTATTTCAGGAGCTCATTGGCGATTTTTCTGATTTCTCATTACGTTTCCTAGCTATTTTATTCATGAGTTTATTATCGGATTTTTCTGTCAGACAGGTTGGATTTATGATCACGATTTTAGGATCTTAGTCGCGATTTTTGATATTTTGATGATGAGTGATTTATGTTCATAATTTCAGGAACTTTGTCATGATTTTCGTAATTTCTGTTCAAGTTATCGTGATATTTTATTCTAGAGCTTGCTTTAGAATTTGACACGCACACTTAATTTTTTTTCTGCCGAATCTCAGTTTTTTCGCATCTTTTACCGAAATCTCAACAGCTGAGATCTCAGCAAACAATTGTTTTGCAGAGATCTCAGTAAAAGGGGCTTTTGATAGCTCAAACTCGGAAAATATTTAACCGAAAATTAGTAAACAAATCTCACTTTACTGAGATATCAGTTTCTAAATTTGCTGACTACACAGCTGTTGGGAAATTGCCGAGCCGAATTGAGTGTGCGTGGAGTAATGTGACCCATGTTCATGATATCAGCAGTTTTATTCTGTAAACTATATCATGAGCACGATTTGTGGTGTTCAACGCAGTTTTCGTTTTCTGTCCAGACATCTCACTGTACCTTATCAAATGAATCGATGTTTGAAGTCCTAATAGTTTAAATGTTCGAGGTACTAATAGTTTTCTACTGCTAGTTCCTATTACTAGTCACTAGCAGCATTTCATGAAAAAGTGCATAGAACGAAAATGATTCCACGAATAATACTCCACATTTTGTGAAATAGTTCATGTGAAATTAAAAATAATTAGAAATATATTCCAAATAGTACAAGCACACAAAAAAGATCATGAATCATGTGCTAGGAATCATGAACCACTTCACGAATCTACGAATAATAGTTCATGATTTCATCAACTATTTGCGAGCACGAATGGTCAGACGTGACTATTGTCCAAGGAATCGTGAACCAGTTCACGAATACATGAATAATATTGTATGATTTTGCGAACTATTTCACAATCACGAATGGTATATCGTGACTATTATATTAACTATCATGAACCAGTTCACGAATGCATGACAAATTTCACGAGCGCGGATATTGGATCGTGAATAATATGGTAGGAATCATGAACCAGTTCACGAATCCATGAATATTAGATGATTTTGCGAACCATTTCGCGAGCACGAATATCGGATCGTTCCAAATATATTAGGAATCACGAATTAGTTCATAAGGATTGAATGGACTCATGAATAAAATTCCAAGTTTCGTTAAATAGGTCACGGGAAAATATCCAGAATATGTAGATTTTGTGAACTGATGTTCTTAAATATATGAATAACATCATTAATCATCCTGTGATTTATGAATAATGTTCATAAAGTTGTGGACTAGTTCACGTACAGAAAATCGGTTTGGTAGTGACAAGGTGGAAACCGTGACTGAAGTTCGCCAAACAAAAACCAATATTTTCACTAATAAAAGCGTTATGCTGGCGTTACTGAAGGGTAAATGAACATAATTTTAAAACACACGATTTTTGTTCATGGTCCTATTTTCGTAACGTAAAAGCGTGATTGTTCCAGAATTCATGGCACTTTATTAACGATTTTGGGTACAATTTTTTTTGGTGTAATATTTGTATTTAAGGTGAAGCGCTGCACAATCACAACAAAGGTTTGGTTATGTTTGGGTATGTTCGGGTTACATTACAGCGCGTAGAATATTTTTTTCATTCTTTTTAAGAAACCGAAGCTCTTAAAATATTCTTCTTTAGTCCCTAGATATAGCCTCATAAACTTTTCTGATTATTTAGCATAAACTTCCCAGTGAAAAATTAAAAAAAAATTTTTTTTCATATTTCGGATCTTTAAGATAAGAAAAATATGCTCAAGAAATGATTTACGCTAATTCAATTTGGTTCGTCTGATAGAGCCCATCAAACTACCAACTATTAATTTTCATATGAAACTGATAAATCGGGTCAAAAAGCTGATCAAATCGGGGGCTGATTAAATCAGGTGCTGATAAAATCGGGTCTTCACTGTACCCCGATAACTTGTGACTCTCTTCACGATGTCTTTATGTATAAGCTACCGCTATGAGCCGTGTAAAATAAATAATTAATAAAAGTCCTCAAAGTTTTAGGGGTTTAGCAAATTTCATGATTATTAAATTTTAAAAGTTCTTAGAACTTCAGATAATTTGTACGAAGCTCAGATTAGACCGTCAATGTTCGGGCGTTTCATAAATTATGTAGAGCGGAGGGGGTCAGACAAAATGTGTCATAAGCTAGAACGTGACGTTACATGTTTTTACCTAAGACAAAAATTGACAAAAAATTCGTTACGTACTTTGGAACTTAATAAAGAAATTTGTGACATAAAGAGAGAGATAGAGTCAATTTGGAACCTTTTTTGCGTTACATAACTTATCAATGATCCAAAAAACGATTTTCAACCTGATTGTCAAACTCCAGACTACCTATATGAATTTCAGGTAATACGTTCGAGTTTCGAAGAAACTCTACAAACTTCAAGGTCGTACAGAATTTAGGTAAATCTTTCAAAATTCAGAGAATTCCCATTAAATGAAAATGTTTCCAAGATTCGCAAAGTTTTCACGTATTTCAGGCATGTTCTACAAACCTTAGGGTTAATGTTTTTCTGAAGAAAACATTATAAAGAAAATCTTTAGAATGTCTGGAAAGTCCGGGATGATTCAAAAATAACTTACATATGAAATTTGTTGTCAAACCCTGTTTCTTAACCAATTGATTTTTTTACTATCTAGAATTACTGAATACGTTTTTAAGTGATTGAATTTATTGAGTACCATAAATTGGTTTTAATTTAATTATTTTGATGTTATTTGGTTTTTTGGAACATTAAATTTTATTGTTTTGTTTTGAATAAATTAAAATATTTGAGTTTAATTTTTTTTTCCAAAATACAGGGTGCTTGGTTCATGGGTAAAAAGCTCTCGAGGGATGATTGACTGTCATATTTGGAGAAAAAAATCGTTCTACACATACTATCAAATCTCAAAAGTTACTAAGTTGTCTTAAAATACCTCTTACTCAAAAAATATACTTTGTATTTCCAATCTTTTAGATCCATTGGATAGGTGAGAAAATTTTCCATTGAAAAATATCCTCAAATGTTTCAGCTAATGAGGTTAAGTAACCTTTTCACAGTAATTTACTAAAATTTAACAATGTTGTTCGATTTTTCATTCATTTCGCGAAAATCTTAATAGTTAACATCACCATTTTAATAATTCAAATTGTTAGTCTTGAAGAGTTGCATAATTTTTTCTATGACATGATACATTTATCTTGTCTTGTTTTCATGTGTTTGGGTTATTGAACTTGGATATTTGTATCTCATATTCACAAATACTAGCTCTTATTGAAAAAGTATGGCACTTATTGTACCTTTTCTTATTTTTATTCGAAAAACAGGAAAATTTCGCAGAAAAAAATTTATTAATACCTTTCAGTTAAGTGAATTTAGTATTCTTTTAGAAGTTAATTAGTTTAAAATTAGTGTTATTATTAGCATTTTCGTTATTTTCTTAAAATAGTAAATAATAAACATCACCTTTATTATCATGGAATTAATGCATCTCAGCAAGTTCTACAATTCTATCTCTGACTCCATTCAATTATCTCTTTTAGTTTCGAAGCAAAATCATTTTTATCTTCTCATTTCCTATACAAAAACAATGATTTCAAAACCAGTCCATTTGTGATGTCATGCTGTGTTAACTATTAAATTGCAAAATGAAAAACCATAGGGGTAACAAGTTGTAGAGAATATTAAGGGGCACCAAAATGAACAATAGTGACGATAAATTTAGTTGATTAATCATTAGAATAATTACAAAACTCTTCAAAAAACGCTAATTTTGAGTTATTTCACTAGTAAAAAGTCATTTAGTACACTTAACTAAAAGATATCTGTACATACTTCGAAAGGAAATTTTCTCAGCCTTCCAATGAAGCCTTGGTAATAACGATATAAAGCATATTTTTTTAGATTAGAGTCTTTTAAGAACTTGAAAGTCGATCACAGGAAAAGTTGAGAAGTGAAATTACAAAGGAACGAGAAGAGATTGGAATATTATGTTGAGGAACAAATTATGAATCGTCCTCAAACCCAACTTTTGGATAATAGATATTGCTATAATCATAATTCATTATTTTGAGAAAATTAACAAAAATCTCATCAAAAACACTAACCTTTAATTACTTTACAACTAAAAGAAAATTAAAACCCGTGCTGCGAAAATTCAAAATCAGTTACCTATTTCTGCTTTTGTTTACCGAAACCAACACTCAAATTCACCGCCTTCCTCATTCATTAACTTTCCAACTGACTGAAATTTCATGCAGAATTGAATGCATGAGTGCAGAGGAAACATAAATTCCTTCATCAACCAAAGCATTCATTTGTTATTATGTGGACAGTTTGAAGACAGAAGTTGGCATCTTCTACATTTTCGAGCATAAGCGAACTGCGTAATCTATATCTGGTGCACTTTTGCTCAATAATCCCCTCAGAGCTAGCATAGAAACAAAAGTCAGTTTGCTTTTGAAACCGAACCGAATCTGAATGCACTGTGTCGGGAGAACGAATGACGAGGGAAACGACCCAAACATTTGATTCATCGCGCCGGACTTTAGAATTTATTTAACTTTCAAGTTCACGCTGGGATGTCAATTTTTTAAAGCTCTGATTAAAACTAATTAACTGAAAGATATGAGAACACCATTCAATAGAAAATTTTCTCACCTTTCCAATGGAACTAAAAGATTTAAAGTACGAGGTGTAATTTTCGAGTTAGAGGTATTTTAAGGTAAATAAGTTTTTTTACACAAAAAGTTCAATAACTCTGTAACAGTTGAGATTTTATGGTATGTGTAGAACGATTTTTTTCTCCAAATATGACAGTAAATCACCCCTCGAGAGATTCTTAATCATGAACCAAACACCCTGTACAATCATGCATTCAATTAATTAATTTTTCTTTTAAATCAGCGTGATCATTATGTTTGTCGCATCTTTATTTTAAATTTCTAATTCAGGATCATATGGAAAGTTTTTTATTACTTCATAAATTTCTAAAAAACCTATGTCAACCGATCTTACTTAATGCTGCTGGAACCGACAAACCTGGAATCAATAAAAGTTCTTACAGTTTTAGAAAAAAGTGCTCCGCTTCATTACAACTGTATTAAGAAAAACTGCAATGAGCAATTCGAAAAGTTCTAATGAATTTTAAACTATTAAATAAAGAGCACGTTCCGTATTGCTTAATTGACCGACAAAAAGATATAATTTTGTATGAAAGTTTTTTTTTAATTTCATGGTGTAAACATTATTTTCAGTTGATTTTTTGCGTACAAAATCCTACTCAATCAACACTTTACTTTCCAGAACGAGGGAAAACATATTTGTGCGTGAACAAATATATCATCACAACGAGTTAATATTTGGCATAACTAAGCCTTGTGGGTGGAATTCATTACCATTCTAGTGCATGATGTTCCGAAATTGTCAATATTTGCGTTGGCCTAATACCCTCTAATGATTTCGGATGTCGCAGCCGAGTGGTACAATATTTCCGTTTTCTCTTCATGTAAACTCTCGATGAGATTTCGATTTATCAGCTTTCGTCTTATTGCACACATTTATAGAGAAGTTTAATTTGTTGCGAAAATTTCGAATTCCAAATCATCTTAAAAACTAATCGTGGTATTATACAGGTAGCAATGATACTCATATTCTAGATAAAAGATTGGCTTTTGTTCACTTAGAACAATCAGATTAGTCAGTTTCTAACTTTCATTAGGTTCCGTTTGTATGTACATGATAATTTGAGTAACTGAAATTTGCAATCTCCACGGCACATCCATTCCATTGGATTAATTGACACCTAAATTTAGAAGATTCTACTTTAGATTTGAAATTACTCATTTTTATCCAATTGGAAGACATAATTAATACTGATCTGTATTAGTGTCGAAATATTTTAATTATGCTACTTTTCTTAATGTTGCAAAACTGATGGTGATCACGATCAAAATAAACACAACCTATTTACTTCTCTGAATCAGATTTAAAAACATTTCAATTAAAAAACTATCTCAAGATGTGCTGCGAACACAACAAATTCCAAGTTATACACGTAGAGATAAACAAAAAAATAACACAAACAATACAAACAAAGCCGAAAACATACTGCCACTTTCAGCCATTTGAGCGCAACCATTGTCAGAGGATCAATCGACTGCCCATAATCGCGTCAGAATTTGCTACTACAACATAAACAAGTAGGGCTTATGTACGGGCGATACAGCAGCAGCTTTTCGCTAAACAATCGTTCACTAAACTATGTATACACAAAGAGTACTATCCATCATTCGTCTTAGAAACTAACAAAACATATCGTTATGTGACACATATTTACAGCAAATAAATAACGGCGTAGAGGCAAATAAGGATGTAGTGGGTAAGTAGTCTCTTTCTTTACGATCGTATCGGTACTGAGAAGAAAGCTCAGGTATAAACGGTTTTGTACAAATCAATAACCAAAGGACACAAAGCATCCCGCTATCAGTAGATGGTAGCGCAAGGCGGTTGCAAAACTACTAATTTATAAAAAAAGATAAACTGAAAACGTTAACAAATAATAAACTGGCTGCTTCGCTTCGCTGGCGGGCACCGTTCGTCTGGGAGGGTCTATCGGATCTATCCGCGCGTAAGCTTGCTCTTTCATTCTATACTTGCTTCTACTTCCACCAAGCAACGGACGTCTGTTTAATTGTTGCTGTTGCAAATTCAGCACACACCAAATTTACATACCTTGATAGTTTTGAGGCCAAATAGTCGGAACATTCTGGAAAGGAAAAAAATCGATATTTTAAATCTGTTTTTAAAAAGATGACTGCTATCCCGGAATCTGAACCGCTGTATAATTAAAATCTTAAAACGACCTAATTTAATTAGGGCCCCAATATTTGAACTTGATTCGAATGACAAACCGGTCATCCGTCAAAACCATCCTGTTAATCCATGTTATACCACGACCGACTCTTACCATTGGCACGCTGTAGTACTGATAGAACGGCTGATACGGCATCGTTGGCGGATAGATAGTTGGCACACCTGGCGGATAGACTGTCGCAAACTGCTCGATTGGGATGTTGTTGATCGTCGGGGTTGGAGGAGTGGCTGCGTAGTACACGGCACCGTTCGTTGCACAGATTGTCTACGAAGCAAAAGGAACAAAAATTAAAGGGGGCTGAGTATGGTGACTGAAATTTTGTCGGACACGGCAGACTTACCTGTTTCTTAATCGCTGGTGCAATGTTCAACTTGCGATCCCTCAGCACGATGCAGTCACCCTGAGTAGGTGGTTAGCCGGAAGAGGCAGTGGCAGAATCGGATCGATTCATGTTCGAGAGTTGGGTATACGGCGGATGAAAGAAGAAAACGTAGAAAAAATTGAGTACTAAAGCTTGCCGATATTGAAACCTTTCATTAACATAATTTATAATTAATTTAGACAAAGCTACGTGACGCAGAGGTGTTCAGAAAGTAATCGAGACCGCTTCAGGATTTTTTTAATTTTCCCAAATGACCGACAGAAAAACATTAAGCACCTCCACCGAAAGGCATTTTAAAAGACCTTGCGCCCATCAAAAATGTGAACCGCAGCATGAATCGACATTCTGAACACCATTTGGTCAAAAAATCATTTCAATATGCATAACACACCAATGAAAAAAGAAAATGAGAAACAATAACATCACAGACGGAGAGCGCAAGGCTTGCGCCTGGATGGATATAGTCTCTCTACTGCTAATGAAAACGAACAAGAAAAAAGAAAAACTTTTGCTGGCTGTTGTTTATACTTATCGTAAGTTTGTTTCAGGCGAACAGAGTGAGCCTAGCTTTTACGTACACATACACATACATACATAACAGTGTTTAGTAAAGTTTGCTTTGAGCGTTTGGTTTTCCGAGCCGTACCTTCATACTTACATCGCTCTGCAGTCTTTGTGCCTCGTGCTCGGTTTCGAACGTCACGAATCCGTAGCCTTTGCTGACGCCCGCCCGGTCGACGATGATTTTCGTGGACTTGACGTTGCCGTACGAGGAGAATAGCCGGCACAGTTCCGCTTCCGTCGTGTCACCGCTGCCAGCCGGATGAAACGAAACGAAACGAAACAAGAGGAAGAAAGTTAGATCGTTCACAATGCGGGACCCCGCGCGATAATGGTTCGGGATGTGCTCGGTGTAACGCGTAGGCGTGGGATCCGGCAGTGGGTTGCAGCCTTAACTTGAGCGCGAATCCAATTTATACTAGGTATGTGTAAACTTATGCGTACTGGAACCCATTCCTCTCGGGGGTATGAATTGTAGATTGTGGTTGGTTGATTTCAGGGCAAGTTTGAATTGTTGGGAAAGTTCCGGCGAGGATCTTAATTAGAATTTGCAGTGGGTCATAGAACCAGCATGAGATGTTTTCCAGACCGGAATGCCCACATCTTTGTGGGATTGTGTAGAATGTTGCGAAAGCATTGTAGGAAAGTGGCATGACATACATCGATAAGATAAAAGGTGATTACCAAAATAAGACTTTTGAAACGGTGCTCAGAAAATTACAATTCATACCTCTTTTTAAAGGAAAGATTTGAATGCATCTTAATGTAGATATTTCTGTTTCTTGAAAAATACGGAAAAGTAGGGTACTGGGTCATTTTGCCCCTAAAATCCTCTATTTTTCATTGTATTGCTGTTCCGTGATGCATACATACACATTTTGCAGTTTTGCTAATGTGAAAAAATCTCAGAAATCGAACGGAACCATTTTGATCTTTGTCAGAAAACGAGCAGTCGGGGTTATAGGATCTTTTGTCATTCATATTAAATTTTATCTTTTTCTCATGCATATATCTATATTATTCTTCAATCAATTTTCATAAAATGTAACTTGTTGAACTCGAAAATTCCTAAGAATAAAACAAAAATAGATACGTTACCGGTAAAATTCAGAAACATAAATTTTTTTGACATTAACTCTACAATTTACATATTTTTAATTAAATGTCCTAAATCCTCAACGTCCCCTATTTTTTCAGGAATGAAACTTTTCTCATGTGATCCCCAAGCGCATTTTGCACTAAAAGTGGTAAATTAAATAGGAATTCATTGTTAAATGGAGTTACTTTGTGCGATTTAATGATAAAAATGTTAAATCGAGACTAAATGTAAGAAAATTTGATGTTTTTGAATTTTACCAGTAACGAATCATTTTTATTTTGTTCCCAAGGATTTTCCACGATCGAACAAGGTACCAATCGTGTTATCTTTAAAAATGAACCACATTCGTTATGTAACAAATTTTTCCGATCTCATCTTATAATTTAATTTTTTTATTATTTTTAGAGAGTTGTCCTACTGGAGCTGTAGAGCAAGGTTCTCGGAAGGGCTCCCCGTCAGAATCACACACTACAATTGCAGACGAGACAGGCAATGTCGCCCACTAAATCACTGCTTAAGGCCAATTGCAGCGGGTCGTGATTCTTAATGTGATATTCATTGTACGGTTCAAATATGTGTAGGGACTTCGCGATTAGGGTTTGCAGTACCGACCCTTTTTGGCGAGAACCGGTACTACGGTACTGAAACCCTCAGTACCGGTACTCGAATATTTAAAAAAAATGGAAGAAATGCTTCAAAGTGAAATTGATTGCTCAAACTAATGGCTTTATTCTCAGGTGTTAGCTACTAAATCGCTGTTCGTTCTTTTATAGATAAAGGTTTAAGTGCAAACCAAATACGGACATGACTTAGATCATAGTCTTATTACGCGCCACCCAGTGAATGATGGAAACCAATCAGAATGTCGCTAATAAAAAAAATCATAGCAAATTTTTATGCCTTTTAAGCTAGATGTGAATATTTGGAAATTTAGTACAAGATCATTAAAATTTAATTTGGACAAAATAGTGCAGGAATTTAAATATACCGTTCAGTACAACGGGAGCTAGTAATGTTTAACATCTTGAATTGTTATGGTGATGGCCCCACCTCATTCCCCCACAAAAGTGTTAGCTCAACGATTTATCTAGAAGGTAATAAATACAATTAAAAGTCATTTTGCAGACCGGTATTTTGAAACAAGTGCTCCTAGAGAGTCCAGATATTTTCTTAAAAAAATTGTATGGTACCGAAAATACCGGTACTGAATTTTGTTCAGTACCGATATTACGGTTCTAAAAATTGGTCGGGATTTTCGGTATCGGTATTACCGGTACCACAACACTATTCGCGATCGCGTGTATCATCGCGAACGACTCGAGCATTTGTACGCTAACGTGTTCGATCGCGTGTGGGTTTGTATGCCGCGTGTGCTAACGTGTATGTAAATTTGCGCGTATAAATTCTGTTTTATAGCCGTGAGCCGTTCGCGTGTTTTTGAATGAATCTGATACTCAATTTAAGTTGCTAGGACGAAGGGTAATGATTTCCGGTCGTGATCGAATTATGATCACGCGAACACGGACGTTTGTAGGTTGTCGTTTGGGACCGCGTTTGAAACTTCGTAAGGGCTAAAATGTGTGCGTTGTTGATCGCGAAGGGCTAAAGCGTTCGTATGTTAATGTGCTTGTCGAGTGTGCTCGCGTGCAACTCGATCTTGTGATCGTGTGGCTATTCACATATTCGAGTACGTTCTTGGATGGTCACTAGAGTGACAAGAAAGAAAATAACCCCTATCGGCCCACCTCTGAGTCGATTAATAGTCCCACCAGGAGTACTTATTCCAAATTTGAAGCAAAGTCCAGCTAGCGGACCAACGAGCCTGAAGTTTGTATAGGATTTTTCGACAAAAAATAATAAACTAGCCCCAATTTTTTTCGCCGCTAGTATGCATCATATTATCACTGTAAGTCTAAATAAGAAAAAAAAATTGAATTATCTACATCTTTGTCGAAGACTGCTAGTCAGGCTTTGTTACAGCGAAAAATACAATGTCTTAGTCAGTTTTGCATGGGACCTAGAAGTGCATGAGTGTGTATAAGTACTCGATTCGCATGAACTAAACATTTGTGTGAAATAATGGTTAGATTTAGCTCAATAGCATGTAAGGAAAAATTATAGTAAATACTACGAGTCATGTTTTGGTTACAATATTTTAGTTACACAAGTTATCGCATAGACCCCTAGCATACACACCTAGAAAAAATCGTGTAAATTTACGTATCCTGACCCTGACATATACGAGCATCAAAATGACTTAGTTTTACTTTAGTTTCGTAAATCATGTAATTTTACTCCAAATATGGTGTTTGTTCTGAATGGCAGTAAGTGTAATTTTATGTCATTGCGCATTAGGGCATTGCAAAAAAACTTTTTTTTTGAATTCTCAAAAGTCCCCCTCCCATATTGTGACAAATGTCAAAGTAAGCTTAGATGCCAAATTTCAGATCATTTGGACAATTTTAGACTCCCGCCCACTTTGCTTGAAATTTTTGAAATTGGTGCTATGGGAAAATATAGAGGAAAAATATACTAAATGCTATAACTTTTGAAGTAGCAATCAGAAAATTATAATTTATATCTCTTTTTAAAGGAAATGACATAAGTCTTTGAAGGGAGATGTTCCTCTTTCTAGAAAAATAGAGGAAAGTGGGGTACTGGGTCATTTGGCCCCAAAATCCCCTATTTTTCATGATTTTTCTGCTTTGTGATGCAAATCATACATATTTTGGAGTTTTTCTAATGTGAACAAATTTCAGTAATCTAACGGAACCTTTTTGACCTTTGTCCGAATACGGTAAGTTGGGGTTATAGGGACCTTTGTCATTAATATTAAATTTTATAATTTTCTCGTGCATATATCTCTGTTATTCTTCAATCAATTTTAATTAAATGTAGCTTGTTGAACGCGTAAAATTCTTATGAATACAACAAAAATAAATTCGTTAGCGGTAAAATTCAGAAACATCAAATTTTTGGACAAGACAACTCTACAAATCGCATTTTTTTCGTCAAATGTCCTAATACCTCAACTTTCCCTATTTTTCCAGGATGGAAACTTTTTTCAAGCGATCCTCAAGTGTATTTTACACTAAAAGTAGTAAATTTAATAAGAATTTTGTTGTTGAATGGAGCTAATATGTGCAATTTTATGATAAAAATGTGAAATCGAGACTATATATCAGATAATTTGATGTTTCTGAATTTTACCGATAACGAATCTATTTTTATTGTGTTCCTAAGGATTTTTCACATTTAACAAGGTACATTTTATGAGAATTGATTGAAGAATAATAGAGATATATGCACGAGAAAATGATAAAATTAAATATTAATGACAAAAGGCCATATAACCTCAACTTCCCGTATTCGGACAAAAGCCAAAAAGGTTCCGTTCGATTTCGGAGATTTTTTCACATTAGAAAAACTCCAAAATATGTATGATTTGCATCACGGAGCAGAAAAATTATTAAAAATAGGGGATTTTGGGACCAAAATGACCCAGTACCCCACTTTCCTCTATTTGTCTAGAAACAAGAATGTCGTCCTTCAAATAGTAAGGTTATTTACTTTAAAAAGAGGTATAAATTGTAATTTTCTGATTGCTACTTCAAAAGTTATAGCATTTAATATATTTTTCCTCCATATTTTCCCATATTACCAATTTCAAAAATTTCAAGCGATGTGGGCGAGAGTCTAAAATTGTCCTAATGATGTGAAATTTGGCATCTGGGCTTACTTTGACATTTGTCACAATATGAGAGGGGGGAGGCCTTTGAGAATTCAAAAAAAAAATTTTTGCAGTGCCCTATTGCGCATGTAAAGTCTATGTTTCATGTAGAATTGAACGGAACACGGCACTGTTTCGTCATTTCAAGAATTACGGTTTATTGAATTGTGTCATGTAGGTGTCTTACACAAAGAGGTGCAAGTACTCCTGGTGGTACAAGCAATCGACTCAGGGGTGGGCCAATTGAGTTTTCAAAAATTCATTGTTTTTTCTGGGCAGTCTAATGGTCACGCGGACCGTCATTCTGATTTTTTTGTTTTCGGTGTACGGATTACATTCTAACAGGGAGTGATTTACGCCACAAGAGTACCCGATCATGTCGCCTTGGAACGTGTTGTCCAGTGGATATGAGAGCTTTCTTTTTTTAATTGGTCCAATTGAAGGCATGGAGTTAGTCTGCTGATACCAAGGATAAAAACTTCCGGAAGTGACCGATTTATGATCGTGCGAGCGCGGGAGTTTTTAGGTTCACGCTTGAGACCGCGTTTGAAAATTTATAAGCGCTAAGACGTTCATTTTATCACCGGGATGTTATCATGTTTGCGAGATCGCGGGTGAAGGTGCCATGGATGGTCGCGAAGGGCTCAAGCATTCGTATGTTAACAAGTTTGTCATGTGCACGAGACTTCGCTTGTATAATTTCGATTTTATAATCATGTGGCGTGTATTCTTGAATGATCGCGCGCGGACCGTGAATCTAATGCTTAATTTTTAGTATATGGTACAGATGGCAGAAAAGTGTCAGTTTCCCCATATCACTGTAGTTCCCGGTCATATCGTGTTGTCTAGTAAATATGAGCGTCATTTTTTTGATTGGTCCAACCAGGGATGCCAACGGTACCGGTAAACTACATTTTTTTCGGTATATTTACATTTACATTTACAAGCCCTACAGCCCGCTACAGCGACGTATCACTACAGCTCTTGCCAGAACGGTAGCCAAACCTAGTACATTTTTCCGTACGGCAGTAGAATACATTTTTGTTTTGCTGCTGTACTCCGACTGCTCGGTGAGAGTGTGGCGTAGTAAAGTTTGTTCTCTCGCTTTGTACATTTTTTTCTCTGCATAGTCAAAGGGAGAGGCCCGCACATGAAAGCGTTGATGCCGGTCGTGGCGTAAACGAACCGCATTCATTGTCGTCGTTTGTGATTAAAAATATTGAATAGATTCAAAATATTAAAAAGTGCGTCTGGTGGCTGTACTAGGGGCAGTATTTTTTGTCATGTTACTGCTTTGCTTACAGACTGCCGCACAGCGCTGGGCATCCTGCACTAGCGTACGACAGCAGCATCATATGAAAAATGAGAATGTAGGCAGAAAAAATACAGCCGAACAAAAGGTAGGCATTTTGCATCCTTGGGTCCAACTGATGGCAAGAGTCTAGGCTGCTAGGACCGAGGTTAGACTTCCAGACGTGACCGTTTCTTAATTGCGCGAGTAGTGGGTTAACGCTTGAGACCGCGTTTGTAAGTTTATAGACGCTACAACGTTTACTTAACTACCGGAGTAGTTTAATGTTGGCGAAATCGCGGGTGTTAGTATGGGTAGACGATTGCAATTGCCCGATCGCGTTTGTGACCAGGTTTGTGTTATCGCGAAGGCCACGAGCATGTGTACGTTTGTACCTATATGAGTATAGATAGAGTATAGTATAGAGGTATTGTAATAAAAGGAATCATAACATTCCAAATAAGGAAAAAAAGATGCAAGGAGATTGATTACAAGTTTATAAATTGACCGATACTATTTTGGCATAGATGAGTAGAGGAAAAACAAACTAATAGAAGTACAAAGTAAATGGACTAATTAAGTGGAGTAGAAAAACACATGGTCGGTATGAAGTCAGACCGGATTAAGTGACAAAATCTTGATTTCGAGAAAAACGAGTTTAAAGTTTGAATCGCAGGATCCTTTACATTATAATTGGAAATAATTTTTTGCGATAATTCTTGTTTATTGTTACATATTTAAAATCTGATAAAAGTCGGATGTAACTGACAAAATGCTTTATCCAGTGCCATCATTTTCTCATTTTTTATGTTTTGCGACTTAGTCCAGTCTGACTTAACACCGACCACATGTAACATGCAAACAAACTACTTTAACTCGTCTTTCCCCGGTCATGCTATGCTGACCGGGAATGGATGATTCACGTGCGTCGATAAATTAATTGTATTTTAATTAATCCAATCCGACCTTCCCGAATGAATATTACAGCAGTTCTGCATCCATTCCCTGGCCCAACTGCCACAAATACTCAGATGAACACATATACAGATAGACATACGATTAGCACATGACAATTGTACAGCAGTAGGGGAACCTATAGGCTATTAAGACCGTGGGGGTAATTTGGACCCCTTCGATTTCTCAGAATATCGTAAGACTTTCTGAATGTAACCGCTATTCTAAAACATTAATTTTGACAGAAAAATCTCATTCTTTGTTTTTTTTTAGAAAGGAGAAAGAACGTGTTTTATTTTTTCGCCATCATCAAAACAAAAATCATTATAATGGTAAAATCGTGATTAAAGTAACAAATAAAAGTAACAAAAACAACAGGCAAATATTTGATAAAGCTTGGGGCTCCTATTTTATGAAATGATTTTTATTTAGGTGAAAACACAGATATTTTAAAGACACTCACCACTTTTGTGTGAAATGAGTGAACGGGATTATTTGGACCCCCTATTCCATCAACCACCGTTCGGTGACTTGCGACTGCGCCCACGATTGCACACAGAAAATACATGATGCGCCAATCGACAACTGTGGCTACCCAGATAAGATTTTTTGAAAATCTAGCGATTTCGTTTGAGGGCACTAGCGGGTGCTCGTTCAGTGAGCCATTTGCGAGATTTCCGGAGGGTTAAGGAGCTTCTCCAAGTCTGAATTGCCCCGGAGGTCCAAATTACCCCATTGCATTGTAAAAACTACAAGGGGTTATCGCTATGGGGTTCCACAAACTGTAGACGTAGGACTATACTACTTAATGTAAAATATTTATTTTCTTAGTACATTTAGAGTAATAATAAATCGAATATATTTCTTATGTATAGTTTAAGCACGACCAATCAACATCGAATGTTACATATTGAACCAAACCTTCTTGGTTATCAGGTCATTTCATTTGTAGTAGGTGATCGAGTTCGATTAAACTTATTTGATAAGATCTGAAGAAAGAACACAGAAAACCGTGACTGAACTAATATCTGTAACTAAATCTTTACAGTTTGAGATCAGCTTTTAAAAATTGTAAAAACTTTTCAATTATGTGTGGTAAAAAACCCGGACTGGCGAACAAAAATCAATTTTTAGACATTCATGTATATACCAAGCTTTCTATTTTGACATTATTGTAACTTTCCTAAAGTACGCATACAAGTGTATCGAGTGCATATATCGAAACTATAAATATACAAGAATCGGTCTTAATCATATATCGAAACTATAAATATATAAAAATCGAAAACAATTTTATATATGGACTTAGATACGTTTTTGCAACGGTTTTTCGAGTGGCAGTGTATTCATTCACAAATAGGCTTTGTGGTATGCACCAATTAGCAGAATCAAAATAGGATAGGCTGAGTGGAAATGAATCACGTGAAGTGAAAATGAATCAATGAATTGATCGAACGTAAATAATAAACTTTCGTTGTGCTTTCCATCGATCCGCGTAAATTTTTGCTATGAAAGTTTTCGTCTTTGCGCAACGCTATCATGCAGGTTACGCAACCTCCTACAAACAGGGATGCCACATTGAAATCTGCGTTTCGGCCAAAAATATCTTTTTACCATCTGTGATAACTGAAACTGGAAAAAAAGCTGTGAAAATCTGTGATAAATTTCCGAAAAATCTGTGAAAAATCACAGTATTCCCAAAAATCTGTGAAACTTTCATCAAAATGCCAAAAGAGTCACTCGTAAGCACAAAAAGCACCAAACATCTAACAGTGAAAACCAAATCTGCTCTAGCGATAGCAACATGGACGCAAACACGAACGAGGGAGAAGGCAGACGAAACGATCAAAAAGCAGCAGAAGGCAAATCTGACTATTGCTCCCCACAGAGAGGGAAAAACAACACATAACTCATAATAGCCGGCAGCAATATAATTCGAATTTTGCATTTTTATGTATATTATTTCCAAAAAAGGTAAATAATAATAATAAATGTAACGTTGCTTGAATATGTTTGCAATACCGTCAATCCAATCAAGCTAAAGGAGGGTAAGGAAAATGCATCAGCAGCAACAAAACAACAAACAGCCTTCTACGTCTTCCCTGTACGTCAGAACCAACAGCCAATACTTCCAGCGAAAATTCTGATGCCGTAGGTCAATACACGATCGTCACATGCAAACCACAAAAGAACAGCATATAACGCAGAAAATGTTTGATATCTTACATACATGATGTGAATATAAAAAATTCCCACGGCTCAGTAAAACTAACGCTTTGAGCGCTGTGAACTAAAATAATTTTAAAAAAATCCTGGGAATGGGAATAATCTCAGGAAGGCTAAACCCGCAAGTAGTTCAAATCGCATGTAAGAAAGCCTAAAACTCTTCACAGAACATTCTCTACATTCTCGTCTGAGGACAACCGAAAACTTGAAATCACAACTGCAAGCGGTTCACCCCGTCACGGTAACAATTTAGCACTGTGTGCAATATACCCAAATTTCTATTATACACTCTGTATAGTGATTTCTTTATTGAAACATAACTCACCGGTGTCCACGAACGTTGATATTAGTCCAGATTGGTGTAGTATTTTTTGGTGTAGTTTTGTATGTAAGCAACATAAGGGCCCGAATATAAATTTGCAATAGCATTTACCCTACAAACAATCATAAAACAATAGATATTCGTAGATTTACTATAACACTTCATGTAACAGTTAAATGTACTGTCCAGCGAAAAAATGATATTAAATTCCGATTTAATTTTTTATGTTGACGAGAAGAAATGCATGACAACAAATCATTCATATTAAGCACCCGTTTTTTACTACTTTACATTAAAATTTACAGCAGAAACGTTTTTTTGTATTATAGCAGAGCATGAAACTTTACAGTACATTTTTGTAAAATTACTGCACTATCACAGTGAAAATTATGGTTTTATTACCGTACATTTCAATTCGGGTTTAAATCGACAATTCTCCTTCTGCTGCCGAAGAGTGGGCTGAATTTGCATAACGCTGGGTTGCAGTGGTGGAAAGCGGATGGTCTATTGACATCGTGGAAGAGGCGGTCATCGAAGATCCTGTTAATTTCGAACCAAGTAGAGTTCCGTTCGTGTTTTTTTCGTGAACGCTTCCTTGATGGATAATTTTAACCCGCGAAATAACGCATGTCATTAGGGAGGAAAAGTTTGTATCCACCAAAGTGCCAGTCCGAAAGCTAAGCGCCAATCGCTTGCCCGGCTATTTAAATAGGACCATGAAGACACCGAGTCTAGCTTTCCTTCACAGCTAACAGTCAAGGAGAACGAAGCATGATGGTCAATCCCGATCAGAATCAAATTACAAAATTATAACAGAATGCCACTTTCGTTTTAAACTGCGTTATGATTCTGGTCTCGTTAGTAGTTAAAACAACAGAAAATTATAACAATTATCAACACGAGATATAGTTTTTATAGATTTTTGTTATGATCTTCTGATCATGAAAGGTGCCCCTGAGAAGTATACTACGGTGATTACTGAGATCTCATGCGGGGAGCGAGTAGAAAAATTTTCCATCGTCGCTAGGGAGGTTCCAAGAGAGGAACCAAACCCACCTCTCTAGCTAAACGCAAAGGAGGAGTGCTGCATGAGCAGCTAACGGTTACATCTGGAGGACTCGGCCATCGGATGCAGTAGAGACCACCATGCTTTCCACCAGTAACAATATCAAACAGCAGCAGCAGTAGGAGAGAATCGGAATAAAATAAATACGGTTAAAATAACTGAATTGGTTCGTTTTGCATTTGTTTGTTATGTTACGAAACCCAAAAAAAAAATTAGTACAAGAACTTTAGTCACCCTGTCATCTAGAGTCTGCCGGGCAGGTAAATTAGAACCCAAGTAGTTGGCAAACCCCTACTTACAGATGATATGAGGTTTTATAGTAGGATTCACAAAGATCACATGAAAATGACTCAGCGCGCTGAATAGTAGCCATGTGAAAAATTGAGTTTGCAGTGGTTGGTTCAAGTCCTGATCAGTATGCCACCGTGTTGTTTCGAAACTTGTAGGGAAGATTTACTGCAAGAGAATATCCGAATAGATCGCGATAAAACTGGAAGCTAAATTGTTCAAAGAAGCGGGCATCGGTATCGGGAGAAATTCCGCCGCCAGGAAATTATCAGTCGGTTTCACAGCTGGAAACTATCCGAGAAGAAGCTCAAATGGAAGCCAATAAGCCTCCTTACATAAGATGAATTTTGATGCAGTCTCATGACGAAAAGGCGCGAGAGAGTATAGATTTTTTTAAAATGTTAAGTACGAATTGTTAGCAGATTTTCAGAGCGCTTTCAAAGCCCGTCCTTATTTTAAATGTTTAAACGGAAAAAAGTACCCTCAAGACAACGCGCCATCGCAAATAAATGGGAAAAAGTATAAATATATTTGTTTCGATCCTGACATAAAAATTACTAAAAACTAGCGTTTGAGTGTGAATCGAATAAAAAAACGAAATCAGCATTAACCATATCATATTTATCTGCATAATACAAGCTACTCAGAAGAGTCACTTTGGATCATCTTCCTTCATTAATATCTCCCAAATTGTGACAATACGGTAAGCAGGAAAAATCAGTGGCATTACCATTTACGATGAAAAATCGTCGTCAGCACATTTACCCCACCCACGCAATGCGGCACCCAAATTGCCTCGTGTTCATCGTTTGAAGGGATCATAAAAAAAGCACAACCCATAATAAAATATGAAACGACGAGCTTCCGTACTTACCTAATACCACCGACGAAGACTCGGTTTGGAATGAGCGTCCCGTATTTCGGCGCCGCCAGTGCGCCCTCGAGCTGGCCAGCAGCGTTCGGTATCGACATCGCGCCGTGATGCGCGACAGCGAGCGACTCCGTGGGGTGTATGTGGGTAGCCAGTTTGCTCCGTTGGAGTAGCCTAGCAGCGGCGGCGGCGGCCGGGTGACCGAAAACAGTCACTGGTGGTGGATGGTGGATGGGGCCGCTCAATTCGGTCGGAAATTGATGAATCGTTGAGGATTGCAGGATCACTTATCTTTCTTCACTACGAAACTTTTGCTAAGAAGGAGGGTGAGAGGGGGAGGGTACAAAAATTATCACTTCTGCGCGTAATTTCGGCACCTCTTCGGTTTGTTTGTTATCACTTGTTGTAAACGATCTTATTGGCTCTTGTAACTGGATATAACAACACACAAACAGTAAAAATACAGTCTTCCTTTGCAGCAGTAGTTGTTGTTTTTTTTATCTTCTCTTTCGTCACGTCTAGTTGGCTTGATTCCTACGGCGATGTTCCTTTACCGGGGACTTCTAAAACAATTCTATTGATTTTCCCGGAACACCATCTGCAAATTGTAACGAGAACAAGAGAAAGCAAAGAACGGAAATGAGATAAAATGTCAATCTTTTTGGTGTGTGGAAAATATCATCGACTGCTACGTTTCTCCATATGTGATAAAGGCGATAGAGGAATTTTGGGGGGCCGTGTTAGGTTACATTTTCCCACCCACATCATAGGTGCTGGTGGGCTGGCTGGCTGGCAGGCTGGTCAACAACAGCTAAGCTGCCAGTGAACAGCTATAGCCATAAATTTCCGTCTATGTTGCCCTCCGGTCGGTTCGTCGAGTGGCTTTGACCACAAAACAACTCCAAAGCGTACAGTCAGCGACAATAACAATAACAAGAGAGAGAGAGAGAGAGAGAAAAAATGACCATATCCGGGCTGGCTAGGTATCGGAATAGTAAGGGAAGTCTGAAAAGATACGGGCAGGGAGGCCATTTCACACCGAACGCGTCAATCCTGAGTGGGTAGTAGGTAGGTAGGTAGGCAGGTATGTCGTAACCTCAACATGGTACACAATAAAGTTGAGCTGCTAGACGCGCGCGTGTGTGTGTGAGCAAAATTGTGATCATTTCCTCGGTTTGAGCGGTTAAAATAAATGTCTGAAAACACAAAAGCTGTTGAATGAAAATTGTGAGTCACGGTTAATTTGATAGCGACAAGTTCGATACAATATGTATGTGACAAGATGTGTGAGTTAAAATATAACGGCAAGGCAAACGCGTGTTATATTTTACGATTAGAAAATTAGAATTATGTATATTCAGTCATTTTCTCTGCAAGTCCAGAAAGTTGTTTTGTTTATCATTTCATGCACCACATTGTCAGGCTTTTATTCAAGCAAAAACTGCTTGCTGTCTACCGCTGGGCACCAGCAGATAAGCATGATGTTGGAACGGTTCCATAAAATTTTCGTCACACGGAAAGCCGGTTGATAAAATAAATAACAAAACTAATGCTGGTTTAGTCAAATTATTTTAGCGGAAAAAAATCAGAAGTCTATCAACTTGGCACTAAATAAAGTATCACTCCGATAAAAGTTTAATAACTTTTCCTAACAAAGCTGAATTGATTTATAGTTTTCGATAAAATTAAAAAATGCAATAAAATTATCTTTTTTGTTCTCACTTGGAGTGATAATTAGTTGCGTGACCCTGCAGTGAGATGTTTCTCTTGGTAATTCGTTAACGAACCGGCACTAATAACAGCTTTTTTTGGTTTTCATCAAGTCTTCATATTGGACTCTAACGACGCGTATTTTCTAAAATTATCTGGCATTTTAGCATTCAAAAACTTCTTATGCGCGGAGGAATATTTTGCGAACACTTCTGAGTACTCTTCGTTCTACCAGGGGGTAGGAAACCGTCCGCGGGTATTCACGCCCGATATTCGAGGTAGTTGAAGTTTTTTTCTATCATGAACCGTTTTCACTTTATTGTCATTTTGATACGTCTGTCACGTTACACAATTTTCGCAGTTAGTTTGGAGGTTGCCCGACTAAATTGAAAAGGTCTGTTCGTTGGCCCCCAAATTTGAATGAACTCAGTTTTATGTTGAAGCTTGGAAGGAAGAAAGAGTTTGAAATATAGTTTTCCTGAAGAAAAACTTTGTTTTCGATTTTATGGAGTATTCTCAATGATCTGTCACGTTACAACTAAAATCTGTCATGTTACAATTCTGCATTTTTATTGAAGTAAAGATATCAAGACAGTCGTACACAAATCATGCTTGATCTAAGAACTGAGTATTAACGGGAAATTTCATGTTTATTTTGAAAAAACATTGGAAAAAATTTGGTTTTGATGAACGAACGTGAATAACTTTTGAAAAGGTCGTAATTTCACGAAGTAACATATTGTCGAAAGAAAATCCAAAATAACTTGAAAATATCTGCATTTTGAAGGACAATTTTTCACGACCATTTAAAATTGAAAAACTATTTTGAAATACATTCTAAAAATAAATCATAAAAAAAATTGAATAAGAATTTAAAATTAAAAGAATTTTTGAAATATGTTAAAACTTTTTATTGTTATTTTCTTTACGATGCAATTATATTTTAAACTTCGTAATTAAATTTTAAACGTGTTTTGTTTTTTTGCGTTTGGTATATGTGATTAATTTATTAAAAGGGCGTATTTTCACTACTAGATATTTTTGTTGAAAAGAAAATCAAAATATTTCGGTAAATAACATTTTGCTTCGAAATGATATTTAGTATTAATATTGTATAAGAAAATAATATTTATGACTCGCAAATACTAAGAAATTTAGAAGAATACTTGAAGTTAAAAATGCTTTCTTACTAATAACTTCCTAATAGTGCAATTACAGATTCTTTAATTTTTAGGCTTTCGCTAACAAAAAAAAATCATTGTTTTTCTGTAATTGTATTTCCATTTTTGTGGTTTTTTTTGACAATGTATTTGTATTTTTAACATTTTTGTAGTAGTTTTTAAGTTTTTTTTTATTGAAAAATTTAACCAAAAAATATTCACACAGAAGAATTAATTCCCTAGAACTCGCTTCCATATAGTTTTGCTGCACAAGTGGCGATTTTCGAACAATATATTTTGAAAGATCTCATACTCCCTTTTTAAATATTACTCTTAGATAAAAATTGTTTGTTTAATATTGCAAAATAGTTAGTCTCTCTTATAGATAAAAAGCAAAAGGTTTCATCGGAATCAAAGATGGTCACCACTCTTGACGTAATTGAATCAAAATTATTGGAATTGCTTTACAGCAGAAAACATCTGTCACGTTACAAAAGATCAACTGTTTTCCTAAAAATGAATAAATATTTAAGGTTGTCACAATACAGTTTCAAAAAGTAGACTCAAAATAGTAAGAAAAACCAACTTAATCCACCTAGCAGTGAGATGAGACATTTCTTACACATGCCACTGTTGGATCATTCATTAGTTTGCAGAACTCGTTCATTAGTTTGCAGTTTCCAGCCCTGCATAAAACCTCGAATAAACTGAAAAAATATAGAAAATCAATAAAACAAACAAAATAAAAAAATAAAGCAAAAAATAAAAAACAAAATGTTTTCAAATTCATTAAATGAGTACAATGAATAATATAAATCATATTAATAAAATACATAAATCAAATTACATTAGCTCATTAAATGACAAATTTGGCAGCATTTAAAAATTGTTATAAAATTAATTGAACAAATTAAATTGACTCAAACTAACAAATTGGAAGAAATAAATAAGTGGAATGACTGATTATGAAACGAATAAAATTAAAGAAATGAACAAAATGAATATAATGAAAATTAATCAAATTAAATGAATAAAATGAACCAATTGAAACAAATGAATCAAACGAATCAAATGGATAGAATGAATTTAATTAATCCAGTGAATACAATGACTCAAATGAATGAAATGGATAAAATGAATAAACTGATTGGAATGAATGAAAAGGATAAAACTAAAAACATGAATTGAATAAAATGAATAAATAGAACAAACGAATCAAATAAACAAAACGAATAGAATTGATAAAATGAATAAAAAGTAGAAGAAAATGAATTGATTGAAATAAAACATTCAGCGATGTTAAAAAGTTAAAAATTCTAGAATAAAAAATAAATTGTGGCAAATAAATAATTTGGACGAAATGAATAAATCTGAAAATCATTAAAATGTAGAAACTGAAAACACAACACATAAATTGGAAAAAAAAGGAATAGAGTGCATAGAAGGAAAACAATGAATAAAATAAGTTAAATAAATTATATGAATAAAATGTACGAAAAAAATAAACTGATCAGAGTGGATCCAAAGAATGAAACGAAAAATATAGATTAAATGAACCCAAATGAACAAAATGAATAAAAAAAATGCTGAATGAAATAAATAATTAAAATGCAAATATCACAAACTTTAAATTAGTCAAATGGTTAAAATGAATAAAATAAACAAGACGAATAAAATCCATGAAATGAAGAAACTGAAAAAATTGATTATTTAGAATGAAATTAAAAATTGTTTTTGAATAAATTAAATGAATAAACCGGATTGTACGAATTTGAGAACTATTGTATCAGAAAGTTATGAATTGTTTTTGAAAATCCCATCATCTGAAAAATGGCTAATTAGTATGCAATGAACTTTCTAAAAATTTCATTCTTTTTTGTTTTCACCTTTTCGTTTTCGTTGTTCTTTTCTTGGCGTCGTCGTTTAAGATTATCTGGTGTTTCTACTTTATTAATGGACCTTAATTTGTTATAAGGAACCTGGAACGTTCAATTTGTTTTGGAATTCAATATTGGATAGTAAAATAAGACAAGGTCACATGTGCTTTTAAACCCTTTAAACAGAGAGCGACAAACGTAGAATGCGATAGTGTGAAGCTATGCTATGTCGATAGCACAAAAGCCATTCAGTTGATTACAATGCAGTTTCTTCCCGGTCATCCTTATAGCTTGTATATTATTTCTTTCGGAATTTTCGTTCAGAAAATATGGATAAATGAGTGCTAAACAAACCAATACTACGAAAAAGAAATGGTTCTAATTTGTTGGAAATGCAAGAGGTCAATGAATCTACTCAGAAGTCCGAACCGGCTCCGGAATGGTTTGACTGGGTTGAGGTATAGCCGCTGTCAATTCAGTCGAACTCAGCCACTAAAAACATGATGATAGTAGCGCACCTGATGGAAATATCCCAACTACCTTCGAAAACGTTAGCGATTTTTACACAAGTTGAATGGTAATAGTAACATTTAATTTTTGTCTAAAATGTAGCTTTTCTTTGGGTTTTAGTTTCTCTTGAAGGGGTGGTTGACTATTCAGTTGAACGGGGTCGCGGGAGACTTCTCCAGCACTCGGTCGGGGTGTAGCAGAGAACCCACGGTTAGTTGGTTTTCATTTTGGTAGTGACTGTGGTTGTTCCAGGTTGGCTCGACGCTTCAGTAGGTGGGAAGACCGGCTGCAGGCGATCCGCTGATCCAAAGGACCATGGGTGACTGCTCCAGCACAGCATGAATGTGACAGTGGGCGCATAGTGTGGTTGTGGTGTGTCTCTGTTGAGATGCCTTCGAGGGTTCGGTCTTGACTAAATGGGTCGTGTTGATGGTTGGTGGGGATTTGCTGGAAGAGAATTTCGGTTTATTGTGGCTTTGCAGGGCCATGGGCACCTTCTCCATTGCCGTTGCGTGGCGTGGCAGTGGGCCCATCGCTAGTGTGACTGTGATTGTTTCAGGTTGACTCGTCGCCTCTTTATTGAGATGTCTTCAAGGGTTCGTTCTTGGCGGGTCTGGGCCGTGGGAGACCTTTCCAGCACCGGATGGAGGTGTGGCAGAGGGTCCACAGTCGGTTGCGTTCCGCTAGTGGTGAGATTGATTGTAGTTGACTGGTGAGGGCCGCGGAAAACCTCTACTTCAGGCGGCGAATGTGTGGCAAAAGATCCACGTTTGGTCTGATTGATTCAGATACGGTCGTATAAGCGGGCGTCCTTTAAACATAGAAGAAGTACTTCCTCCAGGATTGATTTGGTCAGATCATACTGTCTCCGGAAGTTCTCGAGTTCCCGACAGTTGCATAGGAGTTGTTTAACCGAGAGTGGGGTCTTGCATGTCGCACATTCCGGTGTTGGTTCCCTAGAGATGGTGTGGGCGTGAATAATTCTCCTGTGTTCCATCCGGAATCGGGAGAGTATTCCCTGTTCTTTCAAACTGGCTCGGTCAGCCCAGCAGACGGCAGATCCCTTGACCTGCTGCGTGTGGCCTTAGCATCTCCGCCAGTGGTTATTGAATCCGTTCCGCAGGTTTTTGTTGAATTCTCTGTTTCTACCGTTTGATGGTATTTCTTCTGGTAGTCGGACTCGGGCACCTCTGACGCGTAGGGCTAGCTGATTGGCATCTATGTTCCCTCTTATGCAGCTGTGGCCAAGGAGTGTGGGTCTCGGTGGGACTCGATGGCCTGTGAGAATGGGTCGGTTGAACTTCCTCAGGCGATGTCTCGTAGGACTGACAAGGAGTCGGTTAAAATTACGATTGGTTCATATGCGTCTCTTTTAGCCATTGCCGCTGCGATGGCTGTAGCTTCCGCTGTGAAGACTGAGCAAGGGAATGGGAGCCGGAAGGAGAGCCCATTCTCTAGTCCGCTGATACCCGCTCCGACGCCGTCGTCCGCCTTAGACACGTTGGTGAACAATTTAATGTGTTAGGATTTCTGGTTGATGAGTTGACTATATTTTGGCTCGGGATGTGTCCGGCATTCGTCACCCACTGTCCTCTAGAGGAAATTTAGTGGCCGTTTGAGTATTACCCTGGCTGCTTTCCAGCGGCAAGAGAGTTCTCCGGCCTCGGCGGGGGGCTTGATAGTAGTCCGGAGGCTAACCGCACCGCTCCGTGGTATAACTGCCCGAGGATGGTGGAGAGCCCATCCAAGTTTCGGCACGTAAGTTCGATTCCGTAGAAAGTTTTGCTGTTTATTAGGGATTGTCGAATGTTGAGTGCCGTTCTATGGCTGTTTTGGGGTGATGGAAGCAGATAGTACGGACCAGCCGCTTTCTGCTTTTGCAGTCTTTTTTGATTCGTCAAAAGTGGGGCATCAGTGTGAGTTTCCTGTCGATTGTAACTCCGAGAATGACTGGTTCCTTCCGAAAGGCTATCACGTTGTCGTTGAGGTGGATTGGCCTGGAATACGCTAGGTGGTGTGTGCTGCAGCAGCGGGTGATGGTGTATTTTTTGGCGGATATGTTGAATCCTGTTGCGAGTGCCCATCGGCCGACGGAGTTGACGGCCGCCTCTAAGGAAATCCGGGTACGTGAGATGGTTTTCCCCAGGGCCACCAGGATGTTTCCGTCGGCATAAACGAACACGTAGATAGTTCTGGGTGAATGTGTCGAGGTTTCCCTGGAGCCTTCATCGTTTGAGGTCTTGGAGCACGCTTTCTTGCCACACTGTGCTTTTTCTACGTCTAGGATAGCGATGTCGGCGTGTAGATTTTCTGATATGGCCTAGTTAATTATTTCCCCGAGGGATCCTAGGTGGGTTCCAGGAGTTTGTGGCCACGTAGTCTGTCGCCAGTTGACCATTCTTTCCAGAGTTTTGGTGGTGCAGAATAGCAGACTGATTGGCAGGAAGTCGTTAGTGGCACGGGTGCTCTAGCATATTTTGGGAATGGGGACTATGTCGGCCAGTTTCCATTCTTCTGGGAAGGTCTTCCCAGATTGCGTAGAAGGAGTCCGGGAGGGCTGTTTTGCCTTCGGGAGGAAGGTGTCGGAGCATCGGGTATCCCACCCTGTCGGGGCCATTGGATTTTCCATGCGCGGTGCTGAGGGCGGCGGCGAGTTCCATTCCAGTGAAGAGTTTGTTGTAGTTGGTTGAGGAGTTGGGCGTGAAGGTGGTCGATGAGGCTTGCAGTCTTCTATTGCGTTGGACGAAGGCAGCGGGCAGGGCTTCATCGACGAATAAGGATTGGAGTGTCATCCTATTCTGTCAGCTCTTTCCTCGGGATCCGTGATGGTGATGTTGTTGACCGATGTCGGTGTTTTCCGCTGAGCGCAGTTACTCGTCTCCACGGTTCGGTAGTTGTGGAGTCCGGGTGGATGCCGTCGACGAAGTGTTCCAGCTGATTTCCTTGGCTGCCAGAATGTCCTGAAGTAGTCCGCCCTTTGATCCCGAAAGTGGTGGTCGGGCGGTGTTTTTCGCAGGAGGCGGAGGGCTTTCCGACGCGCTTTGATAGCGGTGGGAGCTCCCAAACTCCACCAGTGCATGGGCCGTTGTGGTGGTGCTCCGCCGGTTATGGAGTGAGATAGGAAAAAAATTCGCTCAAGAAACGATTTACTCGAATTTGGGTTGATTCGCCTGCCAGAGCCCATCAAATGGGATTTCATATAAGGTTGACAAAAATGACAAGGTCCAAAAGCTGCCAAAATCGCGGGTAAAGGTCGTCAAAATCAAAGGTAGACAGAATCGGGTCTTCGCTGTATTATTCCATTCCGAAAATACCCGTATTGTTGAGGTTATAGAAAATTTAGTCGCCATCTTGGATTTCAAAACCACATACAGTTTCGACCTGTTTTTATAAACTCCCGGTTTTATGCACACCCGTTTTTATGCACCCCCGATTTTATGAATTTTTTGTACCCGATTTTGTCAACCTGCCGTTAATTCATTCATTTATGCCAGGAATTCAGACCCAAAGTCTTACAATTTTATTGAATCAAGGTAGTGGGTCCTGCACTGTTAGGTAGTAGTCGAAATGTAGGGTAATTTACCCAATTTCGATACTATTTAAGGTAATTGATGAACTGGAATCGCATTTTCCTCAAATTTTCAAAAAAAGCAAAGTTTCCATGATAAACTAACAAACTGTCACATGAAAAACATAACAATTAAATGTGACGTCGTATGTAATACGAATTGAATACTTAATAATTCATGTTGTGTGCATGCCAAACTGCAAACAAAATGTATTTTGGCGGACTGTCTATAAACACCGTCCGGAAGATACAATTTAGCGCATATTAGTCTCTAAGAGTGTGATATCTGTTCTCTACTTTATCTACCCCTACAAAACGATCTCCTGCCAGCGCGCTTGAGTCTTCACTAAACAAACTTCGAATTAAATCAGCTAACAAGATTTCTGTTCTCTTTTGTCATCTTCTATGCCATCGAAGCGGCTTAATCTATTAACTTGTAAGTAGGAACACACCAACCTGTCCGAACCAATGAGAACAGGCTATGCCAGTCGAAAGCCACAGAACCAGGCTCAAACCGCCTATTTCTATAAAAACACGTGTGCCTGTTTCAAACTTTTTGAAATCTGATACGGAATATTGTTTGATGACGAAAAACCTTCGAACCTGTTTATCCCATTGTTGAAATTCTTCGCATAAATTTCCCACTAATAAAATAACCAAAATAAAGTAAATATTAACCTTGTGGAAAGAGAAAGTTTCATTGACTAAGACATGGATACGATATTAATAACTAGAATAGTGAGATCGATTCGGTAAAACTATTCATCACAGTCGTTGCTTACAAAAACTTAAAACATGGCAAATACATCCATTTCCGATTTTAGTAAAACTAAAAGTTGCCCGCTCAACAAGAAAGTTATCAGCGCACACGTTCGTAAATAAAATAAATAGACTACATCGTGGATCGTGGCTAGACCAGCAGGCTCAGAATTTTCCGATTTCAATCAGATTTTACCACTGAAAATTTTTCGTCAAATATTTTGTAAATTAAGTTTTTCCTAATGAAGAACGTAATTTTATAATATAAAGCTTTAATTGATGTAGCGTTTTTCTACAGATCGCTAATTTAACTTTCAATTTCGATCGCGTTTTTCTTAATTGTCATTTTTGGAACATGGGCGCAGAATAGTAGTGAACCACGAACGCCCTGTGTCTAATTAAATAAAGAATAAATTCTACATCGCACTTTTAAGGAGATTAACTATTAAATTTCGTTGACAGATTACATTGTCATTCATAACGAAAAAAAAATAAATTCAGATCGATCTTATGCTTGAAGGCGGATTAGACAACTGTCGGACGGTTCGGATAAATACAATTTTTTGCACTGATAGGGCATTAGGTTTGATTTATCTGCAAATTAACAACTTGCGATCTCTGGTTGCTTCTAATTATGTAGGATGAAAAAATGCAGATAAAAAAAAAATTCCCGATTTTATCAACTTCCCCGTTTTATCAACCAAAATTTTTCGGTTGGTTGATAAAAACGGGTCATTACTGTATCGATAATCTACTTCGTCAATTTCATTTTGGAAATACCTACATTGTTATGGTTATAGTGAATTTATCTAAACCGACGCCATCTTGGATTTCAAAATGGCTTCAATCCTCAATTTCTGTCATGTACTCGTCAACCCCAATCGGAAAATTCTAAGATTATAGCGAATTTATCTAAACCAAAACTCGTCATCTTGGATTTCCAAACATCGATTTCCGTCCTATACAATAGTTACTACATTCACAGTTAGGCGGACACAGTAAGCGGTGCCAAAGCAGTTCACAAAATTTATTGTACTCTTTCCTCGTGTTATCAAGCGTAGAGAAACGAAAGTAAACAATATTGTTTTCTGTAACACCAAGAGATATTTGCACAAGTATGAAACCACATCATATTTTCGAATTGGGATTGCTATTCGTACATGTAAAATTCTAACTCACGGTGTCAACAATGAAACTATCAAGCTGAAGCTTGAACATTTGCATGGTATGTCAAAGTTTTCTTCCTGAAAAAATAGCCGCCGCCGATGAGTTTTACCAACCGCCGATTTAAAACAATTGTCTTATTTTGGTATTACGTCGATTTTTTGGTTAATCATCTGATTCCTTCAAAACTTTTATTTGATATGGCTCTTACCGGCAGCTTAACGGAGCCGTGGGTCTTTGATATATTAACAAAAGATAAAAACATAAATAAAAAAATTAATTGATTGTCCCTTGGATCTCGTGCACGCTTCAATTGCGTATAGAGACTGTTTTTCAAGGCGAGAAAACATTTGTCTGTTCATTTACGGTATCTCGGGGTTCATCTACTTCTCTCATATCTACAACGGCAAGGTTTTCATCGTTAAAGTTGTCTTGGTGCCTGCAATCAGCCAGGTAAAAGTGTCATTGTTATTAGCTACCTCGTTGATGGTGCTAACAGTTGGTGTTAGGGTTCTGGAAGCTGTTTTGCAGTTGTTATTATTGCCTAAATAGCTGCCACAAATGTGGAAAGCGTTTGTGGTTCAGGCATTGGTATGGAAAATTCGCTAAGAATTGGACTAACTGAGATGAGCGGACAGTCGGCTGAGATGCATTTTCCTTCCACGCAAGATAATTATTGGTGTGATGTTTGATTACAATACTTGCACATAGGAGTGCATTGCGTGGTTTGTTTAATAATAGTTCCATGGATGAGAGGAAGGAATAAATCTTTCGATCTGCAAGGATTTTGCTTCTCCGTATTGCGACATGAACTTAGAAATCAACTCAGGAGGGATATGCAATGACAGGTCATGTAACCTTACCTCTACATTGTCATTGTTCATATACACGGGAATCTTAATTCCAACCGTTTTAGGTTCTTCTACAAAACGAATTTGTCTGCTTAACCTAACATTTTGAATGATATCAGGCTCCATTGCGCAGGGTATGGTACTGGAGATATGCGCTTTCCGTAAGCCTAAGCTCCATTTTAACCTACAAACGATATTCCACTTCACGAAAACTCCATTGTATAGAACAAAATGCAAAGTCAACGATCACAACGTTTGGTCGGAGCAACGCTTTTTCGTCAGCTTCACTCATGACAGCAAGAATAAATGCAATGATTTTATTGTTCTTGAGAAAATGTACACTACATGAAGAGACTGCTAATTGTTTTCGGTTATAAAGCACAGACTACCACAGATTACGCAATTTTCGACCTAGCGTTCAATTTTTAAGCAATAAGCAAAAAAAGGTCGCCACTTCTCGTTTTGAGACAAATTTGTACGTTTTCCTAAACACACAGTTGCATAGACTGTTAAATAGGCTACGCATTATTGCAGCTTGCATCTTGTATGAATTAGATACACGGCAGAGAACATCGTTGACGACTGTCATTTCGGTTGTATTAGCTGTATTAGTTACGACGTCATTTATTTATTTTTAATTTTTCTCGTGTTGTTTCGCGAAAACGCATTGCCTTTCGTCCTCAGTACACTGCATTTCATCAATGTAAAAAAATGACGTGGGTTTTTTCTTGCGTAAAAATAAATGCCGAACACGAGTCTTGTTGGTTGGTTTTTCGAAATTTTTGTTTTTAAAAAATACGGACATCAACATGAAATATATGCTTGGGGCATGATAGGTCAGCCGTGAGTCGGAATGAACAACTTCAATTCCACACTCTGGCGACGACGAGAACACCGAAGTCGTTCGCAAGCACAAAGCCAGACGCAGCTGCCGAAAAAACATGTTTTTTCCAACGTTTCCTTTCGCGGTTTCATGATTTTTCACATCATTTGCCACTTTTCATTTTCTTACCAAAATTACTTCAATTTAATTTTAAATGATCTGCTGTATTAGCACTCTTCAAATAAAAGTTGAACCGGTGATTTTCTAGGCGTGTACATTGTTTAATTTAAGCACGAATCTATCGTACCCCCAGATTTTAAAAACATAGAAAAAAGTACATTCGCCTTATTGGATTTACCTTGAAAAATATTTAGCCAGGCATAAAACCATTATTGCCAAAACATTGCTAGATGTATAACCTTTCCAACCAGTGATTGTGTGTCAAAATCCGTGAAAAAATACTGTCGCACTAGTTCGAGAAAGAAAACTGACCTTCTTGACCCCAGTCTACTCTAAACATTAATTAAGTATATGTTAAATTGTACAACTTCATACTGCACTGTACGAGCTCAAATTTTTTTACGAACTTGGCTCGCAAAAAAAAGTTCGTTATTTCGAATTAAGTTCGTAAAAAGGTACATAAAAACGCTTTTAATCCACCTAACAGTGTGATGAGACATTTCTTATAACTCTTATCACTCTCTTCTGATATTATATCGTATGAGAACATTTAAAACTTGATGTTTCGCGATGTTTTTGATAACACATACTACATGGGATTGTGGCAGGACACAGAGAATCGCTCAAATCAGCATAGGACAACATCAGTGCTAGAAATCTCAAACCAAATCAATCGGAAAGCGAAAAAATGGCCCATAAAATAGACATACAAACGAATTATTGCTAATGCTCTGTTAATAAAATATCTAAATTCCTCAATCAATGCATTGTGGTGGGAAAACTGATTTTTCTAAAGGGGTTATGTATATTGTACTGAGCCAAAAAAATCGAATTTTTTTTTGCATCGATTTGAAGTTTATACTTTACTCAAATTTCCAACGCGACTGAGAATTAAGAAATCAACGCTTTTTCTTGAAAAAACCCACCATTCAAAGAAAATCAACAGTGCATATTTCCAGACTTGGTTTTATTTCGTATTTAAGAGCTATTGTGTTTTTTTACATCCTAGATAGCATGATTCAGTGATCGAAACCCAAAACTTCATGAAGTATTTGAAATTATTAAACTAAAATTTGTGTTTGCTATTGAAATTGACAAAATGATAGTATCACCCCTTTGACGATTGGTTACTTTTTCGGTCCCACATTGAAGTATCGCCCTTACGTTTTTTTTACAATACCAATTTTACAATTGGTGGGGGTTTGGTGAAAATCGATCTAACTGTCCAAACGGCATAATTCCGAAACCGTAATTTTTGAAGTTTTAAAATTATGCAGAATTAATTTTTCAGAAAATAGTAACAGAGTTCGTGTTTTTAGCGAATTTGTTGAGACTTTATTGTAGTCATGAATATTAACCTGAGAAAATTCACCATAAATACTTCTTGGACGATATACCGCCAAAATTATTTTATCAAATGATGCGCTGTTTAACGTTTGTAAAACTCATCGAAAATACTAAACCTCCGAAATTGGCGGTTTAAAAATGATGTTATCTTGATCTTAAATTACTGTTTTTGAACATTTGACCTATACATATAATTGGTCATACAACAAAAATCAAATTCTCATCAAAATCGATCAGGACCTGCTACAATCGAATGGAAATCGTCATTTTTCATAAATTTCTCTCTACATTCGGAAAGTGTTATCCTCGTTATTAATCATATTACGTTTGCGTCTCAACTCGACGCATTCCCAAAATATAAACCTGTTTTAATCCACCTAGTGGTGCAATTGTGCTTGTCTCACTTGTCCAGACTACGATGGTTATGTTCAATACAATGGTGGAAATGAATATTTCATGTTCAGTACGATTTGCACATACATACAATGGATCGACAGCCACGATCTTGAGATACTATGTGATACTGAAACATCGCTTGACCGCCGCTGGTTTCAAGCGATGTTTCAGTATCACATAGTAAGATCCGGGAGGTCCGGGTCCTGCGAAAATTTTCAACTTGTTAAGAAATTTTAAACTAGTTTTATTTTTAAAGTAGCAACCACTCACTGCATACTCCCTCCGGGCCGGTATGATTGACGATTTTTAGAGTGATTGCATAACCTTTCTGTATGAGAAAGGCAAAAGGGGGTGGGCGTGGCGTAGTTGGTAAATCGATTGCCTTGTACGCAGCGCACCTGGGTTCGAGTCCCGACCCCGCACATAGGGTTAGAAATTTTTCACGAGAGATTTTTCTAACCCGAAGAGGCGAATGACCTTAAGGTTGAAACCTCTATAATCGAAATAAAAAAAAGAAAGGCAAAAATGTACCAAAGTCCAAAAAAATCAATTTTTGTCAAACATTATTTTTTTCGAGTTTACATCAAATCTCGATGTTTCATGCATTATAAAGTCATTTGGCATCAAAAATACAAATTTGATTTAGAAAATTTTTCATTTCAGTTTATATGGGAATTTGCTGTGGGATTGCACTCTTCAACTCGTAACTCCGGAACCGGAAGTCCAATCAATAAAAAATCAATTGCAGCCGATGGGAAGGTTATACCTTTCATTTGAGACTAACTTTGTGCAAATCGATCCAGCCATCTCTGAGAAACAGAAGTCACATATTTTTCCACATACACACATACATACACACAGACATTTTCCGATCTCGATGAACTGAGTCGATTGGCATATGACACTCGGCCCTCCCGGTCGGGATTAGATCGACGAATTTTAGAGTGAATGAGAAAGGCAAAAACATTTTTAGCAAATGTTGAAAGTTATGCATTTTTGGTGCGCAGTTCTATGTTTCATAGACATTAAATCAATTTTTACTTCGCTTCCTATTAAATAAAGACCCTTATTACAGTGCATCTCTACAAAAACGAGCTCGATTTGAAAATAAATCTGAGGATTATCATTGATTACAGAACTCTGGAATTTTCTATTGGAATGTTTTCAGGCAGGATTTTGATATTGATGCAATTAGACAACTGTGAAATCAAGACCAAAAGATCAGTTACATATCAGAACCCCATTCCGACAATTTATCAAAAGTCCTCATGATGTTTGCAACAACAGAATATCAATGTACGGATCAGATAATTGTTATTGTAATATTGAATTAAATCAGTCTGCATCAATAAATTTTCAACTTCAATCCAATTTTTTTGTGGGTGTGGTGGGGGGGGGGCGTATTATGGTGTTAAACCCCAAAACCTTCCCTTGGCTACGCAGTTGCTTGGAGCTAATTATTTCGCTTTTCATTTTCCAATATGTTTCAGATCGATCCGATGGTCATGAATTAGAAAAATTGCAGTCAGAAGGTTCGCACAAATGAACATTTTTGCACTGATAAGTTATCAAGTTCCTTCCAGACAACTTGGAAGTGTTCGGGATTATTTCTAGCGGTTGTAGATAGTAAAATGAAATACAAAATTCGTTTTATCGAAATAATGTTTAGCTTATTTCAATGGATTATTACTATATTGAACAATAAATAGGCGACAAAGAGTAATCCACAAACAACAAGCCATAACTTTTAAAGTATTCAAAATAGATATTTGAAGTCTTCAGTAAAGTTATTTGCAAAAGTAAGAGCTACAAATTTGCTGAAGGCATCATTTCGATATAATCACATCCAAGAAAAATTGGGAAAATATCTCACTCATAGGGGGATTAATCAGCAAAAGCACAATACCAAAAGAAAGGGCATATTGCCTCCATTAAATTTACCGAAGATACTATTGACCTAAAATAAGCCGTTTTGGCGTTAAAAATAGATTACATGTTTTTGGTCATATTTCTGGCAATGGGAAATGATAAAAATCTTTCGTCCGCATTTAATGTTAAATATCTCTTTTGATAATAGTCCGATTTCAACAATCTATAGCTTGTTCGAAAGGTATTCGATAAAGCTGTCTAAAAACATATAAATTGCTATTCTATATTGTCAATTTCGGCAGATAATTAAAAAAAACTGCAAAAAACGCCATTTTTACGCATTCAAACATACATATCTTGGAAACTAAACATCAGAATCAAAAACAAATTAATAGCGTTCATACTGTTTTTTAGTTCTTTCATTTAAAATTGGTTTGGATAAGATCGGTTCAGCCATTGCTGAGAAACACGAATGAGAATTTGTCCGTTACATACACACACACACACAGACACACACACACACACAGACATTGTCCCAAATCGTCGAGCTGAGTCGATTGGTATATAAGACTCGGCCCTCCGGGCCTCGGAAAAAATCTTGAAAGTTTGAGCGAATTCTATACATTTCTTTTATAAGAAATGTAAAAAGGGTTCATAAATGGAGGATTCTGTGTATTTTTGACGTTTCGCAAAAATTTTAATTGATCCACGCCAACTAAAATTTTGTTAGAATTTTAATTATCATCTTTCCGTTCCGACGTACTACACCACAATCACCCTGAAAACAGCAATCGAGAATCGATTCTGAAGCTTTACCTTCCACGCGCCCGCATAGACATAATAACAGGATGCTGCTGCTGATGTCGCACTTTTTCATCTCCGCACGCCTAGTATAGTATAGTCGATATGAGTTTGGTTGGTGTGAACAGTCCTCTCTAACTCTCACCCCGGGCACAATTGGTTTACCGGTGTTTGCACACAAAGTTTAACTCATTAAAGCAAACACGTGCAACAGAAACCACTCTGGCAGCGAGAGGACTGCTTAGCTGCGCTGTTTTCTATGCTTTGAAATGGAGCTGTGTTGAACCATTCCGAAAATGGATACTGACGACGACGGTGTTGGTGCTGGTGCTGGGTGGTGGGTAGGCGGAACTGAAACTGATCAATATGGGACATCATGTCCAGCCGGTCCCCCAGTGATGCTTTGCTCGGGGTAGATGAATGTTCATCTCATTCTCACGGTTGCCTAAACTGTTTTCCGAACAGATTTTCCTCATTTTTTCCAATTGTTATGTTGATCACATCATTGTGATGAGTGTTTTATATATGTTGGCGCTGGATCAAACTTCGATTTCAGTGGCGAAGAACGAAAACGATAAGGACCGATATTTTTATTATTGAATTATTGGTTTCGATCGCTTGGTTCGATTATTTTTCAATATTGTTCCGCCAAAGCGTGGCCTCGGTCCAAATCCCAAATAGCGGTGGAAGGGTAGTTTGATATATTGTGCTCGTTAGTCGATATTCATACGAAATGCATTCATGAATAGTGTATGGGAATATTGGAATTTCTGCTAGACTTGGGAGATGGTAGAATTTACGCTTGTGTGTGTCTCGTTATAATTTGGTGGACACTCGCACCACTGTTACGCATTTCTGGCGCAATCGGGGAGCCAATCAGGTAATAAATAATTCAAACGTTGACAACACTGAAGTTCAAATTGATTTTAATGGGATTTTGACAGACGTTGAAACACAACATTAATCGTATTAAAAATGGGATGCTCTCGACACCATTATTATAGAGGTGCTCGCGAAAGAATAAATCATATTCAATATACGCATGCAAAAGTTTGAACAAAATTAAATTAAATTGAATTACATTATCTACCAATACCTTTCTCTCCGACGCACAATAATCAAATTCAAATCCCTCTTATCAGCACCTTCTTCGAATCCAAACAACAGCGAAGCGCGAAAAAATACACCCCCATCGCCACCCGTCGTCGTCTGGTGTGAAAAATGTTGCGCTTCAAACCAGATAACAATACATCACCATGGAGTGAAAAGGGTTTCCTCTGTTTTTCACGCCTATCCACCACGAATGACAAACTCCGCCCCACCACTGCCATCATCATCATTTTTGCCCCTTCATCGTTCAAATCATCATTCATCTTCGTCATTCTTCATTATACCCCGCTAGGATCCCGCAGCCCCGGTCGGTGGCCTCGCCAGGATCGGAGAGACTCAAAGCAATGCTAAAATGACACATTAAAATCCAAAACAATCATCGTTCGCCAAACTGCCGCAGCCCCAAACAGAAAACCCCCAACCGAGAGTAGGCAAAGTACGTCTATCTACTGAGGAAAAGGGCGAACGTTCGCTGGAACATAGTAGATAGGTACGTTGGTACTAGAGTGAATAGTCCTGGGAGCAATGAATGGATCCGTCTGCTCGCTAGGCAATGCGGAGAATGTCGCAAAATTAGATGAAACATTCGTTGCTTTCTGACGTAAGAACCGGAGGATGTTTTCCAGCATGGCACTGTGTACACTATAAGCTGATACGACTGAAGCTATGTGAACTGATTGTTCTGAAATGCTTTGGAAAAGATTGGAAAACATTCTGTTTAATGATTTTTCTTTTGTGGCAGGAGCACGGGATTTTTGTTCCTATTGTCTGAGGTCTTTACTTGGTATCGATGAGATGGCTCTCTGCATGTCGGGGTTTTTTCAGTAGCGCAACTTCAATATGTTTATATACTTGAACTCATGATCTACCATTCCTTCATAGGGAAGTTTCTCGCACTTCCAATGTATTTTTGCGTAAACAGAACATTGGATTAATTTCACATCAAGAATGTTAATAATTTGTAAAATCCTATGATATTAACATTGTTAATAATATTCTATTCAATATTAGATCGAAATATGAACAAGTTAAACACAAGTTAGTAAGTGAAAAATCAACCTAGAAGCTGGATTTGAACTTACAAACTTTGGGTTTCCTGTCAAATTACCTAACCTAACGTTTTTTGAGTCCTAACCTGATGCATTGAAAAACAATCGGCCATGACTCGAGGCATCCGAATTGTTTGATTATGTAGAGGCATGATTTGACCCTTTCATTCATTTAGTTTTACACTGGACACTACGATACATTACAGGGAAAAAGTTGTTCCTAGCATCCACTCGTGAGTAGCTGACACCAACTTGCTGTCAGTTAAACAAAATATCCATTTCATTTCTTTAGCAAAAACTACATCCAATCTTTATTCCTTAAGGAGAAATAAAGGTTGCATACTCGCAGGCGTTTGGTTCTAATGCCAACAGACAAGAGTTCGGTTCCTATACTGCCCATTATTCCGTTTTCTATGAGATTTCCAATCTTTATGGAACTTATTTGCGATCATGGGCAGTATACTCGTCAGCGACCCAGAGCTCCTGTGTTTGGCTAGCCGAGACATCACTCGGTACCAGCAAGTTGCTTTAGGCGTTCACACATGTTGTGTAAACTGTTTGGATTAATTGTCTAACGGACGCCAATTTTGTGTTAACTTGGTTATATCGTCTAACTGACAGCAAGTTGGTGTTAGTTACTGACGAGTGGAACACGGAACATTTAAATCCAACTTCTTCGAGAATAAAGTGCCACGAATTCTGAAACAATAACGTACCGAACAGGACCTTTTTTCGAGAGTTGTCCTACTGGAGCTATAGGTTCTCGGAAGGGCTCCCCGTCAGAATCACATACTACAATTTGAAGACGAGACAGGCAATGTCGCCCACTAAAACACTGCTTTGGGCCAATTGTAGCGAGCCTGAATGTGATATTCATTGTACGGTTCAGGTATGTGCGAGCGTAGGGACTCGCGGTCGCGTGTATCATCGCAAAGAACTCGAGCATTTGTACGTTAACGTGTTCGATCGCGTGTGCGTTTGTATGTCGCGTGTGCTAATATGTATGTAACTTTTCGTGTATAAATTCTATTTTATAACCGTGTGCCTTTCGCATATTCGCAAGTGTCCTTGGATAATCGCGCGCGGACCGTGAATCTAATACTTTATTTTTAGTGTATGGCTAAGATGCTAAAAGAGTGTGAGATATTCCATATCACGAGAGCTCCCGGACATGTCGCCATGGAACGTGTTGTCTAGTGGATATGAGTTCTATTTTTTATTAATCCTATTGAATGTATGGACCTAAGTTATTAGGGCCGAGAGTAATGGTTTCCGGACGTGACCAATTCATGAGCACGCGAAAACGGACGTTTGTTGGTTCGCGTTTGAGACAGCGTTAGAAACTTCATAAGTGCTAAAACGTTCTCCTTATTATCGGGGTGTTAATAAGTTTGCGCTATTGCGAACGTAGGTGTGCGTTGTTCACGGCGAAGGGCTTAAGCGTTCGTATGCCAACGCGTTTGTCACGTGTGCTCGCGTTCATGTGACTTCGCGTGTACAAGACTGGATTTTGTAACCGCGTGGCATTTCCTATATACGCGTGCGTTCTTGGATGGTCACGCGGACCTTCATTCTGATAGTTTTTGGTGTACAATTCACATTCTGACAGGGAGTAAGTTACCTCATATCACTAGAGTCCTCGATCATGTCGCCATGTAACGTGGTGTCCAGTGGATATGAGAGCTTTCTTTTTTTGTAATTGATCCAATTGAAGGTATGTACCCAGTTTGCTGATATCAAGGATAAAAACATCCGGAAGTGACCGATTTCTGATCGTGCGACCGCGGGAGTTTGTAGGTTCACGCTTGAGACCGCGTTTGAAAATTTATAGGAGCTGAGACATTCACTTTATCACCGGGATGTTATCATGTTTACGAGATCGCGGGTGTAGGTGCCGGGGATGGTCGCGAAGGGCTCAAGCATTTGTATATTAACGTGTTTGTCACGTGTATGTGACTTTGCGTGTATAATTTCGATTTTATAATCATGTTGCGTGTATTTTTTAATGATCGCGCGCGGACTGTTAATCTAACGCTTAATTTTTAGTGTATGATACAGATGGTAGAAGAGAATCAGTTTCCCAATATCACTAGTGTTCCAGGTCATGTCGCCATGGAACGTGTTGTCTAGTGAACATGAGCGTCATTTTTTTGGGTTCAACTGGAGGCATTAGTCCAGACTGGTAAAACTTTCGGACGTGACCGTTTCATGATCGCGCGAGTGGTGGGTTAATGTTTGAGACCGCGTTTGGAAGTTTAAAGATGCTACGTTTACTTAACTACCAGGGTGTTTTCATGTAGGCAAAATCGCGGACGTGAGTATGCGTGGATTATTGCAATTGCATGGTCGCGTTTGTGGCTAGGTTTGTGTTATCGCGAAGGTCACGAGCGTTTATACCTATATGATTATATGTAGCGTATAGTAGAGATATACTAATAGAAGGAATCATAACATGCCGAATAAAGAAAAAAAGATGCAAAGAGCTTGTCTAGAAGTGTATAAATTGAACAATACTATTTTGGTATACATAAATAATGAAAAATAAAACTAATAGATGTACAAAAGAAACAGACCATAGTTGGAACCTGTGTACATTTTTCGCGACATGTCAAGCCACCCGTACATTCATGCTCTGCTGAAAATGTCTCATGTCTCAAACAGGTTAGCTTCCAAGCCTCGATGGTTGGTCTCGTGACATGTCATGGAATTTAAATGCGTCATCGGTCTTGAGACTGGTCATGAGGATAATTTATCTGTCGCGCGTAAGGCGATACCAGTCACAAAGTTTACGAACCTGTACAAAGATGAACATTTTGTTATGGTTTGCTAGTTTGACCTCTATCTTATTCTTGATCGTTTAAGTACCGTGCAGTGGCAGATAAACGGAATGGTAGACGCTATATAAATTCAATTATTTTGAACTTTTTCAACTTTTTGATAACAAATGTAGCGAGTTACGAGGAGTTAAAAATCAATAGTTTTAGATATTTTAAACGCACACTGGGAAGTAAATGCGTCAATATCGAAAAAATTTCAAGTTTTTACAGACAAATATTTTTCGTTATTGCGAGTTACTAGGAGTTGAAAATCAATAGTTTTAGACATTTTAAACGCACACGCGGAAGTAAATGCGTCAAAATCGAAAAATTTTCAACTTATTATTGCGAGTTTAGAGGTGTTGAAAATCAATAGTTTTAGACATTTTAAACGCACACTGGGAAGTAAATGCGTCAAAATTTGAAAATTTTCATCTCTTCACAGATAAATATTGTTTGTTATTGCGAGTTAAGAGGTGTTGAAAATCGATCGTTTTAGACATTTTAAACGCACACTGGGAAGTAAATGCGTCAAAATCGAAATTTTTTTGACTTTTCACAGATCAATATTGTTTGTTATTGCGAATTACGAGGATTTGAAAATCAATAGTTTTAGACATTTTAAACGCACACTGGGAAGTAAATGCGTCAAAATTGAAAATTTTTTGACTTTTCACAGATCAATATTGTTTGTTATTGCGAATTACGAGGATTTGAAAATCAATAGTTTTAGACATTTTAAACGCACACTGGGAAGTAAATGCGTCAAAATTGAAAAATTTTCATCTCTTCACAGATAAATATGGTTTGTTATTGCGAGTTAAGAGGTGTTGAAAATCAATAGTTTTAGACATTTTGAACGCACATTGGGAAGTAAATGCGTCAAAATCGAAAAATTTTCATCTTTTCACAGATAAATATTGTTTGTGAAAAGTTGATTTTGACGCATTTACTTCCTAATGTGCGTTTAAAATGTCCAAAACTATTGATTTTCAACACCTCTTAACTCGCAATAACAAATAATATTTATTTGTGAAATGTTGAAATAAATACAATTATCTCATTTTCTATATTTCCAATTATCCGCCAAAGTACGGTATCCAATATTTTACCCATTTTCAATACCGGTTCATTGTCGACATGTCACATAACAAGCAAACCTGTTTTTCTATTGTCGCGACCGTTCGCAAACCAACATACATGTCACAGTTCAGTAAATGTACAGCCGCTTGACAAACCTGTTTTGTTTTGAAACATGTACAAATTTTATGACATGTCACAGAGAAAATGTATCGTGTCATAGTACACGCGATTGTGTCACATGTCGCAAGAATCCGCAACTTGTACATGTCACGAGCAAACATGCGACCAGTCACCAGATGACTGGTCATAACCATGACATTTTCCAGCTATGAAACAGACTAATGAAGTACAATAGAAAAACACATGTAACATGCAATCAAACTCGTCTACATGCAGCAAATGTTGTATATTTATCATTAACGACAATTGCATGCTGTTAGACATTCATCATGCTATGCTGGCCGGGAATGGATGACTCACGTGCGTCGGTAAATTCATTGTACCCTAATTTATCCAACCCGACTTTCCCGAATGAATGTTCAGATTGATCACCAGAAGTATTAGCCACTATTCTGTCATATACGTCAATTCTACATCCATTCCCTGACCCAACTTTCACAAATACTCAGACGAATACATACATAGATAGACATCCGACTAGCACATAACAGTTGTACACTAGTACGAAAAACTACGATTATTACAAAGCTACAACTAATAGGTTTCTACTTTATTAAATTAATTTAATTATTTAATTATTTCAATTAGTATATGCACGATGACGAAGTCGACCGATAAATGGACACACAATGATTCCCTCTGTGAGCCCCGTCCACGAAAACCACCAATAGAACAATATTTGCAAATACGGCACACAGCAAAAGTCAATCCACGTCGATCCGCCAGTCGGCCACGCCACCGCGCATAGACCAGTGGTTTTGCGTTGGTATGCACAGGTGCAGAGTATGAAAAAACATATAACATAAAAAAGGCGCATAAGCCCTCTCGGTCTCCTCGATGCACCACTAACGAGGCGTAATGCATTAACCATCTTCAAGCAATTGTCTGTCAGAGGTTCTGTAGGACTGATGCACACAATATGTTGGATGATGTTTGCAATACCGTCAAACCCCTAAACCTTGGGCAGGGCACTAAAAAAAGTTTTGTTTTACGTCTCTAACCCTTTCATGCCCATGTTGTTTGTGGACAACAACGTTTTTAAATGGCTATAACTGTTGATTGATGCCAGATTTTCTCACAAAAACAAATAAGGCTAATAAATGTGACTATTGGGACAGTTTAAGTTGACAACGGAAAATGAATTTTTCATATATCTTCGTTATGTTGCAATATTATTGAAAACTGATAAAACTTATCAATTTAGACTATACACTCAGGTTTTTACGCGGTTTTTACAAGGTTTTTTTTTCGCGGATGTTCCAATTAACCCGGTTCATTTAAATGCAAAGAACTTAGAAGAATTTTGGCAGTTTTTATTTTGCGCGGATTTCGCAATTAACACGGGTTTTGCAAAAAAAATATTTCAAGTCCTTTTGAATGCAAAAGACTTAGAAGATTTTCGGAGGATGGAAGAGACGGGTCTGTTAGACTCTGGAAGCCTCCTTATGGCCCGAACCTTAACAATATGGGTATTTTCGGAATGGACTTGACGAGTAGGTGCCAGAAATTTATGTTTGACGCCATTTTGAAAATCAAAGTTGGCGAATTCCGGTTTAGCGAAATTCACTATAACCCAATCAATATGGATATTTTCGGAATGGTCTTGAAGAATAGGTACCAGAAATTGATTTTTGACGCTATTTTGAAAACCAAGATGGCGACTTTCGGTTTAGTAAAATCGCTATAATCCAACCAATATGTGTATTTTCGGAATGGTCTTAAAGAATAGGTGTCAGAAATTGATTTTTGACGCCATTTTGAAATCAAAGATGGCGACTTTCGGTTTAGCGAAATTTGATATAACCAATCAATAAGTATGTTTTCGGAATGGTCTTGAAGAGTAGGTTCCAAAAATTGATTTTTGACGCCATTTTGAAATCCAAGATTTCAAAATGGCGTCAGCGAAATTCGATATAACCCAATCAATATGGGTATTTTTGGACGTACGTTGAAGTTGTAGTATAAATCGTTTTAATTAAACAGTTGACTTTAATTGAATTTAAGCAATGTATTTAATTTGAATCAATTCAAACCCCAACTCACACCACATACGTCTCTTTCTTCCCTCACTTCCATTCTCACTGCACTCTTCTGGATGAACACGTAAAAATATTTTGCATTTCGCTGGTTTATGATTAGATCTTATATTCGAGGATGTTTTGAATGATTGTCCAGATTTTTCATGCGGGAATTTCGGTGGACCAGAAATTGATTGGGTTATAGCGAATTGCAGTAAACCGGTAGTCGCCATCTTGAATTTCAAAAGAGCGTCAAGCTTAAATTTCTGGCACCTACTCGTCAAGTCCATTCCGAAAATATCCCTATTGTTGAGGTGCGGGCCATAAGGAGTCCAGACCGGTCTCTTCCATCATTCCGAAAATCTTAAGTCTTTAGCATTCAACAGGACTTATTTTTTGCAAAACCCGTGTTAATTGCGAAATTCGCAATTTTAACCTCACCGCATGTGTATTTAGACGAATTGAATCACAGTAGTTTTAGGAAATTTCAATGAGACATATGTTAGATGAATAAAATTTTTACAAAAATAAAAACTTCCAAAAATATTCTAAGTCTTTTGCTGAATTTTTTTACGCGGATTTTCGAATTATCGCGTTTTTACGCGGATTTTCGAATAACGGCGGTTTTTTACGCGGATTTTCCAATCAACGCGGTTTTTTACGCGGATTTTCTAGTTAACGCGGTACGTATCTCCCGCGTAAAAAAAAACCTGGGTGTATTTGGTTACGCTTTCCACGCAATTGGATTATTGTGAATATTCTAGAAGAATTGTATTGAGCATTGGAGGGTAAAAATTTAAGAGCTTCTAGCACTGCGTGTGTGGTCCCACCGTTTTCAAGGAAGTTAGGCATGAAAAGGTTAAAAAATTAAAAATTAAAAACACTACCGCATTTTAGAAGATTTTTGGATAATGCATTTTGATTTAGATTTTGGACACTTAGATTCATATTCTGTTTGTTTCTGTTTGTTTGTCAATTAGTATGAAATTTGTAAACATATATGACATTATCGTTAGAAAAACTCTTTTACTGATAAGTTCTCCAACATGAACCATTCAATTTATTTTACTTAAGGTTTTAGTTTAGATATATAAATAACTAAAAAATGGGATTAATTTTGCAATTGATTTTTAACACAAATATTAGTGTTTGAAAAATATGACACGGTGTATTTATTAGAACAACTTTATGCAAAAAAATTCAGCATCTCTGAAACTTCGGAATATGATAGAATGGACTTTCCCCTTTCATTTGAAACTAAGATCAAAATGATCCGTCGGGGGGTCCAGAGCAACTTTTTTTTTGAAGTTTTTTCGTAACAATATTGGTTTTACTACTCGAGCTAGTTCATATTTATGTCCCTAGATGGTGCTTTAGACATTCGAAAAACACTAAATGTGAGAATTTGGAAGAAAATTTAATTGTCTACAAGTTTGTTGACAACTAAAATTGATCAGAAATCACACGAAAAAGTTGTTTAAGATTTTAACGAAGTTATATCTAAGATAGTTTCACACAAGACCTAGTGGTTTGGAAATATATTTTCTCGCACTTATTTCACTACCAAAAAAAAATAATTGGGTTTAGTGGCATGAAATGATTTGACGGGATTCATTACAACTTCTTCGTTGGCAATTCTAATGGACCTTCTGAAAATTAGGATGTTTGACAGAGACAGAAAACTATTTGTGCTTTTGGTTCAAGTTTGTAATCTTTCCCGATAGATTCGAAGGAACTACCATTCATCGGAAAGTATTGCTTGGTTACAGGAGTTTGCTTACATTTATGTTTTAGAAAGGACCATCCGTTGCATAATTTAGGTTATGATCGTTTAAGTCAGCTATTATAATTCTGTTCAAAAATGTTGGGACACACAGTTTATAATTGAACACAAACCACAGAAGTAACTGTCCAAATTAGTGGTTAGCGTGAAACGATTTATTTAAATTTTTCCGCAAAGTATATTGTGGCAGTTGGATTTTACGGCCATTTCCTATGAATTATGTGAGAAATCGTTAATAAATTGATCCTAGATTATGCGAAATGTATTACTTTTGAAAATAAAATATGGTTTGAGTACAAGAAAATCCTTATATACATACAAATCCACGAATATATCCCAAAAAAATATCTTGATCCAAAAACTCAAAGTTTTTTGTTCACTGTTTGTCATATTGAGTTAATTTTGAAAAAGAAAATCAACGTTTTTAACCAAGCATTGCAATGAAATTCGCGAAATATTGCAATGGTGTTAACAGTTTCATTGAGTTTGTTCAAATATAAAGGTTGAAGTTCAGGACAAGTGAATTTTATACGAAGATGCTAACAAAGTAGGAGGTTAATGCAAGAATAGTTATCAGTCATCCCCGAGAACAATCGAAAAAATGAAAAAGAAAGCATACATCATTGAAAAAGCTGTTTCTGCGGGAGGAATCACTCACCATCTTGGAAAAGAATATTAATATCATACTAGTTTGGTCAACACTTATCTAAGACTTTTCATCCCAAAAATATTAATGGTGCCCTATATCAGGTGGAATCTGGAATTATAATTTTCAGCTAAAAGATGAGACTTTCCAAGCTCTCAAATTCCTCTGAATGCACGGTTCAACTTTACACAGGTATTTGGCAAATGAAAAAAGTGCGTGTGAATTGACTTACAAACCACTAGGGTTTTTGTAAAACTAACTTAGACTTCGTTAAAATATTAAACAACTTTATCGGATAATTTCAAATCGGTTTTTAGTTGTTAACAAAGTTGTAGACAATTAAAATATCTACCAAATTCTCACATTTAGTGTTGTTCGAATGTCTAAAGCACCATGATGAAATATGAACTAGTTCTATTGTAAAATCTATATTTTCACGAAAAAAACTTCAAAAAAAAAGTTGCTCTAGACCCCCCGACGGATTATTTTGATGTTGGTTTCAAATGAAAGGGGAAAGCCCATTCTTTCATATCCTGAAGTTTCAGAGATGCTGAATTTTTTTGCATAAAGTTGTTAAAAAAGACACCGTGATGACAGAAGCTTTTTTTTCCGTACAGAAGCACACTGAAGTTTTTTTTATGCGGGGGATACGTACTGCATAAAAAACCGCATAACCTTGAAAATCCGCATTAAAATATCGCATCAATAACCGTCATAGATGGCCAATGTGGTCAAAGTGACTTCGAAGGGTCATTAATGACCTAGACACGCAAACCCAATTAGTGTTCCACACATTTTAATATATATTGCATCATTTGGACATCACATCACTGGTACCAGTTTATATGGGAATTTGCTAAGTGACAGCACTCTTCAACTCGTAACTCCTGGACCAGAACACCGATTCAAATAAAATTCAATAGCGACCTGTGACGATATTACACCTTTCATTTGAGTGTGACTTTGTTAAAATCGTACCAGCCATCTCTGAGGAAAATGAGTGAGATTATTTGACACATACATACCTACATACATACACACATACACACACATACGCACACACATAGATTTTTTCCCGATCTCACCGATCTGAGTCGAATGGTATAAGAGATTCGAAATCGAAATCATAAATGCTCCCTATATCCTTAACCCAAAGACTAGTAATTAATAATTTAAAATAAAAATATGAATATTTTATGTCTTTTGTTTGAGCATGTGCACTCACGAGGATCTATCTTTCGATAAAATTCGCTTCTGGTGATGCCCTAAAAATTAAAAGAAAGATTCATAAAAAGAATCGCATAACTTTGAAAATCCGCATAAAAAAACAGCATTACTTTAAAAATACCGCATAACTAAACCCCTATAAAAAACCTGTTTTAATCCACCTAGCGGTGCAATTGTGCCTTTCTCATTTCTCTAAACTATGGCACGGAGGCTTTTTATGTTCAACATAATTGTGGAAATGTCCATTACATTCTTAGTACACTTTGCACTTATACACAATGGCATGCCAGCCACGAACTTGATGAGCTACGTGTCGACGGTGAAACACTTGAAACAAAAAAATATCATACTCCATTAGCCTAATCAGCATTAGATCAATGTTATCTGCTTGCTAACTCATTTTGTCATGCGGGGATGGGTATGTGAGGTGGGCGAAAGTCCCATGAACGAACGACTCCCCAGCTTAAATTGGTATGCTTTGTAATATAGTGGTGGTTTAAAGATGATGGGGTTGAAAGGGAGGGGTATGAGGTGGTGGTCTGAGGGGTGATTTAAGGAGATTTTTAAAGGAGGGGAGTGAACAGTAGAGGGGGGGTGTAACCCCTCTCCGTAAACCATCAACTACGCCCCTGTTAAAATCCAGAAACCTTATGCGAGTCGAAAAAAAATTTGGCAGGGATTAGGTTGACGTTTTTCAGAGTGATTGCATAACCTTTCTATATGAGAAAGGCAAAAATGTGCAAAATCCAAAAAAGTGAATCTTCGTCAAATTTTTTTCGTGTTTGCATCAAATCTCGACGTTTTATGCACCTTGAATACATTTAGCATCAAAAATAAAAATTCTATTTTTAATTTTTCCTATAGTTTTTATGAGAAATTTCTGTGTGGCCGCACTCTGAAACCCGTAATTCCGGAAGCAAAATTCCGATCGATCCAAAATTCAATAGCAGCCGATGGGAAGGTTGCACCTTTCATTTGAGACTAAGTTTGGGCAAATCGGTCCAGCCATCTCTGAGAAAAATGAGTGACATTATATGACACATACGCACATACATACACACATACACACACACATACACACACACATACACACACGCATACATACACACATACACACACACATACAGACTTTTTCCGATCTCGACGAACTGAGTCGAATGGGATATGACACTCGGCCCTCCGGGCCGGGATTAGGTTGACGTTTTTCAGAGTGATTGCATGACCTTTCTATATGAGAAAGGCAAAAACCGCATGATTTTGAAAATCCGCATAAAAAAAGCATAACTTTGAAAATACGCATAAAAAAGCTTGGAAAATTCGCATTAAAACCGCATAAAAAAATTGTACTTTGTTTTTCCAAAAATGATCTACAATGTCTTTTGAAAAGGGTCAACAATTTTTACCACTTTTGTTCAAATAGATATAGTCTAAAAATAACAAATCCTACAAAAATGTTGTAGAAGTGATTTTTACAAAATTAGTCAAATTTTTGAATAAAAATGTTGAAAAAATTCTTCATCGACTTCTGCACTGAAAAAAATCGACTTTAAATATTTAAAGTCGATTTACAAAAAAATCCATCTTTGATTTGGATGAAATTTGTTCCAACATAGGTAATTATGTTCCTACCGTCAAAAATTCAAGTTGGGCACCTTCGAAAAAAAAAATTTTTTGAAGAAAACTTTTCCTTGTCCAAACTGATTTTTTTTAGTGTATTTTTATTCAGGGTCCATATCCCAGAGACCAGAAACCATAAACCCGAGGAGAGAACCCAGACTCCAGATTCTATAGCCCAGAGTCCCGAGGACAGAGACCAGAATCCAGAGTCGCGAGTGCTTAAGGCAAAATACTGAGGCGAGTCTAGAGTCCAAAATGTAGGGTTCAGTGCCGAGAATGCAGAGTCCAGAGTCCATAGCGCAGCGATCAGAACCCAGAGTTCCGAAGACAAAGCTCAGAGTCCAGAATCCAGAGTTCCGGGTGCAGAGTTCATAGCCCAGAGTGCAGAGTTCAGATGCCAGAGCCAAAAGTCCAAAACCTAGAGTCAAAAGCCGAAAGACCAGAAACCAGAGTCTAGAGTTCTTATCCCAAAATACTGAGCTCAGAGTCCTCAGCACATACTCCAGAGCCCAGAGCCCAAAGTCTAGAGCCCCTAACCCAAAATAGTGAGACCAGAGTTTAGAGTCCAGATTCCAGAGCGCAGAGTCTAGAATACAGAGTTCAGATTCGATAATCCAGAGTTTAGATTTCATAGCCCAGCGACCTGAACCCAGAGTCCAGAGGAGAGAGCCCAGAGTCCGGAGTTGAGAATCCAGAATTCCGAGTACAGAGTGCATAGTTCAGAGTTTAGAGTCCAGAGCCAACAGTTCAGAGTCCAAAGTCCAGAATCAAGATACAGATCCCATAGCTCAGAAACAGTTTACAGTCAAGAGTTCATAGCACAGAATCTCGAGGCAAGAGCTCAGAATCCAGAGTTAAGAATACAGAGTCCAGAGAAAACAGAGTCGAGAATCCTGGGTCCAGAGTCCATAGCCCAGAATCCTCAACTTAAATTGCTGTGGTCAGAGTACACTCAGGTTTTTTTTTACGCGGGGGATACGAGCCGCGTAAATGAAAACCGCGTAAATGAAAACCGCGTAAATTTCAAAATCCGCGTAAATGAAAACCGCGTAAATTTCAAAATCCGCGTAAATGAAAACCGCGTAAATTTCAAAATCCGCGTAAATGAAAACCGCGTAAATTTCAAAATCCGCGTAAATGAAAACCGAGTAAATTTCAAAATCCGCGTAAATGAAGACCACTTAAATTTAAGAATCCGCGATAAAGGGAACCTCATTGATGGATACCGCGTAAATTCCAAAATCCGCGTAAATGAAAACCGCGTAAATTTCAAAAACCGCGTAAATGAAAACCGCGTAAATTTCAAAATCCGCGTAAATGAAAACCGCGTAAATTTCAAAATCCGCGTAAATGAAAACCGCGTAAATTTCAAAATCCGCGTAAAAAAAACCGCGTAAAAAAATACCGCGCAAAAAAAAACCGCGTAAAAAAAAACTTGAGTGTACAGAGCCCTGAGACCAGAACCCAGAGCCTGAACTACTTAACTCAAAAGACTGAGGTGAGAGTTAAGAGTCCAGAGCACAGAGCCCAGAATCCAGAGTCCATAACACAGAATTTCGAGGTGAGAGTACAGAGTCCAGAACACAGCGTGAAGAGTGCAGCATCCAGAGTTCAAAGTCCAGAATCTAGAGCTCAGAGTCCAGAGATGAAAATCCTGAGACCAGAGTTCAGGGTCCTCAACCGAAAATACTGAGCCCAGTGTCCCGAATTCGGAGACCAGAGTCCAGAGCACAGAGCCCAGAATAGAGAATCCAAAACCCAGAGTCCTCAAGCCAAAATACTGAGCCCATTGTTCCGAGTTCAGAGCCCAGAGTCTAGAGCACAGAGCCCAGAGACCAAAATCCAGAGTCCCGAGAAAAGAGCCCACAGTCCAGAATCCAGAGACCCGAATGCAGAGCCAAAAGTTAAGAGTCCAGAGTTCAGATTCCAGAGTGAAGGATCAATACCCAGATACCAGTCCCCATGGTTCAGTGTCCAGGATGCATAATACAGAAATTCGAGGCCAGTGCCAAGAGTCCATCATCCAGTGATAAGAGTGAAGAGTCCAGAATCTAAAGTTCGGTGTCCATAGTCCAGTTACCAGAACCCAGAGTCCCGAGAGGAGAGCCAAGAGTCCAGAGTGCAGATTCCAGAGTTCAGAGTCTAGAGTTTGGAGTCCAGCGTCCACAATCTAGACCCCAGAGACCATAGTTCAGAGTCCTTAGCACAGAAAATCGAGGCCAGAACCTGGTGTCCAGAATCCAGCGAGAAGAGTGCAGAATCCAGAGTTCACAGTGTAGAATCTAGACTGATTGGGTATTTTCGAAATAGTCCTGCCGAGTAGGTGCCAGAAATTTATGTCTGACGCCATGTTGAAATCCAAGATGGCGATTTCCAAACGTAAATTATTACGATTACACTTCGGATTGTTCATCTTTGCACAGATCTTGATACTGTTTAAATTTGATTTATACAATAGATCCATAATGATAATTCTACTAGAGCTGCTCTTCACAGCTATTGTTACTAGACTGCTTTAAGGACTTAGTTTTATAGTACTGTTATTTGGTAAAATGAGTATTGATGCAGATAAGGTACAGGTAACTAGGGTAATATGCCAAATTCGTTACTGATATTTTTTGCACGTATCAGGCAACTAGCAGTTGAGAAATTGGATTCTAAGCTGATTATGACTTTCATTGGTTTAGTTTTCGATAAAAATACACTGAAAAAAATTCAGTTTGGACCAGGAAAAGCTTTTTTTCAAATAACTTTTTTTCCTTGAAAGTGCCCAACTTGAATTTTTGACGGTAGGTAAGGAACATAATAACATATCTTGGAACAAAGTTTCATCCAAATCAAAGATGGGCTTGTTTTTTGTAAAACGATTTTAAATATTTAAAATCGTTTTTTTTGCTAGTGTAGGAATTGATGAAGAATTTTTTCAATATTTTTATTAAAAAATTTGCCTAATTTTGTGAAAATCACTCCTACAACTTTTTTTTTTAGACTATGACTTCCGCTCAATAGTTCAATAAAAAACCAAACTGATCTATATAACCTGAAACTGTTTTTGAAACTTTGTTTTCCTAGCGGGAAGACAAATTTCCCTCTCGCTTTTTCCCGTTCCTAGTTTGAAATTGTTCTTATTCGCAGGTTGTTTGTTTTTTCCCGTTTCTCTGGACACCCTGTATATTACGACACTAAGCACGCCAGGAACTTGTGTTCTAGTGTCTGGAACATTCCAACCGTATTATACCTTTCATCACTAAAGAAGGTACTGAACATATATAATCAGGCTTGATCTCATCAGCGTCACGGGAACCGTCCTCGTCAAATTGATGACTGTGCGAGACACTTTGCAGAACACATCATTCCATGAATTTCTTCACGCCGTAATGTCGGAAATTCCGTCCATCGCACCTTTTCATTGTTCCACATGTTTTCTCCTACGGCTGCTTTTAAACGGCACAGTACCTTTCACCCATTTCGCGCTATTTCAATAGGATAGGCCAGAATCCAGTCAGCACATTTCACCGGCACCTGGGAAAAGTGCATTCCTCACTATAGCCATTCCGGCCAGGACAGGTACTTTTTGGAACTGTTTTATAACAGTATGCTCGCAGTTCGGGGACAATAACCGTTTTGTCTTGATTTCAGTCGGCTTGGCTTGGCGATCGCTTGCTCCAATGATGCTGCTGCTCACCCGTACCAGTAGCCTTATCGTAGTAATTTCATCGCGTCAAAAATACTGCCTCGTGTATGCCGTGGACCGGGTCGTAGTTACGCGGAGATGAGAAAATTCTCGAATTTCCATCTGCTGGCGAAAAGCGGCCGTTTTTAATGTGCGCGTTTTTCTGCACTGGCTTTAACCCATTCTTTGTGCCCCAGTGCTTCATTTCCATACCCACGTTGAATGCCAGCAGTGCGCGAAGCGGAGGAAAACAGTGTTAGCTTTCCCTGGCCTACCGTAGAATGGTGTCACCCAGACACAGCGTCCTGAATTCGTGCTGACGAGATGTGGCGCACAGTACCAGCAGAAATCTAGTCAGTCCGTCCGCAGCTGCTAGAATGGACCACGGACTGTATACTATACTGGGCTTGGTGGTTCCCGTTTCTCGTTCGGGCATGGACGATAATGGGGCGGTACACGCGATGTTTGAGTTGAGGCCTGCGGTACCGGCACAATTGGACTAGGGTAGTAGGAGAGCCTTTAAAATATTGATTATTTCACTTGACGGTGTCATACTTTTGGCTAGGCTGGTTGAGAAAATGGTAACAGGGACATGATCGGAACGGCAGAACGGGCGGACCTATCTATCGGACCATTTTTAGGCTTTCTAATTGATTAAAACCGGGGAGATTGTTTCAAGCATTTCGTTACATAATTTTAAGTTGGACATGACGGGTATGGAATACAAAACAGTGGTCAAATTCTGCACTGAAGTTTATCACTGCGTTCTGTTAGATTTGAAAGTCTCACAAGATGGCACGTGTTAAATGGTTCAGAACAACTCTTCTGTAGCTTCAGTCATTACGTATTTATTCGACAACATTTACTACTGTTTTAATTTGATTGTTTTATGATTAGACCTATCATACCTTACCATTAATGATTAGATATAATCGTAATGAGGTTCGCGTTACAAATCCGAACTTCTTTTATTTGAAAGTGTAAGTAGGCTCTTTTAGTTTTACTTAAACCATATTGAAAAGATTTCACCTAAAATCGTTGCATCACTGAACATCGCCTAAAAAAATGTTACAGATGTCAGTGTAGTTTTTGTAGCGCCTGCGTTGGAACACATGAAGAATTTTTACGGACATTCACAGAGCATCTGTGTAAGGAATTTCAAACTTAATTTTCGGAAAACAATAATCTGCCAACGAAAATGGTAGAAGCAACAACAGGATTGAGTGAATCAATCAAGGCAAAAACTGAATGCAAGAATTTTATTCGTGAAAAGTTAAAACCTTGAAATGGTTCACGAAGCACAATACAACAGGAAATCTTTACTAGTGGAACTGAAGGTTGATATAAAGAACACAAACATTACGACCTGCTACTGTATAGCTGAAATCATAAATCGTGTGTCATCAGTTTTTATAAACAGCAAGCCAAGGATCTCTTTTGGCATACATTACCAAGACGAATCAGCAATTGACGAAAAATATAGACTAATTAAAAAGCCGTTTACATATCCGGAATAAAAAACTGACGTCATGGCATCACACACAGAAGAAATAAGAAGCAGCAAATGTTCATGTAGCATCACAGCGAACAAATATTATAGACGAAATAAACTCATTATGCACCGAAACCTCCATTGAACAAAAAACGAAGCTCCGTATACTAACCTAGTCTTGCTGAAAAACTATACGTCATATCACACCATTTCCTATCAGAGTGCTGGAAAAGGAAGGCAACCCGGAACCTGTGTCTGGCTGGCTAGGATTTCATATGTACCATAAAAAACATAGAAAAGGTACTGAAGCGAGCATAACACCACATAACGTACTCGACGCCTTCAACAATAGGAGGAACAATAACAACAAGCCGGGGCGGGCATAGCGTAGTTGGTAAGTCGATTGCCTTGTACGCGGCTCGCCTGAGTTCGATTCCCAACCCCGCACATAGGGTTAGAAATTTTTCTAAGAGATTTCTCTAAACTTGAAAAAAAGAGAATAACTCTAAGGTTAAAACTTCTATGATCGAAACAAACAAAAAATGGCAACAACAACAAAAACGACAACAAGAACAACAGGAACAATAGTAATAATAATAACACCAATAACAACCACAATAGTTAAAAGTAAAAATAATAAAAACTATAACGACGAAATTAGGGACCATCCATAAAGGACGTAGCATTATATGGGGGAGGGGGGAGTGTTGTATTTTGTGATGATGTGTGACGACAGGGGGTAGGGGGGCATATCATGCTACGTATTTTTTTTAAAAGGGAATAGGGGTTGACCTGATGTCACCACAACCTTACCCGTTTGGATGATTCCTTACCAACATTACCTCTAAACAAAGGCCTACCTGAGCTGAAGAGTGCACAGTGTTTTAAAACGTCGTTTTCGTGCTCAAAATTAATAGTGTCTAAACCGTTAACTTTAGAAGTATAGTTTGGAGAAGTTGTTGTTCAGAAACTGTTTGTCGCAGTGCGCTTGAATTTTTCATTTTATACCACTGCGATGGCATATTGTATTGAACATAACACTCGGGGAGAATCGTGTCGACTAACAATTGGGCCACTATATGAAAGTAAAAAGCTAGGTACTTTACTAAAAAGCACTTTCAGTATGTTATGATGTTGTTTGTTCCTTTTTGCTCCTTAACGAGTTATTTAATGTGGAAGTTACCCCAAAAATATCGCAAAATTTGGAATAACAAACAACTTTGTGGAAGATTTCAAGAAGATAGGAGAATGTCTAAAAAAGTTACCATGAAAAAACTAATTTTAAGGGGTCTTCAATATAATATGTTCCATAACTTGTAAACTATTAAAGCTAGATATATGGTGCCTTCAACAATTTCTTTAGTGGTAACATTTGCTACAACTTTGCTGAAGACACAAAGTCTATCTTAATTAGTTCGGAAAATAAATTTCGTATATCACTTATAGGTGAATTAATCACTGAACGGTATACTTCTGTAGATGCGCAATCATAAGAACAACTTCTCCGAACAAACTATACTTCTAAAGCTAACGGTTTAGACACTATTAATTTTGAGCACGAAAACGACGTTTTAAAACACTGTGGAGTGTAACTAAACTATAACACAATAATAACAATGATTGTTATTTAGAACTTGTGTTATTTTCAGACACTGCAATTGAAATTCGCTAAATGGTATTGAATTTGAATATTTTGTTGGGTTACTTTGGTCTTTTCGGGGGCATACTTAGTTTTTGCTATGATTCTTGTTCATAATTTTTAGATACACTGGCTTGAATTATGAAAAAAATAACTACATCAACTAAAAATAACTACATCAACTAAAAATAACTACATCAACTAAAAATAACTACATCAACTAAAAATAACTACATCAACTAAAAGAGCCGACAGCTAAACTATGTTCATGATTTCAGGAGTATAGTTCATGTTTATAATTTCAGTATCGTAGTTATCATTTTCGTAATTTATATTATTGTTATCCTGATATTTTATTCATGAGCATACTATCGAATTTGACACGTGGATCAATGTGACTCATGTTCATGATATTGACAGTTTTGTCATGACATTCGTAATTTAACTTCACGTTATCGTAATATGTTATTTTTGGGTTACTATCGGATATTTTGAATCGAAGTAATGCGATGATCTGAACTGGATCAAGAAAGTGGAACGGATTCACAGTACCTTGTTTAGTGAAATTATTCAAGAACAGGATTTATCCCTCTATAATGTACTTTTGTCACTCAACATCACATTGAACTTTATCAAATGTCCCCGAAGACCCGATTTTATCAGTCACCGATTTTATCAGTCCCGATTTTATCTACCCCCGATTTTATCAGCTTCATATGAAAATTGATAATTGGTAGTTTTAAGGACTCTAGCAGACGAACCAAATTGAATTTGAGCATATTTTTCTTATCTTAGAGATCCGAAATATTAAAAAAAAATTTTTTTAATTTTGCACTGTCAGACCCCCTTAAGGCAAGTTTAAGCTAAATAATCAGGAAAGGTTATGAGGCTATATCTAGGGACAAAAGAAAAATATATTAAGAGCTTCGGTTTCTTAAAAATAAAGATATATGTCCCGATTTTATCAATGTACCGGTTTTATCAGCCTAAAATTCACCAAGGGGCTGATAAAAACGGGTCTTCGCTGTATTTTGATGCAAGAGCAATTTTTCCAAAGGGCTTAGACGTTTCTACGTACGCTAAATTCAAAAACTTTTTGTTCGATTGCCGTATTTTATACCACAAAACTATTGAGAACGAGTTACAGGGAATGAATGCTTTTTATGAAAAAAATGTACACTGAAAAAAAAGTTGCATCAATTGTCTCAAAAGCAAAACGTTGTGTTACATTATGAGGAATTCCACGAAGATCCGTCCGAAAATCTTTAAAATCGTGACCGACCATCTTAGATTCCAATGAAACTTTACACGTTTCACCGTCATGCAAGACTAAATATTTTCCACAGGTAATAAGATTATTTTGACTCAAGAGCAACTTTTCAAAAGGGCGTAAACGTTTCTACGTGTATGAATTTCAATTTTTTTTTGTTCGATTACTGTATTTTATACAGCAAAACTATCTGAGAACGAGTTACAGGGAATAAATACTTCTGTCTGAAAAAAATATACACTGAAAAAAATGTTGTGTCATTTTTCAAAAAAAAATTATGATAAAAATTTAAATTGTGAAAAAACTCATTTTTTTAAATTTTTCATATTTTGTTACCAAAAACCTAAAGAGAAAAGAAACATTTTGAATGTGATTGCATGATGGATAAAAAATCGGTAAAAAAGTTTTCCTAACAATAACTTCGTACATGTTTTTAAATTTCATACTAATAGACATACAAAATTGTAATTCTATTACAGAATATAATTCTAAGCACCATTTAAAATCAAAATGCATTTAACAAAAATATTCCAAAAAGCGATAGTTTTCGAGATATTTGAAATTTTGCTCCTTCAAAAACAATTAATTCGTGTAATTATGCTCTTTTTAAAAGTTATTCGCGTTACCCCATCAAAAATGTCAAAAATTTAAAGTTTATCGTTTTAAAGACGTAAAAGCAACTTTTTTAGTGTATTTGGATCATGGAGAAGCTTTCAATAAAAAAGTTTTCCTAACAACAGCTTTTGACATTTTTTTATAATTCTTACTATTTGCAGTCAAAAATACAATTTTCTTTTTGAATATGATTCTAAACGCCATTTTAAATCGAAATGCTCTTAACAAAAATTTTCTAAAATGTAGTAGTTCTCGAGATATTTTAACTTTTGTTTTAACAGCACAATTATTTTGTTTTATTACGACCTTTTCATAAGTTTCGCGTTTCTCCATCAACAATAATAGGTTTTTCAAAAGGCCCGTAAACTTTCCTGCAACTTTCTCTTTGACATCAAGGCGATATTGTGAAACATTTTAAAGTTACATGAAAACAACCAAAATATAATTCAGCTATACAGTTTAATCTACAGACCCTATGGTTGAAATATATTTTGGTTGCTTTCATGTAACTTTCAAATGGTTTACAATATCGCCTTGATGTCAAAGAGAAAGTTGCATGAAAGTTTACGGGCCTTTTGAAAAACCTATTATTGTTGATGGAGAAACGCAACTAACTTATGAAAAGGTCGTAATAAAACAAAATAATTGTGTTGTTAAAACAAAAGTTAAAATATTTCGAGAACTACATTTTAGAAATTTTTTGTTAAGTGCATTTCGATTTAAAATGGCGTTTAGAATTATATTCAAAAAGAAAATTGTATTTTTGACTGCGAATAGTAAGAATTATAAAAAAATGTCAAAAGTTGTTGTTAGGAAAACTTTTTTATTGAAAGCTTCTCCATGATCCAAATACACTAAAAAGGTTGCTTTTACGTCTTTAAAACGATAAACATTAAATTTTTGACATTTTTTGATGGGGTAACGCGAATAACTTTTAAAAAGAGCATAATTACACGAATTAATTGTTTTGGAAGTAGCAAAATTTCAAATATCTCTAAAACTATCGCATTTTGGAAGATTTTTGTTAAATGCATTTTGATTTTAAGTGGTGCTTAGAATTATATTCTGTAATAAAATTACAGTTTTGTATGTCAATTAGTATTAAATTTAAAAACATGTAAGAAGTTATTGTTAGAAAAACTTTTTTACCGATTTTTTATCCATCATGCAATCACAATCAGAATGTTTCTTTTCTCTTTAGGTTTTTGGTAACAAAATATAAAAAATTTAAAAAAATGGGTTTTTTCGCAATTTAAATTTTTATCATTATTTTTTTTTTTGAAAAATGACACAACATTTTTTTCAGTGTATATTTTTTTCGGACAGAAGTATTCATTCCCTGTAACTTGTTCTCAGATAGTTTTGCTGTATAAAATACAGTAATCGAACAAAAAAAAATTGAAATTCGAACACGTAGAAACGTTTACGCCCTTTTGAAAAATTACTCTTGTATAAAAATATTCCAATTACCAGAGAATATCATGGAGATTCATACAGCGAACACACCTGCAAAGTTTCGTTCGAATCGACGATGGTCATATTTTGCGGTCGGCCGGTTTCTCATGGAATCCCTCATTTGTCTCAAAAACAAAACATGTAAAAATTTAAATTTACAAAAAACCTATTACATTAAATTTTTTAAATTTTGCCAACAAAAACCTAAAGGGAAATGAAACATTTTGAATGTTATTGCATGATGGAGAACTTATCCGTAAAAAAGTTTTCTAGCAATAACTTTATTCATGTTTTCAAATTTCATACACCCTTTGTAAAAGTTATTCACGGTATCCTATCATGAAATGTCAACAATCTAATGTGTATCGTTTTAAAGGCGTAAAGAAAAGTTCTTCAATGCATTTGGATCATGGAGAAGCTTTCAATGAAAAAGTTTCCTATCAAGAACTTTTGACATATTATTTTAGTTCACACTATTTGCCGTCGAAAATACAATTTTCTTTTTGAATATAACTCTAAACGTTATTTTAAATCAAAATACTCATAACAAAAAAATTCTGAAATGTAGTAGTTCTCGAGATATTTCAAATTTCGTTTTAACAACACAATTCTTTTGTTTTATTACGACCTTTTCATAAGTTATTCGCGTTGCTCCATCAACAGCAATAGGTTTTTCAAAAGGCCCATAATATTTCCTGTCACTTTTCCTTTGACATTAAAGCGATATTGTAAACCATTTGAATGCTACAATCAGCATATTAGGGTCTGACAATTAAACTTTATAGTTGAATCATATTTTGGTTGTTTTCATGTAGCTTTCAAATAGTTTACAATATCACCTTGATGTCAAAGCGAATGTTACAAAAAATGTTAGAAACCTTTCGAAAAACTTTTTTTTTTATTTCGATTACAGAGGTTTTAACCTTAAGGTCATTTGCCTCTTCGGGTTAGAAAAATCTCTTATGAAAATTTTCTAACCCTATGTGCGGGGTCGGGACTCGAACCCAGGTGCGCTGCGTACAAGGCAATCGATTTACCAACTACGCTACGCCCACCCCTGAAAAACTTATTCTTGTTGATGGAAAAATGCGAATAACTTACGAAAAGCTCGTATTGAAATAAAATAATTGTGTTGTTAAAACAAAATTTAAAATATCTCGAGAACTAATACATTTCAGAAAATGTTTGTTATGAGCATTTTGATTTAAAATAGCGTTTAGAATCATATTCAAAAAGAAAATTGTATTTTCGACTGCAAATAGTGTGAATTATAAAAATATGTCAAAAGTTGCTGTCAGGAAAACCTTTTTATTAAAAGCTTCTGCATGATCCAAATACACTGAAAAAGTTTCCTTTACACCTTTTAAATGACAAACATTAGATTGTTGACATTTCATTAGGATAACGGAACAACTTTTAAAAGTGCATATTTACACGAATTAATTGTTTTTTGGAACAAAATACCAAATATCTCGACAACTATCGCATTTTGGAATATTTTTGTTTAAGGCATTTCAATTTAAAATGATACTAAGAATTATATCCTGTACTAAAATAACAGTATTGTTTCTCAATTAGAATAAAGTTTTAAAACATGAATAAAGTTATTGTTAGAACAACTTTTTACCGATAGGTTATTTATCGTGCAATTACATTCAAAGTGTTTCTTTTCTCTTTAGGTTTTTATTGGTGAAGTATAAAAATGGTGATTTCGCTATTTAAATTTTTTACATAAATTTTTGTTTGTAAGAAAAATACACAACATATTTTTCAGTGCATATGTTTTTCGTGCAGTCATTCCCTGGAACTGGTTTTCAATAGTTTTGTTGTATAAAATACGGCAATCGAACTTTTTTTTATATACTACATGTAGAAACTTTTACACCTTTTTAAAAAATTGCTCTTGAGTTAAAATAAGCTTATTGACTGTGGAAAATGTGCCCGCTCTTCAGTGCGGGTGAAAATTGTAAAGTTTCATTGGAATCTAAGATGGTCGGTCACGGTTTTAAAGATTTTCGGACGGATCTTCGTGGAATTTCTCAATAGTTTTTTTAAAAATAAGTCGATAAATTAATGGCTGGCGTCAAACCCCCCCCTTTTTTCAGTTTTTACAGGAAATAGAATAAACTTTCGCATTTCCAAATCAACAAAGTTTTATTGTGAAAGTACATTAAAAAATATATATCATTACAAGTACTACTTTTCAATTCACGAGCGTTTTCGGTAATCTGGGGGGCTATCCCTGAGGATTAGGGCATCGCAAAAAAAATTTTTTTTTAATTCTCGAAGGCCCCCCTCTCATATTGTGACAAATGTCAAAGTAAGCTCAGATGCCAAATTTCACATAATTTGAAATTGGTACTATGGAAAATATGGAGGAAAAATACATTAAATGCTATAACTTTTGAAGTAGCAATCAGAAAATTACAATTTATACCTCTTTTGAAAGCAAATAATTTTAGTATTTCAATGGAGATGTTTTTGTTCCTAGGAAAATACGGGAAAGTAGGGTACTGGGTCATTTTAGCCCCAAAATCCCATATTTTTAATGATTTTTCTGCTCCGTGATGCAAATCATACATATTTTGTTTTTCTAATGTGAAAAAATCTCAGAAATCGAACGGAACCCTTTTGACCTTTGTCCGAATACGAGAAGTTGGGGTTAAATGGCCTATTGCCATTCATATTAAACTTCATCATTTTCTCGTGCATATATGTCTATTATTCTTCACTCAATTGGGCATCTGAGCTTACTTTGACATTTGTCACAATATGAGAGGGGGGGGGGGCTTTGAGAATTTAAAAAAAATTTTTTTTTTGAAATGCCCTCTTGAGGATACCCGGCGACTAAACGGAGGTAGCCTACAATTCGTTCGTTCTTATCCGTTCCTTCTTTCGTTTTAGAGATATGCTGTCTTTGACAAAGCTGTTGCCTAGAATCTAGTGCTTATTTGGTTGTACCATATTAGTTCGAAATTCTGTTGCTAGGGCAGCGTTGTTGTCAACTTTTTAATGGAACTAAATAGAAAGATGGTGTCTATGACGAAATTGTAGGTCGGGTAAATATAAGTATATCTTCTGCAGATACAAACTTCGTAAGTTCTACAAATTTCGAAATATGGCGCATTTTTGAAAACATAATCTGTAAGTTAAATTTTACCCAAAACATGCTTATATTGAATCAAATCGTGTTGCTTAGCGTATTTCTTCACTATGTAATTTTAATCTACTGTAAGGAGAATATCAAAATAAATACATGATTATCATTAAAAATATAGTTTAGCCTCTAATAAATTGACAGCATAAACATGCTTCGTATTTTAGTGTGGGTTAACCCCTTTTGGACGCCAGCCTATTATTACGATTCCAGCAAATTTGTGTATCTTTTTTATACTTGACCGAAAGCAATCAAATTTTGTCCAGTTTAACACCATGGAGAAACCAATGAATATACATCACTCGACCGTCTCAACGGCCACCGAAAGTTCCAGAAACAGATGAAAGTAGACCACAAGCCAGAGACTGAACGAAAACCGGAGAAAACTGACCTAAAAACCGACAGAGCGCTGATTGCTCATTTCAAGCAGAATTCGAACATTTCGACGCGGGACTTGGCCAAAAAAAAACTGGGTGTTTCGCAAATTTTCGTCCAAATGGACAAGAAATGATCCGGATAAAAACGTACAAGGTGCAGAACTTGCCAAATCGGGACGAACATCAGCAGAATGTAGTCATCGATGATAAGACCTACTACATTAAAGCAGATTTCAAGCAGTTGTCGGGGTATTTCACGGGTAAGGATAAAGTTACTCTGGATAACCGTTTCAAACAGAAGAAGTTGACGAAATTCGCCTCGTAATACCTGATTTGACAGGCCGTATGCATTTCTGGCAAACGTAGCTTATCAACCAAGGGGAAATAGTGCATTGCATTGCATTGGCTTGCTAAACCAAACTAAATGATTCGATTTCACTAGTTCTCATTAGTTTAAAATGGACTCCTCTTCTTGCGGGACATCACGCTGGACTAGAGGTGTCGGATTCTGATGAGACGAAATAGAAACGCAAATGCCATAACTAAACGTAGTGAACCATTTGTGACCAAAGGCATTATGAATAGTGAGAATTACAAATTACAAATTACGGAATAATGGTCATAAAGTTGAGAACTAGTTCAGGGACACAAAAACTATTTGGTAATGACATAGCAGAAGCCGTGACTGATTTTCGAAAGAAAAAACTGGTTGAATATAATTATAAAACACATGAATTTTTTCATGGTATCTCTCGCTGTGATCGACCGGCAGTCGTCTTCAACCATCCATCGGCATAGCACGTGCACGTAGGGCGGACGCCGCTTATACTATTTTAATATATTTTGCGTTGAATATCTAAGTAATTTTAACAAACTTAGTTTTAAGCCGAAATATGAAAAGGCGTCAGCTAGTTTTATTCAACAAGTTCCTAGCGAGTAACATTGTCCCTCAAAACTGGAGGCGAGTGAGAGTGGTCGCCATTCAAAAACCAAGAAAATCAGCCTCCGACCGCAATTCGTATCGGCCGATTGACATGTTGTCCTGATTCGGAAGTTGTTCGAGAAAATGCAGTTGATCCGCTCCACCGAGGTAAATGGCTTACTGTCAGATGTATTAGTTGAGTTCCGCAAAGGCATAGGGGCGAACGATTGTCTAGCGTTGCTTTCAATAGAAATTCAAATGGCCTATGCTTACAGTGAGTAGATGGCATCAGTGTTCTTAGATATTAGCGGTGCTTTTACCTCATTTTTATAAAGCAAGAAGCAGGATACATCCGTTTTCTTATACATTAAGGGGTTTTTGGTTGTGTTTCTATAAACTTTTACGTGAATGACATTGACGAATGTCTTGCCGATCAGAATGAAATAACAAGATTATATCAGAACACAATTTTTGTAATATATTGTGTTGGAAATTAGGTCTCGTTAGTAGTTAAATTAACAGAAATTTATAACAAGTAACAATGCGAGATATAGTTTTGAAATATTTTTGTTATGTGTTTCTGATCGGGAAGGCAATTGGTGAATGGCGGAGTGGTATCTCTTATAATAGGATCCATAGCTGTCGATCTGCAATGATCCATTCAAGATAGTTTGGACAATCTCCCTACTTGGGCTTTTCAGCTGGGTATCGAATTCTCTATGGAGAAAACAGAGCTAGTCGTATTTTTAAGGAAGCGCGAGCTAGCGCAATTACAGATTCAATAAATGGGCAAACTATCGCTCAACTTTTAATATTTAAATATTTCGGGGTCAGGTTGCAGTCTAAAGGTACCTGGCGGATGTCACATTGAGTATCTGAAACAGAAGTGCCAACCAAGGATCAATTGTGTTAGTTTAGATATATTGTCCAACTGACAGCAAGTTGGTATCAGTTACTGACGAGCGGAACACGAAACATTCAAATTTTGAACCCGTTGGTGATTGCAAATTTCGACAGGCTTATCGAGCTCCTTGTACTTCGATTACATGGCATAGAACATCAATTCTTCTACATATAATCCTCGTGCTTGTCTCCTAGATACTTCTAGATTCAACTATAATCTTCGATATATCTACGAAAGAAGAGATTCAAGAAATTCCGGTCGCATATTTCCGTAAGTGACCCCAAATATTTTTTTAGCAAATTCCGCGAAGTGGACGGCTTCGGTATCTTCAATGAAAATATCCCCGTTTCACTCAATCTCAATGTTCCTGCTACAGTCTACTAGCCGCTATTCAGTATACCATTGGGATCGCTCAGAGTTTATTACTTCATCGTTTCGGACACCCTTAGTTCTAATGAGGCTATCCGTTCGACGAGGCCGGCAAAGTGCGATCTTTTGGGAAAAGTACACGGAAAAAAATCCGTTCAAAAATGCATGAACAAAAGATCACGCTTTCGTGAACTGAACGATTTACGAACATCGGGACAAAGTTCCTGAAGTTGTGAATAATAAACCTCGTTTTCATGAAACTATTTGTGTTTCCAAAAAACTAGTTCGCCCCGAATAGATACATGGTGTTATATTCGAATGTTTGGTTGGGTTGGTGTTTTTGTTCCCTGGACAGCCGACAGTCAAATGATGTTCATGATTTCAGGAGCTTATTCGCGATTGTTGTGATTTCGCATCATTTTATTCATAAGTTTACTTTCGGATTTCAGAGGCGGGATTCATGTTCATGATTTCAGGACAGTAGTCGCGAATTTTGTAATTCCTATTTACGTTATCATCATATTTTGGTCATGATCTCAGGATAATAGTCGCGATTTTTGATATTTTTATCACAAGTAATATGATTTCCCAAGTAACAATTGAAGTTTTATAGCACGCTACAAGTTCAATCTAAGTTTTATGAATGGCTATAAGACTACCATAAAACCTCAATTGTTACTAGGGTTATAATCATGATTTGAGGTACTTTGTCGTGATTTCAATAATTTCTGTTCACGTTGTCGTGACATTATACTCGCGAGTAGATTTATGTTTATTTAGGTTCTTGATTTCATGATCTTAGTCACGATTTTTGATATTTTTGTCATGAGTTGTGTGATTCATGTTCATGATCTCAGGATTTTAGTCACGATTTTCGTAATTTCTGTTCGCGTTGTAGTGATATTTTATTTTAGAGCTCACTTTCGAATGTCGAATGTGACACGTGGAGTAATGTGACTCATGTTCATGGTATCAGCAATTTTATTCTGTGAACTCATATCACAAACACAATTTGTGGTGCTCAATGCAGTTTTCGTTTTCTGTCAAGACATCACAATGAACATTATCAAATGAATAACTATGTTCGAGGTTCTAATAGTTTTCTTATATCTACTGCTCTTACCTATTACTGGTCACTAGCATTTAATGAAAAAGTGCATGGAACAAAAACACGAATAATACCTAAAATTATGTGAAAGAGTTCACGTGAACATTTCATTACCAAGTTGCATGAAATTGAAAATAATTAGGAATATATTTTAAATATTACAAGCACACAAAATAGATCGTAAATCAAGTATTATGAATCATGAACTAGTTCGCGAATCCATGAATAATATTTCATGAATTTGTGAGCTGTTTGACGAGCACGAATGGTCAGACGTGACTATTGTACACTAAGGTTTTTTTTTACACGGGGGATACGTACCGTGTAAAAAAAAACCGTGCAAAAAAAAACCGCGTTAATTGCGAAATCCGTGTAAAAAAAACCGCGTTAATTGCGAAATCCGTGTAAAAAAAACCGTGTTAATTCAGAAAACCGTGCAAAAAAAACCGCGTTAATTCTGAAAATCGTGCAAAAAAAACCGCGTTACATTCAATGCAAAAGACTTAGACGATTTTAGCAAAAGGGATGATTTTGGAGTTTGATCAAAAATGTTCTAAGTCCTTTTGAAGGCAAAAGACTTAGACGATTTTTGAACAGGTTTTTTTTGCACGGATTATGCAAGTAGCACGGTTTTTGCTTTTTCCAATTCCTTAGGTTTTTGGAAAAGTGGAAACGTCGGATCTTGAGGTTTCCTTTTGTCCCGCACTTTAACAATATGGTTGTTTTCGGTAGTGTTAACGAGTAGGCACCAAATATCGATGCCTGAGGCCATTTGGAATACCAAGATGACGACTTCCGGTCTAACAGAATTTTCAATAACCCAATCAGTATGCATATTTTCCGAGCGGGCCTAATGAGCGCATGATAGAGATCAATGTCTGAGGCCATTTTGAAATACAACATTGAGACTATCGGCTTAGCGATATTCTGTATAACTCACAACATGGAGTGTTTTGGAACTGGATTGACAAATATGCAGTTGCCAGAGGTCTGACGTCATTGTAACACCCAAGATGGTTCTGATTATTTAGTATAAATATCCAGCGTAAAACAAAAAGATACATTTATTTTTGTATATTTTGCATTTATAAGATAAGAAAAATGTGCTCATGAATGGATTTACTCGAATTTGAGTTGGTTCGTCTGCTAGAGCTCATCGAGCGAATCTTCATGCGAGACTCAAAGTCGAATCAAAAAGCTGACATAATCAGGGGGAAATAATAAAATCAGGTCTTCGCTGTATTATTAAGGGGGGCGTCTGGTGTAAAGTGCTCAAACCGAAAGTTATTTTGTTTTACGATTTTGAAGGCAAGGAAACAATGCATCTTTTATGTAATGTTAAGCTTTAAATTTGTACGTTTATTCTGTACGAAAAAAATATTTGCACGGCCTTATTCTGCGCGGCGTGTGACGTGAGACGACGAAACTCAGCTCACTTTACGTGACTTTTCTCACCCGATTCTGAGAGTCGACTCGGATGAGGTGAGATTCCTCATTGCGGTTAAATGGGAGTCTCACATCACCCGAAGTGACTCTTCAGAATTGGGTGAAGTCACGTAGAGTGAGGTGAGATTAGTCGTCTCACGTCACACGCCGCGCAGAATAGGGTCGGCAGCCACGCAGAGCCACACATACGAGCGTTCCAAGAGTAGACGTCCAACCATTTCCACGTCGAGGAGCGCCGCGGCTAACACGATGACTCTTGATAAAATTGTTTGACACAGGAAATTAAGTAAAATTTGTAAAGCTTAGACTTGTAGTTACTCGATGAACCCAAAAAAAAAGTTCGAGTTTAGGAAAATGGCTTCATGTAAACCGAAAAATCTCATATTTTTCTGTAAAATTTGTGCACTTTTCTTCAAAATAATAGAGAGAACAATTTTTTCATTCTGTTCTCTGTGGTTCACCGACAGGCTACACATATTGTGCATTTTCATAAAAAAAATCAAGTCAATTCTTTGATTAGTTTTTGAGTTATCGTGTTCACCAATTTGAAAAACGCTGTTTCGAAAAAATGCTATTAAAGGATATTCCATATCAAATTGCATCACGGAAAAAATGACGTGGAAAACAATCCATTTGGTATTTTCTCTTAAAAATTTGGGTGGAAGTAGTTTAAAGTGTATTGTTCACATTGTATTTTTATCGCTGTCAGTCTTAAGAAAATTGTTGCCGATAGATTGAAATCTGCGTGTGTCACAGCAAATACGCGCGAGGAATGCATGGCTGTTTTTAAACAAAAGTTCAGCGAGGTTACCGAGATTGCGGGAGACTATTCTAGAGGCTCAATACTAACAATTAAGCGGATAAAAAAGAAGTCGATTTTTTTGCCCACTACACCAGACGCCCCCTTAAGATGAATGAGATGTACACTCATTCCACTGAACCGGAAGTCGCCTTCTTGGTTTTTAAAATGGCCATAAACATCGATATCTGACGTCCACTCATCAATCCCGTTCCAAAAATACCCATCTTTATGGGGTTTCAGAGAATTCCACTGAACCGGAAGTCGCCATCTTGGTTTTCAAAATGGCCTTAAACATCGATATCTGACGTCCACTCATCAATCCCGTTCCAAAAATACCCATATTAATGGGGTTTCAGAGACTTCCACTGGACCGGAAGTTGCCATCTTGGTTTCCAAAATGGCCATAAACATCGATATCTGACGTCCACTCATCAATCCCGTTCCAAAAATACCCATATTTATGGGGTTTCAGAGAATTCCACTGAACCGGAAGTCGCCATCTTGGTTTTCAAAATGGCCTTAAACATCGATATCTGACGTCCACTCATCAATCCCGTTCCAAAAATAGCCATATTGATGGGGTTTCAGAGAATTCCACTGAACCGGAAGTCGCCATCTTGGTTTCCAAAATGGCCTTAAAGATAGATATCTGACGTCCACTCATCAATCCCGTTCCAAAAATACCCATATTTATGGGGTTTCAGAGAATTCCACTGAACCGGAAGTCGCCATCTTGGTTTTCAAAATGGCCTTAAACATCGATATCTGACGTCCACTCATCAATCCCGTTCCAAAAATAGCCATATTGATGGGGTTTCAGAGAATTCCACTGAACCGGAAGTCGCCATCTTGGTTTCCAAAATGGCCTTAAAGATAGATATCTGACGTCCACTCATCAATCCCGTTCCAAAAATACCCATATTTATGGGGTTTCAGAGAATTCCACTGAACCGGAAGTCGCCATCTTGGTTTTCAAAATGGCCTTAAACATCGATATCTGACGTCCACTCATCAATCCCGTTCCAAAAATAGCCATATTGATGGGGTTTCAGAGAATTCCACTGAACCGGAAGTCGCCATCTTGGTTTTCTAAATGGCCTCAGACATGAACATTTGGCACCTACTCGTTAATGCTGTTCCAAAAGCAATCACTTCCACTTTTCCAAAAATCTTCGAAATTCTTTGCATTCAAAATGGAAAAGCAGAAACCGTGTAAATTTCAAAATCCGTGCAAAAAAAACTTGGTCAAAAACCGTCTAAGTCTTTTGCCTTCATAAGGATTTTTGCTAAAACCGTGTTAATTGCGAAATCCGCGCAAAAAAAAAATTGATCAAAAATCGTCTAAGTTTTTTGCCTCCAAAAGGACTTAGAACATTTTTGCGAAACCCGTGCAAAAAAAATTGTTGAGAAATCGTCTAAGTCTTTTGCCTTTAAAAGGACTTAGAATATTTTTGCGAAAAACCGTGTTAATTGCGAAAACCGTGCAAAAAAAAACCGTGCTAATTGCGAAAACCGTCTAAAAAAAGCCGTGTAAAAAAAAACCGTGCAAAAAAAACCGTGTAAAAAAAAACCTTAGTGTACTAGGTATCATGAACTAGTTGACGAATATATGAACAGTATTTTATGATTTCGTGAACTATTTCACGATCACTAATGGTAAGTTGTGACTATTATACTAGGTATCATGAACCAGTTCACGAAAGCATGAAAAATATTTTATGATTTTGTGAAGTATTTCGCGGATATTGGGTCGTGAATAATATATTAGGAATCATGAACCAGTTCAGGAATACATGAGTAATATTTGATGATTTTGTGAACTACTTCACAAGCATGAATGACAATTCGTGACTATTATACTAGAATTCATGAACCAGTTCACGTATACATGAATATTTTATAATTTTGTGATTTATTTCACGAGAATGCATGGTCAGTCGTGACTATTATACTAAGAATCATGAATAATATTTCATGATTTGTTGAATTAGTTCACGAGGATTGATTGGATTCATGAATAAAATTCCGAGTCTCGTGAAATAGTTCACGAGAAAATATCCAGAATGTTTTGATTTTGTGAACTGATGTTCTTAAATCTATGAATAGCATGATGAGTCAACCTTTGGTTTTATGAATAATGTTCATAACGTTGTGAACTAGTTTATGTGCAGAAAATTGATTTTGTAATGACATGGCGGAAACCGTGACTGAAGTTCACAAAATAAAAACAGATATCACATAAAGCGTCATGCAGGTATTACTGAAGAGAAATTGAACATAATTATAACATGATTTTTGTTCATGGTCCCGTTTTCGTAACGTAAAAACGTGATTGTTCCGGAATTCATGGCACTTTATATACGATTTTGGGAATATTTTTTTCCCGTGTATTGTAATACTTATGCTTTTATCATACCAGATTACCATAGGATGGGTCCCCTTGCGTTTCTCTGTTCTAGGCAATAAAAAACAAGATTTTTTAGCTAAGAAGGTGATATCTACGAAAGAACAAGCTGCTTCAACGAATATCTCTCGCCAAAAGATACTCGAAAGCTACCTCGGCTTGAAACGGGGACTATGGTCGTTGGTTACACTCAAATTTCCCGAGGGTGTCGACAAAAGGTTGGTTTAAGGGGATGGATAGGGGTTTCATTCGCCTAATGCCCCGGATAATACCAAATCCTTGCACACTGGATGCGTATCTTCGGCGTATTGGACTCTTGGAAAGTAGGCTTTACGTTTGAGGGAACGGATATCACAACATCGAGCATGTTGTCTGGACGTGCTCCGAATATTGCGGTGCCAGGTCACAGTAATTGAGTTCTCTTCAATCCCGAGGGAGATCACCCAATGTTACAGTTCTCTTTCTCTTTTTCTCGTTCCCAGAAATCTCTTTTACTACCATTGTGGTGTCGGGTCGCACCACAGCACTACGCAATCGTCTACCTTCTCACTACTGTGCTTGCATCAACCGAAATGGAAGTCAAGAACGATCTAAAAGTCTGACACATTTTGAAGGATTTTTTGCGCGTCCAAAAAGGACAACCCACCGTTCCACTGCTTGCTGTCATAGCAGTGCAAGGCTTCAATTAATGTCGTCGATGCTTCTAGAGATTCTTCTAGTAATTGTATTAACCTGCCCTACTCCCCTACCCCTTAGTTTTAGAATAAGCAAACTGAATAAAAAGGACTCCAATCGGTCTCATCACTATCCAGTGCATTTCAAACGCTTATCGATCAAAGCACCAAGTTATTTCATTAGGTGGAGAGTAGAAACCAAGCGTCTCCATCATTCGTTTTTTCTGTGCTACTCAACCCCAGCGCTCAATCTACATTACATGCATACTCCAGAACAGTTACAGCTTTGGCACCAAATGATGTATACAAACTTTACATAGTCTCCCGAAGCACCTTCGAGAGCATTTAATGTTTCCATACAATGCAACTTGCATTCGGATTCACATTGAAAACTATTTTCGTACCATTTACCACCCCGACAATAATCATCATCCGCACTTGTTCGGTGGCAGCGGACAAAAAAAAAGAGGTATATATGTACTAACCAGAAACACCGAGTCACATCTCGAACCACCGCGCTGCTGCTTTGGTAGGGCAACAAAAGAGCTCTTAGAAAGAGGAAGAAATCCCACTCAAGTGGAAGTCGTTCAAGCTCACAGTGCGACGCGGCGCGACGCCGCGGCCTGGTGGTACTCACAGAGAGGAAAGGTGCAGCAGCAGTCGTTGCTTACTCGCGACTAGATTAAAGTTATCGCCAACAGACCAGCACTAGCACACATACACACACACGCACATCCAACATAACTAGAAGGTGATGGCAGCGAAAAAGTAAAAGTAACAAAAACGCTCACACCAAATAAATTGCTTACCAGCTCAGCTCGGCAATTGCACAGCCGCATTGTGGGGGTATTATTTGGTTTCCTCGCGAATAAATCGAGTGTCAAAACAACATTGTTTCAAATCTGGCGAGATATGAAAGTAGTTATGTTAGTTGTTGGGACTCACGCAGAACCGTGCTAGGATGAGGACGTTCCCTGTGAGGAGGGGGGCATAGCGAAGTGTTTTTTTTTTATTTTGTGCTGCAGTAAAGAATTCCTTTAGGTCATCTGCAAGGTTTGTTCAAAACTATACTGCATTACGTTCTGACGTAGTAGGAAAACTACAGAAACTAGAAATCAAGTGTCTATAGTTTCCATAGAAATATTCATACAAACTTCAAACTGTTTATGCGGCGCCATTTCAATATATTCGTATTTTTCAGGGTTCTAGGTACTCCAAAATAATCCAAATCCAAATAAATTGGTTTGGGTGGTATAGCACTAGTACACCGTATTCTATTGATGGCCCCCAAAAACACTTCATTTACTCGTTAGATCCCCGCTAGGTTCGCTCGATGCCAAACTCGACTGCACAGGTCCACCCGAATAATCGCAAGTTAATCCACTCTCCAAGCCAGCCAGCCAACCAGCTATGCAATGTCCTCTTCTTTGGCGGCTCAGCTCAACGGCCGATTATTATCTTCCCAATCCCAGAGCACAGCTCATTTGTTTTCAAACAACTTGTTTGGTTTTTTTTGCGGCGTTGTGTTTCGGTCGGCATGTTTCGTCGTTGCCTGCCCGGCCATCGCTTGGTCGTCGTCGTTGTCGAAGCTAACGCGATACTGCCCCGCTCGGTCCTCGGCGGTGAGGCCCAAAGAAGCGGTTTCATTTTCTATTTAACTTTCATTTGTATAAAAATATGCATGAATTTCGGTGTCCGCAGAGAGCTGCCACGATTCGCGCGGTGATTTTCTCTACATGGACCATAAAAACGATCGTCTGTCTGCCTGGTTGGCTATCCAAATAGCCTTGAGGGCCATCGCCGTTGTTACTGTTTCTTGTTGTTATTGTTGCTTTTTTGCCGCGTTTAGCTGCCTACGTGCTACGTGAGTTGATTGCGGAAGGGAACAAGGGTCGCTGCAGCTGTTCGGGTTTGGCCAAACATACCCCACAGTACAGGATAGATGCCTAGCTAGATGGCCTATTAGTGTGATGTATGTTTGATTTTTTTGTTCTCCGCTAAACGGGAAGATGATTTGCGGAATGTCGTATCTTTTCTTTGCTGGCGGCGCTGGGAAGGAGCGGCCATTTTAGTGCGCCTTGAGAGGCGAATTTGGACTACTCATCCCGGATGTTCAGAGTTTTCTAATTGTGTTGCGTTAGATTAATCTTTGCCGTAATTAATCAAGCTGATCCGATCTGTATTTCGAAATTACATAGAGAAATTAATGATTACTGGTTGCAAAGTCACATGTATCGTGGATGAAATGCGGAAACATTTACTTTTTCAAGTAATTTTTGTGCCACGGCTCCATGTCACAGCGGTTCAAAAGGCATCCGACCATTAGGCCGTTAGGCCGAAGGTCAATCGGTCGAATGCACATTAGGCCAAAAGGACATTATGCCGAATAGACATTGGGTCGAGGGCCAAAAAGCGGAATGTTTAACAGCGAGAGGAGAAAGAAGTCGAAGGTTATCCTGCCGAGCTATCAGGGACTCTCGATTAGCTTTTGCTTTGCTTGTTTCTCAATTGTTTGCTTATATCCTTCTTTTTATCATGAGCCATTCTTTCAAATTATACATAATATTACACGTTCTATCCAGCCCGCCCTACTAGATTATTACCAGCTTTATTATTTCGGGAAGTTTTAAAATCGACAACTTATTGAATATATCTCCACGTACTGTACTGCCCATGATCGCATATCAGTCCCATAAAGATAGGAAATCCCATAGAAAACGGGACAACTATGCGATCATGGGTAGTGTACTGCTCTTGTTCTTGCGGCGAAACCAGTGCACATTAGAGTGGGACATGGTTATATGAAAAAAATAAAATTTAGCTCCGAGTAATTTTAAGATTTAACCTATTCTCTGGGTGTGATGCCTATGGCATCACCAGACAAGACTCGGGCAATTGTACCATAATAGCTTGTTTGAACATATTTGAACTGGTTCTTGTATTTAAAAAAATGAGGTATAGATTAAGCTGTTTTTCAATGTATGAAACATCACAATTCGTTCAACTGCAATTTCCTATTTGTAAAAAAATGCTGAAAAAATCATACTGTTCTGTTCTATTCGGTTCTATTCTATTCTATGCTATTCTATACCATTCTATGCTATTCTATGCTTTTCTATTCTATGCTATTCTATTCTATTGTATTCTATTCTTTGATCAGTATTGAAAATCATTCCGGAATACACTACTGTAATTCATTATCTTTGTTTATTGAAAGATTCAATCAAATCAACCAACGAATCCTTTTGAATCTTGCAGAATAAAGAAATCTAAACTGCCGCCGCAGTTTTTTTAATTGGGGTTATTGAACAGTGCTTAGAGCGTCAGCTTGACTTATCCTTGGGTCCTTTATATTTGCCACGTAAAAAGAGGGCTGGGTAGCGTAAGGGACACAACCTGAGTGAGAGTGAGTCCCTTAAAGTTAGGATCCATATTCGTGCACCTGAAATCAATAATCGCTCACCATGAATAGCAACACTGCACAGTGGTTCCATTCCTTAAGGGAGGCGCAAACAAAACTGCATTTCTACAGTAAATTTGCTTCGCTGAATTCAAATTTCGCAATAAAAAATCGATTATGCACCCGACAGCGTGATACGGCCTTTCTTATTACATTAAGGTTCACTTTAAATTTTTTTTGTTCCAGATTTTTTTTATATCAAATAGTACAAGTTGTGCTGCGCTTGCAAAAACAATGAATAGTTATTCATTGGAAGTTCTCTAAATTCTAGCTTTCGCACCGGAACGCAAATATTATGATATCGTTTTCGGTGAGCATGATATCTCGTGAACCAACTCACAGACCAATCAAATGTTGTTCGTAATTATTATAGCAAGTTAACGAAAGAATGTTAAATAAATCGTGTATTTTTTCCTTTAAAATTATGGTTTTCGTCAATAAAAATGTGTTTTCCTACAATAAAAATTATCTCATGATAAAAACAAAACCTCCGTTAGCGTACCCAGGGATGCCAACGGTACCGATAAACTACATTTTTTTGGTATATTTACATTTGCACAAGCCGTACAGCCCGCTACAGCGACGCATCACTACAGCTCTTGTCAGAACGGTAGCCAAACCGAGTACATTTTCCTGTACAGCAGTAGAATAAATTTTTGTTTTGCTGTTGTACTCCGACTGCTCGGTGAGAGTGTGGCGTAGTAAAGTTTGTTCTCTCGCTTTGTACACTTTGCTCTGCATAGTCAAAGGGAGAGGCCCGCACACGAAAGCGTTGATGCCGGTCGTGGCGTTAACGAACCGCATTCATTGTCGTCGTTTGTGATTAAAAATATTGAATAGATTAAAACTAATTAAAAAGTGTAAAATAAGGAAAGAGATGCTGTACCGCTCGCGTCTGGTGGCTATACTGGGGGCAGTATTTTTTGTCATGTTACTGTTTTGCTTACAGACTGCCGTACAGCGCTGGGCGTCCTGCACTAGCGAACAACAGCAGCGTCGAAAGAGAAATGAGTATGTAGGCAGAAAATTTACAGCCACAGAAAAGGTAGGCATTTTGCATCCTTGAGCGTACCAGCTATTTTAAAATGGAGAAACGAGAAATAGTTTATGATTTCAAGTTTATTCGTAAATATTAATCACATTGGGCTTTTTAACGCACTTGAGAACGTAGTTGTAATACGAAGTGGAGTGACACATTAACCTCGTACATTGAATATTCCGTAGCGACATGTGTTTCAAAGAGAAGTGTCAAAAAAATTAATATAACTCAAGTTCTAATGATTCGGTCGATAAGAAATTTTAGCAAAATAATAATTAAGCTATACAGGGTGTTTGGTTCATGGTTAAGAATCTCTCGGGGGGTGATAGACTGCCATATTTGAAGAAAAAAATTGTTCTACACATACCATCAAATTTCAACCGTTACAGAGTTATTGAACTTTTTGTGTAAAAAACTTATTTGTCTTTAAATACCTCTAACTTTAAAAGTATACTTTGTATTTTAAATGTTTTAGTTCCATTCGAAAGGTGAGAAAATTTCGCATTGAGTGATGTCCTCACAAGTTTCAGCTAATGGGTTTAAGTAGCCTTTTCAAAGTAATTAATTGAAAATTAAACAATTTTGAACGATTTTTCGTTCATTTCTTGAAAATCCTAATAGTTAACCTCATCCTTTTAATAATTCAGATTGTTAGTCTTGGTGTGCTGCTTAATTCGTTCTTTGACATGATACACTTACCTTTTCTTATTTTCATGATTTTGGGTTATTCAACATGGATATTTTTATCTTATTTCCACTAGTACCAGCTCTAATTGAAAAATTATGGCACTTATTGTACTTTTTTTTCATTTTTATTCGAAAGCCAGGAAAATTTTACAGTGGAAAAAGTATTAATACCTTTCAGTTAAGTGAATTTAGTATTCTTTTAAAAGCAAATTAGTTTAAAGTTAGTGCTATTATTAGCATTTTCGTTAATTTTCTTAAAATAGTAAATAATAAACATCACCATTATTATCATGGAAATAATGCATCTCAGCAAGTTCTACAGTTCTTTCTTTGACTCCATTCAATTATCTCTTTTGGTTTCGACGCAAAATCGTTTTTATCACATCGTTTCATATGCAAAAATAACGATTTCGAACCCACTACATTTGTGGCGGGGTCATGCTGTGTTAACTATTAAATAGCAGCAAAATTAAAAGAGATATAGACAAAGTGTCAAATAAAAAGTTATAGAGAACATTAGGGGCATCAAATGAACAATAGTAACAACAAAATTTGGTTGATTAATAATTAGAATAATTAAAAAACTCTCCAAAAACACAAATTTTGAGTTATTTCGTTAGTAAAAAAATCATTTAGTACACTTAACTAAAAGATATTTGTACATACACTGATAGGAAATTTTCTCAGCTTTCCAATCAAATCTTGTAAATAACGATATAAAGCATATTTTTTAGATTAGAGTCTTTTAAGCACTTGCAAGTCGGTTACAGGAAAAAGTATAGTAATGAAATCACAAAGAAAAGAGAAGAGATAGAAATATGACGTCCAAGAACAAATTATGAATCGTCTAAAAATCCAACTTTTGGATAATAGATATTGCTATAATCATACTTCATTATTTCGAGAAAATTAGCAAAAACCTCTTCAAAAACACTAACTTTCAACTACTTTACAGCTAAAAGGTAATTAAAACTTATTACTTAAAAGATATGAGAACACCATTCAATAGGAAATTTTCTCACCTTTCGAATGGAACTGAAACATTTAAAATACAAAGAATACTTTTAAAGTTAGAGGTATTTTAAGACAAATAAGTTTTTTACACAAAAAGTTCAATAACTCTGTAACGGTTGAGATTTGATGGTATGTGTAGAACAATTTTTTTCTCCAAATATGGCAGTCTATCACCCCCCGAGAGATTCTTAACCATGAACCAAACACCCTGTATAGTTTCGATATCAGTAGTAATTATTAACCTAATATAATTTGACAATGTGATATAAAGTTTTTTGTCTTGCATTATCCCGTTGAACATATACAAAATCTTAGATTCTCTAGGCAGTCTGGGCGCAGAGATGCGCAGCTGAATCCTAGTTTAAGTGAAACTGGACAGCCCAACGACCTATTTGAAAAGAAGTTCGGGAAGGATATCGAGGGACAAAGTTAGTTAAAGTCATATTGAAATTTTTAGGTTAATTTTTCTATTACATGTTCAAATAAACCCATTTTTCTGTTCTCCTTATACTCCAAAAACTTAATTTTATCATTCAATACACAGCTAATAGTAGTGTTGTCTGAAAAAATATGAATATTAAAAATTACAGATAGACAAAAACATTTTTCCGGTGAGCAATCGATTATCGATATTATTTACATTATCGGTAAATAACGAACCACCTTATGTATTCTTCCATATACCAAGAAAACCAGTTTATTTTTGACAAAATTCATCATGAAACTATAAAATATACATCCAGAACGATGTAATGAAATGAAAAGGTGGACTAAAGTCCAAACTTTTCCGTTTCGGTTCATATAGGACGTTTTGTGGGTCCCATTCAGCTCCCAGAACAACTCTGCAAATTTTTAGCTCGATCGGTGAAACTATATTTTTGCGCCCACGGTTTAAAGTTTACATGGGATTTCGTATGGGAAAATTGTCTTTTGCAAATTAATTCTTCCAAGAGTCGCCCGTTATCTCCTAAAAATAAACAGATGTCTGATTTTTATAGGAAATTTGTCAGGGAAACAAAGTCTAGAAGACTGTAAAACGATCTGATCCTTGTGGAAAAAGTTATTAAGCAAAAATCGATTGATGCCCTGAAGATTGATGAAAATTTCACTTTTCATAGCATCACTGCTTCTGACAGTTTTATTATATGCAACATTTTTAACTTTCTCTTATTATGTACAAAAGAAGCCTCAATGTATCCCTCAAAACCTTGCGAAGTGGCCAAATAGTATAGATAAACGATTTAGATACGTTAAGAGAGGATTAAAACAAAATTGCGTATAATTGGACAACCAACAGCAGTGGTGCTAGAAAAAAACGAATATTTTATCAATCGTCAGAGCATCAATCAGTTTCTGCTTAATAACTTTTTTCTCTAGCATCAGATCGTTTCGTGATTTTCGAGACTTTTTTTCTTTGTTAAATTTCCTATACAAGCCACATAACGATTTATTTTTAGGAAGTAATGGGTGACTCCTGGAGGAATTATTTTGTAAAAGTTAACTTTCCCATACAAAATCCCATGTAAACTTTGAACAGTGGGCGCAAAAATATAGTTTCACCGATCGAGCTAAGAATTTGCACAGTTGTTCTAGGACCCAAATGGTACCTAAAAAGTTGCTCGGAGCTGGAATCTATTTTTTGTCCCACCCTAGTGCACATTGGTCCAGAATGTGATTTTAGCAGGAATTTTAAAGTTTTTCTAAAATTAAATGACTTAGCCTTACAATACAGGCTGACGACCTACGCTGAAAGTGAGAACGGACTATCGCAGAGACAGTTCGGGTTCCGGAAAGGAATATCGACGGTGGACGCCATCCGCATCGTCATCGCGAACGCGGAGAAAGCATTGAAGCAAAAGAGAAGGGGTAATCGCTACTGCGCCGTGGTAACGATAGACGTGAAGAACGTGTTCAACAGTGCTAGCTGGGGAGCCATCGCCGTAGCGCTGCATAGAATGCGGGTTCCGGACTATCTGTGCAAGGTTCTGAAAAGTTACTTTCAGAACCGAGTACTGGTCTACGAAACGAACACGGGGCAGAGGTCGATTAGGGTAACGGCGGGAGTACCTCAGGGCTCCATACTCGGCCCAACGCTCTGGAATCTTATGTACAACGGAGTGTTAACACTGGAACTGCCCAGGGGAGTGGAGATCGTCGGCTTTGCAGATGATGTTGTCCTGACGATAACGGGCGAGACCCTTGAGGAGGTGGAGATGCTGACGGCAGAGACAATAGGCATCGTGGAAACCTGGATGGTTAACGTCAGGTTGCAGCTGGCTCACCACAAGACTGAGGTAGTGCTGGTTAGCAATCGTAAGCAAATCCAGCGTCTCGAGATCAACGTCGGGGGACAATCCATTCCATCGATGCGCGCGCTGAAGCACCTGGGTGTGATGGTTGACGATCAGTTGAATTACAACTGCCATGTCGACTATGTATGTGAGAAGGCTGCGAGGACAACTAGCGCATTGGCAAGGATCATGCCGAATCACGGAGGGGCAAGAAGCAGCACGAGACGTCTCCTGGCGAATGTCTCATCCTCAATCCTGAGATATGGCGTACCGGCTTGGGCTGCTGCGATGAACTCAAAGCGGAACCGGACGAAGTTGACAAGCACTTTTCGCCTAATAGCTGTTCGTGTCGCAAGTGCGTACAGAACGATATCGTCGGAGGCGGTATGCGTAATTGCCGGGATGATTCCCATCTGCATCACTCTGGCTGAGGACGTAGAATGCTACCAGCGGAGAAATGAACGTAATGCAAGGAGACTGGTTCGAGCGGACTCGTTGGCTAAGTGGCAGCAAGAGTGGGATTACGCGGAGAAAGGAAGGTGGACCAACCGACTCATCCTAAATGTGTCTACTTGGGTACATAGGAAGCATGGAGAGGTGAACTTCCATCTGACGCAGTTTTTGTTCGGGCATGGATGCTTCCGGAAATACCTATATCGGTTTGGACACGCTTCGTCACCCCTTTGGCCGGAGTGTGTGAACGTGCAAGAGACACCGGAACACGGGGTCTTCGAATGCCCCAGATTCGAAGAAGTCCGAAGGAATATGCCTGATATAACAGTGAATAATATCGTCGAAGAGATGTGCCACAACGAGCATATCTGGGACGCTGTCAACAGAGTTGTTACGAGTATACTCTCCGAGCTGCAAAGGAAGTGGCGAAGGGACCAACAAAGTAACGACATTGGTTAGAACGCGCAGTGGAACCACAAATAGGGTTTTGGGAGAAACTCCGCCGCCGGGAATCTCACCGACGGTGTAGACTGGGTCCACCGCCGGGGACCAGTTGAGTAGTACGCGATGTAGCACCGGGCTCGGGTCGTCGGGGCACCAGCGAACCGGACGCCAGGCTCCACCGGAATCGTCGGACCGACCTCGACACTCTACCGGGTAGCTCGTGAGTAGGCTAGATCCACCGTCGAGGATTAGACCGTGTAGACCGCGTCGAATAGCCAGAAGTGGTTCGTTGGGGCGCCAGTGAACCGGAAGCTACGCTCTACCCGGAATCGCTGGATGGACCTCAGCATCTGCTGGCTGGCCGTTGAGTAGGCTAGGTCCACCGCCGGGGACTAGACCGAGTAGACGAGGCTGGGAGCTTAATGGCTCACATAAACGTGCATCGGTATCGGGAGCGGTCTGCCGCCGGGGAATTCACGATAGGGCTGATTCGGCGCCGTGGACTACCCGACAGAATAGTGACGAAAAGGGGAGCTAATTGGCTCACGAAACAAACACCGATAACGAAAGAAATTCCGTTGTCGGGGAACTCTTAATCGGAGCAGGATAAGCGGTAAAGCTGGAAGATTTTAGTAGAGCTAAATGGCTCAAGAAAGCGGGTATCGGTGTCGGGGGAAATTCCTCCGTCGGGGAACCATAGGTCGGAGTAGGATGAGTTCACCGTTGAGCACTATCCAAGCGGATTGTGATGAGGCCGGGAACTGAATGACTCACGGAAACATGAGCTGAATGGCTCAGGGAATCAGCACCTAAACGGCTCACCACAGGGACGAGAAATAAACGGCGCAGTGCTCAACTGCATGTTTTGCCTTCCATTTGAGACTTGGTTTGGGGGGGTCGGTTCGATCATCGCCGAGGAGCCGGTGTGACTTTGATTGTGGAGTGTGCCCGAAGTTCCGGACTTCCGGAATCGTCGATGGTGGACGGTATGTTCGGGGAATGTTTGATTGGCGGTCGGTGATCTGGATCTGCGATTGGAGGTGGTTTGGTGATCATTTCAGTGGTTTTTGGCCTCTGAGGTGTTGCGATTGTGCCGGTTAATATGGGAAGTTCCAGTGTGTCCTTGCTGACACCCCTGTAGCTCCGGAGGCGGGAGTCGGAACCGAATGAGGTTCGGCAGCGGTCAGTGGTGTTGCTGTGTCTTTCATTTGAAGTCGGGTTTGTGGGGGTCGATGGAGAGTTCGTTGGGGAGTGGGTGTGATGTTGGCTTGGGAACTTGGCGGGTTCCCCGGGGGCGTCATGGGCCGTCATGGGTGGCCGGTGTGGTCGGGGCTGCTTTGATTGATCATTGGTGGTCCGGACCCGCAAACTGGAGTGGTGTTGCATCATTTTTGATATGTTTTGCATCATTTGGACAACATGGTGGTGCCAGTTTGTATGGGAGTTTGCTGTGTGACCGCGCTCTTCAGCCCGTGGCTCCGGGGCCGGGGGTCGGATCAGCTGGAAATTCAATAGCAGCTTATGGGAGCGTTGTACCTTTCAGATGAGGCTGGGTTTGCGAAGATCGGTTCAGCCATCTCTGAGAGGGTTGTGTGAGTTTGAATGACACACACACATACACACACATACACACACGTGCATGCACACACAGACATTTGCCGATCTCGGCGAGCTGAGTCGAGTGGTGTATGACACTCGGCCCTCCGGGCCTCGATTGGGGAGTCGATTTTTACAGTGATTGCATGGCCTTTCTTTGTGTGAGAAAGGCAAAACAATGAAAGTGCATATTAAAAATAATCTTGACTTGTGTTCCTACTACCCAATTCTCAAACGAATATTGATATCAGACTAGCTCGCGCTTTTAGCAATACTCCTACAGCCGGCTGTTTGGAGTTCAAATTGCTGTAGTTTAGGGGAAAACTAAATCACTCTCGATGGCCGGCTATCCAGAGTTTAAATACAAGAAAAATCATTACTAAATATCTTTTGGCTCCGAGTATACGTGTACTCGGAGATTAACCATCCTATCGCATAAAACATTCATTTTGTGGTCGTATTGCCTGCTTGTGGCGAATCCTAGACCTGTACCTGTCCTTCAATCCAACTCCGTAATACCTATGGAAGCGTCGCTGAGTCGGGGGCCTTCCTTAAGTAGGTATTACATCAACATTTCCTACCCTATCCTAAGTATCGGTGAAGATGGTCGTGGCCGGCTATAACGATTCTCATGCTATTGGTTTACTGAACTCATAAGAGATAAAGTTCATTCCCGATCATTTATCCCACAAGCAAGATGAGTTGAGCTACCTATAGGCAACATGATAATCGTTAGTATGCAATCTACGAATAGCACCGTGCTTCGCAACGCAACGCAACGCAACGCAACGCAATTAAATGACTTAGCCTTACAATATGTTTGGCAAAGTTCTTGTATTCTGCAAGGTCCTTCTTTTTGTTTAAACAGGAGCTAGGGTGGTTCTAATTTTAGTAATATTTAAAATTGAACTTTTTAACGGTTCGAGATAGAGCTTTACTGACTTCGATGAAGTTGTAGAACAACACATTTTAGACAAATTTCCTGAAGACATGCAAGCTCTAGCTTTTATCCTTTCCATTACACGAGAAATCCAAATGTAAGCTTTGAGGTGTTACTTAAAAAAAGTTAACTTAATTTCTATAACTTGTGTAGTTTTTATTTTACACGAAAGTACCCTTTGGACAACTTGAAGATTATTTTATGACGCACAATTTGCTTTAAAACACCAAGTACTAAACTTTTTCGTTTCAAAGTTATGAGGATTTTTATATAAAAAATATAACTTTTTCAAATAGCATTATCTTCGATTAGGACACTTAACATTGAATACCGTTGCTGCCACATGCTTTGTAGTATAGATCACCAAAAAATGTCAAATACGATATTTTTTTACATCTTGCAATAATTACTCAAAAAATAGTTTATTTTTAGTAAAAAGTATATATAACTTTCTAACGAGAGAAGCTAGAGGTTCTGTTCATTAAGACAAATTGTTCTCCTTCAAAATATCTGAAAGTATTTCTAAAGTGATCTTAATGAAAAATCAAAACTGCAAAATTTATGCAAAGAAAACCATTTTTAAGAAACACCCTAATTTTTTTGTTTTGACATTCGAAAACACAATGTACACATTGTAATTTATAATTAATTAACGTTCACAGAAGACCAAAACTCTGAAAACGTCTTTATTGTGCCAACAAGTATGATTCAGAAATGTGATGTTTTTTGGCGCATGAAATTTCTTACGCTAGGACATAATAGGTTAACGGAACTTATTTTTTGGCGAGGATGGCCTTCGTTGGTTTTATTCTGGTTTTTTGCTCAAATTAAAGAAGCAGATCGAATGCTTGCACGTGGAAACTCAACTCGCGTTCAATATTCTACCTACAACCGATAAATTACAGATGACTGAAATAGGTTCAACACTCTTGTTCAAAATCAATGTAATTTGTATTAAAAAATGAATAACGCACAATATCTTAGATTGGTTCTCACATACATATCATGATACAATTGTCCAAGAAGAAAATATACACTTTGATGAACGGCTCATGATAGAAAGAATGATGTATTCTATTATTCAACGAATATACGAATATCGCTGCCTTTTTATTGATTAACTCCCATACAATACAGTTCAACAACTATATTCTTGTGGCCATCAAAGATAGAACTACGGAAACTATGTGATAGGAGGGAGAGTTTTTTCGTGTACTGTGACGAGTTACAGAAACAAAAACCTATTTTAATCGTTGAAATTTAACGTTCATTTAGGAGATATTAATTAAAAATCTGCAATCTGTATGCAGTGAAGAAAACGCGGGTGACTATTCGTCATAAGTACACAGCGTGGTCTGAGACTAAGCAGGTTCAGGTTGTAGGGTCACGAATGAACGAATGGGGTGTTTCAACCGCCTTCTCACCACTCGAGCACTGTTGTGAATGCCTAGGAAAAATCTTCCATTCTCTTTGACGAAGAGAGCGTCTCTATATTGGGGCATAAATTTGGTAATATTCGATGTCGGTGTTTCAGATGAGATAGATTGTGCTGTTGGATTCAATTAGTAGAGCATTTCGTATACGATCGAATTGAATTGTATGAACTTAATAATTATTCTTTTAAAATGTTCTGGGAACGTTCATTTAGCAAGCAACTGGAAAATATGAAATGTTTATAGATAGCCACAGTACTCAGGGCAGAGAAGGGGTTTGAATCAAGAAAGCGTGGAGTAGAATGATATAAGCAAACTTCTAGACTCTTTCGATTATTATGGCGTCAACATAAAACTTTCCAAAATGATTTCAATACATTTTGAAAGACTCTGATGTCGTCTAGCGTATTATGCCAAGAGGTAAGGAGCAAACATAGAAGCGGCCGAGTTATTGACGGAAGAGAGAGAGTAAACAAAGAGAGACTCTTATTTTGACTTCTGTCCTTTTCTCATGTCGGTCTAGACTTAACGTTTTTTAACGGCTTTGAACCCTTTTCCTTCAACCGCAGGAGTCGGGATACTTTGGCATTCTTCGAATGCTAATTTCATTCGTTGCATTTTATTTTTCAATAAGCGCTTTTTCGGGGTACCCAAATTTGTAGCTCCTGAAGTTAACAATCGCCGTAATCTGTACACCGCCGAGAAAACTCATCTTAGTCACCAAATGTTACATCGATCGCTACAATCTTTATGGTCGAAACGAAATTGACGGTCATGCGGCTGTTCAACCATATATTTCCCCCGTTTCGATTGTGAGCTTTCCGTGTCAATTGCTTTCGCTGAATGGAAGCAGACTGAACAAATACGATGTTGCTTCAACAAAAAAAAAACTATTTTTTGGGTGTAAAATAGTACACTAAAATGTCAAGAGAATTCTGCATTTACTCTTCGGTTTTGAAAAATTTATGATTCTAAAAATACGACGAACTACAACAACCCCCCTAACGAAATTTCTGGATACGCCACAGCCAAAAAACCATCCATAGTTCTCGAGTTACGACATATATTCTGTAATAGAAATCACTTCGCGGTAGATCGCCAAACACCACCCACCCCTGTTGCTGGTTGGCGTGATTTAGCGTTCCTTCGGCTACTGCTTCCTGATGAATATTATCTTCTCACACGCATCTATTATAACAGCCGGGCCAATCGTGACAGTGGAATAATCACACGGTGCCACGCCGTAAAACAAGTGAGAGTGGCAAAAACCTCATCAAGACTCACCGGGCTACACCACTTGCTGGCTGTTTTTCGCGAGTCACCTCATCTACCGAATCACGACCGGTTCAGGACTGGCAATCATTTACGATTACTGTTTACTTACTTCGCTTTTACTTTCATTTTAACGGACATTTCTCTTGTGGTTTCGTTCCTGTATCATGTAAAATATTCCTGGGTTTTTCCAGCTCGGAATATTAATTCGATAGAACAATTTTTTTTAATTGTTTTGAAAAGTTAGAAGCTTGTAATTTCATGCAGCCATGTTTGACTGTTAATTCTATAAGTAACATACAAGCTCAGCATAAATCTTGAGCCCAATAATCTGTGAGATCACAATCCCAGGCAAACAACGCAAACCTTTTAACCCCAAACAAAACATTCCACTACGCAATCCTTTCTGTCGTAATCCATAAAATCGATGAAAATTTCTCCGCTAAACACCCGACCAGCGAGGAGCAAAGGAATGTGAAAATATAGGTTACGGATAATTTATTTATTTTGGCTCCCCTATCTCTGGTGTTCTGGTGGTACGCCGATTCTTGCTGTTAGTTCTAACGTCCATACACATATACCAGCACGAACCCTGTCTCTTTTTCTCTTGCTCTCACGGTAAATAGTGACGGGATTTCCCGGATGTTACAACAAGGATACTCGTCCGTTCTCCAAACACACCCCACTCCACCCACAAGTTGTAAATTCTCATACACTCACGGTTTTGGTTTGTGATTCGCAAAACTCACTAGCTTTTCCCGTACCGAAGAGGGGGATCTTTCTCCGCCGAAACGAACGGCTGCTAAGAAGAGGGTGTTGAAATCCTTGTGACGCAGTCAGACTACTTTCTCACTGTCTCGTCAACCCACTCACTACTGTACCATACATTCACTCACTCACATCCCTTCTCACGTGTATCATTCTCAATCGGCAGCCCACCCCGCCTTCCCTCACACACTTATGTAGGCGGCTGGCTGAAGCAGCAGCAGTAGTTCACTCTTTACGGTTAATTTTCAATTTTAAAAATAGGTAGGGTGATGAGCCTATTTTCACCATACTAAGCAAGGTGCCTCACTAATTCGGTAATTTCTTGCCTTACAATCAATGGAATGCGTAAAAATTGACATGAACCGCTTTGCTTCGTTGTTAAGAACCAATATAATAACACAAATGCGTTGAAAACAGTAAAATTCTCGTGTTTGAGCACAATGAAAACTCGAATCGAGTGCCCCTATTGTTGCGCTACCATTTGACTCAATGCGTTGAACAAAGATGGCAGACACTGCTCTAACCAACGGCTTCAAATGGGTAGGGTGATAATAGAAACATGGTGCAAATAGGCTCATCACCCTACTTAGCAAAATTTACTTGTTTTCGCTTCGCAAACTGCATCAGCAATCCTTTACGCTTGGTCGTATCTTCCTGGCCGCTTGACAACGGCTACTGTCGGCCGGGAAAAGCTCGAACGATGACGCGAAACTTGATCAAAAATATTCGATTAGAAGTCTACCGTGAAATACGATTCTATCCTCGGTGGCGGCGAGAATAGGGACACAATCAAATGTCGTACGACAAACGCGACACAGCAAAGGAACCGGGGACGACTGTCCTAGGCCGTGGTGGTTGATTTCTCACTAAACGCGTATCCTTTCGTGGTACTAAGCGAGAGAGACAGATGGTTCAGTTCGGAAAACTAGTCGCCGCGACGACAGAAGAACGAATACTGACAACGAATCTGGCGCTACATGGTTACCGCAGCAGAGCATCATCCCTGCTGATGGCCGGTGGCAGTGGTTGCCAGAGAGCTGGTACGCAACTTAGATTGTGCGTGCTGATGACTGCGACGACGGCAAATTGCGAATAGTCCGTTGTGGCCAATGATGCCATTTTTGTCGGATTTTTAATCTACCCGAAAACGAAATTGGGTTTCCGCTATTTAAAAGCCACAGAAAACTAAAACTGAAATTTATGGTTTCAATTGGGATTTATGGTTTCAATAAGGATTTGAGTTTCGACTTTGTCTCATCAGAGTCCGACACTAACTTAGTGCCAGGATTGACGCAAGCTCCAAAAAAAAAACTATTCGTGTTTCTGAGCAAGTCCTCCGTGATGTCGCCTAGTCCTGTGTGATGTCAGGGAGAAATATAGCAAATTGGAATAGTAGATATTTGATTTGTGAAAATCCTATCCTGCATTACAAAGCGAACGAGATTTGTATTCTGAAAATCCAACAAGTGACGCTAAGAAACTAGGAATAGCGATTGAGTAGAGGTTAGGGTCCTGAAATCCATACGAGTCAAGGAATTAGCGAACAATAAATAATAGCTATTGAAACCATCGAATCAAGAGGTAAACCATCAGACATTCAACAATCCACAAACCAACAAATCAACGAATTAAGGAAGCAAAAAAATAAAATGTATGTAAACTTGAAAGACAGAAATAATTCGGGAATCAAATAATGAAAAGCAACGCCTTGGTACTAAATTTTGCGGAACTTGACCTTCTGTTTCGACAGACTTCGTAGCCGTTCCTGCCTATTCTTTAAGTTCTAGAAAGGTACATCGAGGTAATTCAGGATGAATATATTCAGAACCATGCGCCGTAAAAAATTTCAAAAGAACAGAGCTGTCCAATCTTTATTTCTTATGAAAAATATTTTGATGAGCATTCTTTTTTTTCGAGAGTTGTCCTACTGGAGCTGTAGAGCTAGGTTCTCGGAAGGGCTCCCCGTCAGAATCACATACTACAATTTGCAGACGAAACAGGCAATGGCGCTCAATAAAACACTGCTTTAGGCCAATTGTAGCGGACCGTGATTCTGAATGTGATATTCATTGCACGGTTCAGGTATGTGCGGGCGTAGGGACTTCGCGATCGCGTGTATCATCGCGAAGGACTCGAGCATTTGTACGTTAACGTGTTCGATCGCGTGTGCGTTTGTATGTCGCGTGTGCTAACATGTATGTAACTTCGCGTGTATAAATTCTATTTTATAACCGTGTGCCTTTCGCACATTCGCGCGTGTTCTTGGATGATCGCGCGCGGACCGTGAATCTAATACTTTATTTTTGGTGTACGGCTCAGATGCTAGATGAAAGTGAGATCTTCCATATCACTAGAGTTCCCGGACATGTCGCTATGAAACGTGTTTTCTAGTGGATATGAGCTTTTCTTTTTGATTGGTCCTATTGAATGTATGGACCTAAGTTATTAGGACAGAGGGTAATGGTTTCCGGACGTGATCGCGACGGACGTTTGTAGGTTCGTGTTTGAAACTACGTAAGTGCTAAAACGTTCATCTTATTACCGGGATGTTATCACGTTTGCGTGATCGCAAGCATAGGTGTGCGTTGTTAATCGCGAAGGGCTTAAGCGTTCGTATGTTAACGTGTTTGTCACGTGTGCTCGCGTGCATATGACTCCGCGTGTACAAAACTGGATTTTGTAACCGTGTGGCCATTCCTATATACGCGTGCGTTCTTAGATGGTCACGCGGACCTTCATTCTGATAGTTAGTTTTCGGTGTACAATTCACATTCTGACAGGGAGTAAGCTACAACATGTCACTAGAATCCCCGGTCATGTCGCCATGTAACGTGGTGTCAAGTGGATATGAGCGCTTTCTTTTTTTAATTGGTCCAATTGAAGACATGGACCTAGTCTGCTGATATCAAGGATAGAAACATTAATTCATGATCGTGCGAGCGCGAGAGTTTTTAGGCTCACGCTTGAGACCGCGTTTGAAAATATATTAGAGCTGAGACATTCGCTTTATCACCTGGACGTTATCTTATTTACGATATTATCATGTTTACGAGATCGCGGGTGTAGGTGCCGTGGATGATCGCGAAGGGCTCAAGCATTTGTATATTAACGTGTTTGTCACGTGAATGTGACTTCGCGAGTATAATTTCGATTTTATAACGATGTAGCGTGTATTCTTGAATGTTCGCGCGGACCGTGAATCTGTTGCTTAATTTTAAGTGTATGATACAGATGGTAGAAGAGAGTCCGTTTCCTCAGGAGTTCCAGGTCATGTCAACATGGAACGTGTTGTTTAGTGAGTATGAGTGTCACGTTTTTATTGGTTCAACTGAAGACATCAGTCCAGACTGCTAGGACCGAGGTATGACTTCCGGACGTGACCGCTTCATGATCGCGTGAGTGGTGCGTTAATGTTTGAGACCGCCTTTGGAAGATTAAAGGTACTACGTTTACTTAACCACCGGGGTGTTTTTACGTTGGCGAAATCGTGTGTGTAATTATGTGTGGATTATAGCAATTGCATGGTCGCGTTTGTGACCAGGTTTGTGTTATCGTGAAGGCAATGAGCGTTTGTACGTATATGAGTATAGATAGCGTATAGTAGGTATATACTAATAAAAGGAATCATAATATGCCGATAAAGAAAAAAAGATACAAAGAGCTTGATTAGAAGTGTATGGAAAAACAAACTAATAGAAAATAAATAGAAATAATAGAAAAGAAAGAGACTAATGAAGTAGAATAGAAAAACACATGTAACATGCAATCAAACTCGTCTAACTGCAGCAAATGTTGTATAGTTACCATTAACGACAATTGCATTCTGTTAGACTTTCATCATACTGTGCTGTCCGGGAATGGATGATTCACCTGCGTCGGTAAATTCATTATACCCTAATTTATCCAATCCGACCTTCCCGAATTGCAGTATTACAATGATTATATCACATAGAAACTTTGGCTACGACTACTATATCTTCACTTACCATGGTGAAAATAATGTGCAAAGCGCCAAGTTCTCTCTGGACTTTCATAAACTTGGAGTGTCCCATGCCGGGCCTCCCGAAGAAAACAAACCAGATGATAAAGTGAACCATTCAGCACGTATTAATTTACAAACACGGGGTGTCAAATGTTAACCTACAAGCACCCATGTTCGCGCGATCAAGAATCGTATGCACCCGGAAGTCTCTAACTCAGCCCTAGCAACATAGGACCACACATTCAGTTGGACCAACAACAAATTACGTTCATATTCAATAGACAACATGACCAGTCCGCGAGAACATTTAAGAACAAACGCGAAAGTGCAAATAGCTACACGGTTACAAAATCAAATTTATACATGCGGACAACACATTAACATACAAACGCTTCATCCCTTCGCGATCGTTCACGCACACCTGCACCTGCGATCTCGCAAACTTGATAACACCCCGGTGATGAAGGAGACGTTTTAGCACTTATAAATTTACAAAAGTCTCAAACGTGAATCTACCAACCTCATGCATTCAGTTGGACAAAAAAAAAAATAACTCATCTACTAGACACCACGTTTCCGGACCGGGAACTCTAGTGACATGGCGAAACTCACTCTCATCTAGCATTTGAATCGAACGCTGAAAATTTAGTATCATATTCACGGTTCGGGCGACCATGCAAGAACACATGTAAATATGCAAATGGCCACACGATCGGACAAGTTAACGTACAAACTCTCGAGCCCCTCACCACGATACACAAAGGTGAACATGTAATCAACAATCATCAACGTACAACTACGCACATGATTTCAAAAACAGAAAAACGCCCCGATGATTTAGTCAACACCATTGAACTGCATGATCTGATTCTCAATCGCGAATAAATATACGCTCATTTCCACGCGATCGTAGAGCCCTTACGCCCGCACATCTGAACCGTACACTCAATATCACAATTGGCCTTAAGTAGCGTTTTAAAGGGTGACATTTCCGTCTTGTCTTCAACTGTAGTGACTGATTCTGACAGGAAGCCTTTCCGGGAACCCTGCTCTACAGCTCCAGTAGGAAAAATATAAAAAGAAAATAATGCGGTGACAAAGCTGAACACATTTTTCTCCACGCATATAACCAAACGTTCTTTGCTTATAGACGCTCACCCAAAGTTTCACAAACCCTAAACTAATAGTATCATAGGAGCGAGATAATAATGCATCAGTGCTAACAGCTTCTGGTTCCCTCTAGTAGTTATAACCTCCTTTATTGATGAGTTCGTTATAGAGGATGGGAGGAGAGGAGTCGCCAGTCCCATCTGTGTTTGTCTCGCGTGGAGATAGAGAGGAATCTAGTCATTCTTCTTTGCACAAATTAGTTGAGCAGGGATTAACATTCGCATATCTGTTCAATGTACGAGGAAATTCAACCTTCGTCTTTTCACTACCGCTTTCGTTACGAAATATATACCAAACAAAACATTAAAAACAAAGCCCTTACGTGACAAATGAAAAAAATTTAAGGACGCGTAAATAAAATACCCCATCTTCTTTCGATTCTGCGAAAATGAATAGTAGAAATACAGCCGCTCAAACTGCTGCTGAGGAGAGACTTGACTAAAAATTATTTTCACCAGTCGATCGAACCTAAGTGTATGTTCTGAATACTTCTGAATAATAACTTAACTCAATTTTCTCACCAACCAAAGTATCCAACTAAACCCTGCCTTTCAGTAGGCGCAAACCCAGTTGAGTCTGTCCGTACTTTAGAAATACCTACGGAAGTATGTTGTCAGATGTCGTAGCGATAAAAACGCATCACGTATATCCGAAATATGAAACGTGCGTGCCAATAAAACATCGCCCTTGATACCTTCACGAATGTTTAGGCATGAGAAGCGTGCGTGGCTTTCACTTCTGTGGACATTTTTTAATAACTCTAATAAATTAGTAACAAAAATCCAACCTAATGTAACATATCTAAATGCAGTTAAAAGGAGAGGAAAAACTACAATTCTCATGGTATGATGCAGTTAATCAAATAACATTAAGATATGCAAATCCAAAAATAAAAAACAGATATTACATGTGTAAAAGTGTTTTGAACTCCGTAAATGGCGCTGCTAGTTTAATCTATCTAGACATCGCATTTAAAAAAACTCATTCCTAGTTCAACAAGGAATTCCCAGAAGACGATTCTGTGATGAAGTAAAAAAAGTATTGTTCTTGCATCCAACGCATTTCTAGTGCTGTACCTATGCACATAAATGTCGAGGCAGCTTTCCTTTCAGAATTTAAAAAAATGAACAACATTGTCAAGTAACAAATTTTTCGCTTCACAATGCGCCATTGTAATGCATCCAGCATGAAATTAGAGGAAGTGTACCTGTTATTTTTTTTAAATTATTCATATGATTCCGACAATGGTCCATTATGATGAATTTCACTGTTCTGGGGTCACTGCAAGTCATCATCTTGGATTTCAAAATGGCGTTAATCATCAACTTTCGTTGTCTACCTTTCAAATGACACCCATACTGATCTTGGTTCTCTCTATTTCCTGGAAACCGAAAGTTGCCGTCTTCGATTTCAAAATGGCTTTATTTATCAACTTTCGTTGTCCACTGACCGCCCCTTTCAAATGACACCCATTCTGATGATAGTTTCCACTGTTTATGTTAACCCGAAGTCGCCATGTTCGATTGCAACATTGCGCTAATAATCAATTCCCAATGTCTACTGACCACCTCCGTTTAGATGACACCAATATTGATGATGGTTCTCTCTATTTTCTGGTAACCAGAAGTCGACATCTTTGATTTCTATTACCGATGACTACTGATCACCTTTTTCCATATGACAGCAATATTGATGATGGTACACTTGATTTGCAGAGAACGAGAAGTACCCATGTTCGATTTCAAAATGGCGCTATTCGTCAATTTCCGATGTCTCCAGACCACCCCCTTTCAAATGACACCGATATTAATTATCGTTTTTTACTATTTTGTGGTAACCGGAAGTCGCGATCTTGGATATCAAATTGGGACTAAGCATGAATTTCCGATGGCTATCGACTAGCCCCCTTTCAAATGACATTAATGATGGTTCTCACTATTTTGTGGTAATCGCAAGTCAGCATCTGGGATTTCAAAATGCCGCTAATCTTCAATTTCCGATGTCTTCTGACCACTCCCTTCAAATTAGATCAATATTGATGATGGTTCTCACTGTTCTGTGGTATCCGGAAGTCGCCATCTTGGCTTTCACTGTAGCGCCAATCAACAATTTCTGCTAGCTACTGACCGATACGGATCCCATATCTCGGGATTTCTAGGGCATTGAGAAATTTACTAAAATTTAGTCAAGTCCGAATAAGAAATAGTCTGAGCGACTGTTATAAACCTATGTATTATTTTTTAGCGCAAAAATGGGTTAATATTCGATGCCTTTCTTTACACTGAATATTTTGTCGAACCATTTTCGACATTTTTTTTATAATTCATACTATTTGCAGTCAAAAATACAATTTTCTTTTTGAATGATTCTAAACGCATTTTCAAATCAAAATGCCCATAACACAATTTGTCTAAAATGTGGTAGTTTTCGATAAATTTTGTGTTGACAACACTATATTATTTTATAACGACCTTTTCATAAGTTTTTCGTGTTTCTCTATCAGCAACAATAGGTTTTTCAGAAAGCCCATAACATTTCCTGTACCTTTCTCTTTGACATCATGGCGATATCGTAAACCGTTTGAAATCTATACAAAAACATTTAAAATATTTTTCAACCATAGGGTCTGCAAATTAAACTATATAGTTGAATCGTGTTTCGGTTGTTTTCATGTAGCTTTCAAATGGTTTACAATATCGCCTTGACGTCAAAAGGAACGTTACAGGAAATGTTATGAGCCTTTTGAAAAACCTATTGCTGTTGATGGAGAAACGCGTAGTCGTAATAAAATAAAATAATTGTGTTGTTAAAACAAACTTTAAAATATCTCTAAATCTACTCCATTTCAGAAATTTTTTGTTATGAGCATTTTGATTTAAAATGGAGTTTAGAATCATATTCAAAAATAAAATTGTATTTTGAACTGCAAATAGTATGAATTTTAAAGAATATGTCAAAAGTTTTGGTTAGGAAAACTTTTTTATTGAAGGCTTCTCCATAAACCAAATACTCTGAAAGTGTTTCTTTTAAGTTTTTAAAACGATAAACATTAGATTGTTGACATTTTATGATGGGATAACGCGAATAACTTATAAAAAGGGCATAATTACACGAGTTAACTGTTTTTGTTGGAACAAAATTTCAAATATTTCGAAAACTATTGCATTTTATAAAATTTTTGATAGATGCATTTTGATTTCAAATTACACTTAGAATTATATTCTGTAATAAAATTACAGTTTTGTATGTTAATTAGTATGACATTTAAAAAAACACCTGTTTAGCTATAAGTTCTCCATCATACAAATACATTCAAAATGTTTATTTTCTCTTTAAGATTTTTTTGATAAAATATAAAAAATTTAAAAGAATGGTTTTTTTTGCAACATAAATTTTTGTTTTTGTGAAAAATAACACATTTTCTCAGTGTATATTTTTTCGTACAGAAGTATTCATTCTCTGTGACTCCTTCTCGGATAGTTTTTCTGAATAAAATACTGAAATCGAACCAAAAAAATTTGAAATTAATGCACGTAGAAACGTTTACGCCCTTTTGAAAAATTGCTCTTATATCAAAACATTGCAATTGGCGGAGAAATCATGGAGATTCATAAACCGAACATAACTGCAAAGTTTCGTACGAATCGATAATGGTCATATTTTGCGGTCGGCCGGTTTCTCATGGAATCCCTCACATACAACATGGTGACCGTGCCCACCAATAAAATTTTTTTTCTTGAACCAATAAAGATGTATAGTTTTACTCTAGTTAATTTCCCTAATCATTTACCCTAAATTATGCACTAACTCAGAGCACGATAAATGAAAAAAGTATTACTTGAAATGACTGTCAGTATCAAAAGTGGCAACAATAAGTGGTATGGATGATACGCAGCAAAGTTGACATACCTACAGGTAATTATGAGCTGAATATATCCAAAGATGATAGGATTACCTGAAAAGAAAACAGAATTATAAGTAGTAGCATGTCATATTTGAATAATTTCACTAATATGAAAATTACATTATTTTCCATTCAATTTCCTTATTTTTTAATTTAACAGATTCAACATCAAGTAACAAGTATGACCTTCTATTTAGCCTTTCAACAGTATTTTCAGTCAATTTTAAAATGTGCAGGACAATTTCAAATTTAATTACCCTTCCCAATAATAAAATTTCGTTTCGAAAAGATGACGGGTTTTGTGGTTTTATTCCCATCATTGTGTATTTTAGGTTGACAATATCGGGACATTTTTTTCTTTTCATTTAAAAAAAATCAATGGCGTTAAATTTTATTTTTGTTCTTATACTCCTAGTTCCTAGTTCATTTAAAAATAATCAAGATGTTAATTTTTTTTTGTTCCTAGACTTAAGTCAACAATATTTTCATATCATTTTTCATAAATTTCTCTTAAACGAGGCGTCCAGTGTGATATGTGCTCAAGAACAAATTCACATGGATTTGACTTGTTTCATTAGATATAAGCCATCAAAGAGTCAACTGAAAAGTAATTTGTCTTGATATTTACAGCAATCTTTGAAAAAACCCTTCATAATTATCCTTTCTTTAATTCTATCGTAATTTATAAAAGAACCAGACAATAAACCAAATAACCCTCAGGAATTCTTGTAATCAATCAACTGTAGAACTTTTAATATATAATGAAAATTATTTCTAGTAAAATTTAATAAGCTGATGAGGGGTGGGCGCAGCGTAGTTGGTAGATCGATTGCCTTGTACGCAGCGCACCTGGGTTCGAGTCCCGACCCCGCACATAGGGTTAGAAATTTTTCATAAGAGATTTTTCTAACCCGAAGAGGCGAATGACCTTAAGGTTAAAACCTCTATAATCGAAATAAAAAATAAGCTGACAAAACTAGACAAAAAAGCTGTTAGAACGGAGGTAAAATGTTGTCCCAGTAGCCACATTTTTTGTTAGCTAGGGAGGATCAGCCAGATATTGCCAGATTGGCATGTTAGCCCGAAAAAAATTCGATTCAGTGTAGTCCCCATCAGCAAAAAAAGCAAAACTTTTGTACCAGTCGATTTGTCAGGGAGGAGTCGTTGGGAGTCATTTCAACCGTATAAACAAGTTGTGTGTATTTTTTGTTGAATTTAGTATCTAGCTAATGGTTTACTCGGTCGAAGACAATCCGAAATACAAAAATTCTTCGAGCTACACGCCACTTTTATTAAATTAAAACATGCGAAAATACGAGATCGAGTTTGCCATACATGATCGGATCAGCGTGATTACCGATCGTGGCGAAATCTGTTACTGCAGCAGATATGCTCGGTTCTGTATTTCAATTTACGAATTGTGTTAGAGGTCATGCTACGCAATACTCTGCTTGCAAACATTTTGCCAGTGATAACAGTAAAAAAATCTAAATCTGCCAACACTGTCGATTTGCAAACCACTACTACCGATGAGCACGATTCTCTCCACAGCTGGTGACCGTCAGCAATGTTCATCCGATTCGACCATACTTCGTACAAATTAAGAGCGGCAGCTCTTCTTCACTCGCATCGTAATGAACACTCTACACACCTTACACACCACTACACACGTACAGGAAAGCCATCGTAACTCGCCAGTCGGAAGAATCGATGTGTGATAACATCATACGCAAACTGCATGCTAGCACATAACCGCGAGCATGGGCATCTATGCTCTCGGGTTTGGCAGTCAATCAGCAACGAGGTGGTAGTGAAAATTTTCGCCTCGCTCCGGCTCAGCTGTGAGCTTCCCATACATCGATATTACAGTTGAGAAGAAAGAAAACAGCAGAGTAGAGAGCAGTCCACCGAGAGAAAGTACCACGCACAGCACGGTGGTTATCACGGAGAGCAGATCATAAGCAAACCCCAACAACAACCACCGACTGAGCCAGGTCTGAAGTATAACATGCAAAAATGTATTTACCCCACCGATCTACCCCACCACCCATCGTCACCATATCGCCAAGAAAACCACGCTTTTCTTAGTCGGTTGAGCAAAAAAAAAGAAACAACGCGACACGAGTAGAATTCACACTTCACGAACGCTGGGGCAGGCGAAACGGGTGGTGTGAGTTACAAAATTGCACGATTAGCAGCCCGAGGGAAAGCTAGCTGTGTTGAAAGAACAAATGTTTGCATTATTCGATTTTTTATGACAATTTACAACAACAACAAGAAAAAACGATTTAAATTTAACTTTTGCCCCGAGCCGCACGGTAGAACACACGCATTAATCAAACAGAAGAGGAGCTCGCTGGTTATCGTTGATGTCGCGATTAGGTTCGTCGTGAATAGTAGTTCGTTCCGTTTTTCGCAGGACTATATGGGGGTTTTTAACTATTCCAGTATTTTTTCACTCGACTTTTTCGCTTAATCAGACTTGTGAAATTCCAGAAACTATGTTATAATTGATCGGTGAAAAACTACTAGTAAAGAGTTTTTTTTAAATAAATTTATTTCAATAATAATTCAGCGAATTAAGTGATATGTTGAACATGTCTGAGATTTCTCAGGAAGCCCGCCGGACAAGGGTTCAAATAAATGGAAATGGGCAACCACTCCTGCCGAAATAAATCATGAGTTTATTTTTATAGTTCGTTTTCAATATTTTTACATGGAGTATTTGGTAAATTAAGCTTCGACTTCGTCTCGTCAGTAGCTGACACTGACTTAGAAATAGACACTAATCGAACCTGGCTTTCGGCTAGCCAACCAATGCGTAGCACTATCCTACATTACAATTTACTTAGATTGAATTTTAGTAATTCGAACATTTTAGGATTTGGATACTTGCATAAGCGCTTATCTGATGCTTGTTCAGTGCCAGGTACTGATGAGGCGAGGTCGAAACAGCAAATTCTCGGCTTACTGAAGTTAGGTTCTGTGCCCTTCATTAACAAACTCAGTTTACTTAAATGAAGAAATATAGGATAATTGAGTATTTTCATAGGCAATACTATGATTGCAGATCTCATCAAATGCAACGCAAAACAATGTATGAAAAATGTTGAATACCCTCAAAATCTTGATTTATAGCAAAAAACGATTTTTCGAAACTTCCAGCACTGATTTTTTTTTACGTGATCATTTTTCAACCGATTTTAAATATTGTGAATGTTTTGGAAAGAAGAATAAATTCCCTTTCCAACGGTATGCAATGTTATGTACTTTTGTTAAAAGTACTATGCAGTTTTGGGATAACAATATAAAAGTCACCATTATTTTGATATTTTATCATTAAAAATATAAAAAAATTAATATCTTTATTGGGAAAAGTCCTTGTTTGAAAAAAAAAAATTAAGTAGAGCATTTAATTTCGCATCCAATGATCTATTTTTGATTAATATCTGTTGAATAATGGCTGAGTTATTAGTTTTTTTTTTTTCAAATTAGAAACCTGCTCGCATGAACTCTTAAGGGGTTGGTGAGGTATTGTCTCGCACTATAAGATGCTATAATTATATCTTCCGTTATTTTATTCAATTTCATGTTTAAAGTTCACACACATACTTTTGAATGTATACGTAACTGAGCAAAAAAAAACGTTTTTTTTTAAATTTACTATGAGACTGTCCCCTTAAAAGTTCATGCGAGCAAGTTTCTAATTTGGAAAAAAATTAATAACTCATCCATTTTTCAACCGATTTTGATCATAAATAGGCCGTTGGATACGGAATTAAATGCTGTTGTTTAGTAAAACAAAGCCGCTTTCTAAGAAAAATGTTGAGCAATTTTCATATTTTTATTTAAAAAAAAAACAAAATAATGGTAATTTTCATATTGTTGTCCCAAACCGCATAGTACTTTTAACAAAAGAACATAACATAGCACATCGTTGGAAAGGTCATTTCTTCTTCTTTCCAAAACACTCAAAAAATTTAAAATCGATTGAAAAAGGACCGCGCAAAAAATGTTTAGTGCCGAAAGTTCCGAAAAAACGTTTTGACGTAGGACTACGTCTTTGTTTTCGATATGGGGGTGCACTTTGCAAATTCTTCAAAAATGGTATGTAGCGAAAAGTGGTCCAATTTCAAACGCATATAATTCAGCCATCTCACGAGAAATTTTCAAATTTTTTGCGCATTTCGCCCCGAAATACTTCTAAGAATAGATTGCAATAGATAAACCGAAAGATTTTTGATACCATGACATTTAAAATTTAAATAATGTGCGACCTAGTCAAAATAGCGCTCATTTCCATACAGAAGATTTGACCGGACAAGCTCAGTTCCCTGTTGAACGGCAGGCAGAGCAGATCACTGCGCTGTGTGTTTTCACAGCCAGTGTAGTTGAGTTAGAAGCAGTGTTGCCACAATTAAATCTGTACCGGGAGTTGAAAAGTCTTTTCTATCTGTACTCTTCTATAGAAAAATCTGTACCGGATTCTGTACCCAAACAATAGCAAGGTTGTTTAAAAAAAACATTTTTCTTATACATATTTTTCATTCGACGAAATCAAACCAAACATTCTGATGCGGTTGTTTTATTTGGGCTAGAATTCTGCAAGAAACCAGTTAGAATTCTGGATGAGTTTGACTGAGTAATGTCAATATCAGCTCCAGCTAAAATTCGCGCTGCCACTTTGTTGGCAACCAAAGGTGGCCAACAGAGTGGCGACGAGAAGCTGAGATGGGGCTAGTAATATGAATAGAAAGCGAGAAACATGCTTGCAGTAAACGTTTGCACTCTGAGAAGATTCGCTCGGCTTCTAATGCATTCTAATGTCAGCCTTAGTTAAAGCTCAATCAGCACCAGCTTCACTTCAGACTCTTACTATCACTGCTGGCCAACTCAACGTTTACCTGCTGTTTACTGGAATGCATCGCATGGTTAAATTATTTTACCTTGCTGTCTGTACCAATCTGTACTTTTTTACAAAAATCTGTAATCTGTACCGTTTGGAATCTGTATCACTGGTTAGAAGTCCGTTACACCTATGCTATGGAGGTACGCTACCCAGTGCTGTCCAACATGCGACTGAGCTTGTCCGTTCAAACACTGTGCTTTCTTTTGTGTTGTACTCGTTTCCAGCACACTTTTATGCACAATCTCGAACACAAATATTCGAACACAAAATCGCTCGTATACTCGAGCTCCATTTGCAAACACGGTTAACATAGTGTCGTGGTACTAGTTGTCTCTTTCTCTCTACCCATCATCATCAGCGTTGACTCATTTTGCTTTGTGCGCTTGGGTTCAATGTTTGAGGCGAATGTGTAGGTATTCTAAATTGTTAGCAGAGTTACGATATTCACAGATTTTTCTGTAATGTTAATTTTTTTAATAATTCTTGATCACAGATTCTTTTTTACAGATGGCTGATTTTTGGCATTTTGATGAAAATTTAAGATTTTCCCAGATTTATGGAAATATTGTGATTTTTCACAGATTTTTCGGAAATTTGTCACAGAAAATTATTATAGTCCTACGTCTACAGTTCGTGCAATCCCATAGGGCTGCAGCTTGTAGTTTTTTTGCTATAAATTTTTTGAGGGTATATTAAATTGATCAAACATGGTTTTGTGTTGTATTTGAACAGACCTACAACCTTTGTTATATCATTTTAAAAGTACATTCAATTAATTTTATTTTGTAGCACCGTGTAAGCTGTTTAAAGAAGTACATGTGAAGATAATTAGTTTAGTACGCGAGCTCCTTTGAGACCTAAAGTCGAACTTCCGTTGCTTGAAAAAATCCAACTCTTCATGAATTTTGTCCGTGGAAACTGTTAAAACTAGGTATTGTTCCCTGAAATTCTTAATAAATAAATAATTAAATAAATATATGAGAATTTTTTTCAAAATTAACGACAATTCTGCAAAACTTCAATTCTTTAAGCTTTGAAAAAAAATTCTATCATATTTATTTATTTATATTTGATCAAAGATGAAATCCATGAAACTATTTGTGTGGAAAAGTCCTTTGGAATAATCCTCAAATGCGCGCATAAAACCAGCCTTTTTCGTAATACGTTCACAAACATTAGTTCGAAAAATTACATTAAGAAAACATATAGACTGTACGGCTTGTCCGGGTTTGTCCGCAGACTTAAAGTTTTATTAGCGACATTCTGATTGGTTTCCATTATTCACTGGGTGGCGCGTAATAAGACTATAGTGTAAGTCATGTCTGTATTTGGTTTGCTTTTTTTTCGAGAGTTGTCCTACTGGAGCTGTAGAGCTAGGTTCTCGGAAGGGCTCCCCGTCAGAATCACATACTACAATTTGCAGACGAGACAGGCAATGTCGCCCAAAAAAACACTGCATTAGGCCAATTGTAGCGGGCCGTGATTCTGAATGTGATATACATTGTACGGTTCAGGTATGTGCGGGCGTAGGGACTCGCGATCACGTGTATCATCGCAAAGGGCTCGAACATTTGTACGTTAACGTGCTCGATCGCGTGTGCGTTTGTATGTCGCGTGCGCGTTTGTATGTCGCGTGTGCTAACGTGTATGAACTTCGCGTGTATAAATTCTATTTTATAACCGTGTGCCTTTCGCATATTCGCGTGTGTTCTAGAATGATCGCGCGCGGACCGTGAATCTGATACTTAATTTTTGATTTTCGGTGTACGGTTCAGATTCCAGAAGAAAGTGGGTTCTTACATATCATTAGAATTCCCATTCATGTCGCCGTAGAACGCGTGGTCTAGTGGATATGAGCTTTATTTTTTTTTTATTGCTCCAACTGAATGTATGGACCTAAATTGCTAGAATGAAGGCTAAAGATTTCCGGACGTGACCGATTCATGATCGCGCGCGTTTGCGGGTTCGCGTTTGAGACCGCGTTTGTAATGTCGTAAGTACTAAAACGTTCACACAATTGCCGGAGTGTTATCAAGTTTACACGATCTCGGGCATAGGTGTGCGTAGATTATCGCGAAGGGCTTAAGCGTTCGTATGTTGACGTGTTTGTCGCGTGTGCTCGCGTGTATGTGACTTCGCGTGTATAAATTCGATTTTGAAACCCTGCGGCGCTTCATATATTCGCGGACCGTCATTCTGATCTTTAGTTTTCGGTGTACGGATCACATTCTGACAGAGAGAGAGAGTTACCCCATATCACTAGAGTTTCCGGTCATGTCGCCATGGAACGTTTTGTCTAGTGGATATGGGAGTTATTTTTCAATTTTATTATTATTTTTTTTATTAATTAACAAGGACCTAGATTGTTTGTACCGAGGATAGAGACTTCCGGACGATCCCGATTCATGATGGCGCGAGCGCGGGAGTTTGTAGGTTGACGCTTGAGATCGTGTTGGTAAGTTTATGAGTGCTGAGATTTTCACCTTATCACCGGGGTGTAATCATGTTTGCGAGTTCGTAGGTTGCTTGGAAAATCGCGAGGGGCTCTAACGTTTGTGCGCTGACGTGATTTTGTAACGTGTGTTCTTGAATGGTCTCGCGAACCGTGAGTCTGATATTAAATTTTCAGTGCGCGGTTAGAATTCTGGCAGAGAGTGGGATCGTTTATATCGATAGGGTTCCCGGTCATGTCGCCATGAGACGTGTTGTCAAAAGGTATGGGCGTATTTTCTTAATTGGTCCAGCTGAAGGCATGGACCTAGGCTTCTAGGATCAAGGATAGACTTTCGGACGTGACCGAGTCGTAATCGCGTGCACGATGGCATTTTTGTAGGTTCCCGCTGAGACCGCGTTTGAGAATGTGTGAGTGTTAAGACGTTCACTATCACCATCTTTGTTGACCCAGCTGAAGACGGGTGTAGAATGGCAGTATAGGACTCGAAAAGAAGAAATAAAATAAAAGACAATATATGAGAGACGTAATAGATTAGATAGGTACAAGATACAGCTGAAGTTATGATCATCACATGAGACATACATTAGTACTTCAAACACTACTAATACTTGAATAGCCAATCACCACACATAGCACATCCTTTCTCAATTATCTATTTGTTACTGGTTGATTGTTGGTTATGAGCTGGTAAATAGAGGAAAGGTATAGAACAGATAAAAGGCTCATATCAGCCCTCCCGGCCTCCTCGACACACCACTATCGAGGCGTATTGTAATCAACATCTTGAAGCGGGCTTCTTATATAAATCAAATCCTCAGTAGTCAATGTTTGGTGGATTATTAACATGAGAACTAATTAACCTCTAGGAGTAGAACTTGGTGCAAATAAAAACTAAAAAGAGCGAAGGTCCTTATATTTAGATAACTCTATTGAATCTATTGTGGCTTGATGATGTTTACAATACCATCAATCCCATCAACCTGCGAGAGGGTATGTCTGTATTTGGTTTGCTTTTAAACCTTTATCTATAAAAGAACGAACAGCGATTTAGTAGCCAACAGTTTTGGACTTGGTGAACTGCTTCAATCGGGTCGATTTGTAATTATTGGTGATCGGAAAATTCAGCAAAACTCCATAGTTTACAGGAAAGCAAAGAGCCTTGATATGCATTAGAGAATAGTAGGCAAACGACATAAAGGCCGGATCGGAACAAATTTTAAGAAAAGCTAGAGAGGAAATGCAATTAACCTGCTCGGATTTACTGCCATTCTCGCTTTGATTTACTGTTGTTAATATGGTTTCATACATTTACCATCTGTTCAAATCGACGAAAGTCGCACCACTTAGCAGTTATTGATTTCAAAGTGGCCTAGATTTCGAAATAAAAGAAGGTGCCCTATACGAAAAATATCTTCTGTGAAATAAGTCTTGCCATTTCGAAGCAATTAAAAACAATAAACATGTTTTTTGATCAGCACAAATCAATCATCTGAGAATAAGGTCATCAGTTTTAGCATTCAATTTCAGTTTGAAGCTTTTTTCGAATTTAAAAAAAATTCGAGTACCGTTACATTACCGGTACTACCGGTACTGAGGGCTTCAGTACCGTAGTACCGGTTCTCGCCAAAAAGGGTCGGTACTGCGAACCCTATAAATAACGTTGCACACTAGTTTCCTAGAATGCAAAACTGCAATTAATTAGTAAAAGGAGACCAAGTAACAAGAGCGATAACAAATCGGTTTGTAATTGATTTTGGTAAATTTTCTTGTGAGCTTTGGGATTAAGTAAATATTAACCCTCCAAAAAGGCAAGCTACTAAAATTGTGACTTCTAGAAGCATCGCTCCTAAGACCCAATGAAATCAAAATCCTCGTTTTTGTCGTTTTATCAGTGAGAGAATCGAAATTCCATAAACACTCGCTCATTTCTTCTTCAAATTACAAAGTTCTTTGAAACTGGAGAACAGTAACATGCCGGGCCTCTGCGATCTCTTGCCTTTTTGAATGTAAAGAATTTTTACTAATATAAATTGAACTGTTATCTGTCTCACTATCCGTCTCAACTTCAAACCGTTCACCTAAGTTCGGTGACATTTTTGGATTCAGTGTCGGGCAGGTGTCAAATCGAAAACCAAATTACCCAGCTAATTACAGTTATGAAAAATATAGTGCTAGCTGTACACAATTGGTTCAACTAAATACAACTGCAGACGAGACGGGAAATGGCGAGTTTCAGCGGATCGTGATTCTGATTGTGATATTGGGTGTACGGCTCAGATGCGCGGGCGTAGTTACTTTACGATCGTGCTATAGCGCTCACTGAATAATAGGGGAGGTTTTGTGTTTGCGAATACTTGGGTGTTGATTAGCGCGGATGATCGGATGTTAACTTATTTGGACGCGTGGGCGTTTGTATGTCGCGTGTGCTAGCGTGTATATAACTTCGCCTGTATAAATTAGATTTTAGACCCTGGTACCAAATCACTTACTCGTGTGTGTTCGTGGATAATCGCACGGACCGTGAATCTGATGGTTAATTTGGGTATACTGTTCAGATACTAGAAGAGAGTTAATTTCCTCTTATCACTAGAGTTCCTGGTCATGCCGTCCTGAAATGTGTTGTCAAGTGTATACGAACGATTTTTTTGTAGAATGGTCTGAAAGATTTTTTGTAGAATGCTGAAAGAACGTACCTAGGCTCCTACCGCCGACGCTAGGGACTTAACGACTGCGTGGGAGCGAGTGTTTGTAAACTCGTACTTGAGATCGCTTTTATAATTTATTTCAACTAAACACAGGAGCGTTTTTATGGTTGTGAGATTACGGGTGTTAGTTTTTTTCTGGATATTTCATGTTCGCGTTTGTGAGTAATGTTGTTTTATCGCGATGAGCTCGAGAATTTGTATGTTAACGAGTTTGAGCGCGTGGGCGTGTGTCTCGCGCATATAGAAATTTTGTTTGAATATCCATGCGCTTGCATATTCGCGTGGGCTTTTGAGTACTCGTGCGATCCACGATTTTATGAATATGATTCAGAGCTAGAAGAAAGTGAGCTTGCACATATTACTACACTGAAAGCCATTCGATGAAGAAAATAACAAAACAAATTTTTGTTTTCCTAATTAGTTGATTTCAACAGAAAAACGAATAACGTAACTAAATTTTCTCTTAATTTTGAGAGATTCTCAAATAATAGTTATTGAAAATTATTATTGATTTTGATTCAAGACGCACATCATACGAAATGACAGCAAGTAGCTAAGATGCACACCTTACTGAAATACATCAAGGTAGCGACAGCAACTATGTTCATACACGCTGGGCATAACGGTTAAGCACGTAGGTAGTTGTCTCAGCTTGGAAAGCTTGTTTTATCCTGGACGCAACTACCTGAACCAGTACACAAAAAAACAGAAATTCAACTGACCTCATTTTGGTTTTACCTAGTTTTTCTTTAAAAACATTTCGATAAAGGGATGATTTTTATTGACATTTTTTTCAATACATGTGCACTGAAAATTGAAAGTATTGTCGAAAATTGTCAAAATCATTCTATTTCGGATTTAGTCGATTATATAATAACATTTCAATTATTAACCAATGTAATATGTAATATGATAATTATTTTTCATCGTTTGAGATTCCAAACTAGATGTGGAATAAGTATGAAGTTTTTTTTGTAGTGCTGGATAGTGTTTGTGACTAAATAGAAAAAAAATATACCTTTATTCTAAAATTCAAATCAATCAATTTCCAACAATCCTTAAATACCTTTGGCTATTTCGTCTCATTTAAGATTGCAGTTTATAAAAAGATAACATTATGAGAAACATAACTCTGTATTATATTTACGTGTGAATTACTGACATACGGAATTTTTCAACAATTTAATTCCATACCTTTCATCCGTCGGTCGGTGAAACAAAACGTTTGAAATATCCTATGTTGTATTTTACGATGAAGCAGTTTAATTCAACAATGAGATTAGTTGAATTCTAGTCGTTTGTGTCTTGGCTGAAAAGGTAGTGTAACGGCATATGCAATTGTGTCTGGACTAAAACAAGCGTTACAAGCTGAGACAAGCGTTTCAAGCTTTAGCTCATGTAGCTTTTCAAGTTTTGTGCTTTAGCTTTTTAAGTTTTGTGCTAGGATGAAACGTTCGTGTCCAGACTGAAACTGACAGCATCAAACCAACAACGTTGGATTATTGTTTTCAACAAAAATTTAGTTCGCCCAAATATTAACTAGACGAAACCAAAAACTCAACTAACTTTTTAGTTGAAATTGTGATGAATCGGTTTTCCGTGTAGTGTCCGCCGCTAGATGATATCATTTTAATCATAAAGTGGAGATTCGTGTCGCAAAAAAAATTCCCCTCTGCAGTGGTCTTATTGTTTTTTCTGTAACTTTATATTGTAATAACTTCTTGTATTCAGGTGATGCGAAAGAGAGAGAGAGAGAGAGAGAGAGAGAGAGAGAGAGAGAGAGAGAGAGATCCGCAATATTCTTAATATACAACTGTTCTCACTCTACCCTACTATTTTGAAACACCTTTGATTAATGGTGTCAATTTCTCTCAAAGCAATATTCAATGTGTACTCCTGCAACACTTTAAGACCCCGGTATCCACGTGTGAAACATAAAACAGAAAAAAAACAAACCCGAACAATCCGCAATCAACCACGATTCGGTACCCGACGCATTCGGTTAAACACAACAGCGCAAGAGGCAATCAGCTCAACGACGCACATACAAAAAAGCTACCATCGACAACTTTCACTTTCGGACCTCGGCGAAATGGGTAGGATGGCGATAGGCCGTACTCGATGCGGTCGCCGCAGCAAATTCGCTGTTTTGTGTTGCTTCTTCTCAGCGGAAAGCCGGCGGGCAGTAGGCGTGCGAAGAGGCGTCCTTAGTGTGCAGAGTTTAGCCGCGGGCCTGTTCGTTGTTCGTCTCAAAATTTAAGCGGCATTCCGCGATCCAATCAATAAAAAATGCGATGACTGTAGTTATATGTATACATTGACTTCACTCACACTCATAGTAAATTGATCGTTAAGACCTGGGAATGTTTTGTGATGCGGAACACCATTCCAGGCGGATAATTTCGTTGCTTGATCACAGCCTGTGTCAGGAGCACTGGAATTAGTAATGTCAACTCTGAAACGTAGCTTGAAATAGATCATGAGTTGCCATCTCTGCGCAATTTGTGGAATTAAAGTGGTCCTCATAAACCTAATTAACACTTTAGAGTTCGCTACAGGCGATCATAAATCATCATGTTTATTATCTGCTAATTGATGAACAATTAGTACTGGAGATGAAATATACGACGATGGTTAGAATATAACAAAATAATCCCCAGGATAGAAGCACAGTGACTATGATCCCACCTTTATTCGAAAAAGTATTTCCAACAACGAAATCTCTGATTCATGAAGTTTCTCAACATCATTTTCGTTACCAACAACAATGAAACGACGAATCCACGTCAAATGCCTCGTGCATGCATTCTTACCGTTACGGCCATTGATACGTATATCATGTATCTGAATATCTTTCGTATCAAATGAAGTCAACCAAAGATTTTTTACATTTCTCGACAAACATATGATTACGGCCTAAAAGCCAACTGTCAAAATCCACTTTGAATGGAAATTCCGGACAAACCGTTACACGCCAATCACAGATGTTGGTAGTAAATGAAAGAGAAAAGTTTTCTCTTTCATAAACTGTTGTGAACTGTGTTCGACTAGTAACAGTTTGTCTGGAATTTCCATTCAAAGTGGATTTTGACAGTTGGCTTTTAGGCCGTAATCATATGTTTGTCGAGAATCTTGTCATTATTCTTGGGGACATAAAAGTACCTCTCATCCATCACTTAATTTATCTTGAGTTGTGGCAAATCTATTCAGACGAGTATCGAGATGAATGATTCTCGTTACTTATAATATCTTCTTGCGCAATCCAACTAACGTCTGTTTACCTGATAAAGTGAACTTCGAAAATACTTTCCGAAAGAATCTGCAGAAAGATAGAGCAAGTTGAGCAAATTGCCCCAATAACAACGATATTCCCGATAGGAATTCGAAAAAAAAACAAGGAAAGCAAATTTGATCTGTGCAAGATATCGATTACAAAGAAGTCGTTCGTTCTAATTGCCATTATCGTCAGCCAGTCCAGCGCCTGTATAGCGGCTGGTTGGTACAGAGAGAGAGGCACTCAATACGCAGAAATTAGGTTCCCTCTACAGTCTGTGCGCTTTTGCTAGGCTGCTATCTATAGGCATGTCATACATCGAAACTTCCATTTTCATCTTATACCGACAAGCGCAGCACGGTTGCTGCTGCTGCTGTCCGCCTGCCTTGGAATCAACCTACTATAATTGTACGTACAGGCACAATGTGATTTTTGCGTTTACTTTTATTGCGTTCTGTCATTTGTTGTTGCTCGCCCTCGGTATAAAATAAACACACACACTTACACACACTCACTCGTAAGCAGCCTGGGTCGTCTTTCTTATTTCGCCCGTATGCATACAGCCCCAATACATCGTACACATCGTGGGACAGACATCCATGTGCCCATTTGTCCGGGTCGAACCGAGAGGCGGCTCTATTTACACTAGAAAACTTTTCCTATTTGCTTTTTCGCAAACCGCAAGTGCAGCTTCGGGAGAACACACAAAAAACCTCAGCCTCCACTTAGAAGAGACACAATGGGATGTGTTGTGCTGGTATCAGCAATTCTGTATTTCGGGCAACATTGTAGAGATGCTTACCAATATTCTCGTTTTATCATTTTCTCTCTGTCCGTTAGTGAGAACAGTGATGCCACACCGATTTTGGTGCGGAGCGTTTCGCGCATTGAGCTGTAGTGTTATAATAAGCAAACTAATCTTTTGTAAATTTCTGGGTGAATCTAGCTATCGTTATTTGGCCAGCTGTCGGTTTTATCTACTTGAACTTTAATATGCGTTGCTTTGTGATGATGATTTTGGAAGATAGCACACTGACTTTATCATGTTTGACTGCTGATTATGTAATAGGAGTTGCTTAGAAAATGGTAAGTTGGAATTCTCACCAATCCGATCCAAATTAAAACCTCAACAGCATGACATACACTATTTCCGGTCACCCTCCGGGTAGGTGGACGCAGAGTGTTGACGCTTCATCTACTTAGAGGAAGGACGACGTTTCATCAGACTCTTCCATAGGTGTCACGGAGTTGGTGGTTTCGAAGGGTGTATAGTCTAGGATTCACTTCAAGCAAACAATGAGACTTGTAAAGCATAGTTTATTATGTAGTTTTTCAATTAGACTTCGAGTATACGAGCACTCAAAAAAGAAAAGATTTTTTTAGTCTTTACAGTTTTTTAAACTCTGGGTAGCCGGTTACCGAGAGTATTCTGTGTTTCATAAACAAAAGCAATTGAACCCCAAACAGCTGACAGTGTTGCCTAGAAAAGGTAATCTTCTCAGCGTAAATGACGGGGTCACTATTTATTGCAATAGTATTAAAACAAATTTCATTATTTTTTCTCTACGATATTGGAAAACCACCGAGTGATAACATAGACATATAGTTAGGATAGCGCGATATGTTATGAATCAAGGAAAAAATCTATTCTTTGGATCGGATTATTTGTAAAATACGCGTATATGAGCGATAATAGCGTCAGTTGAAGAGAAGTACAAGGTGTTGATAACTGGATGCAGGGGCTCGTTGTTTCCTGGATAGAATATTTCCACGAATATAAGTCTTTGACAGGTTTTACATTCAAATAACTAAGATTTAATTCAGTTAAACGCAAAGTTCATATGGCTATTTAATGCTGTGTTGATTCTACAATTTTAAGTCGCTAGAGCTGGTGGTCCTTCGTCTAGCTAAACTATCGAGAGTTTGGAGCAGATTCTGGAGTAGATACACAATAAATCTCGACAGTCGAGGAAAGTGGCAGCCTCAAAGAAACAAGAAAGATTATCCAAATTTCTATCCTGCCTAATTAATCGAACGTGTGAACGGTGCAACAAAATTAAAAAAAAATATGAATGTACTTTTAAAAGGGATCTGCTAAAGATTGTAGGTTTAGTCAAATACATCACAAAACCACGTTTTATCAGTTTTATATTCCCTCAAAATCTTAATTTATAGCAAAAATATTTTTTTCAAGACTTTCGGCTCTAAAAAGCTTTCAGCGCGATCATTTTTCAACCGATTTAAATTTTTTTTTTGTGTTCTGAAAAGAATAAGAAATGACCTTTCCAACGCTATGCAATGATTTGTTCGTTTTTTTAAAATACTTTTCGGCTTTGAGACAACTACAAAATTTTCTGAAGCGAGAGCGACTCGAGGTCCGAAGGATTCCCTTTGAAGGATCCCCCGCGGGTCCGAAGAATACCATCCGCCAATCCGACCTACTAGACTGAGGCGCAAATTTGTTTCGCTGATCTCCCGTTTGCCTGAAAGTTGCAAGTTTTGCTCTTCTCTACCGGTCACCATCTACGCCTTCTCTCCCCTGTCCTTGATACAACTACTTCTACACCGATTTTGGAAATGACTAAGCATAAGTATCCGATAAAAAATCAAATTTGTATTCCGTATTCCTAGTTTTAAGATAGTTGTAATTTCTACTCTTTGTTAAAACTATTGTCCCCCATCTTGTAAATAGAATTGTATCCCTAGTTTTAAAACATCTGTGAAATTTTTAATAAATATTTGTTCCCCCTTTTGTGTACCAAACTATATTGTTAGTTTTAAGATAACTGTAAATATTTCCTAAAAACTATTACTATTGAATTCCTTGTTTTAAAATTTTTCATAAAAAAAAATCTTTTGCCCCCTCTCTTATATATAGAATTTTTTTTTTCTAGTCTTAAGATAGCTGTAAATTTTTTCTCTTTTATAAAAAAAAATATTTCAACATTGTAACCTCCTAGTTTTAAGATATTCAAAATGTAAAAACAAAAGAATTCGGCACCGCCAAGCTAACGCATTTGTGCCTATCAAATAAACGAAATGGAAAAAAAAAAACTACAAAATTTAAATTATTTTGAGATTTTTTTTATGAAAAATATGATAGTTGCTATGCAATTTCCATGAAAAAATCACAAAATAATATTTGATTCAATATTGTCGTCCAAAACGGCATAGAATTTTTAACCAAGAACCTAATATCCAAGGTCATTTCTTCTCCTTTCCATAACACTCAAACATTAAATTAAATTAAAAATCGATTGAAAAATGACAGCGTAGATTTTTTTTTTAGTGCCGATAGTCCCGAAAAATAGTATTCTTGCTATAAATCAAGATTTTGAGGGTATTCAAGATTTATCATACATTATTTTGAATCGCATTTGATGAGATTTCGTCGCTGTTGTGCTATCTTATGACAAGCGCCATTTTGCACATTTCGAGAAAAACAATTTTAAAAGTTTGAGATTGAATATCTTGAAACTTATAAATGGTATAAATAATTCAAAGAAGACAATTGATGCCTTTATCTATTCTGTATTAACCTCTCAACTATTGGGAAGATCGGTTGACTATGTTGTGAGTTTTTACTATAAATGTAAACAAAAGTCGCGCTCATACGTGTCATAGGTGTGTTTTGACAAAATTTGTATGGCGTGTTATAATCGTGCATGGAAAATTTTCCATAGAAAAAAATCATCAACTATTAACTTTTATTCATATCTTTAGCTTCATTTGAACTATAAATAATTGGTGAGATGCATTTTGAAGGAAATGAGTCAGGGAATCTAGAAAAAAATTGTTATTTTTGGTTACAGTGTTGCTAAATATGCTATATTTCCAGTTTAAAACTTAAATTGCATTTATCTCACAGTTCGTGCATTTTTGTTTTGAACATGATTATGCCATTGTGTTTCTTAGATAGTTTTACATATAAAAACATCTTATACATCAAAATAATTTGAGCCAATCCCCAGACACAGTCATTTGAAGCAAAAAATTAAATATTTCTCAGTACGTTTCTCGCTATATCTCAGTGACCAATCAGAATGTCAAAATTCTGTAAACGCCACTTTGTAGAGATTTTTTTAGACTAGTAATGTGGCATATCTAACTCAGTTTACCCTAAAATGGCGTTTGTCATAAGATAGCACAACAACGACGATTTACAACCTATACTAGCTCATTTGAAAAGTACACAATTACTGTAACAGCATGTAATCATTAAATTTAGTAACATTTGATGTTTGATATGTCCAAAATATTTTCCTGCAGTTGCAAGCGTGATTGTTTTTCTTGTTTTGATTTTCATATATTATATTTGTTTTACAGACCAAGCAAGATCTCAGTGTAATTGTACACCACGTTCAGGCATATGGTCCTCTGGGTGTGCGATCAAAATCCGAAGATATTTATGTTAAATATACTTGAGAATCCTGACTCGTTACCAGGGTAGTCTATTCAAACCAACGTTTTGATGTAACTGCCATAGCTTGGAATAATGCAGCTGTGACAAGAAGGAACCTTATATATCTCTGACCTAACTGAGTCGATTTTAGTTTCAAGCGACAACATTAACATGCAGCGTTTTCAATTCATTTCGTTGGATTTTTATCTTTTTCGGTCGTCGGAGCTGTTTAGGCTTTTTCTTCTTTATGTTTAGCACTAATTAACCGATTTAGCCAATTTTCTCTATCATTATTTCAGAAAGCTAGTAAAGGCGTTAAAACCGACGCTCATTAGCCAGGACAGGGCTAAATACCTTTGTCCCATCCTAGGAGCTTGAGATCAAAGGAGTGACATCAACCCTCTTAGCCAAGTCGATTCCAACGATTTACCAAACCCCCACCAAATCGAAACGTTTGGTACGGTTGTCAACATTTTTTTCTTATTCAAGGTTAAAATTAATTCGCTGAGCGAATTCTTCATTAAATGAATAATTTGATTACCGCATAGTTACGGATCTTCACTTTGTACGCTGCACAGTTAACCTGGCCGCATTGATTGTGTCACATTCCATATGTAACATAGAAAATCGCTTTTTAAATCGATAACTGTGTGGCTCTGCGTGACTGAAAATATTTTTTTAGTACTCAATGAATGCATAAATAAATCTTAACATCGCACAAAAGATCCCTTTTCACCTTGTCTTAAACAAGAATCAGTGACCGTAAGTGCCAGCGAAATTTGATGGCTGTATTTTGATCGACGGTTAAATCTAAGCACAAACTGTTTTCAAACCAATTCCGGGGCTCAAATTCTTCAAGAGAAACTGAAGATTGAGAGAGCAGTCGGCAGCGATATTTGTCGCATGAAGAATTAGTGAAAAAACTGAAGTTTTCTGAATAATTTTGTAAAATAAAATTGATTTTTGTAAAGTACAAGAACCTTTGCGAGTATTTTTTTTGGTGGAAGGAAGACTTAAGCAAATACACGCATTTCTGTATGATCCAGCATTTCACTGTTGCTAGTAATGAAAATAGAAACCTTCCCGACACTGTTGCAAATTTTCTGCCAGATTATCAACTCATCGGCAAATTTTCTCACAAAAGGGAATTTTAATGTCTTAGTAATCCTTCAGCGACCATTGGCAACATAAATCATCTTGCCCAGAAGCTGTTTGAAATCGTCCATAATGATGCATAAGTTTAATTTGGTCAGCATCTATCATGTGGCTTTCGAGTCCGGGTTTTGCTTAGCGGTCCGGTTCAAAAACCTTCCGGAATGCGCACATTTCGAGCTGTACTGCTTACACAGAAGAATTTGTTCTCCACAACCATGTTCAAAAATCCTGGATTTAAATGAAAATCTTCATGGACTTCTGACACAATTGCCGGGCCACTGTACAGCTTCAACGCCTGGATAAGAGTTTTCGGGAAACACTTTCTGTTTCAATACGATAGTTTTGGCTATTTTTTATTTTTTATGCGATCCTCGTATTCGACCATAAAAGATATGGAAATCTTTTGTGTTGAATTAAATTGCTCCGTATTTTTGCAACTCGTAGCAATTTGAGAAAACATCAAGCTTATTTAAAAATTTTACACAGTACTTCAATATAAATACTTTGTGAACCATTTCTGTCAAACGCTTCTAGAACTGAAGCAGAGCTAAATCCTAATAAGAGGAATTCCACGAAGAAAGATCCGTCCGAAAATCTTTAAAATCGTGACAGACCATCTTGGATTCCGATGAAACTTTACATAATTCACCGGCATGGAAGACTAAACATATTCCACAATCAGTAAGAATATTTTGACTCAAGATCAATTTTTTAAAAGGGCGATTTAAAATGACATTCATACGTGCATTAGTTTCAATTTTTTTGTTCGATTACTGTATTTTATACAGCTAAACTTCCTGAGAACGAGTTACAGAGAATGAATATTTCTGTACGAAAAAAATATACACTGAAAAAAATGTGTCATTTTTCATAAAAACAAAAATTTGAATTAAAAATTTAGATTGCAAAAAACCCATTTTTCCTAATTTTTTATATTTTGCCTGCAAAAACCCAAAGAGAAAAGGAATATTTTGAATATGATTATATGATGGAGAACTTATCGGTAAAAAAGTTTTTCTAACAATAACTAAAAAATTATTATTATTTGTTTTTAAATTTCATACTGATTGACATACAAAACTGTAATTTTATTACAGAATACAATTCTAAGTATCGTTTTAAATCAAAATGCATTTAACAAAAATCCTCCAAAATGCGATAGATTTCGAGATATTTGGAATTTTGTTCCAACATAAACAGTTAATTCGTGTGATTATGCCCTTTTTAAAAGTTATTCGTGTTACCCCACCATAAAATGTCAAAAATGTAATCTTGATCGTTTTAAAAATGTAAAAGAAACTTTTTCAGTGTATTTGGATCATGGAGAAGCTTTCAATAAAGAAGTTTTCCTAACAACTTTTGACATATTTTTTATAATTCATGCTATTTGTAATTTTATTTTTGAATATGATTCTAAACGCCATTTTGAATCAAAATGATAACAACTAAACATTTCTGAAATGTAGTAGTTCTCGAGATATTTTAATAATTATTTTAACAGCACAATTATTTTGTTCTATTATGACCTTTCATAAGTTATTCGCAATTCTCCATCAACAACAATAAGTTTTTCAAAAGGTCCATAAAATTTCCTATAGCTTTCTCTTTGACATCAAGGCGTTATTGTAACCCATTTGAAGTGACAACCGTGGACATCATTCGGCACTTCGTCGAAGTCCTTAATAATAACTTCATCGACCACTGGTAGGCGTCTGCAGAAAATTAAGGAGATACTCGTAAAGTAGAACGATTGCCCGAACTGGAAGGAACAGAAAGTCCTGTCCCGATTGCGTACCGGACACACGAAGACCACCCATGACCACACATTCTGCACCATATACGAGACCAGGTCAACGGTGTAAAGCGGACCCTACACGTGCAGATAAATCACATATTGATCAATATATTGATGGTGTAAGGTCATCAATATATTGATGGTGTAAGGTCATCTTAAACATATTGATTCTGTAGAATTTAAATGGGATTGATGGATTGAAGCAGTCTTGTCAATATATTTATTGACAATATTTCTGTCTCGTGTAGGGTCCGCTTAAGACATCCTCTCCAACTGCCTCGAGCTCCAGGATCTCCGAGTAAGACACAACGGGATGTTGTGTCTTAAGCGGACACTACACGAGCAGAAATATTGACAATAAATCATTTATTGATCAATATATTGGTGGTGTAAGGTCGTCTTGAAAATATTGATTCTGTAGAATTTAAATGGGATTGATGGATTGAAGCAGTCTTGTCAATATATTTATTGACAATATTTCTGTCTCGTGTAGGGTCCGCTTTACTCGGAGATCCTGGAGCTCGAAGCGGGATGCCCTTAATTCGAGACGCCCTGGCCAACGACCCCGTAAGGTAAGAAATCGTCCTAAACCTTTTTAAAGACGCCGGTCTCTTCGATAAGATCTAAGTAGAAACCCACCACGATCACACTAACAATGAGCATGCACAATGAAATTAATGCACGTAAAATGTCTACGCCCTTTTAAAAAATTGCTCTTGTATCAAAACATTGCAATTGTTAGAGAAACTCAAGGAAGTTCATAAACCGAACTCAACTTCAAAGTTTCGTTCGAATCGACGATGGTCATATTTTGTGGTCGGCCGGTTTCTCATGGAATCCCTCTAATACAAAGAATATGTTTCATCATTTTTAAATTAATTCGCAATCATTCTAAATACTTTTGAGAGATTAGGTTTTCCAGCGATTGGGTTGACACTTATTAGAATACATTTATCTTGAACAAAAATAATAAAATGAACATGTTAGGAAAGATTTTAATAGAAGACGGTGTCAAAAATTCACTCTACGCGATTGTTCTTTATCGCATTTTTATAAGTCCATTTTCATGACATTTTTTGCGATTTTCTATTAAAAAGTCTGCCATTTCACGAAAAATCCAAATACCGAAAGAATCCTGCATTGTATGTCGCTTGCCATTGCCCCAAGGATTCGAAAAATCTCTGGTTTTAGGCTTTGAGTCAATAATTACGCAAGATGGGTTTCCGGCCGTGGACCCTTTCCCAAAAAAACCGGCCAGAGGGAAAATGTTGCGCAGTGGCCACCCGAATAGAAATATACAGTGACAAAACCATGATTTTCACTGTGACAGTACAGTAATTTTACAATAATTTACAGTAAGTTTTAGTGTTATGCTACAATACAAAAACAATAAACTTTAACGTTTTTACAGTAAATTTCAATGTAAAATAGACTTTTACAGTGAAAAAGGGGGGTGGTTATGTATCTTAACAGTAAAAAAATAATTTTTCTCCATAAATTTTTTTCTCGAGAACAGTAAAACTGAATGTGAATGCGCTGTATCAGTTCTTTGCTGAACAGTAAAATTTATTGTTACATGAAATTTAATTGTAAATCTACTGTGAGAACTTGGCATCGAACAATGTTGAAACAGTAATAACTATAATATTTATTGTTTTATGATTGTTTGTAAGGTAAATGCTATTGTAAAATTCTATCCGGGCATCTGGTGATGATTTTCTTCTAGCTATTACTTTTTACACATTATCATTAGCATTATAAACACTATTTTAGAGGATCTCAATTCTGCTTCATTACGCCAAGGTAAATTTTCTTAATGTACTTGTAACCCTTTAAATACATAAAATGATCACCATTTTTTAACTGAAATTTCTAAAGAGTGTATTTTCCGTGTATTCAATTTTTTTTGTGGTCCACCGATAAAATTATAAAGTGCCCAATTGAAACACCGAGTGCACTAAAATGGAGAAAACCATTTGCAGAACACATACAAAATTGCATAACTAAAACGGAGATCAACTTAACAGTAAAAATTTGATATAAACAATCAATAAATAACAAGGAACTGTTCTTCCCAAAAACAATCGATTTCGTTCATCTCAATATTTCCCCCATATTTCTGACCACACTGCCATTCACTGGCCATGTCCTATGCATTTAAGGGAGAGCGAAGAATAGGCTCGTGTTTTTTGCACACCGAATCGAGAAGCTAATTTAATGTGTAAGTGCTTCTTCTCTCGTGTACTTTCTGTGGCTGTGCGCGCTGCTGCTGATATGTACTTCTGATACAAAAGTAGCCTGCCTTCGCGGTATGAGTGAGAGAAAATTATCAATTTCATGCAGATTTTTTCACATCACAATTTTCCCTAAATTCTATTAGAGCTAATTGCGAAAATTCAAATGTCACATTATTACGCTGCACGATTCCGTCGTTCCGGGAAAAACCTACCTTTTGCTCAGCGGTCGTTTTGAAAAAAAAAAATTCCCTGCTTCGTTCACAGTCGATTAACAGGCAATCCTGAGGAAATACTGCAGCCGATAACACGGAAAACACACTGCTTTTCGATTCAATTGAACAACTTTTATGCTGCTACAACCAACCACCGACTGACGGGCTGGGGCACAATTTTTTTTGACTGAAATTTTTGCACACCAAAAACGCTGTATTTGTATGTATTGATAGCGATATAATTTTCTCGAATCCTTTCTTGCCAAGATGTAAGCATAGGCACACAAAAGAAGACTGAATTGAAACCGAACTCAATCGAACCGAAAAATCTCTCCTCTTGGTAGGAATTCTTTTTTTTTCTTTACTTCAACCTCGTAACAGAATATATTTTCACTGCACTATCGCGAACTCAGATCGTGACACCCAACGCACAGGTGACCGTTTAACACCTGAAAAACACCAAATCAACACCGAAAGTGAACAATTTTCCACCGATTCGTGACGGTGCTACGGGAAAAACACACCTTTTCGATCGAATTTTTGCCACTTTTTGCGACCAGACGACACATCCACGACCACGGATCGCGCGACCAAAATTGTGTGCTCCGAAGAAGGGCAGGCGTGCGAAAAAAAATATATATATATTAAACTGGTTCTTCTATCACACTTTTCCGCTTTGAGCTTTTCTCGCTTCTGCTTTGCCTTCCTAATTCGCCCTTGTTTGCTGCTCACAGACTGGATGCGTTTTGATGTGCGACTGAACTAGACACGGCACTGACTGGTTGATGTATGACAATAGGGTTTGGACTCTACACACTTTCTAGCACCCGCGGCTGCTGCTGCTGCTACTGCACATCGGCTGTGTGGTGGAATGAAGCTGAGCGAATCGCTTGCTTGCTCGAATTCATTTTCGGCGGTGAACTAGATTGGGGTTCACTCTACACAACCCCTGCCGCAGCTGGTGGGATGGGTTTAGTTCGTCCTTTTCGATGGAATTGTTTCGTTTCGTTATGTGGGTAAAATCTTTGGCGGCAAAATTCCGATCACGATAACAAAAAACTTACTACATTGAAGGCAAACATTACTTGGATTTTCAGGTCTAGATCACTAATGACTAATCAAAATCGCTTTGACCACTTTCGCCACACACGATAATTTTGAAACCCAATATAGGGTTGCCACCCCTCTGGGTTTGACTAGGAGATTCCGGTTTTTTGGTGCGGTTTCCAGGTCTCCGGGGTTTAAGAATAGGTAGACCTGGAAGGACGACAGATAATTTTAACTTTTTTAGTAGTTTTAGTTATTTTTACATATATTTAAAAAGTATAAGTGGTGCTATCGATAACGCCGGATATCCACTTCTAAGGAACCTCCCACCGGCGTGTAAAAGAGCCTTCCTCCAATGCTACAACCGAACTTGGGAGGGTGGGCCCCTCCCGGAGTTGTGCCAAACGACTCTCGTCGTTCCGATCCCCGAAAGGGTTAAGGGGACCCGACGACCAAAGACTTTTGTCCCAGTAGCCTGTACCGGAATCGAACGGATAGTCAACAGAAGGCTAATCACAACCCTTGAGCAACGCCAGGTACTGAATCACCAGCAACTTGCCTTCCGGGAAGGCAAGGGCACAGAGTCCAACCAAGCATCTCTAGGGGAAACCCTAGACCAGGCAGAGCAGGACGGCCTAACACCGACATAGCCGCGCTAGATATAGACAAGGCTTACAACACCGTATGGCGGAGGGCGTGCTCCGGCAGCTCGATCGCTGGGGAATCCGTGGAAACCTCTGTCATTACATACAACGTTTCCTCGGACACCGCCGATTCCAGGTCAGAGTCGGTGGCAGCGAATCCGGAATATTCTCAGAAGAAAACGGAGTACACAGGGATTTGTCCTGTCGGTCATTCTTTTGCTCATTAGTATCCCAACAAACAATTTGGCTGGATAATGGCTTAAACAGCTCTTGTTCAGCTTATTCTCGCTGGTTAAAGGCTTGTTCATCTTTCGTTGTTTGTTGGAATGGAGAAGATATACGCAGCCTCCCCAAAGGGATCTTCATATTCATTTACGAGGATGACATCGTGCTAGTCGCGACTGGGAAGATCAAAGGCCGTACCCGAATAAAATTGTAAACTGCAGTTAACGTCGTATGCATGTGGATAACTTCCGTCGGTTTTCGAATATCCAAGAACTGCTATACTGACATATGCACAACCCACCATCGAGCCACCGACCGGCCTATCCGGATAATGGACACCCCAATCTCCTACAGAAAGGAGCCGAAACTACTCGAGATCACAGCGGACAGGAAAGATTCCTTCGCTCCTAACTTCCAGAAATTGAAGACCGACTGCGCCAATGGGAAAAGGCTGGGGCAGACGATAAGCGCGCGCCACCCGAAGCACAACCGAAATATGGCACTTACCATCATACAAGCGCTAATTCAAAGTTGAATTTATTACGTCATCGAGATTACAGGGGAAACTCGCAGGAATGAACACCACATTGGCCCCTCTGGATCACGGGTCCATCCAAACTGCATCAAAACTACTGTGGACTGGGCGTCCACCAGCCGAAAGCGCATGCGTCGAGGCAGGCGTCCTTCCATTTTTGTGGATGATGGCATGGGGGCCCTCCGGCGGGCGATGTTCGAATCATACTCGGATCTACACCAACGGATCCAGGAAGGATGGTGAGGTCGAAGTTGAAGTCCGCAACGGTGGGACAGGTTCATCCCTCCACCTCCTGACAGAGTGCTCGGTCTTTTTCGCCGAAGCCGCAGCCACCACCCTGGCACTGTCTCGAAAACCACAAGACACAGCAACCACGATCTTCACCGACTCTCTCTCAGTACTCCGCGCGCTTGAGAGCGGACAGTTCCGATACCCCTTTGGCCACACCATCGATATGAATGCCGATCCACTCGGGGATCCACCACACTATGCTGGATCCCGGAGCACTGAAGCATATAGGCGAACATCTAAGCAGACCATCTGGCAGCGCTGCCTCTGAGAACCAAGGCGACCCTAATCAAGAAAGTGACAGCCGTGGACATTATTCGGCACTTCGTCGAAGTCCTTAACAATAACTTCATCGACCACTGGCAGGCGTCTCACGGACATCTGCAGAAAATTGAGTAGAACGACCGCCCAAACTGTAAGGAACAGTGAGTCCAGTCCCGATTGCGAACCGGACGCGCGAAGACCACGCACGACTACACAATCTGCACCACATGTGGGACCAGGACAATACTGGAACACTTCTTTCCTAACTATCTCGAGCTCCAGGATCTTCGGGTAAGACATGACATCCCGCCCTCAATATGCGACGCCCTGCCAACGACCTCGTAAGGTTAGATATCGCCCCAAACTTCCTTAAAGACGCTGGTCTTTACGACAACATATAAGTAGAAACCCACCACGACCAGACTAACAATGGGCACTCTGCCACACCCCTCGCCGGTGCAGGAGAGGTCGCCAATGGCCCAACAAGACCACACAAGAGGAACTCAAATTCAAAACCCAGAGGTGAATACACCCCCCACCCGCTTCCGGGATGGGGAAGTCGCCCGTAGTCTGACCCCCTATCTGTACTAAATAAAACCTGTAATGGGCCCCCGGCCACTCCCTTCCGGTATCGGAGAGGTCGTCTATGACTCAGCACAACCAGACACAGTACAGACACAGGAGCCACTCGAGTGCACTCGCTTCCCCCGGGCTACCTACAAGAGACCCAGCGATACCATGCAGCTCTCATTATGGAGCATCCGACGAAAGTGCTTAGCTCTTCGCCACAGTTAATCACAAAGGAGAACGAAGCAGATAGGACAACAGATTCACCTGCGGTGCGTTACTGTGTTACTGCGGAGTGAGTTGACCGGGCGATTGATCGCCCTGTCGCTAGGCAGGTTGCAAAAATCGACCCATGCTCACCTTCCTAGCTAATCGAAAAAAAACCGCTTCCGGAGCAGCTAAGAACATACAGAGAGAACACGGACGTTGTAGTCCCGGCCAGTCGGAAGAAACCGTCACTTTTCCGCCCAACATCAGCAACAGATCGACGATCAGGATTCGGTGCAACGAGGGAAGCTGCCGTGAAGGACGAGGCATAAAGGCTAGTTTACAGTTCGAAAAACGTATCACGGAATTTGGGTCCCTGTGTATATTAAATGAAGCTCGGGATTTCAAATTCAGTGACGGGAAATGAGACTACACGCTCATTGAAAATAACTCAAAAGTGAGTGACCAGCCACTCAATTCCATAAAAAGTGCACATGGTCAAAAATTGAGTTTTCCTCACTTACTCAGGTTTGAGTACGGGTACAAAATGTCAATTTTGAGTACTTTTTACGCAAAGACAAAATTTGAAATTTAACCGATCTGTATTTTTAATGATACTAACAAACGCATTAATCTGTATATAAAATTCCACTTACCTGTATCTCTAGTTGTTAATACGATGCTTATAAATTTATTCCGAGGTCCTTTCTCCTTTTTCCTGTAAATAGGATCTCGTGCTACTGGATATGCAAAATAATAAAGTATGTTATTTTAAAAAAGAAACCACACTTGCGAAAACTTACCTTTTAGTTTTCCGAATGTTTCTTCGTTGATTCTTTTGCTGTTGAATCAACTTTTGAAACTATTTTCAATTTTTTGTGTGCGGGCTGTTCCACTTCGTGCACCAGTAAGTTTTTTTTTCACTCAAATAGTTGATAATTTCATGGTTACTCCAGAGTTCAGTCAATTCTACTCAAATCGATACTCATTTTTTGACAGTTTGCCCCGATTTTTGAAATTGAGTAGTGGAAACTCAAATTTTGAGTAGTTTTGAATGAGCGTGTACACAAAAATGACAGTTTTCCTGAACTGTAAACCCAACCGCGGGAAACATCACGGGGTTTTAAAACTCTCCACACAGAAATCCGGCCGGGAACAATTCGACACAAATTGTTTCCGACGGGGAAAATTGACCTTTTTTCAGGTTTAAAATTCAGTGCTATTTTGATACTGTTGGTGTTTTTTAGAAGCAACAAAAATTTTAGTTTTGACAGTTTGGAGAGATCTCGGCGGGAAATTTTCCCTGATCAAATCCCGACACAAATCCCGTGCAAAATCCAGTGACCCATTTTCCGAACTGTAAACTAGCCTTAAGGTACATCTGTTAGAGACTTACTAAAAATAATTTTTGGAGTACATTATTTATATCGTGTGAGAATCAAAGTCCGTAAAGATTAAAATATTCATTGAATTCATTTGAAAGGAGTCAATTGCGGTTCTAAACAGTATTTTCATAGTCCTTTTTGTTCATTATACCGAAAACGAAACATAAGAAAGCGTTGCAAAAACATTGCGGAAAATGATAGCCAATTAGATCAATAAATGAAGAATAAAAACCTTCTTTTATTACATAAACCAATAAAACTCATATTACTAAATATAGCAAAATATATGTTCAACCCTTGAAACCTCAGATTAAATTTTATTTGATTTTCTACGAAAATGTAAATACGTCCTCGATTGACACTATCTGTCGTACTTAACAATGAATTCAGCAACATATGCTAACATTTTCTACAGTCATCGCAGCAAAAGGATAAGGATCATGGTAGTTAAAAAGGTGTGGTTCTAGTAATGCAATTCTATGAAATAATTTTTGTTTTTCACGTTTTGCGGAAAAATGTTTGACGACTGAAGATATTTAACATCAACATGCTACAATTAAGTCTGTACCGGTAGTTTAAAAATCTCTTCAATCAGTACTCTTTTCTATAAAATTCTGTACC